>NC_136063.1:767424946-768624946 GCF_964261635.1 Lissotriton helveticus | reverse complement strand
GGTTTGGGTCCTTTTTAGAGGACTGCAAACAATCGGTGTGGCTCTCGCCCTACAAATCCAAAACTGTTGAAAAGAGCTGTGGTGTCCCACAGGGTTCCTCCCTTTCGCTGATCGTTTTTAATATTTACATACGTCCCCTAATCTCAAGTCTTCGGCAGATGGGGGTAAAGATCTTTAATTATGCTGATGACATGCAGCTGATTTTCACTCTGGAGAATTCCACCGAATGCAAAGATTTTGATAGGAGCTCTATGATGTATGTACAAACCGGGATGGATAAGAACCAACTAAAAACTCAACTCTGAAAAAACTGAGATAATCATTCTGAGTAATAAGCTTATTCATTAGACACTTTTCTACTGACCCCCTGAGTTAGGTGCGGCCCCAATTCCCAAACCAGCGATAAAGAGTCTGGGTCTTCACATCGACTCTGACCTCTCTATGAGTGCCCAAATTGGCGCAGTTACTTCTGCCTGCTTTGTCCAACTACATAAATTGACGTTTCTTTAGTAAAGAGGCCAGTATTCAAATTGTGATTGCCCTTATCCTATCAAAAATTGACTATGGAAATGCCCTCTATCTTGGCATTCCATTATATCTGAGACATCATCCTCAGTTGATTCAGAACCAAGCAGCTAGAATCATCTATCTTAAGGACAGAAGATGTCACATCACCCTGCTGCTTAAAGATGTCCACTGGCTTCCAGTGGAGCAGCGTGTGATGTTTAAAATTGGCTGTATTCTCTTTAAAGCCATTCAAGAAACTGGCCCAAGTTTCATTTTCTTGTGCATCAGTAAGCACCTGCCTCAGGGTAATCTGAGATCGAAGCATCTGAATTGTATGACGGTGCCTAGAATCAGACAGAAAAGTATTGGAGGGACCCGTTTTTTTTATCTGGGCCCGAAGCTGTGGAACTCACTGCCTACTTCTATTAGGCTTGAGGCTGACTACATGCGGTTCAGGAAACTACTAAAAACCTGGCTGTTCACCCTGGCCTACAACTAGCTGATCCTCTGCCTGTTCTTCTCTGTTCTTTTTCAGCTCAGACTCCTCAGCGCCAAGAGACCTGAAGGTAAACTTGCGCTCATACAAATTCCCATGATGTGCAGGCTGCATAGGGGTCTGTGTGTGCTATTGATGTCGATGCATACGTATTCACAGGATGAGAGATTAGCTGAAGGGGACTGTTTTGCTGGGTTGTATGACATTACATCGCATGGTAATACCACGCGTGCCATTACAACGCGGGTATTACAATGGGATGTCAATTTCACCAACCTGCCATTACATCGCCTACTTTTACCATGAGTATGCCTTTACCACGCATGCCATTACAACACAAAGGAATGCGTGGTAAAGTTATACTTGTGGATAAAGTTTGCAAGGTAAGTGACAACCCTATTCCTATACCTACACAACACACTAATCCCACCCCTACACTACCCCTAACCCAAAAACACTCTACACTTCAACACTACTCACACTACTCCCACCCCTACACTACCCCTAACCTAAAACACTACTACACTACAACACTACCCACACTACTCCCACCCCTACACTACCCCTAACCCTAAATCACTACTATACTACAACACTACCTACACTACTCCTACCCCTACGCTACCCCTAACCCTTAAAACCCCCTAACCCTAAAACACTACTACACTACAACACTACCCACGCTACTCCCACCCCTACACTACCCCTAACCCTAAATCACCACTACACTACCCACACTACTCCCACCCCTACACTACCCATAACCCTAAAACACTACTACCCTAAACCATGACCCATACTACTCCCACCCCTACATTACCCCTAACCCTAAAACACTACTACACTACAACACTACCCACACTATTCCCACCCCTACACTACCCCAAACCCTAAAACACTACTACACTACAACACTACCCACACTACTCCCACCCCTACACTACCCTAAACCCTAAAACACTGCTACACTACAACACTACCCACACTGCTCCCACCCCATACCACCCTAAACCCTAAAACACTACAACACTACACAAAACACTAAAACACTAGACTATTCAAACACTTCTATACTCCGCTAAAACCTAAAACACTACACTACCCTAAACCCTAAAACACTACAGTACACAAACACTACTACACTACCCTAAATCCTAAAACACTACATAAACACTACTACACTACCTTAAAACACTACACAAACACTACTATACTACCCTAAACCCTAAAACACTACACTACCTTAAACTCTAAAACACTACACTACACAAACACTCCTACACTACTCTAAACCCTGAACACTACACTACCCTAAACCCTAAAACACTACACTACACAAACACTACTACACTACCCTAAAACCTAAATCACTAAACTACACAAACACTACTACACTACCCTAAAACCTAAAAAAAAACTACACTACCCTAAACCCTAAAACACTACACTACACAAACACTGCTACACTACCCTAAACCCTAAAACACTACACTACAATAAACCCGAAAACACTACAATACACGATCACTACTACATTACCCTAAAACTAAGCATGGGCGGATTTCACGGATCCACGATCCGCGGATTTTGCGGATTTGCGTATTGTTGATCCGCAAAATCCGCGGATCTGCGGATTTGCGTTTTTTTTTTTTTTCGCGATTGCGCTTGTGAAAGTCAAGGATGCAAAGGCCTCTATCCAGCATCACAGCTGATTTTCGACGGTAGATTTGGGAAGAAAGCACACCTGCCCAGCCTCGACAATGCTCACGATTGTTTTTGGGCTGATTTATGCATCACTAAATTTGAGCTTCAACTGTCCATCATAGTGGGTAAATGGCGGGAAGACGGTTCACACCACAAGTGTGTGGGCGGGGCCAAACGGACGGGGATTCCATGCGAGCACACATGCCTCTGGTGTGTATAAAAGGTCAGAGACCGATCAGAGCAGCAGATGAAGAGAAAGAAGCTCCTGGTCACAGGAACAGCCAGGGGATTGCGCTCGTGAAAGTCAAGGATGCAAAGGCCTCTATCCAGCATCACAGCTGATTTTCGATGGTAGATTTGGGAAGAAAGCACACCTGCCCAGCCTCGACAATGCTCACGATTGTTTTTTGGCTGATGAATGTGTCACTGAATTTAAGCTTCAACTAGGGCACATGCTTTATTGATATCTGTAAGTGCTTCCTGTTGAGGTTTAATTTTTGTGACAGGACCATCGTGCCAGAATGAACCCTGCTCTTCTATCCTGTAACTATTTTAGGATGGCGCCGGCAAGCTGCCAGCGCCATCCTGAAATAGTTACTAAGTTAGCTTCAACAGGAAGCACTAATAGATAAAATAAAGCAGGTGCTCGAGCACCAGCTTTATTTTATCTATTTGTGCTTCCTGTTGAAGCTAACTTAGTAACTATTTTAGGATGGCGCTGGCAGTTTGCCGGCGCCATCCTAAAATAGTTACAACTTCTTTAAGCTTGAAGGCTTGAACTTTTGTCCCCCGGATCCGCCGCTCGCGGATTTGCGGATTTTTGGTAAATTCGCGGGAGTTCGCGGATCGCGAATTTACTGAAAATCCGCAAAATCCACGAGCGGAACGGATTTTACGCCCACCCCTACCTAAAACCTAAATCACTACACTACACAAACACTACTACACTACCCTAAAACCTAAATCACTACAACAGTACCCTAAACCCTAATACACTACACTAAACAAACACTACAACACCTCACTACACTACACTACAAAAAAACCCACTAAAATGTAAAAAAAACACACAAACGTTCTAACACTACTTTTACACTACCCTAAACCCTACAAAAGAAGCCCCCACCCAAAGCTCAAACCCAAGTACAGCTCTCCTCTCCAGCGTCGCCGTCTCTGCTCCCGGTTCCTGCTTCTTCCTTCCTGCCTGGTGCACGTTGTTGTGAGGAAACAGCCTAAGTTTCCTCACAGCGACTTGGCTAGCCGCCGCCGCCATTACACATTACATCGCATGCGTTGTAAAATCGCATGCAATGTAATGGTATGCGTGGTTTTTACCACACGTTGTAACATCGCATGCATTGTAACGCATGCGGTGTAAGAGCAACGCGTGGTAAAAACCGCGTTGTGATGGCTGTTTTCCGTTTTGCTGATTAAGAATTGCGGTAGATACACGCTATGCCATCACCTGTTTGCTTAACTTGGTCAAGTCTGATATTGTTGTGAGTAGGAGGGACTAGAATGTCGAGGATGGGGCTTGAGGAGTCGGTGAGCCAAGTTTCAGTGAGGCTAAGGAGGTCATTTCTTGGGCTAGGATGATATCTGCAAGGTCTGTGGCATGTTTCACCGCTGATCTACAGTTAAGTAACATGCATTTCAGGTGTGATTTGTGGGCAGTGGTTGAGGGCTGTGTAGTGGGGATCTGCACGAGGTTGTTAATGTTTAAGGCATTGGCTTTGAGTCTGGGCGCTCTATGAGGGCTGGATGTGATGCTTTGGATGGCTTTCGTGTTGCCTTGCTTGGGGTAGTTCGATTTAGGGGCATTTGACGGGGTTGTTTGTGCAATTCTAGAAGGGACTGAGCTGGAAGTATCAGGGGCGTTGTAAGATCGGAGGAGGGAGAGAACATCTGGATCTGATAGTTGATTTTTGATCTGGCGGGTCTAGATGGGGTGTTAGGGTAGGGAGTGGTATACCAATTTTGGGCAATCATTGATCTACTAACAACTTTGCTATGATTTCACAGATCTGCGCAACGCTTTGCAAATGGTCCTGACATATTGAGCATCATGCAAATTCTTGAAAAAGATTCACAGTTAAAAAGAGGGTTTAAAAAGTATTAATCTGCTGAAAACCACCTATGCAGTGTTCGTTAAATTTGTATGACATGTTGCAGGTTGGTAGTAAGTTAAGCGCGTTGTAACAATGTCTGGTGAAAAAGACCACCAATGAGGTGGCAGCACAAATAAATGGGGCAAAGGTAACAATGTTTTGGATTTGCTAAAAACTTTGGTGCAGTTTCCGAAATCCCCCCAAAAGCTGACACTTGCAGGTTTAAGATATTTCTGTTACACTGGGTTTCATGCAGATTGATCAGGAGGGGGATGGTTAAAGTGAGAGGAAACAAAGTGTTCATTTGTTAATAAATGTGGCACCCTTTGACACATCTTCACAGAATTTACATAATTAGTTTTTGGTTGGCATGTCAAGTTAAGTCCAATGAATTACTATATTTCATATGTTTATATACGTTTGGTTATTATTTTCGTTACTACTGCTAGCCTCAGGGGTTGATAGATGTAAAGCAGTTTTCCAATCAATATCCATGAGGAGGCACCAGCTAGTGGTGGTGCAGTTGGCATCAGCAAAAATATAGAGGATAATGCAGACGATATGTAAAACATTGTCAAGGAAATGAATAGCAATTTCTCCATCAATAGAGTAAGTGCAGTACTGAGTTATTATAATAATTATTAAAAACAATTGAAGTGGAACAATAGTGAAACATAAATTTAGAGCTGACGGATAAAGGAAGAGGAGGTGGGAATTTATTAAAATAGGAAATTAAAGGTAATATGCAGTAAATCAACTATGTGATGAGTGATAGGAAAATTAGAAGAGGAGAAGATAGTTAGGCTTTTAGTGAATGTTTCTCCAGTTTGTACTTAAAGGTTCATAATGAGGCAGCCAGTGTGATGTGAGTGGGGAATGTATTTCACATTTCCAGTGCATTTTGAGTATTACCTGACAAGGATCGCTTATGGGTAAACACAATATTTTAGTAAAGTAATTTGTGCAGTTGTGTTGCTTTGCGTCATATAGTCTGTTTTGTCTGAGTTCTATTTTTGGTGCGGGGAATTAAGGAGAATTTAGGTACAAGGTCTTGGATGTAAGACAATCTGCCTTGTATTTTTTAGCATTACCCAACCTTGATTCAATTAATGAGGTTAGGCCAGGTTTGGTTTCATCACATATTTTAGAATGTGAAATCAGCCTTACAGCAGTGAAGAATAGTTATACGAGGTTAAGGAAGCAAGGAACCCCTATATTATCATCTAGCCATGATGAGGAGAGTGAAGAGAGAAACGCTCTGACCATTAAATAGGTATGGACAAAGGACGATTAAATGGACAGAAGAATAATGAAAGAGAATATATTATAAATGTAAAGATTTTCAAAAGTATATACTAAATGATGTATAACCACCTCAAAGTTAATTAAGGATTCTTTTTGTTTTTCTTATTATAGTTTTGTTTTTGTGCAATAGACGGCTACCTGATGAAGGCATGTATGCCGAAACGCGCGTAGTTGACACCTGCCGCACTGCCTACATCATCACTACGTCTATCGTATTTTATGGATATATGATTATGTTTTGTTTCCCCCTTTCTTTGACTGAAATGGATAAATCATAAAATTGACTTGAAATAAGATATATACAAAAAAGAATAAAAGATATATGTGCTGATATCTATATCTGTGTATAGCCAATTTACTTAATTAAGGTGGTTTATTTCTATAGTTGATTTCTCTTTCAAATATATGTTGGTGGAATACGAATTATTTTCTACCTTTTTAAATCAATCTCTAGCTAAACCCTTTCCTCAGTGAATAGTTATACGAGGGCCAGGTATGTAAGGGAGTCCAGTTAGTAGGGCATTGGCTGAGATCAACAGAGGCTGTACCAAAGACTATAAGTCTGTTGTAAACCATTTTAGGACTCTATTCTAATTTTCCCGATTCATGCCCTTATATAGGTATAAATCACTATGTCCTTATATAGGCATAGGAATCATAACCATTTTTAGACATAGCTCATGCAGTCCAAATACGGCAGGGCTACTTCCACTAGTTCCGAAAATCTACAACGATTTCTTGGAAAACTCGGCTTCAGCAGCTAGGGACTTTCCCTTGCTCGAGAACTGACCTGTCCAGGAACTCATGGAGTTTTCAAAGAACTGAGACTCTTTGATGACGGTATTATGTCCACCTTTACGTCAAACTTGGCAACTTCAAGGTATAAATATGCCCACACTTGCCTTAGCAAACACATGGTGGTTTGGAGGAGTTTGACTATCTACTTGCCCGACGCATCCTGCTACAGCAAGTGCCGAAGGAAGCCGACCCTCCAGCAGACGCACTGAGAGAGACGCTGTCTTTCCTCCTGCCGAGAAATCCAGCTCCAGTTTTTGCAAGCTACCCTTGCTGGTTGTTAGGAAATCGAGTCCCGAGACTGACCTTCTTAATTCTAAACTAATGTACGGAGCTGATTAGACCCTAAGAGAAATCTTGGACAGATTCTTGGCAAAAGAATACTACATTTATGCTACACCTCACTTACTTCTTCCCGCGTACTAAGCTTAGGTTAGGTACACCGGGTAGGCACATTTTAGAAGCACCAGTTGAATAATTTTAGCCTCTGTTATTTATGTATGTATTTATCTATGGTTTAGGAACCATAATGCTCTTCCAGTATTATTTTATTCTACTTTTTATACTGTATGCGTTATATTTTACAACCCCAACCAGTTTTACGATTGTAGCAGTTCATTTCTTATGCTTGAGAAAGAAGACTGTTCAATAAATCCTTTTATTGAAAATGCCCGTCTATCTATTTCTCTGCACCTCTGGTTTAACGAAGCATGCACGATTGACTGAGTGAAATATATATCTATTGTTTCCACGACTCTGAAGATCAGTTTTATCTTGGGGAAACAAAGTTGTCATGTTTATGCGGTTGTCAGAAACGAATCCCTTCTTGTGAATTCGAGAAAGTTTCTAGTGACCTCTGAGCTAGCTGGCACTCACAATTAAGTCTAGTATATTCGATAGAGACCTAGTTGACCTCAGTCCTACGTCTAATCTATAGGATATATTATTCCAATGCGCAGAGCCTATTGGGAATATAGGAACTACACTACAAGTCCTTTTGGGAATACATGGTCTGAAGTTATGCAGTAGGTTAAAATGGAATTTGGTACTTTCAGTGATTTCCTTAAAGTGAAATTCAAAGTTAAGGGATTTGCTTATCTGGTCTGTAGGCATTGGGTTGGCATTATTGTGAGAGACAAGTAAGAGCTTTAACATTGTGTGTTACTTTTTAGTTTCATCCTGGACACAAATGATCTAATAATGAATAGACACTGGTGAGATATAAATGTGTCATCTCTGCTAGAAGTTTACAACGGTTTTGGACAATTTAGCTCAGATAACCAGATTTGGTGATCTACCCTAAACTCACTAATCAGTGAGATAATCAATGAGATAGCACCTTATATTTTTGTTGATGGGTAAACAATGCATGATTGTGTTCCTTGGCTTATCTGCCCCCTTGGATACTTGATCTCCAGCTGATCGAAGCTCAGAATTCTGTTACACCAAAAGGGACAGAAGAGTGAGTTGAAAGGCAGCTGCAAGTTGCAATGCATTGGGTGTTGTCAGCCAAGGTTATTTTAAATAATTTCAGTAACATACCTTCAATGCCCATTTGTTGCATAAACTATATAGAAGGATGTTGGGATCAATGTGTCCAAAATTAAACATGTATTCTAAGATTCATCCATTATATGGAAACTACAAGATTGTATAGATTGATTAACAGCTGCCCAAAAAATTCTTTAACTCAGTTCATAGCATTGCCACATTATTCCTTTGATTTGGGGCAGTCCAAGGGCAAGGTATGTTATGTTACATGGACAATATGCGCACTATATGGCTTGGAAACCTTTATGTAATATGGATGGTGAGAAGGAATATATTTACAATATTTCATATAGTGTTTTTTTAGGACTTTCTCACCAGAGATATGTTCTTCCTAAAGTCCATATTTGCAATCAGTAATTATCATTTAAGTCACACTATATAATGTTTTCCATTTGGTCCATTAACAACGTGGGTTCTTGGTATTTTTTGACTAATGTGTAATATATTTTTCTTAAGCATATCTTTATATATTTGTTTAGGCCATGCACTCTTCTTCTTCCTGGCCACTTCTTTATCTCTACTGATACTTGTGTGAAAATTGCAGTGTTTTAGAAAATTGTGGGATGGAATGTATTTCCATCAATTCATGACAAATAAGTCATTTTCATTATTTTAATACTTTATTCACCTTTAGATTGTCAAACCTAAGTCTTGAAATTTCTAATGCCTGTGAATCGGGGTTCGAAAATAAATGCCTTTTTATTTGTTAGACGGCCAGCATATGGAATAAAGATTCACATGTTCTATAGTCAAATTTGAATACAAAAAAGGATCGTGCAGTTGCACACCTGTGTTTGGGGTTGTTGTTGTAGGTTATACGAAGTTATTAAAAACGTTTAGATGTATATAAAGGAATTGCATGCTGCTCCCTGTCTATGGGAAAAAGACCCTAAATTCCCATGAAGTTAAATGCAAAAGTGGACTGTAGGGGCACCCACAGTTAAGGGAATGCACAGCTTTTGGACAAATGTCTCAAAACACCCTCGGTGTATCCAAATTCAAACAATATTCACAAATGCTCAAAGGCAAAAAGGTTTTTATCCAATTATCGGATTTAGTGTTAACATATTTCAACAAAAATACAAACACATAATTTCAAGCATTACATGCATGCCAATAATCATTTGATATTCAAAACGATATTACTTTGTGTGATTGTTCAAGAAAGCATAACATTATATATAAACATGTAAATACGTCGTAACAATATTATTTTCAAAAATCCGAATGCATTTCGGGTCCATGATTGGAACCCTTCGTCAGGGGAAATCAATTCCGTGGGTAGAGCTGTTTTCCCAAATTGGATGGAATCCACAGTAATCTAAAACACAACAATGTGCAGTAAGTCTACTGCATCAAATGTAGGATTTGCACTCAAATTAGTGACTGACTGTGCAAAATAGAAAAAAGAAAAGAAAGAAATAGAAAAAGATGTGTTTGGGTACTGTGTAATTATAAGTAAATGAGACAGGTTTATAATGCCAAAAATCACCTAGGACAGAGTGTGTTGCATTAATCATAATCAGTGACAGAGATGCCATATCCCAAGTTATAAACCATAGTAATGGGCTTGCATGGTCAGTTACTTGTAGCTACCGTGTTTCACAACCTTGATGGTGCAGAAAAATACCGAAAATCCTTATACTTCAACACGGTCTGTGAAATATAAACGTTACCGTTGTTGGAATGAAGGTTTAGAAGGAATGAATTAAACGAACAAGTTTGCGTTAAGCGCTCACCTGAGACCAGAGAGTATTCTCATCCGTCGATACTCGGGACGAGAGCTTCTTGCAATCTGAAAAGGGCGGGGACGCACCGTTAATGATCTAATACGTATTGTGCGCAATAACAAATGAAGAGTAAAAACACAAAGTTTTCAGCTTGAGCAGAAAGGAAACCAAAGCTGTCGACGTTTCGTCCTGTTGAAGACCCCGCCGCAAGGGAATAGTTAGTACCTGCCACTTCTAAAAGGGGTCGAAACATCGACAGCTTTGGTTTCCTTTCAGCTCCACCCCCAAAAACTTGACATTTAATGTACCAAGTGGAGCATGATATGTTCACAATTGATTTATTGCATTTATTGCCTGTTTTGTCTGTGTTTGACTACAATTACATAATACAGTAAGGCTGTCTAGCCGTGTTTTATGTCACTACTTGTTACCCACACTTCCCATCACGTTACCACTTCCCTCCCTCCCAGGGGCACTTATAAATATTTTGTATAGATGCAAATTTGTGCTATTTAAGATATACCTACATTGTGATTAAATAACAATGTATGCGAATTAATTGTGTTATTATCCTTTAATATTGTGTATATATATTGTGTTTTCGTTTTCTGGGACCCCCTTCTCTCAGTACTCTAGCTACCCAGGTCCCAGTGACTTATAGTGGGTGAACCCCCTTTTTGCATACCCCAAACCTGTTCTAGGGCAACCCAACCCCTCACTGAGTTGAAGCCAAGCTGACTAGAGGTATAAAGGAAGAGGGCAGACCCATTGTCTGGCACCTCTGTTTGTGACAGGATAGGCCACTTTATAGTGTAACTAGTTCTTGCGCACAACCCCCAGTCTATCCTCTCAAGAGAAAGCCAGCACCTTCCCACACCCTTTGTCCTCTGTCTGGGAGCAAGCCACATCTCACCATAGGGGAACCTTCAGCAGACACATAGCAGTTGAATGCTGGCAGAAAGGGCTCCAGAGGTTTAGGCAGAGACAGGTAACTTTTCTGAAAGTACCTTTTCCCACATTATTAGTCATCATTTGATTTCACCATTAAATTCGATTTTGAATAACTATTAAAATGAGTTCTTGAATTATATTTTTAGCTGTTATCAACCCTAATTCATCATTACAAGGCATTACAATGTAATTGAGTGTTCTCCTATGTAGCAGCTAACTTTGCCACGGTGAAAAGTGAAAAGGGTATTTCTGGCCTTTTCACTGTTAGCACATGTGTAACAGTACTTTCTACATATCCCACTTTTAAAATACCATGCACCCTGCCTTATTGGGCAATAAGGCCTACATTAGGGGTGATTTATACATATTTAAAATTAAGCTTTAGTTCTCTCAATAGAGTGATTTTGACATGTCGAATTGGCAGTTTTAAAACTACACAGCCAGCCTGCACTGGCAGGCCTGGATACATGCTTTACAGTGCTACTGTAGTAGGTGGCACAATGAGTGCTGAAGCCCCCGGAGCATTAAATGTATATGTACATGTACTAGCCTAGGGACTAGTACTAGGGACTTAGAAGTAAATGAAATGTGCCAATTGGGTGTATGTGAACTTCAGCATGTTTCAAGGGCGAGGACGGCACTTTACTACTGGTTAGCAGGAGTAATGTGTACAGAGTCTTAAAGCTAACAAAAATAGTTCAGGCAAAAATCTGGGGGAATACTATACAAAAGAAGGTCATTTCCAATAGCTCTGAAATAAACATTCCTGCAATTTGACATCAAATATAAATAACATTATATCTTGTACCAAAAAGCTCCTTATTTCATTTAAAAGTGGTGCAAAGAATGTAAGTGCATTTGTCCATCTTTATACAATCACAAAGAAATGTTTAGTCAACTCTTCTCTAATACAATATTGCATCCACCACCATAACTTAAATAGAGGTATTTGTCCCCACTAAAATAACATGCACAGAAATCTGAGTCAGAGACACAGTTTTAAAGCAACAGGACCTCAGCCCATTTGTATGTACAAATTCAAGATACTGCTTAGAGGTGTGCCTGTGACTATGTAACTTATACCTGTAGAAATGCACACTGAAGATTTTACTAGTAGCCTTAATTCAGTCTGAATTATGCTACCATTGTCCAGATCCTCTCAGAATGATATCCTATCCAACCAAAGGAAATGTCGTCCCATTTTACAGATTATTTGCTCTTTTAGTTTGTAGTTGTCCTTCTTTGGTCCATGATATCCGGATCGACTATATAGCATCACATTTGACTCTGAAAATAGGCATATTAACTTGACGGTCAAACTTATTTACATGCAATGCTCCAAAAGCCACAGTTATTATGCAGATCAGACGATTGCTTGTAACACCTTTTCCTTTATTTTGTATTAATTTGATGATGATGCTTATTTCACACCAAGAATTTGAATTTACTCAATTAAAAGTGTATTTGTAGAACATGACATCTGTCAAGAAACTAGCCAAATTAAAAATAAGAGCATACACAATTTCCTGCACCTGTTTGTTACTGGAACCTTTTTGATAAATAAGGAGGATAATTCCATGTCTCCCATTTTAGGTGACCTTCACTGGCTGCCCATAAAAAGCACATATTCTTCACGATATGTTGCCTGACAGAGAAAACCTTATTCAAGGCTTTGCCCACCTACATGCATTCCAAGCTGTGCTTCAATCAGCCCTCTCAGGTTTTAAGATCTTGTAACATGTCCTATCTAAAAATACCTCACAGCACAACCAGATTTGGTGGTAGATCATTTTCCTATTTTGCGCCATCTTATTGGAATAAACATCCCCTGTCTATTCAGCTATGTGAGGATCATGTCAAATTCAAAAAGCTATTAAAACAAGGCTGTTCAATGTCTCTCTATAAGTCTCTGGTGACTGCTTATGCCAAAATGCTGTGCCTAGCACTGAGATGCTCCTCACGGAGTGAGTCATGCGCTATAGCAAGTTTTGGTAAAGTAAAGTAAAGCAAAATAATGTAGAAATTGCATTAGACAAGGAGTATGTTGACTTGTTTTATAAAATCTGTAATATCTATGTCAGTGTCAGTCCCGAACTCGAATCTGTTAACATATGTATCCAGGGCCGGACTGGGAACCACAACTGGCCCTGGCAAAGTTCTCGGCCAGCCCCCCTCCCCACTGGTTGGAGGTTCCGCCGAGCTCTTTTCCGGGGCCGGTTTTCAGCCGATTTTGGTACAGGGCCAATTTTGCAGCTATGCTGCAAAAACGGCACCCAGGGGCCCAAAACCGGCCCCCACCCGTGCGGAGCACCTGGGGATTGCCCGGTGCACCTGGGGATGGCCAGTCCGGGCCTGTATGTATCCATGTAACATTTCGCCTTGTCTAGTGCAATTCCTGTATTTTATAACATTTCAATTGTCACATAATTTTTTAAGGTGTAATTCATATGTGTTTATTATCATCATGTAGCAAGTTGAAATAAACACACCTGTATTAACACTTAAAACCCCCCATCTATTTGTTGGTGAAAGTATCCATTATCATGATGAATACTTACACCTAAGTTCAACTTAAATAACAAATAACCTGGTATTTGTAAAGTGCAAACTAATCACCCCTAGGGATCTCAAGGCGCTGGGGGCTGTCAGGGAGATTTAGGGCTTGATGTAGGTTAATTATTTTTACCGACTCTAAAATACCAAATTTTACCGATTCGGTATTTTAGAAATCGAAAATGATATGTAGGTAAAAAAATCGCTAGAAAATACCAAATCGGTAAAATTCGGTATCTCTGATTCAATCGGTAAATACTGATTCGGTAAATACCGATTCGGTAATTCCCATTCATCCCTATGGGCATCCAGGCGATCCGAAAATCAAGCAATTTAACTAAGAACCAATCACGTGCCTCCACCCCACCCCACCCCTCAACCAAGCAACAGAGATACCAACCAATCCTGTGCCTCCATCCCACCCCACAACCAAGCAACAGAGGAACCAACCAATCCTGTGCATCCACCCCACCCCACAATCAGGAAGTGGCCACACCCATGCAGGTGCAGACCAACTGAACATCCAGGAGAGCTGTGATACACTGACTGGCTGTACTGAGCTGAGCTGTGCAGAAGTGCAGGATGGATTCACAAGACTCCCAGAGGGAAGGTGCTGACAGGAAAAGAAAACTGAAGTTCAGCACAGGTGAACTGCAGGTGCTGGTGGAGGAGGTGGTAAAACACCACAACCAGCTGTTTGGAAGACAGTCTCTGCAGGTAGCAGAGGTTGTGAAGAGGAATTCCTGGCTGGGGATCCAGGCTAAGGTGAACGCCATAGGGGTGACAACCAGAGAAGTGGATGATTTAAAGAAAAGATGGTATGATCTAAGGATCATCACTAAAAAGAAATTGGCTTTACAAAGAAAAGAGGCCAATGCTACAGGTGGAGGAAAGAACAGGGCACCTGCTCTTACGGATCTGCAACAGCTTGTGGAGTCCACCCTGGAGCCAGGGAGCATATTTGGGATTGGCAATGCTGACAGCTCAGCCCGAGCTGCATCAAAGAAAGGTAAGGGACATGTACATAATTCCTACATCCTTGCCTGTCACCCTCCCCCAATGTGGCTGTGTGTTTCAAAACTTCAGTACAGGCTTTAGTATCCACCAGCAATGCATTATGGGAGTGGTAGTCATTCCAACTTACATCAGTGCAGTCATCATAAAAGAATGTCAGGCATGCCACACACTACAATTAGAGGCAGATGAGGACCATGAAATAGTGTGACTGAATTGTGATTTAATATAGAAATACACGGTGAAAGCACCACTAAGCCACTGTCCATATCTGTCCACAGGAGAAACTTCGCACAAGACTATGCAGGAGAGGGAGAAGAGGGCACCCCAAAGGGAGAGGAGTGAGGAAGGATCCAGGAATGCAGGGCCCAGTACTGCAAGACCTCCAGCACCCAGTACACATGCAGCTGCCACACCAGAGACAGGCATCAGGCAACAGCCATCATCGCCTCTGCTCTATGACTCTCCACAACAGGACCCATCAACACATTCCCCATCAGCAGCCTCAGAGGTGTCAGAAATCTTCAGGCCCAGGAGGCATGATGTTCCCCCGCTACAAATACTTCAAACATCCTCTGATGAGGAAAGGGAGGGTGAGATGCAAAATGAGCCAGTGGAGGCAAACATATCTGTTCTTCTGTCCACTCCTGTTTCTGTGCACAGAGGCGCAAGACGCCGTAGGGTCCCGGAGGGAAGCACAAGTGGCCATGGTGACGGTGTCTTCTGTGGGCTGGAAACCACGATGGTGAAGGTACAGTGCCTGCAGGCAAAAGCAATTACTGCAGTACAAAGACAAATGCGTCACCTGAATAGCAACATGGAGAACATGAACCGGGGGATCACCTCAATGGCGGATAGCATGAGGGACATAGCAGATGGGGTGAGGGACATGTCTCAGTGCGTGATGTCACTTTGTGACGAACTGCATGAAGACCGCACACAGAGGCGCAGGGAGAGGCAGTGCATGCAACAGCAGACAAAGGCCATGAACCGTGTAGCAACAGCAACTTCACTGTTATGTCACCGTTCTGTTGCAATGCAGGAGGGGCTGGCGCACTGCTGCACAGATCTTACCAGGGGGATGGGGAGAGTTACAACAGTGATGGAAGTGCTGCTGACAAACCAGTCAGCCACCACAGGAGATGAAGGTGTAGGGGACACGGATGACACCACTAGCAGGAGCTGCACCCCTATACCGTCCATTATGAGTAGCAGCAAACGCCAAAGTACAGGCCCTGGCTCCACAGACAATGTTCAAACCCAACCACAGGCATCCCGCAGTGTTGTGCGTGGGTGCAGACAGTAATGCTGCCAACATTCCAGTGGACATGTGAGGGTGAGGTAACCAGTGTCCGCCCAGTTAGGTTAGGCACACTTCGGGCTTGACAGATGTGTCTTTTGACATTTACCCTAGTGCCCATTAAACTATGTCTTTAACATTGAACCCCTTGCTGTGTCTCTTTACTTACTTAAAAGTAGTTGTGTGTGATCTCTGCCCATCTGTGTCTGCCGTCTGTTGGCGTTGCAACTCCTACTGTGTTGGGTTCAGGTAGTGCATGTTCATCATCATGGTCTTCATAGTCGCTCAATTCCACCTCAGTGCCCTTCTTAGTAGCAAGGTTGTGCAACATTGCACAAGTTGCAATAATCTTACAGCAGATTATTGGTGAGTACTGCTGTGCCCCTCCACTTTTGTGCAGGCAGCGGAACCTGCTCTTTAACAGGCCAAAAGTGCGCTCCACAATGTTCCTGGTTGATTTATGTGCCACATTTTATCGTCTCTGGCTGGGGGTTGAAGGGTTGAGGTAGGGTGTCAGGATGAAAGAACGGACGGCATATGAACTATCCCCTATTAGAAATGAGAAAGCCATTACTCACAGGCACACATACACATATATCTGCATTATCTATCAAGGGAGTGTCACACAGTAATTTACCTACCAGGTGTCCTTCGCCAAATTCCCCCGCTGTCAGGCATGTGTAGATCCCACTATTTTGGAAGATGTAGGAGTCGTGGGTACTTCCTGGGAACTTGGCCACTATATCCGTGATAATGTACTTGGCATCACAGATTACCTGTACATTTATTGTGTGAGTTGACTTCCTGTTTCTGAAAATTTACTCTGTGGCAGCAGGTGGGCTTATTGGGATGTGGGTGCCATCAATACAGCCGATGACGTGTGGGAAATGTGCAATTTGGTAAAAGTCAGTCTTGGTCTTGAGCAGTTCCGCATGAGTTTCAGGGAAGCTGATGTAATGATGCATTCTCTGTATCATGACCTCTAGGAACTTCCTGAAGAAACGGGACAGGCAGCTCTGGGACACCCCACCTATCGCAGCAATTACACTCTGGTAGCTCCCAGAGGCAAGCAGGTGTAGGCTACACAGCACCTGCACATGGGGTGAGATGGCGTGCACCCTTGGGGTTGGGTGCTCCAAAAGTGGGTGCAGGTCCCTGATCAAGTCCAGGATGGTTTGGGGGTGTAGCCTGTACCTTTGCAGGATGTCTGCCTCATTTATTTGGAATAGCGTGATCCTCTGCCTGTAGACCTGCTCCTCCCTTCTCCAGACCCTCTCTCCTGTTGCCTGTAGCTGTAGCTGCCTCACTATCACGTAGAAGGCCGCCATTCTGGTCACACTGTTGCATTTTGGGCCCTTTTTTATAGCCTGCACATGGTTACCACCTGCTTTCAATCCATGGTAAATACCGACTCTTAAATACCGAATTTCATGCAAATTCGGTATTTTAGAGGTCACCTACATCTCAAAAGTTTTTTTTTCCATTTCTTAATTACCGATTCTGTAAATTTACCGATTCGGAAAAGTTACCGATTCGGCAAAGTTACCGATTCGGTAAATTGACCAATTCGGTAGTTTTTTTGGCCCCTACATCTCTCAAAGAATTACTTTATTTGGTTTATCACAACCCTAAAGTATGCACAATAAGAAGAGAATAACAATCTAGAATCAGAGAATTAAAATACATTTCTTAAAAATTTTGCAGTGTTAAAAAGGAAAAAATCATCTTTCCGGACCCAGCTTTGCCTCTTCGTTTTTTAAGAGTAAAGTCTCTACTAAAGTCATGAATATTACACCACGGCATATTAAAATGTTCGAAGTGGCACCCATCCAAGTTGTTACCGCCTGTCTGCAGGTGCGAATTTTTAGTTTATTTAGAACTTGTTTCAGCAGTTTTCTTCTTTTCTCTTTTACTGCCTCACACGTGCACATTAGATGGAACAAGCTTTCCGTGTGGTACCCGCATAGGCGGCATATCTTGGCTTGCTGTTTGATTTTCCAAGAAGGAATCAAGTCTTTTGAGCAGTGGTCGCCCAATCTGTATGCCATGAATTTAGCTTTTAATGGTAACCGAAAGTGAGCTTCTAAATAAAGTTGGGGTTTTAGTCTTTTATACGAATTAATTACAGTCCATGCATGGCGGCGTTTGGCTAGTCTCCTTTTATCCTCTGCCAGGGATAACAATTTTGCATTTAAATTACAAATTTTATTAAATGATGTTCGTTCCAATTGGCTATTCCAAACTTCCTCGATGTTTAGTGTTTCCAATGCAAGTCGCAGGTAATCGCCCCAAGTGTTTGGTTCTTTTTGCTCGTATTGTATCTTGATTTCTAACCAACATAAGTTGTTTAATGATCCTTTTTCCGATGCTCTGAGTTTCCAGCACCATTTTGTGAAGGTTGCTTTCCTTTGGTACTCTTGGTTTTGTAGACCAAATTCTAAACGTATTTGTGCTGGGGATGATCCTTTAAAAAGATTAAAAACTGATTTGTAAACTTTTATCTGTAATTTATTTAAAATTTCAATTTCTTTCCCATGCCAAATTTCCAACCCGTATGACAGGGTTGGGAGCAGTTGAGCTGCCATTATTTTTAAGAGATATCCATATGAGGGGCAGAGTAATTTCTTTTGCAGCTGTTTATAGGCAAAGGTAAGCGATTGGGCTTTGGCTGTGATGTCCCTTTTTTGGTGCACCAGTGACATGTTTCTGCTCAATTTAACACCCAGGTATTTATATGTAGTTGTCTCCTCAATCTGTATGTCCTTTGCGTACCATTTAAATTTTCCTCGTCTTGGGCCCGCTAATCTCACTATCTTGGTTTTTGTTTTGTTGAGTTCCAGACCTAGTGTCTCAAAATAATCGATTAATTTATTTATAACTCTTTGCAGGCCAATCGGAGTTTGACTTACTACAACGATATCGTCCGCGTATTGCAGAAATTGTATTGGCTCATTTGCCAATTTTGGCGGATGACCATTTACGTGTTGCAGGTAGGTGTTTAGGTCCGCTAGATACAGATTAAATAAGCTTGGAGACAGCACACAGCCCTGTTTTAGGCCGTTTCCTATTTTTATTTGCGATGATATTCTTTTCCCATCCCCAAGCTTTACTTTGGCCCATGTTTCAGTATATAAGGCTTTAATGGTTTCTATTAGTTTATGCGGGAGTCCCCATGATTCCAACTTTTTCCACAGGCGGTCTCGTGGTACTCTGTCGAAAGCTGATTTTAAATCGATGTAGCATCCTAGTAATCCTACCTTTTTTTTCTGCTGTTTCTATTAACATTGCCAATGCTGAAAGGTTTGTGATTGAGCCCATGCCTTCCCTGAAGCCGGTTTGGAACTTAGGGATTATTTTATTGATGTTTGTCCATTCCTGTAGATGTCGTAATATACAGGATGCAAAAAGTTTTGCCTCTACATCAATAAGGGCTATTAGCCTGTAGTTCCCTGGTTCCATTCTACACCCGTTTTTGTAAATTTGGTGGAAGATGTTTCCGCTCCAGGACCATGGCATCTTGTTGTCCCGAAACAGTTGGTTAAAGAGTGGAGTGAGATAATTTGCCCAGAATTCAGG
Organism: Lissotriton helveticus; assembly: GCF_964261635.1. Classification (NCBI taxonomy): domain Eukaryota; kingdom Metazoa; phylum Chordata; class Amphibia; order Caudata; family Salamandridae; genus Lissotriton; species Lissotriton helveticus. The sequence goes on along the minus strand of NC_136063.1, from coordinate 768,605,356 downwards.
ATCTTGTTTAAATAGGGCATTTGGTAGTCCATTTGGGCCAGCGGCACCCCTGGCTTTCAATTTGTTTATCAAAGAGAGTGTTTGTTTCACTGTTGTTAATGGAAATAGGTTTCCCGTGTCCCAGCTCGTTGTTTCTTCTTCTGGTTCGTTTGTTATTTTGTTTAAAGTGTCGACGCTTCTTATTTCTTTTCCCAATTGAGTGTCTTCTCTTGCATCTGAGCTTGGGAATTGGTCCATGTGAATATTATACAGGCTATCGATGTAATGTAGCCATGTAGTTTCGCTGATTCCTATATTCTGTCGTGCTCCTGTTCCTTTTGATAATTTATTGATTATGCCCCAAAATTCACTGCTATTTGGTAATTTACTTGCCCATAGCAGGTCTTCCCATAGTTTTTCTATGTGTGCCCTTTTTGCTTTTCGGCATTCATCTTTATATTCTTTTCTCATTTTTTGTATCTCACTATTGTCAAATTCTTTTCCCATTCTGTTTAATGCGGCCTTTTGTCTCAAAGCTTTAGCAATGTTCCTTTTTTTTTCTCTTAGCTTGTAGGTGTACCATGCCTCTTTATTTAAGTCGGGTGCGCGTGTCCCTACTGACTTTGCAGGGAATTTATCTAGCAGCAATGTGTGTAAATTCTCCCAGTCTTTCACCAGTGAATGTGGTTCCAGGGACGATGTATTCTCTACGTACATATACACTGTTTGCATTATCTCATTGGTTATAACTCCATTCCATTTTAGTTTCTTTTGATTGAATACTTCCGGAATTGTAGCTAGTGACACTGTAGCGGTTTTTTGGTAGATGTTTGAATTTAGTATGGTTTCTTGAGGAAAATGGTCACTCTCCGGTCGCGATACAATGCTGAACTGCTCAGTTTGCTTTATGAGCTCTTTGCTGATTAATGTATAATCTATTGTGGATGATTTGTTTCCACGCAAAAAGGTGGTACTTGCCGGTTGATCACCCCTCATGTTTCCATTTAATGTCACTAGTCCCAGTGCTTCTAAATTGTTCCATGATATTTTGATATTGCATTTCCTTTCCTTGATACTTGTCAAGTTGCAATTGAAGTCTCCTGTGATGAGCATCTCGTAATGTTGATGCGTTATTTGTAATGTTTTTATTATGTTGACTAGTTCAGACAATTTTTTGACTTTTGTTTGCTTCTCAGGATGTATGTATACGTTTATAACCAATAAATTCCACCCAACTCCATTTATAGGCCGATTATTTTCTAGTTTTATTACTTGTATCCAGCTTACTCCTGTGTCCATTTTCTCTGTCTTCCAATTGAATTTATTTGTTATATATGTGGATAAACCCCCCCTTGGATGACCGTACTTAGAGATCTTTACCGCCATTTCATGATGTTCCTCATATCCAACAATATGTCTTGGGGTGATGTTCCATGTTTCCTGTAGGAGGATTATATCGTAATTACACAGGAAGGTAGTGGTTTCTTGGTCTTGTTCCATTTCTTTGAAACCATGGACGTTCCAGGAGCAGATTTTTATTTTTCCTTCCCATTTCAATTTTGCCTGGATGTTTCTCACTTTACTCTTTTCGGTCCCGGTTTTTCCATCAGGATCGGTATGGGTTCAGTGCGTGTGGAATCCAGGACCAATCCTGATCTTCCTCGGACTGATAGTTTAGGTGTCCTTTTAAACTGTTGGGCTTGGATTCCCTGCTAGCTTCTCGATTTATTGACCTGCTTCTTGCTCCTATTAAGATAGAGGATGCTTTTCCTTTTGCGTTTGGGACTTTGGGTGCCTCATTGTTCAACAGTGGATATGGGTACTTTATAGGCGTTGGATATGCCAGTATTATTCCCCATGTTGCAAAGACTGATCTTGTTGAGAAGATGCGGTTGGTTATCTCTTTTGATGCCCAAGTTGTACTGCTTATTTCCCGGTCTGTATCTTTATTTATTTGACCAAATTCTACTGCTTTGAGATCATATGTTGTTATTTCCCTTAGTTCTGGAATCTCTCTGAATAGCCGCAATATGTTACCCCGGTTCAGCGCGTCCCTCTTTCCTTTTGTCTGATATTCTGGTTTGAATAGTAATTTACAACCCAACTCTATTGGGGTCGTTTGATTATCCAGGTTCTCTCTAGATTCACTATTTTCCTTTATTTTATTCCAAGGGTTATTTTGTCTTGGGCATTCGACAAAGGGTGCTTCTAATGGGCTAGACCCCGGTAAGGTCCACTCTTCCTTATGGTGCCATGTTTCTAGGTCAAATGTTCTGGGACTCGTAATGGGTCTCCCCTTGTCTATTCGTATATTTCCTGTCGGTGCCTTACATGACCTTCCATTTTTTTCTATTTTAATTTTTAGATTGACATTCATATTTGTGCTTTGTTCTGCTTCAGTCTTGCTGCTAGTTTCTTTTTTAGGTGGGTTACGTTGAGTTTCTTCTTTTCCACCTGCAATTGATTTTGCATGATCTGGCGTTTTTAAGACATCTTGAATTTTTTGTGTTTGATCATTATCAGATGATTTTTGCTGCTTGTGGTCAAAGACCTTCTGATTGTTTACTGGTTCCTCCAATATGCTTTTTATTTTATTTGTTTCTTTTATTCCTGTGTTGTCTTCTTTTTTTGGTTTGCATTTGACGTTTATCTGTGTCATTTTATGGCTAGAATTTCTCAGCGGTACCGTATGTTCTGATGTGAGTACCGTATGTTCTGATATGAGTGCCTCTTGGTTATTTGTTTCTATTTGCTCGATTTCTTCTGTCTGGTCAATTGTACTTTTTTTCCTCTTTTGAGAAAATATGGCATAAATTTGACTTTCCTGATTGGTTCTAAAAATGTTCTTTCTGGCTTTCCGCGCTCTTTTCCGCTGTCTTTTGGTTTGCTTTTCTATTTTATCTGTTAACCTGGATGTATTTCCTTCGCCTTGACCGTTTTCTTTTATATCACTTTGTTCCACCCAGTTTGTACCAGTTTCCAAATCGTTAGTAGGACTCGTTTTTTTATACTTTTCAATCTTTGAGGCTTCTCCGTTTTTTTCTTGGTTGAGGATTCCACCAGGGGACCTTATTGTGCGAGTAACGCATAGGATTTCTGACAATATTTCGGGTAGTGAGGCCAGTTTGTCTATTATCTTCCCGCAAACACAATGTTGATCAACTAGTTTCTTATTTGATACGTTTTCATTGTTTATTCCTTTTAAAATGTGGGCTGAGATTGTATCCAGTTTGGTGTTTATTCCCACTATATGTGTTGCGATTAAATTCATTAAATCCACCTGGACATCTAGTTTATTCGATTGAAAGTTCAAAACATCGATTGCATGCTGTAAGCTTTTTAATAACGATTCACTCCAGGGAACTGACTGTGTGGGATTTGGTTGCGTCGGCGCCCCTGTCATAGAATCAAAACCACTGGCGGAGGAAATTGTGATTGGCGATAGTTTTTTTAAATTTCCTTGGGGGTGGCCATTTTTTCCATATTTATGTCCGTTCCATCGGGTTGGGCTCGGAGTAAGTTTTATGGGGGTTAAAATAACTTCCCGTTTTTCATCCTTATTCCTTTTTTTCGATGAGTCTATATCTATGTTTTCCGATTTTCTATTTACCCCCAATTTCTCCTCATCATTTTGTGTGTTTATTTCTAACACCTTCATGAGCTCCTCTTCCTCGGAAATTGAGAAAGATCTTGACCAGGCTGACTTTGGTGGGATTCCCTGACAATTCACTTGACCTCCGATTTGACTTTGATCGTTTTTTAAAGACAGACTTTTCCCATTTACTTCTTTATTCTCCTTGTCTGGTGTGGACATAAGTTGGCCCATTGGTGCATGAATCTGTGCTGTGGTTTTTAACAACCAATTCTTAATTGCTGATTTTCCTTGTGACAATGAGCCAGTGTTGCCCTCCTGTTCTTTTCTATTTTTATTTTGCGATTTTGGTCGTTGTGAATGATGTGATTTTTCCTTCAACGGATCCCATTCTGCCTGGGTTTTTCCTTCCATTTTGTTCGGTGTAATTAAGTTTATTGGTTTTATTGGACTTTGTAAACTTTTTTCTTCTTCCGTTGTCGAATAAATTACCTCCATAGGTTTTTTTAGAAACTGAAATTTATGCCTTGAAATGCTCTCCCCAAACTTGAATGGTTCTGGCGTGGGGATTGGGATCAAATTATTTTGCTCCGTGCTTAAAGACTCCTTTAATTTCTTATTTGGGCCCTTAATTTGTTCTTTTTTGACCCCTCTTTTCTTGTTTTTATGTATTGGTGCTTGTCGAATTTTGCCTGACCGCATAGTCCTGGTTCGTGTTGTCAATCTGGTTTCTTCTAATTGGCTGGCCTATGCTACCGATTTCTGTACTGCTACTTGCTCAAATGTTACTGATGGTTCAATTTGTCCTAGCGCCTGGAGTAGGTATTCCTCTTTTGGGAAGGGATTATGGATCAACCCTGTAATGCTACCTGGACACAAGCTCAACAGCGCCTCTCTTTTGCTCCCTTACTCCAATATAACGCCTGTATGGTAGAGGCAGGGGGCTTCTTTTGGCTTCTCTCCGCCTTTAGCTTCCCTACCCCCCTGTTTTTGCTCTATGACAAGCTTTTCTTTGAATGCTATGTGAGTTTATAAGTTATTTGTATGTTATTTATTTGTAGATTATTTATAGTCCCTTTGTTTCCTACAACTAAAATTACTCACGGCTTTTGCCTTCTTTTGCCTTCTTACCGCTGCTCTGATGCTGCTGACACTATGATCCTGCTGTCTGTCCCCAACTGCTGTCTCTCCAAAGGCCTTGCCACTTCCAGTGCCTCTGACATCATGGGAGTGGGGCGAACTTCGATCTTCAAAGTTTTTGATGGAGGTCTGGGCTCCTAGCCCCTCACTCCTGGCTCCTCGCTCCTCTACCCTGCTCCTTGGGACATCCGCGGCCTCCGTCCTCCGCACTCCACTCGAATGCGTGTGTAAGAGGTTTTTGTTGTGGGGTGCAAGACATGTATTTAATAATGCTGCCAGCCGACAATCTCCTTGCAGCGGCTCCGCCCAGCTCTCACTGCGGCTCTCACCGCTCTCTTGCGGCTCCCCTTCGGCTCCTTTGCCGGCTTCCGAATCCACAATTGTTTTTCTGGGGGGGAGGGGAGGACCGGCACCGGCACGTTTTGCTGCCACTCGCTGCTGCCTGCCTGCCGCGGGTGCCCCCCGCCTCGGCCTCGGCTTCCCTAGTTCTCGCGGGTCCCGGCAGCTCTGACAACACCGCGTCTCACCCCTCGCTTCAGCTCCGCTCCTCCGCTTGCCGCTCGCTCGCTGCTCTCGCTGCTCTCACAGGTGTGGCCAATCTGCAAGGTCTGCAACGGCCCCTACATCTCAATATCCAAATACCGGTCGGTAACGGCCAAAAATACCGTTTTTGGCCGTTACCGACAGGTATTTGGCAACCTACAACTGGCCCTTAGTGAGCTATTGCCTAGAGTCACATGATACTGTGCTGATTTGCCTATTGCGTTGGTGTTCAAACTGTAAACCTTTTGCTCTGAAGTCTGCCGCCCTGACCGCTGCACCACACGTCTCCCCTGCTTACCATTGCTTACTATTTCAGGCAGTATATGCACTTCACAAAGTAGACATTGAACAAATCTGTTGTATTTCCAGCCATATTGCTAAATACAAATATGGAGTATTCATTTTAATCATAAACATTTCTAGGAATCAAGCATTTGCAATAGAACATTTATGTCAGGACAAACTTGGTGAAATTAAAAATCTCGATTTATTAAGCTTATGAGATTCTTCTCTCTTTGCTCAACTTTAACTAATATATATGCACAAATGACAATAGTCATATTGCACTGTTGTGCTCTTGTTGGTAACTTGTCTCTTATGTAACTGCCAAGGGGACCTTCCTCAGGAAAGGGCATCTAGTGGGCACAGAGCAGGCACCTCAATGATCTTTCTCAGGAGGGGTAGGTTTGGAAGAGGTGACTTTGGGTTTTAGAGGGCTGGTTTTAGGTTTGGGGGGCTGGGTTTGGCTGCGGTGGGTTTGGGTTTGGGAGGGGTTGGTTTGGGCTTGGGAGGGGTGGGTGTGGATTTGGAAGGGGTCAAGGCTAGACCAAATAAATACTTGTAACGAGGAGAAAGGGCAGGATGGATGGGAGAGGACTGGGGTTGAGAGGTAGAGGGAGCTGCATTGGGAGATGAGCATGTGTCTGTCTGTTGTGCAGTTGCATGTGGGTCTGGTGTATGTTGTGCACGTTTGGGTGTGTATTTTTCAGCAAGTGCTTGGTGTTTGGGTGAGTGTGCGTATTCGGTTTTGTTTGGTGTTTTTGTGGGTGTAGTTGTGGTTTTGTGTGAGTGTGTATGTTTATATCATTGTGATGTTGAGGTGACTGGTCTGGTTGTGGTGCTTTAGAGTATGGTAGTGGTTGTGGTGCTTGTGAGTGTGCTGTGTGTGTTGTGCTTGTGGGTGTGCTAGTGGTGCTTGTGGGTGTGGTGGTGGATGTGGTAATTGTATGTCTAGTTGTGGTAGGTGTGGGTGTGGTGGTGCTTGTGGGTGTGGTGTGATGGTGATAGATGTGAGTTTGGTTGTGGTAGTGGGGGGTGTGATGGTAGTTGTGGGTGTGGTGCTTGTGGGTTTGTTGTCGGGGTGGTGGGTGTTGTGGTGGGTTTGGTGGTGTTGGATATGGCAGTGGGTGTGGTGGTGGGCATGATTGTGGTTTCTGTATGTTGATTGGGTGTGTGCTTGTGTGTCTTGGTGTGTTTGTGTTTTTGTGTGTGAGCGCTGCTTGTGTCTGTTGGAGTGGTTGCATGAAAAAAGTGTTCATGGGACATGTCTGGTAATTCGGAATTGCTATGGGGAATGAGCCTTGGGATGGGGAAGGGGCCTGAGATGGGGCACAACGTTGGACTGGTTTGGAGGCTGCAGTTAGTGAGGAGGCTAGTCCAGTAAATGATCTCCGCCAGCCATAGCACTATGAATGACTTCCAGGTTTGCTGCCATGTGTTGCATTTGGCAACTAATGCCCTGGATGGCATTCAGGAGTGCAGTCAGACCTACAGAGTTGTGACGTAGGAGGTCAATAGCCTCCTCACTCAGCATAGCCACGGGTAAAGGGGCAGAGGGTGCAGTGACTGCAGAGAAGGAGACCCCAATCCTTTTAGGAAGGTGGGTTTGGCCAACTGGGAGGGAACAAGATGGTGGGTGGAGATGGCTCTCTGGGTGGTGGACGAGGATGTAGGTGGAACAGGTGCCACCACTAGGGACTGGTAACTTGTGAAGGTCTCCGAAGTTGATGTAGAGCTGGGGGTCTCCGTGCCAGTCCACTCACCCTCCGTGCCACTGTGTTCATCGGTGTTAGTAGTCTTGGCAGTCAAAACAGAGTGGCCAGATGCTTCCCCACCTACGTGGCCAATTTCTCCTTCACCTGCTCCCGATGATACTGAAAGGACATATACAATAGTTTTATTGTATCTGTGTAAAGAAAACTGATCATGAACTTTAATCAAAAAACTTTTTCCAAGTCTTCATATTCCACCTGCTTCAAGGCTCTCAGACTTTGGTCCTTTATTATCCTTATCTCTTGCATGTAGGGAGCATCTTCAGAAACCATTTTGTCACAGTTTTGTAATTCCCCACTATAGTTCCTATGAGATTAATGATCTTGGGCTAGATGTAGGTAATAGCAAATTACCGAATGGTAAATACCGAATTTTAACGATTCGATATTTACTAATCGGTAATCGCTATGTAGGAAAAAAAAACGGTAAAAATACCGAATCGGTGAGATTCGGTAATTACCGATTCGGTAATTACCGAATCAGTATTTGCCATTGATTCCTATGGGCCTTGAAGCCTATAGGAATCAATGGCAAATACCGATTCGGTAATTACAGAATCGGGAAAAATACCGAATTTCCAAGGGGGACAAGGTGTCACTTTGCCACCCTGTTGCACCCCTGTTTCTGGCTTGTGTGCCATGTGGCACACATACATGCCCTAAGGGCATGTATGTGTGTCACATGGCACAGGTGTACATGCACAGATATGCATGTACACAGAAATTCGTAATTTACCACCCAATAGTATTGGGTGGTAAATAACGAATTTCTAAGGGCCTGTGGCACTGTAAACTGTGCCACCTACATATTGAATTACAGAATCGGTAAATTTACCGATTCGGTATTTTACCGAATCGGTAAATTTACCGAATCGGTATATATATTGATTCTGTAATTTTCTAGCCCCGTACATTACAAAACCCAAATACCGGTCGGTAACGGCCGAAATCGGCCGTTAGCGACCGGTATTTGGGGTCCTACATCTGGCCCCTTGTCTTTTATCTATTTTCAATTATCTCCAGGAACTGTTTAGCACCTCTGAATGCTTGGACCATGGTAGTTAGAAAAGTAAACTTATGTCACCAAAAAGGATATGAACCACAAATACCTTTGTTCAGTGTGTGTACAAGGCCAAAGAAGCTGCATTATTTTCATTCATATAATGGAAATTATGATTCAATATATGTCAACAAATACTGCAATGATGTACAAATATTTGTATAAACTGAAAACCCGTTTCCTTTGTTTGGGCATTTCACAACGGTAACACTTACTTCAAGGAACTAAAGTATATTTTAAATGTAAAACATATTATATGGATTCAGTACTGAAGTAGCTTATCAATGTATCGCGCACTAGTCCAGACTCAGGAAGTCGAGCAGGCTCAATTCCCTTCAGCTGACCCTATTGAAACAATGACGATTTCAACTGATTAACATGTAGTCCTGAGAACTCTCCTAATTCTCTTGTCATGTTCAATAGTATGGGGCCAAGATGTCTGGGCTGACGAAAATAAACTGTGGTGTCATCTGTGTATAATGACATGACCCACCCGTAAACACCAGTCATGCAACACCTGTTTCAACCTCCATGCCACTGGTTCCACAGCCAGTGCAAACAGCAAGGGGAAAGGGGAACCCCTGTCAGGTTCCCCCGCAGTAGCTGGATCACCTCTGATACTAGGCACCCCGCATGCACATGCACCAGTGTTTGAGCATAAAGAAGTTTTATCCAGGTGACAAATTTGAGACCATGCCTCATTCTTTCAAACATTTTCCATATAGACTCCTAGCTAACCAAATCAAATGCCTTCTCTATATATAGGAAAGCAAGAGCATATTGATTCTGCTGCAGACAGGGCACGTAAAAGATGTGCACCAGCCTTCACAGAAGACAAAGAGTGTTTTTACGGGGGATAAATCCAGATTCGTCTAGGTGGACCAGTTTTGGAAGGTGGTGACATAAACATTTTGGTAATATTTGTTCAAGTATCTTTTGGTCCACATTTAAAAGTGACAGAGAGCAATAAGAGGCCGCGTCTAGATGGTCCTTTGAAGATTTAGGCATTAACACTACCAGCATTTCACGCATGCACAAAACTAGCTCTCCCTTCTCTAGGGTCTCCTGGTACACCTCATAGTACCATTTCGGCCATAGTAACTGGAAAAGCCTTATAGAGTACAGCAGGTCGGCCAGCCCGACTTGGGGCCTTAGCTATCTTAAGAGAATCTATGGACTGTAATATTTCCTGCCTGGTTAACGACCCCTCTACTCCCCCCATTCAGGCTCTGCCAGCTGCGTTAGCGAGTCAAGGTAGGCTGTTACCTCATATATTGGGATATCACCAAGCGACATGTACAGTACACCCCTGTGAGGTGGTGCATCATGGTCTCATTAATGGTCTATTGCTGACAAATCTCTCGCCCCCTCGAATCCCTGATCAATAGAATAGGTCCTGTTTGATGTTCCTGCTTGACCACCCTGGATAATACCCTGCCTGCTCTATCCCCCATCATATGTAGTCACTGTCTATAAGACAGGCACTCATGCTTTTCCTGGTGATCCCATTAGAAAAGAACATGTTGTTGGTTTTTCCCCCACTCCAGCTACATGGTCCGAATCCTGCGGCAGTGCCCTCTCCACGGTAGCCAATTCAGGTCCCTCTCTAATGTTTGTTAGATACCCGTAGTGGTTGCCATTCCCATTCCCACTTCAGAAAGCACCACCTTCATGGCATCCCACTCCGTCGCCCAGTGCTGGGTGCTCTCCCAATTAAGGTTAAAATAATCAGTCATGGCATCAGCTACCACCCCCCTATAGACCCGGTCTGTAAGGTACTCCAACTGCATGCATCACAACGGCACCCGTGGTATTATTCCGGCTAGAGAGTATGTCATAAGTAAGGCAGAGTGGTCCAATATGTATCAGGCCAAGTATGTTGTGTCCGTCACTCTCTGTGTGGCCTCCACCTGTATAAGAAAGTATTCCAACCTACTGGGTGTCTCTGCTGTGAGAATGTAGCAGGAGCATATGCATGTCTGTGGGAGCTGGGCACTCCATATGTCCACTAACCCACCCCATGCCCCTCATCAATTGCTCAGGGCTTCTGTCATATTACTCTCAGTGCCGTGTTGCGCAAGTAACCGCTCCTTATCTCCACCTAACCCAAAGTTGCAGTCCCCAACTACAATCAACTCCATGGACAGGAACCCATGCACCACCAACACATCCTCAAAACCAGTACTAACCTCTACACTGGGAGTGTATACAGTGACCAGGCAGAAGTCGTGTACATCCAGTTTACCATGTTTGATAACAGATATCCCATATAATCGGGTCTGCATTCACCCCCAGTTTTTGGAAAGGGACTCCAGGGTCCACCCATATAAGGGTCCTATGAACAAAGCTAGAATAAGAAGTTGCATACACATGCCCTTTCCACCTCCGACAGAGTGGGGACACACAGTGGCCCCAAAAGTGGGTTTCCTACAGAAACACAATTGATAGCCGATAGCGCTGGAGGTAGACAAACATCGGGCCTGTTCAGTACCCTGACACTCCACTTATGGAACTTGTAGTCATTTCCCAAACCCATTATGTCCACAGGGCCCTTGTACTGGGATGTGTCAGCAATGGAAGCAAAGCCAAAGGTGCATGAGCATGAAGAGCACTGTCCCACAAAAAACAAGAAATAACTTCCTCTACCACTTCCCCGCTCCAGGCAGAATATGCAGAACCCCTTCCAACTCAACCTATGGCCAGAAGGGCACCGATGACCGCCCCACCTAATAACTACCGAAAGGAAGTACTAAGTGTAGTACATGCTGGAAAGCCATGTCAACTCTAACCTGAGGGCACTATGCAGGCACTCAGCAGACCACAAGATGACAGCCCCCGCCACAGAGCAGTTAATGTAGCATCTTACATGCAATTTCTGTACACTGCATCAAGTGCTACACACCATGCATCTCATCTTCCCTCAGGGAGCAGCTCTTGGACTATAATGGAGTCATACATTATCAACATAAACAGGCATGCAAAGTGATAATTTTACAGTTTTTGCACTTATTGTCAGCTCCTCAGGACTCTACTGGGTATGCTCCTCCTGCCAGGTGCTGATATCCCATTGATGGCAATTCGCTGCAAGGAGACCTCTGACCCGCAGTTCCCTGCCATGATGCTGGAACACAAAACAAAACAACACAAGAACCCCACTACCCTTTGGCATTGTGTCATACTCGTGGATCTATCCAGCATCCCGTACTGTCACTCATGGTATCAAACAGCAGTTTAATCTGTGAAAAGGCACTCTGATCCAATGATCCCAGCACCTCCGATCTCATGGTGCCATCTGGGCAAACGAGAATTCAATTCACAACTGGGGCCTTCTGTTCCTCTGTCTCAAAGTGTCCAGCAACTCAAGTACCTCATGTAGGGATTCGTAAAAGTGGACATGGCAATCATACTGTACACGCAGTTTGGCAGGAAATAACAGGCTGTATTTGATGTTGCAGACTCTCAATTATCATTTCACAGCTAAGAAATTGTTGCGCAGTGTCTGGACACTGTGTGTGTAGTCAGGTTAAATGAAAAAAATAATTCTGTGTTCTGGGGGAGAGGGGTGTTATGTGTGCGCACAAGTTGAAGGATAGCGTTGTGGTCATGGTGATTAAAAAGACAAGCAATCCTGGCCCGTAGAGATACTAGTGGTGTGTGAGCCCTCTCCACAATGAAGAAATTCAAGAGTCTCAGTGTCAGGATCCGAGCTTTCCTGGGTCACTGATCGGCACCGCCGTAGACTACAGTTCCCGGCATGCCTGGGGTGAGCGGTGCGTACTTGACGTAAGGCACGCAATCCCGGATGTAAAACAAGGCGCCTGAGATGACGGCGGCGCCGATAATTCTTCAGAAGCCAGAGGCTGTGGTTTGTACTATTCTGTTTACCGGTGAGAGCTACATCTGTGTTCGTTTTCATTCTCCGGTGGGACCCGTACCGGATTTGGGCTCAAATCCTTTGTGAGGCGAGGCGGAGGCCGCCTTGTGCTATTTACGTATCCTGGGATTGTTCTCTCTCGGCTGAAGAGACATTCTGCTGTGTTGTTACGGGAACCACCAGACAATATTCAATACTCCGTGTATTTGGGAGACTCGTGCCGAACGAGTGTTAAGACTATTCTTTGTTTGAAGTGAGTGGAGTAAGGATTGGTTGGGGCTCCAGCCATATTCATCTGTCCACTTGTTTCCTAATCTGGGATTGCGGTTAAAGGAACTATAGATCATTAGATCACATAACATTTCATGACTGTTTTCCACAGCTGTTAAGGTTAAGAATCAATTAACCCAGGCTGGATATATTTCCTTTTCGTTGTCTTCAATTTTGCTGTTTATCTATGTTCTAAATACAGGGGAGCTGAATTGAGGGAGACTCAGAGGGATTTTTCATTCTACAAAGCACGAACTCATGTATATATAGGTATGTTGTGGGTATGCTAACAGGAACTGTTTTTCATTGAAAATAGGAAAAGCTCAACATCTGCCTTATACTTTTATATTACAGTTGATGATGAATCTCTGATCTCACCTCATTCCTCATCCCTGATTACTGCCTTCAATCTTTTTCTTTACAGGTAGGGAAGAGGAAAATGCATAGGATAAAAGTAGAGTGCTCTTGTTGATGTTAATCCTGAGTGTTGGTTGAAGATATACTTAGGGTATGCTCTTATCGTCTCAGGTTTCCTTCCCTGCCGTCCCCTTCCTTTCCTTCCCTCGCCTGACTATCCTAGTAGTCTGTGTCTATTCTCCAGACTCTTGGGGACGTCGTGAGGGGGAAGCCATAGGCAAATCAGCACTATCCAGAAGAAGCAAGAGGTGGAGCCTCACACTCAGAGGCCTGAGAGTTTTTGTGCTCCAGTTGTCCAAGAAGAGCTTTGCAGAGGGGCCCTCCATGCGGTAGATTATTATACCGTGACCGGCCCTCAGCATCCTCCAGGCATTATTCCATGTGTGTGGCACTGCATTTTAACCCCTCCACCATTGCCTTCAGCAACTTAACATTTTTAGAGCATCTACATCATCCTCAACAACCGTGGTCTCATTTGCCACCTTTCATAGATCCATGAGATGTTTGATCTCCATGGCCATGGAATCCATTTCCCCCTTCAGCGCAACCTGGGAGCCTTATATTACCACCAGAAACTCTGCAATGATAGGTCCCTGCACGATACACTTGATGTGGCTCACTGATCTGGTGCGCTGGCAGGTCCTCTGGCACTCTCAAAGTGTATTGGTTAATTATGTTGACCTGTGCCTGATTTCCCCCTTTATTATTTCTCTTATCTGGTTTCTATTGGGGTTTCTGTGCACCAGCCAGTATCAACCCCCAGCATCTGCACCAATAGCCAGCATATTCTGCTTCAAGGCCTCCACACTATGTCCTGAAGCCTAGGGGTGAACCCCCCCAAGGCGCGCCTGTTGACGTGTCCGTAGTGCTGTCGCAACCCAATAGCTCAGCCCCACCAGGTCCAGTTTAGGTGGGATAGCGCCCCTTGGCCACCACCAGTCTGTCCAAGCTTGGTGCTCCTCACCTCTCCATCTGGCTTGGTCCACCGTCCACACCACTTCTTTGGCCCACCCAGGGATGTCCAGCTGCCGGAGATTGCTGCCTCCAGCCGGGGACTGTTGTCCCATCTCCAAGGGCCAAAGTCAGACCCCCACTTCCTACGCCTCCTCTCCGTCTCCAAATTACACATACATCACGGCACCCAGGCCGTCAGACTGTTAGGTCTGTGGTAAATAAAACATTACCCTGGCATAATTTCTAGGCATTAACAATTAGCATGTATCAAATGAGAGGCAGAGAGTCCGTGGTGTCCAAGTTAAAAGGGCTTTATTCCAATAACTCGAGTTAAGGAAGAATCTGTTCCATCACCACTGAGGTTCAGGAAGGGTCTTCTAACATTATTTACAGAGAACAACACATATATAAATGTTTCCTTGTACATAGGGAGGAGCGCTCCAGGCAGAGCATGAAAGAAAGAGATAAGAGCATGTGGGCGTGCATGAGGGTGTACACTTGATGAGTCACAGGTGGGTGATAGGTGGGTGGCTACATAGAGGAGGGGTTACATGGCAGGCTGGAACTTTGCCCTCCTTGTGCACGCAATTTGAGCATGACGTGCAATTGACGTGTAACTGGGAGGAGAGCTGACTTTCAGTCTAGTAGAGAGATCTTTAGTGTCAAGGCGACCAGCACGTCTGGTACTAACTGATATCTTAAGTCAGGGGATGTATTATCTGAAGCAAAGGTTGCTCATCGCTAAGAATCAGAAAAAGCATATATTTCTTCGTTCATTGCGTGGGGGCTGTGGGCTTTCTACAGATGCAAGTACTGTAATTTACTTAAACGGAGACAGAAAGGCTAGGCCCTATCTTTGCAGATGGGTTCTGTTTACCTTCTTCACTGGGCAGGAATGTGATTCTGTACAATAAGCAGATAACTATTTTGCAAAACACTGTCTTGGCACCCCTTGCTGGGCTTCTTTCAGCTGAGCCAGAGGTATGCGAGGTCAGAGATACGTAACTGTCAGAGTGTCTGAGGCATGAAAACCTTAATTCAGAAACAGGCTCAGGCTGAACCACAAAAAGGGTTCATCGTGATTTATTTAAAAGTGCACAATGCAAATACATGGGCCTTAAATGCTAACATAATGTTTCTTACATGGGAGACTTGAAGACTGGCATCCTAATGCAGGACGTAAATGCAGAGGCCTTGTGATTCAGGCCACTTAAGGGAAAATGCATGGATGACATGCACATACATTAAACATAGGGTACACGCAGGGGACATATTGGTCAGGCAAAATATCATTTTCCTCAGGTCTATACCAGGAGCAGAGTCCAGACCCAATGATGTCATCTTGGCTCCGAAGCCCTTGCCCGGCCACTGCCACCATGCAGGCCCTTTTCATGCCTTCAACTCTGTGTATGTCTAACTCTGGGGATGCCTTGGGGCCCCCCTCCTTCTCACTGTCCCTAGAGATCAGCTTGCATTGCAGCCCCCACACAAATCCACTATTAAGTAGCAGGCATGGGGCAGGCCTCTGGCCCAGGCTCCCTTGCTCGTGCACGCCGGCTTGCTTCCTTTTGTTGCCAGAGATAGTACGATAGCCCGGGAGTCCCATGGAATAAGGCTGCTTTCTCCGCAGGCTCCTCACGATTCCAAGCAATGTTGTACTATGTCCCTGCCCGTTTCCTCTCATACTCATAGACCTCTTTACCACCGACGTTGCCCCGCAGCACAGCCGATCATGCTCACTGTACTCCCACCAGCGTTACAACCAGTTCAGGCCATTCACCGCAGAACCCGCAGTGTTCTAAGTGGATGCCGCTAGTACAATTTTAGTGACTTTCCAGCATGATTGGGTACAGGATGGTGAAGGATTTAGAGCTCCGCATCAGGAGCAAGAAGCAAAGGAATCTAGTCAGCCATATTGGCAGGTTACACACCCAAGTTTTAAAAATTTCTTTTTACAAATGGTAATTGTATTGTATTGCAATTACAGAGTAATTTGGGCTTGTGTTTGGGGTTTATAATTAGGGCTCCGAGTTTGATGGCATTTTTTTTAACATTTCTGTTTGTATTTATCGATATTTATTTTTTGGTCATCTTATCTGAATTTATCAACATTTATTTTTGTTCAGGGCAAAAGAAGATGCTGCAGCTAGTATTTTTTCACATGTATTTAAATAGACAATTCACACTTGCACTTGGTTGTCATAGGCTTAGATATATTTATATATATGCCAAATTAAGTATAACAATTCATTCATTTGAAACCTTTGTCATTGTAATACAAGCACATTTGCATTTCAAGAGAATTTGAGGACATTTAGGCTCTTTGTGGTTTGTTAATGAAATGAAGACCACTGAAACCTCGTTCAACATTTGCCAATGATAATGGAATGGCAATACGAATCAAGGAAAGATTACACAGTGTTGGCCATTCTTGCTTCTGAGAATTGCAGTATCATTGCACTGATCTCTTTTTGTGAAATATTGTGCATTAAATAACTGTTGGATTCTTCTTCAACAACACTCATTATGCCATCAGAAGCTCCAACAAACTTGAATAAATCTTTGTAATCATTAAAAAGTGTAGAGTTGTGTACTGGGCAAGACAAACAGTTAAAATGTAGTCTTAACATACAATGCAGTAACAAAATAATTTAAAGAGAAAATAGGCATCAACAGATCTTGAGTAACCTGTGTTAAATAAACCTTTACGTGTGGGGCTGTACACCCTAGGACCAGAGGGGAGGATAGAACTCGCTTTCTGTAAACAGACTTAGAAATATTGTCTAATCTGTCACAATTTCTGTGCATGCAAAGACAGAGGTCAAATGTCAAGCTGTGTCTTTGAGGGAGCAACCCATTCTATTTATTCATTCTAGAACAACTTCACTGGGATTATTAAGATTTACATAAGAATTCTTTGGCATATTTTTCTTCTTCTGTTGTTTGAAACAGAGGAAATAATAATTGTCTAGCATACACTAAGATAAATATCTATTTTTACATTTCTAAGATACAAGGTAAGTGTTAATATTTTTGAGGGAAGGAGGAGGGTGCAAAACACTTTGTTTCACATCGGAAATATTCTTTCCCCAGACGGAACACGAAGAACAATATAATTTAACCCGAAGGTCTTTGAGCTCTTTACCTGAGAACAAGTTACATTTCACCTTGTCGTATGGATTGTTTACAGGCTTGTGGACATTGAATGATAAGCCCAGAATTACCTGATGCTTTACCAATTCATGGACCTAGATTCCCTAATGAAAATATTTTAATTGATTAACCTGCAAAAGTGTTTCCCCTGCCACTGATGGAGTAAGTACTCCCAGAAAAGAGACCTGCTCGAAGACAATCCTCTCATTTCACTTCTAATATTGTGTTAACCATGTATTGTGTAAATTAATATGCACAACATTGAACATACAAGAAAGAGAAGCTTGCCTATGTGTATAACCAACAAGTAACTCAAGAGAAATCCTAAAATGGCTGCTAATGGGACAAACTGTCGCTTGGAGGGAATTTCTTGCACATGTGCAAACCCTGTTAAAATGGCTGTTTGAGAACTCACATGCTGAGCATCTGCTTGCCGAAACTAACACAAGCTATTTTACTAATGCTAATGCAGGCAAAGCATTATTAAATGAATGGGATTAGAGTAGAGATAGGTGGTATACAGTGAAACCATTTATTTTGTAAATTAATATAGGTCTTTTTGACTCTTTTAGTAGTGTGTATTTTGGGCCTTTCATATGAGTCTAAAGTCTAGTTGGCCTTCGCACATGCGTAGGGTTACTGAGCTGGAAGAAGTGATTTGGCACTTGAACCCAGTACAAGGACAAAAAGGATACATACCCTGGGAACCAGAGCTCAAGTCCTGTGGATAAAAAGAAATACATGAGACATTTTACACTGTTTCAAATATGATTTGAATACGGGTGGGAAATAAAGATTTATGAATAAAAATTAAGGGGTGGGATTTTCAACAATGGACTGAACGACTAAATCGGAAAATAAGCATGGTGTGATGATCATCCCCCCTTGCCTGCCCAATCAGAGGTAGTAGTTTCATGATATTGAAACGGTATTGGGAGGTACATGAATATTGTAGTGTATAATTGAGGTAGTTCTTAGTTAGTTAGAGAGATGTCGATGCTGAGGTGCACGCCAGAGTGAGACGGAGATTTGCTGAATACTGCAGAGCTAAGGATGCTGTCGGAGTGATGAGAAATACTGATGAAGAATCTAATGCAGAGCCACTTTATCTTAAATTAAATTACTTAGAAGAAGTTCGTGGAAGAATTTCGAGGAGGAAAAGAGTGTCAGAGAGGGGTGCTACGCAAGCGTCGGTGGTAGAGAGGTCATCTATCTTGTCCTGATTCCTGTCCTGAAGCCTTTGTCGCCTGATGTTTCTCGGGGGACCCATCCCAGCTCCTTGGCAAGGGGGCTGGTTTTCACACCATCGTTGGTAACTATATTTTCATGTATGTGCAGATGTGCTTTTCTCTCTATCCTCTCCTTTCTGAGCAACGTCATTGCAGAGAATGATATATATTTGTTTGACTGATCGATTAATTGAATCTTCCTTCCTATGAGTGACGGAGACTGTACTGTACTTTGTAAGTGGCTGACATGAAATTAATTTAGATAAATATTTAAACCTTTCCTGAGTCTGTGGTTATTTCATTTTTAAAAGAGAAATAATTCATGTAATTTCACCATAAACTAGTTCAACTAATGGTCCATTGACCAGAGGAAAGAACTTTTTGATCAGTGAAAGATTAGTTGAGAATAGGAGGTAACTAATCTTGAAATTTCAGCAACAACAAACTTAGACTCCAGCGGTTATTACTGAGGTGTGTGTGTGTTTATGGCCCAGGTGAGTATATTGTATTGGAGTACCTGTTTCCGCTGTATCATCACAGCATTGAATTAAAGGTAACGTGCCGTGCCTGGTTCGACATAGGCTGTGCAGTCTATTAAAAAAATTCTAATGCTGCAGCAATTTTAAAAGAAACATTCTTCCCCCAAAGCGGACCCGAAGAACAACGGATCTGTGAAAATGTGCCCCCAATAAAGTAATGCACTTTTCTTCCCCTAGAATGGTCCCGAAGACAAAGTGTGCGCGGGATCCCGATATAGCAATGTACATTCACTGGGGGGGGGGGGGGAGGCACCCGGACACAGGAGCAACAGGCTCCAACACTGCTCGACGCAACAAGTACAGCACATCTAGGGGGGCAAAGTGGGCTGCACCTGTATTGGATAGGTATAAATACCTGGCCCTATGCCCTCCCAGTCTCAGGAGTGACATGGGGAGAGAGCGCTGGATGAGGATGACTACCCCAGGCTATCCTCGGTGGTCCTGATAGACGGCCTGCGGGGGAGTGTGCCACTTAGTAAGGGGCCCCTTGTGCGCCAAGGGCAGCTATATTCCTCTATGCACCAGAGTAGGCAACCCTGGGCCGGAGCATGGCTATGAAGCATGCTTGTCTGAATCTGGTCTGTCAGTACTTTCCATTTATATTTTGAATTTATAAATACAGACAAAGGAAAAGAAACTATCCATCTGAATTTATATCGAAAATTCTATTTCAATGGAAAACCTGGAGCCTTATTTATAATGTATATTATATTTTGTGGTGTTATGTATTTCATATTTCATATGAGTTGCAGGCCTGTGTTTCTTCTGTTATCTGATTGGTAAGTTATTTATTTGTATTTAATTATAAATATTTACATAGAGTTGACCTAGCCACGTGGGCAGCAGAACACTTTAAATAAAACAACAAAATACAGAAAAAAGAATAAAATCGGATACAGAAAAAAAGGATAATTTGAATAGATTGTTTTTTAAAACATTCAGGAAGGCTTATAAGTTTGAGTTGAGACTTGGCTACTCAAGAAGTTGATTACAGATTCAGGGAGACTGGGACAAGAAGGCCTAAACTTGACAGAGCTTGGTTTGTATCTTTGGGATTTTCATTCAGAGGCAGGATTTGCATCTAGTGTCCCTATTCTTGTGGCGTGGATTTTATTATTTAGGTATAGCCCTAGGTGAAGGTCTTTGTGTGTGATAGATGCCATTTTGAAATTGATGCATTCGAGGTTTCAGCAAAAGCAAGTGGAGGTCTCTCAAGATGGGAGTGATCAGCTCTGATTTTTTGCACCCTAAACAAAGCCTGTTGCAGAATGACCTTCAAGGGTACTGAGGTGGAACTGAGGAACCTGGCTATAAGATCATTGCCGCCTACAAGGTGTGGCTGAACTAGGTATTATATCGCAGATTTGAAGTCAAAGTGAGGTATAGTAGTTTAAAGTTCCCTAATAAGGATAAGCAGAAATTAGGCAGTTTTAATTAGTTTCAAAATGTAAGAAGACACAGTTGGAGTATTATCTATGATGAGGCCAAGCAGCTTTGCATGAGGGACCAATGTGGCAGAAATACCAAGAGAAGAAAGACGGTTTTGAACACACGGAGCGGATTGTCTCTATTAGAGTACAAGGCACTCCGTTTTTGTTGGATTTATATTTAGTGGGGAAGGGCTCAACCAGTGTGTTAGCTTCTCCATGATGGCTTTCATTTGATATGTCTAATGAATGGGTTGGTGATTTTTAGGCAAAGTTGTGCATCATCAGAGATCTGATGAATGCTGATTCCATGTTCCTTGATATGTGTGTCAATGGTACCATGTATATATAGAAAATATATCGAGATAGGGCTGAACCGTGCGGAACTGTACATTACAATGGAAATCAAGCGCTCTAGAATGAGACAACATTAACAAATTGGGTTCTTCATGACATTAAGAATGAGAACCATTTTAGCCCATGATCCGGTATAGCCACTGTGATTAACAGGGACATGTGAATAGTTTCATACCAATAGCATCAAATGTGGCTAACAAATTAAGCAAAACTAGCAGTCATTCGTTGTCATTGCCCATAGCTCAGAGATTGTCATCTAATATGTAGAAAGTTGCTCTTTCAGTGCTACATTTTCGTCTGCCTCCAGACTGAAATTGGTTTAAAAGATCATATTGTAAAATGTGTAAAAGGAGTCGTGCACAGGTTTTCTATACCTTTATCAAGGAAGGGTAGTTTAGAGACTAGTCAACATTTTCAAAAAGTCAAAGGATCCATATTTGGCTTCTTTAATAGTTGTGAGAACTTTCTAGATTTCATTAATGGGCTATGTCAAGCAATGCATCAGTTTTGATGATTACGGTGACTGTCTTGTGCACATGAGTTGGACAGATTTGCTGAGATGGGGTCATCTGTGATGATGAGCTGTAGGCTTTAATTATATGGAGTAGAAAGCTGTAGGCTGGGACTATTGAATCCCATATATGAGTGGGAAAGAATAATATTACCATAATATCAAGGGTCAAAATATTGAAAGGTAAGTTTCCATACATTTTCCATGCTTAACTCCTCAAATATGTACCTTGGGTATATACATATATAAGTATGTATATATGTATATCTTTAGAGTACATGTAGGTGGAGTTAGGAGTAGTAAATAATTACCTCCCTCTGTGTACTTACCTTTCAATACATTGTGCATCGATATTGTGGTAACAATTTTCTGTCCTGTTGATATTTGGAATTCGATATTCCGTACTACAAGCTATAGAAATTGTAAATCTAACATTGAAAGATGTCACTTGAGTAGTGAACGAAGGTCTTGCTTCTTGTGAGGCTGTTGCTTGTGAAGCTGTGCTGCTTCTTTTTCAAAGGCTCGACGAACAGTTTTCTCAAAGCTCAGATGCTTTTCTATAAAAAGTTTGACATCACGTGCTGTTTCTTGACACACCCCTTTGGAATCTGGACAATGCCACGCCTTCCTACCCCAAGGATCTCTGGGTCCTGTAGTGTGCCAAAATATAACCCTGAATGGGTGCACTGTGTCTGTTGCATGTCGCACATTTACAGTCCGTAGATGGACCTCCGCTCACAGGGACAGTAACAGTCCATAATCCGTGTTCCACGAAAGAAGCTTGGTAGGATACCAGGCCCCGTGGTACCCTGCCGTCGCGGGTCGGTGCGCTCCTCGCGGCAAGGGCTGCCGCGTAAAATGTTCCAGCTCCAGGTGCCCCTCAGGCAGGAACGCACACAACACAAAGATCGGAGATTAATCCTTTATTGGTTGGCACTGCCCCGTGTGAGCAGAAAGCTTCATGCAGCCAAAGTCGCCGATTCGGCCTGACACATTTCAAAGCTGTGCTGCTTCTTTTTCAAAGGCTTGACGAACAGTTTTCTCAAAGCTCAGATGCTTTTCTATAAAAAGTTTGACATCACGTGCTGTTTCTTGACACACCCCTTTGGAATCTGGACAATGCCACGCCTTCCTACGCCAAGGATCTCTGGGTCCTGTAGTGTGCCAAAATATAACCCTGAATGGGTGCAATGTGTCTGTTGCATGTCGCACATTTACAGTCCGTAGATGGACCTCCCCTCACAGGGACAGTAACAGTCGATAATCCGTGTTCCACGAAAGAAGCTTGGTAGGATACCAGGCCCTGTGGTACCCTGCCGTCGTGGGTCGGTGCGCTCCTCGCGGCAAGGGCTGCCGCGTAAAATGTTTCAGCTCCAGGTGCCCCTCAGGCAGGAACGCACACAACACAAAGATCGGAGATTAATCCTTTATTGGTTGGCACTGCCCCGTGTGAGCAGAAAGCTTCATGCAGCCAAAGTCGCCGATTCAACCTGACGCGTTTCAAAGCTGTGCTGCTTCTTTTTCAAAGGCTCGACGAACAGTTTTCTCAAAGCTCAGATGCTTTTCTATAAAAAGTTTGACATCACGTGCTGTTTCTTGACACACCCCTTTGGAATCTGGACAATGCCACGCCTTCCTACCCCAAGGATCTCTGGGTCCTGTAGTGTGCCAAAATATAACCCTGAATGGGTGCACTGTGTCTGTTGCATGTCGCACATTTACAGTCCGTAGATGGACCTCCGCTCACAGGGACAGTAACAGTCCATAATCCGTGTTCCACGAAAGAAGCTTGGTAGGATACCAGGCCCCGTGGTACCCTGCCGTCGCGGGTCGGTGCGCTCCTTGCGGCAAGGGCTGCCGCGTAAAATGTTCCAGCTCCAGGTGCCCCTCAGGCAGGAACGCACACAACACAAAGATCGGAGATTAATCCTTTATTGGTTGGCACTGCCCCGTGTGAGCAGAAAGCTTCATGCAGCCAAAGTCGCCGATTCGGCCTGACGCCTTTCAAAGCTGTGCTGCTTCTTTTTCAAAGGCTCGACGAACAGTTTTCTCAAAGCACAGATGCTTTTCTATAAAAAGTTTGACATCACGTGCTGTTTCTTGACACACCCCTTTGGAATCTGGACAATGCCACACCTTCCTACCCCAAGGATCTCTGGGTCCTGTAGTGTGCCAAAATATAACCCTGAATGGGTGCACTGTGTCTGTTGCATGTCGCACATTTACAGTCCGTAGATGGACCTCCGCTCACAGGGACAGTAACAGTCCATAATCCGTGTTCCACGAAAGAAGCTTGGTAGGATACCAGGCCCCGTGGTACCCTGCCGTCGCGGGTCGGTGCGCTCCTCGCGGCAAGGGCTGCCGCGTAAAATGTTCCAGCTCCAGGTGCCCCTCAGGCAGGAACGCACACAACACAAAGATCGGAGATTAATCCTTTATTGGTTAGCACTGCCCCGTGTGAGCAGAAAGCTTCATGCAGCCAAAGTCGCCGATTCGGCCTGACGCGTTTCAAAGCTGTGCTGCTTCTTTTTCAAACGCTCGACGAACAGTTTTCTCAAAGCTCAGATGCTTTTCTATAAAAAGTTTGACATCACGTGCTGTTTCTTGACACACCCCTTTGGAATCTGGACAATGCCACGCCTTCCTACCCCAAGGATCTCTGGGTCCTGTAGTGTGCCAAAATATAACCCTGAATGGGTGCACTGTGTCTGTTGCATGTCACACATTTACAGTCCGTAGATGGACCTCCGCTCACAGGGACAGTAACAGTCCATAATCCGTGTTCCACGAAAGAAGCTTGGTAGGATACCAGGCCCCGTGGTACCCTGCCGTTGCGGGTCGGTGCGCTCCTCGCGGCAAGGGCTACCGCGTAAAATGTTCCAGCTCCAGGTGCCCCTCAGGCAGGAACGCACACAACACAAAGGTCAGAGATTAATCCTTTATTGGTTGGCACTGCCATGTGTGAGCAGAAAGCTTCATGCAGCCAAAGTCGCCGATTCGGCCTGACGCGTTTCAAAGCTGTGCTGCTTCTTTTTCAAAGGCTCGACGAACAGTTTTCTCAAAGCTCAGATGCTTTTCTATAAAAAGTTTGACATCACGTGCTGTTTCTTGACACACCCCTTTGGAATCTGGACAATGCCACGCCTTCCTACCCCAAGGATCTCTGGGTCCTGTAGTGTGCCAAAATATAACCCTGAATGGGTGCACTGTGTCTGTTGCATGTCGCACATTTACAGTCCGTAGATGGACCTCCGCTCACAGGGACAGTAACAGTCCATAATCCGTGTTCCACGAAAGAAGCTTGGTAGGATACCAGGCCCCGTGGTACCCTGCCGTCACGGGTCGGTGCGCTCCTCGCGGCAAGGGCTGCCGCGTAAAATGTTCCAGCTCCAGGTGCCCCTCAGGCAGGAACGCACACAACACAAAGATCGGAGATTAATCCTTTATTGGTTGGCACTGCCCCGTGTGAGCAGAAAGCTTCATGCAGCCAAAGTCGCCGATTCGGCCTGACGCGTTTCAAAGCTGTGCTGCTTCTTTTTCAAAGGCTCGACGAACAGTTTTCTCAAAGCTCAGATGCTTTTCTATAAAAAGTTTGACATCACGTGCTGTTTCTTGACACACCCCTTTGGAATCTGGACAATGCCACGCCTTCCTACCCCAAGGATCTCTGGGTCCTGTAGTGTGCCAATCCTGGATAATGAAATGATGCAAACCACACCCACTTAGGGCGGACCAATTCAATGAAATAAAGTTGAATTACGAAGGCGAGCTGTGTGTGCCTCTTTGTTTAAGTCCATGAGGAGGGGGCGTCTTGGCCCCGAAACGCGTCGGACCTGATGAAAATCTTTTAAAGAGAGGCTTTTTGAGGCTACAGAGGGGCCAAGAAAACCGGATGGTTGGGGTGCCGGGATATATGACGTTAAAACGCATATTTTTACAACGCATACCGTTACAACGGGACTTTTACAACGCAAATACTATTACCACGCATGTATTTACAACGCATTTTTTTACAACGCAGGTACCTTTACAACGCATACCATTACAACGTAAGTATTGGTAAGTATATATAATTTTTTTAATTGTATATTATTTAAAATTATTTTTATTTATTGTAATTGTATTTAATTTAATTTAATTTTATTTAATTTTATTTAATTAATTTAATTTATATTTATTTTTATTTTATTTTTTTCTTGTACCCCTTTATCTAAAATTCCCAAAACTGACCCTGAACCCTAAAAATACCCCTTTACCCAAAAACTGAAAACTGACCCTGAACCCTAAAAATACCCCTTTACCCAAAAACTGAAAACTGACCCTGAACCCTAAAAATACCCCTTTACCCAAAAACTGAAAACTGACCCTAAACCCTAAAAATACCCCTTTACCCAAAAACTGAAAACTGACCCTGAACCCTAAAAATACCCCTTTACCCAAAAACTGAAAACTGACCCTGAACCCTAAAAATACCCCTTTACCCAAAAACTGAAAACTGACCCTAAACCCAAAAAATACCCCTTTACACAAAAACTGAAAACTGACCCTGAACCCTAAAAATACCCCTTTACCCAAAAACTGAAAACTGACCCTAAACCCTAAAAATACCCCTTTACCCAAAAACTGAAAACTGACCCTGAACCCTAAAAATACCCCTTTACCCAAAAACCCAAAACTGACCCTGAACCCTAAAAATACCCCTTTACCCAAAAAACCAAAACTGACCCTGAACCCTAAAAATACCCTTTTATCCAAAAACCCAAAACTGACCCTGAACCCTAAAAATACCCCTTTACCCAAAAACCCAAAACTGACCCTAAACCCTAAAAATACCCCTTTACCCAAAAACCCAAAACTGACTCTGAACCCTAAAAATACCCCTTTAAAAAAAACCTAACATATAACATTTTAAATATAATTATATACTTACCTATACTTACGTTGTAATGGTATGCGTTGTAAAAGTACCTGCGTTGTAAAAACATGCGTTGTAAATAAATGCGTGGTAATAGTATTTGCGTTGTAAAAGTTCCGTTGTAATGGTAGTGCGTTGTAAAAAATGCGTTGTAATGTGTGTTTACCGGGGTGCCGTGGTGAGCCCTTTTCAAAAGCTTAAGTGCCTTGCTATTCCCTGTATCACACGGCTCGCTTAGTCGTGGGAAGGAGCTCCGTTTCTACACGCGGTTATTTGTGATCTCATTGCACAGCGTGGGAGAAGACTGTGGCGAGATTACTCTCTCTTGCCTGAAGCACGACACTCCGTACAAATTGTGGCCTCGGAACCTGCTCTTTCCTTACTAATAAGGTGGAACAAATGACTAATAACTTTCTACAAAGGCATGCAACCTACTCAAGGTCAGAACAATTCACTCGCTTTCATGAACTACATTAACCAGCAATCCTGGATAATGAAATGATGCAAACCAAAGAGAGGCTTTTTGAGGCTACAGAGGGGCCAAGAAAACCGGATGGTTGGGGTGCCGTGGTGAGCCCTTTCAAAAGCTTAAGTGCCTTACTATTCCATATATATATATATATATCCAAACAACTCCTCCGAAAGAAGAAGCAGAGACCACTTGCGGGATTCAGGGAGGCATTTAATCTCGAGGCTCACAGATGGGCAAATGCATTCCGGCAGTAAACTCCGCCTTCTTCAGTGCCAGAGGTGAGGTTAACAAACAGTGCAGTTCAACATTCAGATTTTAAATATCCCACTGCATCCGCTTACGTGATTGGTGACTCCGCCCCAAAATGAGTCTCAATGTGGCGAGTTAAAATAGCGCCTACAGGTCCCAGAATACCACAGTTCTGTGGGATGTAATGTGGGTGGGGAGGTAAAGTCACGAATTTCACAAAGTCACCAGGTCTGTGTGCCCTCCAAAATTGCATGTCTCCTCTGGTCCCACATACCGCATAAACCCCCAAAACCCGAACAGGATCTTTGGAGTAGGAGGTTTGGGGATGAATCCTCCAAACCCGACGTGCAGCCAAATGGCGACAACACCACTCCGACTTCTCCCTGGAGTGGGGGTGGGGTGCAGCCAACAATCCAGTAACCTGGAACAAAGGAATCCACCGAAACAGAAGCCAGCAGCACTGCGCCCAACTTGAAATGCGGGGGTCTCTCAGCGCGATGCTGGCCATCATGCAAACAATATCCAAACAACTCCTCCGAAAGAAGAAGCAGAGACCACTTGCGGGATTCAGGGAGGCATTTAATCTCGAGGCTCACAGATGGGCAAATGCATTTCGGCAGTAAACTCCGCCTTCTTCAGTGCCAGAGGTGAGGTTAACAAACAGTGCCGTTCAACATTCAGATTTTAAATATCCCACTGCATCCGCTTACGTGATTGGTGACTCCGCCCCAAAATGAGTCTTAATGTGGCGAGTTAAAATAGCGCCTACAGGTCCCAGAATACCACAGTTCTGTGGGATGTAATGTGGGTGGGGAGGTAAAGTAAGTGCACCTACATCTCCTCGTCATTGTTAAGCCCTGTCGGAACGGGTTTTCTATCTGGTCTATACAATAGAATTTGAGGAGATTCCTGTTGCTTAGATGGAGTTTTTCAATATGACGAGCAACAGGATAGGTTGCATCTTTATTAGAAATGGCACGCATGTGCTCAAGGATGTGTTTCTTTGTAGGATGGATCGTGCTACCGACGTATCGCTTAAGGCATGGACATGTCAGGCAGTAGACTGTAAATTCTGAGTTGCAGTTCAGGGATTTTTTGATCGTACGGACAGGCCTAGGATCCTCTGGTCTGCCCGGATAGTTGGTGACTTTACTGCTCTGTTTGCAGGCCTTACATCGTTTGCACAGAAAGAAACCAGCAACGCTCATACGATTTAAGACTTTGGGGGTTGAATTAAAGTGGCTATGGATCAGATGATCTCCCACCGAGGGACATCGTTTATATTATATCAGTGGGCGTACTGGAAGGTAATTCTTTAAGATATTATCTGTCTGCAGGATGTGCCAGTTCTTTTTAAAGATCTGTAGGATACTTCTTGATTTTTCATTGTAGCTAATTATCATTCTTACTGGACCTTCTTGAGTGGATTTACTGGGTCCTTTGGCTATCAGTAACTCTATTGACTTTTTCTACCCTGGTTTCTGCCTGTTATAGATCTGCATTGTTATAGCCTCTATCTTTCAGCCATTGCAGAACCTGTTCTTTAGCTTGTCTATAGCTCTGATTCGTGGCGTAATAGCTTCCCGAATGGTATATTTTTTATGAGGCTTTTCGGGTGATGGCTTCCTGCGTGTAAGACTGAGTTGCCCGCCGTCGGTTTTCTATACAGACGGGTCAATAAGGTTGTATTTTCAATATATACTTCCAGGTCATAAATAGGTTACAGAGATGTCACTGATATTACTCGTAAACTTGAGACTGCCACGCCAAACAACAAAAAGGTCATCTTTATACCTTGCCCACAAAGTTATCTTCTCGATCCTAGGATCATTCACTTCCCCCCACGCCACATGCTTTGCCCACCAGCCCACAAATAAATTCACGTAGCTGGGGGCGAAGCACATGCCCATCGCGGTCCTGCCTTGCTGTTGGTAAAGTTGACCTGCAAACGTACATTTTTTATTGTTTAAGCAAAAGGTGATCATGCCTAAAAAAGCATCTTATTATGCTTCCGAAATTTCAGCTGTCCCTTGTTGAGGAACCATTCTACAGCTTTTAATCCATCTGGATGTTTGACACACGTGTACAAGATTGTTATATCCAGAGCAATAAGGAGCATATCTTTATCCCACATGATACCTTCAATTAGTCTCAAGAAGTCCTGGGTGTCCCAGACGTACGAAGCAAGGTCCCTGACTAGGGGTGCTAAAAAAGAATCAATGTATAATGCAGTATTTTCTAAAAGACTGCCAATGGAGGCCAAAATTGGCCTACCTGCTGGATTGTTCGGATCTTAAAAAAAAATATATATATATATATATATTTTTTCGATTTAGTGGCTTTCCTTCGTGTATCTTGTTATCATTCTAGGTTGTTCTTCATTTGTGTCATCATTGTTGATGTTTGTGGCTGTTTGTGTTGCTTCTCCTGTAGTCCTGTTTAGGGTTCTTTTTTCTACTTTCGTTTGGAGAGTTTCCACGGAATAAACTGCCTTAAGCAAACAGTGGAAGTTGAAACCAAACCGCAACGCCATTAATTGCCATCAAAAGAAACACACTGTGCATCAAACACCATAACCCCCTCTAATTGTAAAATAGATGCATAAAAAGACACAAACACTCTCACTAAGATGAACGGAGGAAAGGCATCTTGTAAACCAAACAACATGCAAATAAAGTTTGTTGAATGTTTATGAACTAAACTACATGTTCCATAATGCAATGCATGGACCAAGTGTGTATAAATACTGAAAGAGAAAAGGGACAAACTGTCTAAAATCTGCCGTGATCAGGAACGTTTGTTCGAAACGCATAGGCGACCGCAGTTTGGAATAAAAACTTTGAAAAGTTACTGAGTGGAGTGCCATCATCATTTTTTTGAAATATTGTGGCTGATATTCAACGAGACACTGCCCTGATCTCGACGGTGGCACCAGCTAATAAGAGTTCCCCCTGCGACAGGACAAGTTGTGGAGAAATATATATATATATATGTAGGATTTATATCAAGAGACCTGATAACTATGTCCATCTGAAAGTTCTTGCTGTTGTTATTATCAGTGGTTAATAGTATTTTTTGTAAAGCTACTTGACAGCAATCCATGTGTCGGCCACAATTCTAAAGTTGTTTTTTTGTTTTGTGGAGTTTAGTTTTGTCCTCTGGTTGGCGCATTTCATGCTTGCTTGTTTTAAATGATTCATTAAAAATTAAAACAGAACACACTATTAGCCTCTCTTTCCCACTGCAGTACTTTTTATTCACTTTACTGTGCTTGTGTATCATTTATGTGCAACTGATAATATGACACACAGGCCCTGATTTACTAAACACACAAGGTGACCGAAGGCAATAGAAGGTTTTCTGTGATTTTTACTAAGCTACGCAAATGCCTGTCTTGTGGTACTCTAGATTAGGAAAGCATTTCATGGGTGGAGTGTGGACATTCCTACACTTCGACCCATTGATTTTACTGCATTCCCAGATTTAGTAAAGGGTAGTACACCTGGTAATGCGTCAAAATTCGACACCATCTCAACAGAGGTGTAACAAAGAGAAATATTTTTATTTCTCCTTGTTATTTCCTCTTTCTACATGTGCTGCATTCCGAGCACTCATAGAAAGAGGACAATGCCTCTGAGGATTGTTTTTTTGCAGAAGGTTAGCGCATTTCATGCTTGCTTGGTTTAAACTGAGCTCTTGAAAATGTGATTTGTAGGCCTTTTCGACGATTCGAATGGATGCTACATAGAGTCTTTATGGAACAGTCAGTAAAATGAGTAGTAGTTTGTCTCACGCAGTCAAGAGGTAAACGAAAGAAAAAGCTCTTCAGCCATGTTGTATGAGGAGAACAGCTGTGTTTGAGGTAAATGATGGGAGCCTAAACCTAAAGGAATGGGCCGAAAGAAAAAAGGTCAGAAGATTAAGTTTTACCTCTGTGGACAGTCATTGTGGGGATTCATTAACCTCCTTATAGGTCAGAGCTGAAAGAAACAGCAAGAAATCCTGCTACGTTCAGAAACATAGGTGCATCATCCACCTGCCACTGACCTAGCAAGTGCCTATTGGCAGCATGCACACGGTTTTATAATAGGATACACAGGATCCTTTCTCCCAGCTTTATTTATTTGGATTTCCATTCCTTTACTAAGAAATATTTTTCAACATGTCTTCACTTACTCCCTTATTCCACTGCATGTTGAGTTGATATTTAGAGTTTCACTCATGGCAGGACTTAGACTGGTGCCATACAGTTTCACGTTTCTTGAATGCAGGTGGAAAGTATTCCGAGCACCCTAGTTTATGACAAAAGTGTGTGTTTACCTTTTTGTACCTGCAAGAAAACAGCGCACAGTGTTTGCCTCTCTTCCCCACAACCATACTTTTAATGCATTTTGCTGTGCTTGTGTATAAGTTTTGTGATGACAAACTGGCCCAGATTTACCAAGGACACAAGGCGACACAAGGCAACGGAAGGGTTTAAGTGATTTTTACTAAGTTGCACAAACCACCTTGCATGGCTGTGTGTGGATTAGTAAATCTAGAGTAACACAAGGCAGCACAAATGGCTACCTTGTGTTACTCTGTGCTTTGAAGGTGTTTCATGGGTGCAGTGTGGGAGTTCCCACTCATCGACCCATGGATTTTTGTGCTTTCCCAGATTTACTAAGAGTAAGGTGTATGCCTTCCAAAAGAGGCAGAACAAGGCAAAATATCTCCTTGTTTGTTGTTTCTATGTATGCAGCACTTTGCAACACACATACAAAGGAGAAAATGCCTTTGAAAATTGTGTTTATGCTGGAAGGTGTCCCTTCCTGTACAAAAACAATCCTGCCTGTAACGCAGGCACCTTTGCACTATGGCACAATGGTGCTTGCATTGGCGCTAGGCTGCAGACGCTGTACCTGTGCAGAGAGAGAGAGCAGGAACCATGTCTTAGTAACTATGGTGCATTAGTGCTCTCTCCATGTGCAGCAGTGCCGCACAGTGCAGCAAGTTGTCTTGCTGCGTTGGATTGCATAAAATGTTTGACAATTTGGCCCTCAAAGTCTCCCACGCTTATCAATAATGTTGTTGGATGTAGTATGTTTTAACATGTCACAGTGAATCTCACTGTGCATAAGCTTAGTGTTGCATAAACTGTGAGATTAGAAACAGGCGGACAATTTTATCAGTATTTTTTCCTTTTTTGTCATCTGTCTCATGCAATTATGTACACGGAAAAATACTATTTTTTAATGCTTTCAAAAATTCTTGGACATTGTCTGTTATTCTTGGAGTCGTTACTTTTCTGTGTTTAGTGTTGATCAAAGAATGAACTTTAGCCGGTTTGTGACTTTTTGGATTAAGGGAAGGTCACAAGAGGGACATATCTAGGTCATATTGGACTTGTTTGTGATTGGGGCAGAGTTTATATAGAAAGAAGAGTGGACGAATTTCATGGATTGCACGATTTGCCATACACAGTGCTTTAAAGGTTGAACTTTTAGCTACAGACAGCTAGTGGGACAAATGAGACCTGGTGCCATGTGATCCAGATGGGTTGTCTGAGG
Organism: Lissotriton helveticus; assembly: GCF_964261635.1. Lineage (NCBI taxonomy): Eukaryota > Metazoa > Chordata > Amphibia > Caudata > Salamandridae > Lissotriton > Lissotriton helveticus. The sequence goes on along the minus strand of NC_136063.1, from coordinate 768,573,075 downwards.
AGCCACTGGACAGTGGCATTCTGAATTTTCTGATGCTCACAAAGTAGGAAGAGTGGGGCTCTGGGTCATAATCCTTTTGTGTAATTTAGGTGGGTAAGTACTGAACAAATAGTGGAAACAGCGTTTACAAATCTGTTTCCACAATGCGATTCCATTACAACGCGGTCATTGTTTCTACGCAATCCATTACATCGCAAGTTGTTTCTACGACTTGCTGTAGGGGGCACGATAACCTAAGGAATAGTATAATTTACTATTCCAACACCTTCCCTACTGTTGCACACGCTGGAGTTGGAATAGTAAGTTATACTATTCCTAAGTCCAGCGCGCCCCCTACAGGAAGTCGTAGAAACGACTTGCTATGTAATGGATCGCGTACAAACAACGCGGTCCTTGTAACGACTGCGTTGTAATGGAATGGTTGTTAAAGCATTCGTTGTAGACCCATATTCAACAAAGAGCCACTTTTAATTTGTGAGGATGTCAAGGTAATGAAAAGGGATATAGCTATCATTAATCAGCAGATGCAACAGCACTGAGGTCTAGGGGTGTGAAGGCCCCAATACATTACACTTTTGCTTCCCTACCAGGCAAAGGTGTCTCTCTTCTAACGTTAAATCCCATGGCACCTTTGCTATGCCACTGTTATGGGAACAATTATAACAGACATCTCATCCTGCAAAAGCATTGTTTGGAGACTAAATTGACTAGTGGTTTGCAAGGAAAATTTGAGTACCTAATAATGTCCAGGTCGTTTACTTCTGAAAATGCATCAGTGAACTAGTTTAATTTCTCATTAGTGCAACTCAAGTGATAGGTTCTTAAAAGCCCAAGGACCAAACACATTAAAACATCAAGGCCTTGAGCATCTTTTAGAAATATGAGAGTGATCTACATGCTCTAAGATCTGAGTGGAGAAAGTTCTACAGCTTTAGGCCTGAGAAAAAGAGGGCACAGCCTCCTTGTCTGGATCTTCGCACTATGGGCACTGCAACTAGATCCATGTTACTTGAGAGCGAGGGTTGGTTTGGTGTATTTGATGACACCAGAGATCCAATGTATCTAGTACCAGAGTTTGAAAGGCATTTGTGCTCAAAACATAATGCGTTAAATTGGACCCTCCACTCATGTGCAATTCACAAAGCATGCAGGCAATGGGATGGTATTTGGATGGATGGAGTAAGAGTCTAGCGGCAACATTCTGCACCACCTGGAGTCTCCTAAGAAGATGCTTAGGAACTCCAAGGTAGAGGATATTTCTGTAGTCAAGCCTTGAGATGACTAAGGCCTGTATGATTGTTCTCTGGGCCCAATACGACAGAAGCCCTAGAATCTTTCTAAGCCATCTCAAGATGCCAAAGCAAGTAGACGACACTTTGCTGTCTTGGTGGCTCATAGAAAGATTATCATACAGCCAGACTTCAAGGTTCTTGACTACTGGGGCCAGGGTTGGTAGAGATTTAAGCCTGGGGGAGTCCAGCAGCTGAAACTAGCAGAATGAATAGTTCTATCATGGGGGCTCTGTAACAAATGAGTTTCTTTAATGCAGGTAGTAGTGGCAGCACTATCTATAATATTGTGGTCTGATATAGGGGACAGGGGTGACTTCATTATCTGCAACTTTTTTTGAGAAGAAAGATGCCAACTCATTACACTGGGATTATTAGAGAGAGACAGCTGGGACTGTGTTTGCAGGATCAGAAAGTGTTTTGACGGCTTAAAATAATGTTTGTGGACAGTTGTGGGTTGTGCTCATTTTATCCAAAAAGTAAGCAGCTCTAGCAGAGTAACAATTGTTATGGGATTCCTTTAGGGCCATTTTATACGTAACTGTGTCGTCTGCCTCATAGGATTTACGCCAGACTCTCTCAAAAGATGTGCAGTCCTTTTTGCTGCTGCATAGTGTATCATTGAACCATGGAGCCGGTAGGAGTGTTTTTTGATGTTTTTTGTCATGAGTGGAATAAGGTAATTGAGCACAGATTTTATCCATCTGCCAATTATGGCTGTATCCTCTCACAAAATTATGTAGCTTTGGACAGTTAGGGCCCAATTACGATGCAGGCAGTGGAACGGCTGCCTGACCCTTGGTGGCTGTGAGACTGCCAACAGCCTGTCGGTCCGACCGCCAAATTAGGATAATGGCGGTCCGACCAATAGCAGCCGTATGCCACAACGCCATCACCGCCATGACCCTGGACCACAATGGTGCAGCGGTGGGAAAAGCATCAGGCAATGGCAGCCCTGCTGAGGCAGGTACCACTATCGAACTTACGATGTCCCTTTCCAACAACCTTTTCATGGTGGGGAACTGCCATGAAAAGGTTGTCAGAACGGGTAGGAAGGGGCCCCAAACAGGGCCCCCAGGCATCGGAGCCTGGAGAAAAATATGCTTGGGGCCACATGCAGTGCCCCCTACCAGGGCATCGTCGTGTGTGCCATGCATGACATGGTGCATGGCACATGGTGCACAGATGTTTTGAAGCCATTGATAACACTCAAAATCCAGCGGGCGGGCGGCCACGGGCTTGTTGGTCTTCCTGTGACCCTCGCATCGGTGGTCCAATGGGAAGATGGACATACTCCTTATCGGGCCCTTAATTCGGAATTCAAAACTGACATCTTAAACTTTGTCCAGTTCCTACCCTTAGAGGACAGCTGAGCCGCCTCCAGACCTAAGCATGCCTGGTATCCTAAGAGTACAGGGGACTGTGTAGTGGTCAGACCAGGTTAAGAGCACAGCCTGCTCAGCTTGCAGATTTTTTTCATCGGAAAAGATGGGGTCGAGCAGATGGCCTGCCACATGAGTAGAGCCATTGTTGATAAGCTGGATTTCTAAGGTCCCAAGATCCTCAACAAGCGAGGATGCCGTTTTACATGCCTTGTTATCCAGATAACTGGCATATTTTACAATAAAGGGGTATAGGACCTCAATTAGAGAGGAACATTCATTACTGACTGGACCAGGGGGTTGATAGATCAAAGCTCCTGACATAGTAAAGGTGTTTGAAAGCGTAAGGAAAAAATAGTGCTTCACATCCTAATATTCCAAGATTGTCTATTTTATAGGAAAAATGTGCTTCAAATATCAAAGCAATGCATTCACCTTTCTTGTTGAGGTGATCCGTTAAAAGAATTCTGTAGCCTGAGAGTACCGCAGCACCAATGTCTGGTGCTGATGCCTCATTTAGCCATGTTTCTGTTAGAAACATGGCATCCTGGCTGTGACCTATTAAAAATGTGAAGAGTTCTAATTGGTGTTTTCCTAATGAGCGACAATTAAGGCTAAAGAACTTAGAGAAGGTGGAATTGGTAGAGCACCACGTTCAGTTTCCAATGATAAAAGTGGCTCTGTGTTATGAGCTAGGGGTAATGTGCAAGTATTATGGATGACAAAATCACTGTGAGGACATTTTAAAGAAGCATTTTTCGGGTTCCCTGGGAACTGGCAGGTTACTGGTATAATAGAATGTAAGTCTAAGACTTGAGAGGAAGTGTACACCATCCTACCTGAGGGACCTGGCTGGTGTTCCTGGCCCCTGGTCCTATTCGGTCATGGACAGGCGCAGACGGGCTTGCTTTCAGAGTGCCTTCGGTGCATACATCCGCCATGGCCGCAAATAAATGAGCAGGCCAGGTGTGATAGTGCGGCATAAAGATGGCTAGAGTGCTAACTGGTTTGACAATTGGTTCAAGCTAGGTCAATGTTAAAGGGACCTATGATTTTTTAAATGGGCCGGGTAACCACATTCAAAGGTGAAGCCCAAACTGGGCCAATGTATACAGTTGTGAATGCAAAACCTGATGTGAGTTAGTGCCAAACAGTGCCTCACTCACCCAAAACATCATAACTAATGATAAAAGGGTCAATGTGTGGCACACGCCCCTCTGATCACTCTAACCCAACAATTAAATCCCCTGTGCCTGAAACAAAAATTTTCAAAAAACAAAACTGGTGCTCATGTAGGCATGTGTTTGGGCTATATACTGTTGGAACCATTCCTCAAGAGCAAATTTGCCCTGCCCCTTTAAAAAATCATTTGTCACTTTAACATTGACCTAGCTTTAACCAATGGCACTGGTTCAATTTAGATGTATCTCGGGTCAATTCTAGCACTCAAGGTCACAGGATGGCAGACAGCTTGGACGTGGTCTCTTCTCAGTCGAACCTGAGATCTTTACAGTTTTTCACATTTACCAGCACTAAAACGTAAGTGTTTTTACTGGCGAACAGATGCGCTTTATATTATTTGTAGGGAAATACAGTCACTTGGACTCATACAACGTAATGTAGGTATGCGGCATACAGTGGGTGCATAATGAGTTTGTTCACCATTGTGCAATATTCATCACATTTAGTGGCACTTGTATATAATCGCAATTGTGAGCATTAAGCACGGCTTCAGCATGATCCTTAGAATCACGCATGAAATGCTCGGCTTATCATTTATAAGGATACAATTTAATTTTCAGTTTTACACTAATTCATCGGGTAGTGTAATGACGGACATCTTTCTTGATCTTTTGATTACTTTGCGCTCTTCACTTGTATTCTGAGCAGGCAGCACAATTTCTGTGCCTGTGGGACTGGTTTGGAACGTCCACAGGCACTGAAGTAAAGGAGAGTCACATGACCAGACATATGAATAGGTTCTACAGGTGTCATATGTTTTTTGTAGTTGTGATTCTTTTGGTGCATAACAACAGCTATATATATTGTTTGATTGTTTGACAAAGGGTCACATGACCCGAAATGCATAGGGTTGCACAAGTTATTGTGTGATGAAGAAAAATTGGTTGTTTGAATGTGATGACAAGATTGTCAATTGTTAAGAGTCTATATGGTCATGAATGAAGACAATTCATATGAAGAACTCTAGGATAAATGCATAAAAGAAAATGAATCAATTTCTTTGAATGATGACTATTGATTTAACTCATTGAAGAAATTGTAAAGGTAGTAGGAACCTGCTGTTCGCTGCAAAGTGCATCTGGGAGCTCGCAAGCATGCATGCAAAATTTCACCTGAAATGCAGCCACTTTCAGATTGATCAAAGCCGAAGGCCTGATTCTGAGTATGTAGGAGAAAGTACTCTGTTGCAACTGTGATGCAGTACCCTCTCTGCTACTCTGCTAAAGCCTTGGTCCACCAGTCTGATTTATTGGTGGGCGTACCTTCAGTATCCCGACTCCATTGGCAAGATAGTACTTCGATTGGCCATCAGAGTTTTAGCATCTTGAGCACCCGCCCGATTTTGAGTGGGCAGTCGAGTGGCCAGTTCTCACTGTCCATAACTGCCGGGTAAAACCTGGCATGGAGGTGCAGTGAACATTTTAAATAACAAACACACCATGAAAGACAGGTCCCATGGTGTAGGGGTCAATCGATTTTGATTTTTCAAACACAATCTCTGGCTTTGCGAGTTTGATTCTGAAAAATCAAAAACATGTTAAAAAACAAAAACTCTGTCAATTTTGTGGTGCCACCCATCAAACATTTATCACATTTACAGAAACCACAGTGACAGCAGTTCCTTTCAATGACTAGGGACGCCCACAGTGTTGGCGGTCATCTCTAAATGCGGTGTAAAGTACTCCATAAAGGCAAAAGAGCATTCTAAATCAGACGGTCAGTTGTTATATTTCAAATATACATGTGATGTCTATGTTGTGCTGTATTACATTTGCACCTTTTGACAAACAGATCCATTATAATTTTTTTACTAACACATTTTGCACCAAAGCTCTCTATGCCATTGCTGTAAGCACTCTTGTTTTCAGTTCAAATTAATTTATTGAGTTTCATAAAAACATGAACAATAAAACAGACAAAATGTGGATGAACAGCCTAAATACTGATATGCATCTCAAGGTAATGGAAATAGTAACAAATATAAAAATAAATATAAATTATAAAAAGATACATAGGGTACTTATGTAACACTGGTTAAGAATATTAAAAATGTGTACATGAAGCTAGGAAGTGGAAATATAGTCATCCAATGTTTTTCATATCAGAGATTTGATTGGAAAATATGTTGTTAAAGAAAAGTCAATTCCTTTCATATGAAACCCAATCCCACCAAGCCTGTACGTATAAAGGTTTTCAGATCTCCAATTTTTAGTAATGGATGTGATTGCATATGAAATGAAAAGATCAAATGATTACATGTCCTTATATGTTAGAGGAGTAGCAAAGGTAGAAGATTTGTTGATGATAATGTCAAAGGTTATAGGTGTACCAATCCGAAGAATTTGAGACATTCTATCCCAAACATTGGGCCAAAATTGAAAAATGTTCGGGCACTTGAAAACATATGTTTAAGTGTAACAAGTTCCAAATTACAGTGCCAACAGTCTGGTGTATCACAAAGATTTCCATTGTATAATTTGCCAGTAGACCAATAACAGTTGTTTAATAATAATGAGTTAGATTGGCAAATAGATGATGGTGACTAACTAAAAATATTGCAAAGCCAGATTTTCTTCATTTACTGCGGGGTGTGGCTGTTATGGAGAATGGCATTCCAAAATTATATAATTTCATAAGGTGGGAAGAATTAGTTAGTATTAATTTTCTTAATATATTTTAGGAGCAACACAGCCAGAAAACCTATGAATGTTAAAGAAAAGCTCCATATCCAAGCATTGAGGATGAGGAATAGATCAGTAATAGGCATTAAGGATTACATTGCGTAATAGCACATATTGATGGTAAGCAGAAGAAGGGATCTGGAATTTATTTGGCTTGTATATCTGAAAAGGACAAACCATATTGCTGTGACAAATCTGAAATTTAAAATATCCCAGCATCAATCCATGTACTTCAACAAGGGACAGGTGTATTTAGTTTGATCTTGGAATTATACCATAATTACACTCTTTTGAACTAGAAAATCCTATTATGGAATCGCGCATCAACATTAGCTAGTGCAAGTTTTGCTGCATTGAGGTTTGAAGTTCTAGACCCTAATTTATGAAGGTCCATGGTAAGAACTGCAGGTAGAGGATATGAGCAGTAATATTGCTCTCAATTAGAAACAATTTGGGTGTTAGATTGGAGATAAACTCTGTAAACCAACAAACACTTTATGGATTTTAAAAAGAGAAATACTATTTCTGGGAATCAAAAACACCAAGAACACCCTACAATTTTGAGAATTGTAAAGTTTTATATTTAATCATTTTGCGCTAGTTGTTTCAGTAGATTGTACTGTGAATTGTATTGTGGTTTTTGTAGAAAAGTTTGAGAAAAGATACAAGCAACAATGGTATTATATATAATATTTTTGGAGCAATTACTATTGTAATAGCTTTAAGTTTCCCCCACCAAGATAGGTGTAAAGACAACCAGTTGTCCAATTCCTCGGTAATGTGAGATACTTTTTTGAAATTCATATTAACAGTGCCCTTGATTACATTTTAATAGTAGATTCCTTAATACTTTGGACTAGATTCATTCCAGATAATATTTGTGCCACTTAGAATGTGTGCTGTACAATAACATCTTGCGAAAATAATTCAGTTTTATTAATATCAAGGTGTATTCAGATATTGAAGCATAGTCCTTAATAATTCCCAGCATTTGCATAAGCAGACATTTTAAGAGTTGTGTTATTAATAGTAATCCCTGAATCGTCAGGTGAGATATAGAGAAGGAACAGTGAAGGTTCGATGGGCAATAAAAATAATAGGAAAGATAAGGGCATCTTTGTCCTGTGCCTCTAAATTAATTTAAATATGTAGAGTTAATACCATTAACGTGTATAGTTGCACTAGGAAAGTAATACCGTGCCTTACCCATTGCAAGAAATGTTGTACCAAGACAAAATGAATCCATAGTTTTGAATAAGAATTTCCAGTTAACATTGTCTAGTGCTTTTTCAGCATCTAGAACTAGAAGACTGATAGGATGCTTAATTTGAGGTCGGGCAGCGATAGTGTGGCAAACAAGTGTAGAATTGGGTGCTGATAATCTTTGCTGCTTCATGAAACCAGTTTAGTCTGGTTGGATAATATGACTTCATATCTGAGAGTCAGTCTAAGTTAAGGTAATTTGGTATATATTTTACAGTCTTGATTACTGAATGAAATGGGATGATAGTTTGCAAGTAATGTATTGTCTTTGTCTGGTTTGGGAAAAAACAATGATTATGGAATCTTTTAAAGTTCCTTCAACATAAGCGTTGGAAGCATTATATCAGAATAAAAATAAGAGGACTGGAGCTAATTAAGCAGTAAACACTTTGTAGAATGCTGCTGGAATACCTTCAGATCCAAGTGAACATTTAGAATTTGAGGACTTAATAGCAGAGTATGCATCTTCTATAGTTAAAGGTACATCAGAATGCTGCTGGAATACCTTCAGATCCAAGTGAACATTTAGAATTTGAGGACTTAATAGCAGAGTATGCATCTTCTATAGTTAAAGGTACATCAAGAGTAGTTCTAACCGTGTAGGATAATGTTAGTAAATTCGAATTAAATAGGAATTGGTTAATTGTAGTGTTGTGACCATCATGAGGTTTACTATACAGATTTGAGTAGAGCTTTTGGAATTCTTGAGCTATTTCTGTGTTAGATATTAGTAGTTGAACTTTAGAAATAAATAAATAAATTGCAAAGCTTGAGTATTGTGGATGCAGGTGATGGGAAGCTATGTTTGTGAGTGAACTTATATGTCGGCAGCAGACATTGACCATGCCTTGACATCAAAACTCATTTGCAAGTTGTAATTGGCATTCCCAAAACTGGCTATTATTTATGTTTATGCCACAAATAGCAACTAGAGTAAAAAATAAAATAAATCCGAGAAAAAATTAAATTCATTTTATAAACAGTTAGTACCAAAGTATTTTAAATGAGCATTTAATGGGTTTTTTGATATCTGTAAACCAGAGCAGATCAATGCCCCAAAACAAAAAAAGAGATTAGGGGCTTATACAGTTAATAAAAAACCAAATAAAAAAATAGGTAAATTAAGCTTTACATCCATGCTGTGTAATCCTATATTTAAGGTGTCTAAGAATGTTTTCCATATCAGTGTCATCCTCTGGCATTTGTTGCCATTGCACCATTGGGATAGTTTAGTATAAATTATTAATGAAAACAAGACCCAGATAATTTGTTCAAACAGTATTATAAAGCAGGTTGGAAGATACACGGATTCAGCAGTTTATCTTGGGGTTAGGATCAGCCCCGTAATGGAGACAATTATTAAAACGAATTGTGTGCCACTTGTTAACTCAATGACAGCAGAGTTAAAAAGGATAGACTCTATACATCTATCTATAATAGGGAGAGCCAATGTGCTCAAGATGACTATGCTCCCTCAAGTACTCTAACTTTTTCGCTCTATCCTGCTTATGGTGGGGGATAGCGTGTTAAAATCTATTGAGGCAGTTTTTATAAACTTTATATGGCAGTATGGGAAACCTAGACGCTCTCTGAAATATCTGTCTCTCCTGCAAGATAGGGGAGGACTAGCTGTCCATAATATTCAATTTTATCTTGTAGCGTGTCTGTTTAGCCAGATGGTGTTACTATTAGATTGTGCCACAAATGTGTCTGACTGCCCGTTTGGGAATGATATTCCCCGATCCATCTTTGAATTGCTTTTAGGTAGGAAAGCTGTGGGGCTTATACTGTGTAAAACTGACATACGCTATTATAACAAAAAAAGGTATAAAATACTGGACAGCGTCTGTAGGGTCTGGAAAGTCATTCAGAAATCGCTGGCAATCCCGAAACGTAATTATTATACACCCCTCTGGAACTCAAGTATCTTTTCACACCTTAGCAGCAATATGTTATGGCGATCGTGGGAGCTTCAAGGAATAAGAAGATTAGGGGATCTTTTTGAAGGGAATAACTTGATGCGTTTTGAAGATGTGCAGCGGAAATTTGGTATTCCACCAAATCAAGGCTTCAAGTTTGTCAAATCTATCAAACCCTATCAAGTACTAGGCCACGGATTACCCCAGGAGGTAAAATCATCATGCTTGAGTATGTTTTGGGAGGGGATATTAAAAGCCACATGATTTATAAAGCATTAATCTCAACAATATAAGATGACCTGGATAAAGTTGAGGCCTTTTGGATGTTGAAATTAGGGGATTCGGATGCCGATGTAGTTAAGGCACAACAATTGGCAGGGAATATGTTTCGCTCTACGAATCTGAGAGCTCAACATTACAAAACATTGTATAACCTATACTTCACACCAGCGAAGCTATTTGAGTGGGGTAAGAGGGATGACGGTAAATGCCCAAGGTGTCATGAGGGGCCTGCTAACTTGGTGCATATGTTTTATTACTGTATTATGTTAAGCAAGATTTGAGCTGAGATTGAAAAATGTTGGGAGGGGCTGCTAGGTGTTAAGATCAACCTATCGCCTACCCTAATGATATTAGGAACAGATTACAATCTGGGTTTGAAGAAGGAGGAGGAAGCTTTTGTTTTTATATGCGTGGCAAGTTTTTGAATTTTGCTGGCTGCTGGCTGGAAGGATTCTATGGCTCCCTCCTTTCAGATGTGGCTTTCTAGACTTTTGGGTATCCATAACATTGAATCCTCCCTTTATACCCGAAGAGGCAGGAGGGTGAGGGAGATGGGGCAGAACATCTGCCCCCCCCTCAGGGGCTGGAGGGGATTCCCGCATATAAGTAGGCCTTAGGCCAGTATACTATGTCTCCCCTGACTCTGATATTTGTGTAGTAATGTTGTGTATATTCTGACCGATTTTTATTGTGATATCTAATGTATATATAATGTAATGTTTTCTAAATGAAGTATCTATGTATTATATTGATTGCTGATTGCACCAGGTATCTAATAAAAAAAGAAAAAGAAAAAAAAGATTAAAAAAAATAAATTATAGTTTAGTATATAAACAATCTAATTCAGCATGATCCGTATGTTTGATTCAGAATCTGGTGATGATAAGTCTGGCAACTGCACATAGGATGCACATAGGGTGAAACAGATCTTGCGCTGCTTGAGTTCTAGTCCATACAGGACTTAGCTTGGCAGTTCGGGCTGGACCATTCCTACTGGATTAGAAAGAAGACTGATTTTTATAGGGATGAGTCAAATGTGAGGGGGTTGTAGTGGGCAAAAAAAATGTACTGGTACGTAGTCCCAAGTAATTACCAGTGTCTAAGATTAATTTAAGCTACCCATTTATCACTTTTTTATATTCTTTACTTTTATGGCCTAAGTGCAATGGGTATACCCAGACGTGGGTCCTCTTCTCACTATTCCACTGGAACCAGGTTGCACCTGACTGAAGAGACCCATAGAGGTCACAACCAGTCTTGGGTTGCTTGTGTTCTGGTTCAAAAAAGACCAGACTTGGCAGTTTAGGCTGGACTGTTCTTACTGACAATGACCAAGGCTGATTTGAAAATGGCTAGGTCTAATCTGGGGTGGCATGGTGGGCAAAAAACATTCGACTGGGATGCAGACACAAGTAATTACCAGTGACTATAATTGATTCAAGTATTGCACCCATCACTTTTTCTATTGTTTTTTTTTTTTTTGGTTAAAAACTTTTATTGAGTAATCAAATAAGGGTCACAAGGATGGGCCTACAACCACACGGGCCGGCCGCTAAAATCAAGGCACAATGTAAAAAACATACGATCACTCCCGTGGTCAGGCATAGAGCAGATACCAAATGTTACTCGAAATATAGAACAGGACACAACCATTTTCTGTTATATACATACAAAAAATAACAAACTACAAAAAGGCGAATGCATACTAATCAAGGTCAGCCCAGAAGGCGGAGGGGAAACTCACTAATCAGAAACACGAAGTCACAATCGATGGGACTCGGCATGGTGGGAGGGGGGGGACAGCGGGGAGGATAGGCAAATCATAGAACAGCATGAGAAATTTCGGGAACACCAGCCTAGGGAGACAGGGTAACATCGGGTGCGTCAACCGAGGGAGGAGTACAAATATTCCCACGATATTCGTTCCACTGACCCCAAATCTTCGTCCACGCCCTGGGTCTGCCCCTAGCTACATAGACTGTCTTCTCGCGGAACATGGACCAGTCCATGTTGTCCTCCCACGCCGAGACGTCGGGAGGTCTAGATGCGCCCCAGAGTTGCGCAATGTCCCGCTTTGCGACCATGTATCCCAAGGTCGCCCATCTGGTCTGGGCCACAGAATAGTCGGTGGGTTCCCACACATTCAACAGGCATCGTCGGGCCTCAGGCAGTAGGGCAATCCCAGTCACAACAGTCATCACCGCAAGCACATCAGTCCAGTAGGCCGCCACCCCCGGGCACTCCCAAATAATATGCAGAAATGTAGCACTCATCCCACATCCGCGTTTGCATAGACCGTCCGGGGAAAAACCCATCACAACCAGACGCGGACCCGTAACATACACCCAGTGGAGGATCTTAAGCTGAACCAAACGGAGACGGGCAGGGATGGCGACCTCTTTCGGAGAAGAGAGTGCCGACTGCCAATCCTCGTCATCTAACTCCAGCCCGTCGCCGACCCAAACCTCCCTAAGTCGGACAAGTAAGTCGGCGCGATTATTAATCAGCTTCTTGTAAATCAGGGAGATAGTGCTATCGGGAAGGTGGCCATCCAGAATGCGATCTTCGAGGGGGGAGGACTCGGGGAGGGCCACCCCCGGAGTCAGAACAGAGGCCAGGGCATGTCGGACCTGCAGATACCGGAAAAATTCCCTATCACTCAAGTCATATTCAGTCAGACTCTACCATTCACACAGACATCTCCCACTCTACATATTCCAATCATATCCCAGCGGTCAAAGCCCTTAGTAGACCAGAGACATCCCAAACGCTCAGAAGCATAAAGCGGAGTCGCCAGTGTCAGTCGATTCTCCCATCCCAGACTCACATTCGCGGCGCGCCACACACTGACTGCAAACCTGGACGGGCCCGTAAGATGGCGCCCAGCCGACCTGGAATAAAGCGCTCTATTAAAATCCCCTCCCGGTAGCTGGAGTCTATCCATTTCAAAGGCCGGATCCCGACCCGGGGAATACATTGCGTGGTTAATGGCAGACAGTTGGGTAGCCCAATAATATCTTTTGATATCAGGGAGCGCCATGCCCCCGTCATACCAAGGGATGGTAAGTTTCGCAAGGGCGATACGTGGACGCCCGTCCCAAATCAGTTGCCTTTGGAGACTCTCAATCTCTCGGAAATAGGTAGCGGGAACGTCATCATAGGAATTCTGAAGTGCGTATAGGAATCGTGGCAAAGACATCATTTTGAAAAGGGCAGCCCTGCCCAGAGGAGACAAGGGTAACTTACGCCAGCGGGCCACATCCAGACGCAGTCTAAGAAGCGGGGGGAGGAGATTACGTTCAAACCGGAGTGAGGAGTCCAGCGTAATAAAGATCCCCAAATATTTGAAGCCGGACTGGACCACCTGGATAGGAAATCTATCCGGCAACGGGGGCAGAACACCCGAAAGAACATACACACAGGACTTAGCCCAATTAATAACCAGACCAGAGTTAGCGCCAAACGAAGTGAGAACGTCAAATAGGACATTTAAAGATTTGCGCGGGGAAGTAAGGTAAAGAAGAATGTCATCCGCGTAAAGCGAAACGCGGTCCTCAAAATCTGGTGACCAACGGATCCCTTTGAGTGAAGGTTCCCATCGAAGCCACGCAGCTAACGGCTCCAAAGCAAGAGCAAAAAGTAGCGGAGACAAGGGGCACCCCTGTCTGGTCCCCCTACCAAGGCAAAAGGGAACAGAAACTCGACCATTAACCACAACCTGCGCCAAGGGTTCGGCGTATAACAACTTCACCCAACCAATAAACCCAGGACCGAAACCAAATTTCTCAAGAGCCGCCCAAAGATAGGGCCACTCTATCGTATCAAAGGCCATCGAAGCATCCAGCGAAGCCAAAATGGCCGGCTCCGCCAGAAGCCCCGCCCTCGCAATGGCTCCGTGGAGACGACGCAGATTAAGAGCCGTGTTACGATGCGGGATAAATCCGGATTGGTCTGGATGAATCAAGCTGCTAATAACCGTCAGGAGGCGGGTAGCCAGGAGCTTAGCCAGAACCTTGGGCTCAACATTCAACAGGGAAATGGGCCTATAAGACGAACAAAGGTCCCGGGGTTTACCTTCTTTAGGAATAACAACGATCGTAGCCAGACGCTGATCATATGGGAGAATACCCCGCTCCCGGGACTCCAAAAACATGGTATGAAGATAGGGCGCTACCCTATCAGGACGTAGCTTGTACAACTCAATCGGCAATCCATTCGGGCCCAAAGCCTTGCCCGAACGGAGTGAGCGAATGGCAGTCGCTATCTCGTCCGTGGAAAAGGGAGACTCCAAAGAGACTCGGTCTAAATCGGAGACACAGGGCAGAGCAATATCACGCAACAAGAGGCGAGAGTCATCCACATCTCGGTCAGACACAGGGGAATAAACCACACGAAAATAGTCTGCAAAACAGTCCACTATTCCCACCGGGGCAGTCACTCTCACACCATTCAGGGTCTGAATCACCGGTACCACACGATTCGCCCTCTCCTTCTTGTCCAACCACGCCAGCAATTTACCCGCTTTGTCCCCCACATCATACAAACGACCCTGTTGCTCCCGAAACATCATTTTAGCCGCGTCCGTAACCAGAGACCTATAAGCAAATTGTTTCAGACCCAGGGCGTGGAGTTTATCAGGAGTAACAGCCGATTCCAAGTCAGCCTCTATCCCAACAATTTCCCTCTCGAGTTCCACCACCTCCCGATTTCTCGCCTTTTTGGATTCAGCAATAAGGGAAAGGGCCTGCCCGCGGATCACTGTCTTAAAGGCCTCCCATAGGGACACCGCAGAGGAGACGGACCCCTCGTTGTCTAAAAAATAATTGTCCAACGACTTGATCAAGAGACCACGGGTCTCGGGGGAGGTCAGATACCATGGATTGATGGGAGCCACCCGGCCCGCCGCCTCCACCCCCACCTCAAAACAAAGCCAAAGCGGAGAATGGTCGGAGATGCCCCGGGGGAGGTGTCTAATCTCCCGAACAGCAGACGACTGCGCCGCAGGCATCAGGAAATAATCCAGTCTAGACAGACTCCCATGGGCCCCGGAATGGAAAGTGTATTAAAGCTGAGTAGGGTGCATAAGTCTCCAGCAATCCACTAAACCAAAAGTATCCAGAAACCCACCCAGCCATTGTTGGGCCGAAGGAGTGTCCCTAGGGGGGTGACGATCATGTAGACCGGAGAACACAGAGTTAAAGTCACCTGCAATGAAAAGATTACTATCTGGGAGGCTCAACAACACGCGGCCCAAATCGGAAAAGGTCGAGGTCTGTAGACCGGGGGCACATAAACAGTAAACAGGGAAAGGGTCCGACCCTCATAGCATCCCACGAGGACGGCGTAACGCCCCCGATCATCAAGAATTACATCATCAATTGCCAGGGGGAGGGAAGCCCGGACAAGGATGCCCACCCCCCTGGAACCCGTGGTAAACCCCGAATGTGCGACGAGGCGATAGCCCCACCTGTTCATTGCACGACAAGTATTGCCCACAAGATGAGTCTCCTGCAGAAAGACAATATCAGGAGACAAACGTCATAGACATCGCAACACCACACCCCGTTTTATACGATCCCCCAGGCCATTGACATTCCACGAAATAAACCTCAACCCGCTACCCCCCATCCCACACAGTGATGCCGGAACCCTCCCCCAATGAGCATGACATCGAAAACACCATTAGCAAGATAGAATCGCCTTGAAAAAACAAAACACAAACCTCAAACTTCCCATCAACCCACCCCCCAACGACCAAGAAAACACCCCCCACCCTGCACCCCTGCAAGAAGCTAAAAAGCCACCCCAACATGCAGTGTGCCTGTCGCCCAAGAACCCCCATTCTACAAAAAGACCCCGGAGGAGGAAAGGCCCTGTCCCACCCGCCACCCCGATCAAGATAAAGAAGGAGGAAAGCACACAGAAAATAGAGGCACTTAGGCATAAAATCCCTGAAGAAGTTACGTGGCACGGAGACCGGGGCATAGACAATAAGTTCAGCTCTCTATACCACCCTCGGCACCACCCAGGTGTTCGGCGGGCTCAGTCTCAGGAGGTCGGTCCGGCAGTGAGTCCAGCCAGTCATTCACGGCATTAGGCCGATCAAAGAAAAGGGTCCGTTCATTGTATTCAACTCGCAGCCTGGTTGGAAAAAGCATAGCGTAGCGCAATCCCAAGTCCCGGAGACGCTTCTTGACTCCACGGAAGCCCATACGCTGTTTCTGCACCAATTGAGAAAAGTCCGGGTAGAAGTTCACCGTGGCATTCTCAAAGGCCACCGGGCCCTTCACTCGCGATGCCTGCAGGATAGCGTCCCGGTCTCTATAGTGAAAGAGTTTCGCAACAATAGGCCTCGGCGGGGCGCCCGGCTTGCCCTGGCCTCCCGGAACACGATGGGCACGTTCCACTGCGAAGAATTTACTCAACCCAGACGGAGAGAGGTAGTTCTGTATCAGGTCCAAGAACAGAATGCGGGTCCGGATTTTCCGGAACGCCAACCACACGCACGACGACGTGCTCTGTTTTCAAAGTCCTCCAAGCGCCGGGTCATGAAATCGTTCACCCTTCGGAGATTGCCAATCTCCGTCTGTATCTCCGAGACGTCGGTCGTGAGGCTGGATGACTTGAGATCCAATGACTTCACCTTCTCATTGGTTTTAGATAGGTCGGCCCGAATCAAGTTCACATCAATGGCCACGGTGTCGATTTTGTGGGCCAAAGCTTCATACTGTTGGCCTATTGTTTCCTTCATGCCAGAAATGGCGCCCATGATGTCCTGCAAGGACGGCTCCGTCAACGCTTCCACAGTGTGGTCAACTGCACTCGGGCCTGGCAAGGCGGTTCCAGGGGACCCCTTCGAATGGGTGTACCGGTCCATGACGTTAGACTGGACCGGGCCCCCGCGAAGGGGCGTTTTGGTCTTCCGAGTCTCTCGGTCCCCTCTGCCCGCCATGTTGGAGACCGCGTCCCAGGGGACTCACTCGATCAGGTGAAAATGGCCGCAGGAGAGCAGGGCGTTGTAGCCAAAAAGCCGCGGCGAGGGTACCTCTAGGTGTGAACCAGCCTGGAAGGATAATAAGCCAGCCAAAGGCACAACAGCAGTCCCGTGCCGCTGGACCCAGCAAGGGCCAGACTCCTCTGCCAGACGTCGCAGTCCGAGGCAGAATCGAAACCGAAACTTAAGAGGGGGACCCACAAGTCGAATCCCCCAGCCGCTGTTGTTCAACTCAGACACGGCCACAGTGCCTCACCCAGACCCGGGCGTACCTCCAGGGCGGACCCCGAAAGTTTGAGTCGTCGTATCTTCGGTGCCCCCGGTCCGAATCAAAATCCAAAAACCATAGGAAGATCAGCCCAGTGTCCTCAACACAAATCCTCGTGAAGAATCAGGATATGTTCAGGATATTATGCCGGGAGTGGCGGGGGTCCGGAGAGCGCTGTGCTCACGCGGCCATCACGGATGCCCGCCAAGCTCCTCCCCCACTTTTTCTATTGTTCATTGTGACATCCCAAACACGATGGGTATGCCCAGATGTTGGTCCTGTGCTCACTTTGCCCCTGGAACCAAGCTACACCCAACTGAAGAGGCCTAAATAGGCTGAACCCAGTCTTTAGTTTCTTGTGGTCACATTTAGGGACAATCTGGGTGGATGTTTGGACTTGGTCTTTCCTATTGGAGCAGGACTAAGGCTGATTTCCATACGGCTCAACCTAATCTGAGGTGGCATTGTTGAGAAAAAAATGATGGACCGGGATGTAGCCCAGAGTAATTACGAATGATTAATTCAAGCATTCCTTCAATCTTTTTTGATATTCTTTAGTGTCATATCTGAAAGCATTTTTACCCCCATAATTTGACTTGAAGAATAGGCATCACCTTCACTATCAGATAATTGTGCATTAATAAGACATCTCAATTACCCTTCTGTCTGCAGTGCTCAGTAGCATGATCCACTTCCTTCTGATTGCAGAACAAATTGCATTTCTGTGAAATCTAGCTTAAAACTGGGAAAGGTGACTTTAACTCCCTGGCAATATTCAATCAAACTAGAGTCCCAGTTATTTCAGGTAAGCTACTTACAGATTCAAGAGTCTGCATATATTACACTATTATGTAACATCTTGCAGCCATGTTCCTGCTAACACTGCAGCAAAAACTGTTAGTTTCTTTATCTTTTTTTTTAATTAAAAATATATATATCTCCGTGTCCGTAGCTGACAGCCTTTGTGGATCATACACAGTATCACCGTCCACTTATTTGAAATTTCTTTTCATAGTTTAATGCCATTTAGCCAGTTTCTAATCAACAAGCAATACATACATGTGCAGATCTAATTTTTTTCACTTTTCCTGAACCAGGTGTCTTGAAGTCTTGTTAGCCCCATAACAAGAAAGAATCACTGTTACCACTTAAGCATTGCGTTGTTTCATACAGACACACAAAATGAATCATCTCTACCCTGAATCATACCACAATTTTTTGTGCGAGCATCACAACCTTTAACAGTGTAATTGATCCAGCCACAAACTATGATAAGTTGCAGATATTTGTCTTCATTAAAACAATTAAATCGTAGCAAGGCAGTGATTTCCCTATATTGGTAATTTAAGAGCATTTTGAAACATCGATAGTGAGCCACATGGAAAATATTGGTGTATGCTTTTAGTAGATAATTGACTACTGAATAAATCAAACAAGGTGTGAAACTATTGATTTGTAAATTAGTTATGGGTGAAAAATTTATTGTGGTTGTCATTTTCTAACATGGCAACTAATGGTGTTTTGCTTGGTTAGAAAACAGGATTTTTGCCAATATTCATCCTTTTACTGAAAACTGGAGTTTTATACAAACCCTCTGGCACATATGCTAAGGTTTGAGGTTGATGTGTACTGTCTGGTACTAGAGAATATTTTATATCTCATACGAAGAACATTGTCAGAAACGTTTGTGGGTTCAGGGGGTCAAGCAAGGAGTACTATCAATGATGTCCTGTGTGTAACCTACTCTGATTACTTTAAACCGGTGAACAAGTCCACCCTTTCAGGACTTCACTATCAGGGTAATGAGACAAGCAGTCCAGTACTGCTCAGGGAAGTAATGGGGGGCCAGGGAGTCAGAATAAACAATCCAATAACAGAACTTGGAAGTGACTGGTGAGTTCAGTGCCTCAACTTGATGACAAAGGAAACGTTTTTTTTTACCCCAGCTATGTAATAGAGCACAAATAGATTACACAACAGAGCACAAGGTTCTAATAAGGTGCTACAGGTATGACAATTGTGATCTATTAAGGGAAACCACGGGACAGGCTAACAGTGGGAAGTGCAAGCAGGCTACTGTGTGTATGACTCACTGGTCAGTATATTAATGGTAGACGACTTCTTATTTGTTAGAAATGAGCCCCCAGTCTAAAGTCTAAGCCCCACAGATCTCTGGACAGAATTCCGGTAGGGCTTACCTTTCCTGATGCAGCAGGACCCTAGTGTGAGGCCTTTATTGGATGTACTGTGCCCATTTGGACCTTCCATTACTCTTGGCTTCGCTGCTGCAGTCCCAGAGGCCATGGAAGTCCACATAGGTGACTGTAAACCAGTGTGGTATGATTGTGGCAGAAACACCCACCCATACACAAATCATGATAGCACATCCACAGGTCACTGATGAGTCCATTTGGAGCCCAATTGGATCAAAGTGTATGAATGAAGGCAACTGATGTCACAGTTCATGGGCCCGCAGAACAAGGAAGAATGCAAGATGATATAATTCTTATTTTTGGCTGCACATTTATTCAGGTTCTCAGTGAGTGACACCGCAACCTACTCCAGTACTCGGGTCTGCTCCTGTGATTTCACTCCTGCTGAGGGTTGACAAAAGTCAGCAGCCATGCTTGGGGTATCTGGTGCAGTCCACTAGGTTCAAAATGGAGATCCAGGGATACCCAGCCAGTCCTTGGATCAGCCTCAACAACTTCCTTTGTAGTGAGTTGGGATAAAATGCTCCACTCACACTTGCAATCTTAGGCACAGTGCACTAGGATCAAATGGGAGTGCACCCACTCCAGCACACGGGTTAGCTATTGCAATATCCCTTCTGCCAGTGTGAGCTTCAGGGACCTTCCTGTGCTTCTGCTGTGAGTGGAATTCTTCCTGCAAGGGTGCCCTCTACACCCCTTTCATAGCATATCACACTTTTCAAAGCGGGCCACAGCTCTTTTCAGCAAGTAGCAAGCAAGACTGTCAGTTAATGTTCCTGCACCTCTGGCATACTGTTTGTCAGTAAAACCAGCTTTAAATCACAAGAGATTTCTTGACACTGTGCTAGGTGTCACCTCGTCGGTCAGCAAGAAGTCCTGTATCCCTTTCAGAAAGTGTAAGGCTCTTTCTTATAGACCTTTTACAGACAGGGAATCTTGATTCCACTGTCACTGTCTGTTGTGGAAATAGTTTATAGTAGTTTGCTCAGTTTGCCTATGCTTCCTTTCTGCAGCAGACACAGTATTTGTCTTTAGGTGATGTTCCCACAGAAGGAAGTCTTAAAGGAGCACACTCATTAGAAAAGCACAATGTGGTATGATATCCTCACCCTTGACAGCTATCAGCCTACTGGAGTAGTACATCTGGAAGAGATAAAAGCAGGTCCTGAAAGAATGGTTTGCCCTCGACTTTCAAAGGAGATAGCTGCATCCACCTCCCCCACTCTCTATCTAGCTGTATCCCTTCCCATCCTTTCCAAACAGGGATTTCTTATCTGCCCCAGCCTCTTTATGTTACTAGTTGAACAAGGGGCAGTATCACAGATTGTTACTAGATGTACCTCTGAATTGAGAATAAAACGTTCATACTATGGGCCTTCACTAGCGGTTCTACACAGTGAGTAGAAAAGGTGCCGTACTTCAGGTTATTACTGGGGGCCTCTAAGATCAGCAGAATGGATGCAGTAGCATAGCCCATTCCCAGAGTTCACTAAGAAGAGAAGGTTCCTCTGATGTCAGCAGAAAGGGTGTCATACTTCAGGACACTACTACAAAGCTGTCTGAAATTGGCAGTAAAGGCACCAGACCTCTGATCATTACTCAAAGTCAAATGAAAAGGTGCATCACGTAAACAGCCAATCAATTATATTGTTGTGTTTTGCACAACAGGAACCAGCATCTAAAAATGGTATTCTGTTAAAAAAACAAAACTACATACAGGTGCAGTGCAATAAATCAATATTTGTTTTAGACACATCTTGTCTTAGCTCATTGTAAAAGCACAAGCAATACTTCTACAAATTATGATATATTATGAACAAGATAATATAAGAGTATTGGACTGATTTTAACATCAAGATTAATAGGAATGTCAGTTTAGCATGTTTACTGCGATAGCTTTGATCAAATACTGATTTTGCACACATACTACCTTGGTGTTGCTATTTTCAAGTAAGAGGAGATGCTTGGAAATCGAAGTATCAAACTCAGAGGGACCTTTGAAAACAGGGCTCAAAATCTCCCAAAAACATGCACATGTGACGCTCAACTCTCACTTACAGGTGAGTTTCGGCACAATGTAAATGTAGTAAATGTAGTATACTTGTAAAGCGCACAGCTGCCCCAGCAACGGGGCGTCCCGGCGCTGTATAACTCTGGGGAACCCGTCCTGGCTTTCCCTGTGGGATGGTCCCTTGCTGGGAGTCCCCAAGGTGGAGCCAGGCATCCCCGGAATTGGTGGGGCCGTTGTGGAGATTAGGCAAGCTAATGCCCAGAGTTGCCGAGTGGAACCCCTGATTAGAGTAAGCACCGAAGCGAGAATTATCAAGTCCGCTGACCAAGGTCCACGACCCTGCCTGCGTCGGGAATTGAACCCTGGTCCCAGGCTGACTTCTGCTCTCAGGCCTGCCGCCTCTAACCAGTGAGCCACACTAATACACAAATTAGTGAATGCAGCCGACAGATATTTGTATCTGCAAGAAGAGGAGTGTGTTCCCAACATCACTATTGTTGGATTTCTATAATCTGAAGATAGACATTAAAAAACCATTGTCAATTGAGAAGCTTTCTAAATTCCTAGGCCAAGATCTGTAATTTAATCAAATGCAACAACATGAATAAGCCCCAGCATTGCGTGGTTTGTAAAAGAAAACACATAAGTCTTTAGACAGTGGGGAACAGCATCAAGAGATTCAGATTTGTTTCGAACCTATAAATCCAATAAAGATGGTACCTATTTGAGTTCGTATCACTCTGCCTTACTTACAACTTGGAGCAGCAAGATATTTGCGAACATTCTTGCAAAAAGATTGATGTAATTCAAGAAACATCATATACAGGGAAAGCAAAATGTTTTTTTTCCGAAGTGCATGACTTCGAATAGCATCTCACAAGGGAGATTTCATGGAGTTTTTACACTTTAAACTGCTCCTTTGTTTGGTCTGTTTAAAAGATTTTGACTTTGAAGTGAAATTTGCAGTGGTAGCTCGCATAGGCCGTGCTGTCGGGCAGTGGGGCGGGGAGGGGCAGGGTGTGGGTGGTAGTAAACTCAGACATATGACGGAACGGAGGAAAGCAATCATTATGTTCCTCCATCCCATCTTATATCTGAGTTTACTACCCACCCACCCTGCCCCTCCCTCGCTCATCAGTGTCAAAAACTATTCTGCAGAACTGAAAGACCTGAATCAAAACAATTATGTTTTCATCAGTTCTAATTAAAATTGGCCAACCATCAACCATGTGCCCTATACAAGTATTATTTACCAAAGCAGAGAACCTTGAACTGTAGCTATTGAGATCCATTCAAATGTGTATGAGCCTCATTCTTTGCTCAAATGCATTATATTTAGTTCTCACTATTTAATGCACAAAACATAAATATGGAGGGTGGAGACTAAGCGGACAGGGAGACGTGGCAGGATGCCCAGGTGAAGGTAGGGCTGCCTCCCCGCGAAGTGAGAATACTTGTGGGCTCTAGACTTATAGCTGAGACCTTACCCTACCACCAGACCTCGCCACACTCTGAATTGCCTTGTATGTCTGCTGCAAAGTTCTTTCTTTTGTTGGCAACTTGTTCAATGAAATACACTTAATTGAATACTATAAATTAAGTTTAAAAAACATAAATACGAGGAATGCAATTATACTGGAGATAATTGTAGAGCTAATCCCAGTTTTAGGGATTTAAATTAGTCCCCTGACAACCATGCATGCTCAGCATGAACTGAAAACCTTTCCAAAATAGCAAGTACCTCCAGGAAAGGTAAAGGGTCCAGTTCAGACTGCTGAGGTCTGACCAACACTTAACTTCATACTGATTTACAACAACATTTCCAGGAGTAATTCCCATCTGCACATAAAAAACATTTTCTAAGTCACTCCCCAAGTTGTTACGAGTATAAAAAGGAGGATCAGACAGCTTCCATGATCTCAAGTTGGTCAAAGTGATGTCAGCCCTGACAGAGTGCAGAAAGGTTAATGATGAAGGACTCACTGCCTTCACGGCTTCTCCTGTAATCTGTTGCAATGATAGTTCTGCTACCTGTTGCCTTCATCTGTAGTATGCTCCAGAGGGCAGTTGTTTTCCCTTATGCTACATTGCAGGTATCACAATTAAATTCTTAATGGTTATTCTTCAGCTAAATCTTATTTTGTTGTGCTTTCCTAACCTAGATTCAGAGATAGATTGGCTTGCTAGTTTTGAACAACTAAAGCAGTACTTAAATTCTTCTCTTTGTTGCCACTCTCACTTGGAGTAGTTATATAAACTGTTTTGCTTGTAGAGACTTTCCCATTGTAGGTGTTCGTGTTAATATAATTTCTGGGATTTTGAACAACTCTGAGACTGACTGGTGGAGAGTATAGCGGAAACTCCCTCGCCCAACATTCAATGATCATGCAGACAACTCCATCACTCCTTCATAAACTTAGTTGTCACGTCCCCCAGTTTCAATTTTGGCAAATGAACAATATGGAATCCACGTTATCTTCAGCCCAATACGAAATACAATCTAAGATCTGAACGGGCATTACCTACCCTGCCTCAGCTAATTAGTTATGGAGATCTAGAACAACTCTTTACTGTGCAGGTCTGTTTACACTTTAGGACTCATTCTACTAGTTTCAGAATGGTTCAACTATATCTATTCTGAGAAATATTGAAGTTACTAGTTTGGGTTTTGCAATTCATTAAAACTAAAGGGGTGATTATGATGGCGTAGGACCCGTTACCGTAAGTCGTGTGGTGGTGGGCTCTCCGCCATCGGACAGCAATTTTCTCCCCACCATATTATGATGGCAGGGGGAATCGTTCTGGTACCATGGTGGTTCTAAAGACCGCCCGCCACTGTTCCGCCACAGGCAATCGTTCCGATTGCCTGGCAGAGCAGTCAGCATGTGTAAAATGGTGGCGGTGCCTAGCAGTTTACCGCGATGGAAAGGCTGGCTGGGATTGGATTTGGAGGCCTGTTGCGGGCCCTCACTTGTGTTGCGGGGTGGTGGTGCACTTGGGGGTACCCATGGTACCCCCTACATTTCTCTGCACTAAGTGGCAGGCACCGCGTGGTGCCTGCCTCGTAGTGCAGGGAAATGCACAAATGGCTGTTTATCATTTTGGCAGCCAGCAGCACCCGCTGCAATGATAAACGGCTTGGATGCGACCACCATGATTGAGATCATAATCCGTATTGCGGGACCGCCGCCTTACAGGCAGGCGGTCCCAGTCACTACAATGATGGCAGGAGGACTCGAGTCCGCCTGCCATCATAATCGGCCCCATAATGCCTCATTTTAGAATGTTATGGACAGTTTTTTAGTAAAGATAAAATGGATTTTTTAACACGGGTAGTTACAACTGTCCATTCAGCAAGGGTTTATCTAAATTTATCCAGGATCTAGAGAACTATAAAGTTAAGCACATGGGGTCTGCAGACAGTTGGAATGGGAACATTTAAGCTATTACTTTGCATGCAGTTTGAGAGCAGACCTTTTCCATCATCTAATTACACTAACTTTTAAAGGATCTGATATTGTATGGTGTAGAAGTAACAGAGAAAGGGGAACTACAAAGTATAGAACTTTTATTGCTGATCAATCAGTAGCCTTATCTGATCATTAGAAATACTCACAAAAGCACATCCAGTCCTTATAAACATGATGTCAATAAAAACAGATACATTCATAACAACAGATTCAGTACAGTTATAAAATACAACTTAAATATTCCTGGTACACACCACCCTCACCAAGGGTTTAAAAAACAAAGATTTCCTCTGGTTCAGGGCAAGTGTTAGAAAAGAACTAACACCAAAACAAGCCTCCGGGGTGTTAAGCAACTGTGAGAATAATAATGCAAGACTGCACCTTGTAGTCCCAAACCCATACGCCACCATGATCCTCTAGAAAACATTGCCTCCTGTCCCTAAAACTTAACCGACAAATTTAAAAATAAATCCCACATACAGCCATTTATCCCAACCGAACTCAGAAAATAAAATTTCTTTTAAAGCCCATTTCCCCAATCCATCCCTGAAACATAAAAACCCCTCCAGCACCTTACTTCAACTCATTCCTGAGCTCAAAAGTCCAACTCCCACAAACCATAAAAAAACCTACAACCTCTTACCCCAACCCACCCAAGAACCTTTAGAATCCCTTACATCAATCTTTAAACCTAAATGATATACTTAACAATGTTAGGAAGCAACTTGTGCTGTAAAGTAACATGATGTAATGTAGAGAAGTGTGGCTCATAGGATAGAGCGGCAGACCCTGTTGCAGTAGTCTGCCTGGGACCAGGGTTCAATTCCCGCCTTGGCGGGTCTCGGGCTCAATTTCCTCTGACCTGATAATTCTTGCCTCGGTGCCTATTGTGATCATGAGCCCCACTCTGCACCTCTGGGCAATAGCTTGCTTAATCTCTACAACGGCCCCAACAATGCTGAGGATGCCTGTCTTCACCTTGGGGGTGCCCAGGAGTGGGCTCCTCACAGGGAGAGGCCAGGAAGGGTTCCTCGGTGGTATTTATACAAGCGCCGAGATGCCTCCGGGTAGTCGTGAATTATCATTATTTATTATCTGATGTAAAAGCTAGGATGAAGCAATTATATCATGGTAAAGGTGTAACAATGTAATGAACGTGAAATAACGGTAGTATATTAACCACTGACCTCTAATAAAGATCAAGTCACCTGTAATGAGTGTCCTTCATGCAGTGTCAATCAATGTATTACTAATATGCCATGCGTACTCAGGGTCACCTTAGTAATGCTGATGCTGGATGACAATAAAGGGCTTTGAATGCCCTGGAAGGATGAAGGGACAGACCACCAAGGGAAAAGATAACTAGGACAAAGGCAAAGAGAAAACGGTGTGAAAGCTGCAGCTAATGGGAGGTAGAAGTGAGAGAGTGGAAAACATGAGGAGAGAGAGGAGGAATAAGGCAGTGAGAAGTGGATGGATGGAAAAGGATAGCTGGAGTTAAAGTGAGGGAGGAGGGACATAGGAAAAGAGAGAAGGAAGAAGACTGAGAGAAAAGGAAAAAATAGACAGCGGAAGCTAGTGCAAGGGTATTTGAAATATTATTGGTGGGTATGCGTTTTGGGTGAGTACAATAATATTTATATAAAAGGTTACAGGGACGTTATAGTTAAAAAAAATAGAACTAAAAAATCCCTAGGAAAAAAACAAAGGTTACAGGGACCTTATAGTAAGGCTCAGATTGTACACACACAAAACCATAGCAATTCAGCAGTTCTAGTTATCTGAGCTAACTATAATTCACAGCTCCACAATGCATTGCTTATGACCTCACATATTACATCCCTCTTGACATGGTCAGTTGCATCAATGATGACATCTCAAATAACGTCACTGATAACATCAATCATAGAGCCACTCAGACATCAACTCACATAACCACTCATACACACACTTGCACACCTATAAAGCCACTTACACAGCCACTCTCTAATGTATAGAACCACTCAAGTACCTACTCCTTCCCCCATACAGTGACTCACATAGCCAATCACTTACCCATTCACCTATTCAAACAGCCACTCACTCACCCATACAGTCACTCACATAGCCACTCGCTCACCCATACAACTCCTCACATACCTACTCACTCACCCATACAACCACCTCTGAACAGAGTCACTCACACACCCAATCAACCACTTATACACCCATTCACACATCCATACAGGCACTCATACATTTACTCACTCACCTATACAGGCGTGGTTGGTCCAGTTGAGATCAGAGGCATGGCTGTATTTGACTGTGTCACTGGCTGTGAAATTTGGATCCAGAGTGTCTCCTGCTCTGTGTGTGGGGTTGGTAACCATTTGGATCAGGCCTATGTTGCTTAGGTTTTCCAGGAGGTTGGCAGAGATAGTGTCCGTGGGCTGGTTCAGAAGGAATTTGAGGTCTCCCAGGAAGATGTAGTGCTTGGACTTGATGGGTAGTGGGGCAATGAAGTTGGTGATGGTGTCACAGAAACTTTTCTCTGGTCCTGGGGTGCTGTAGGCTAGGCTGCATCTGATGTTTATTCTGTGGTCAGTGTCAATTTGGAAATTGAGGTGTACCATGGTCAGGGTGATGTCGTCCTCAGTGATGACACATCTGATTGTATATTTGTGGATGATGGCAGTGCCTCCGCCATGTTTGTTGGTGTGGTTTCGGCATGCCATCTTGTAGCCATTGGGCGTTACAGTGGCGATGTTGGAGGCAGAGGAGTGATTGTGCCAGGTGTCTGTAATGACAATTGTTTCAGGGGCAAGAGTGGTGATGGTGTCTCCGGCTTTGGTGGTGTGTTTGCAGATAGACTGGGCTTTGAGCAGGGGGCCATGGAGAGGTTCTGGGTGTTGCTGTTGGCAAAGTGGGAATGGCACAGGTATCTGTGAAGGCAGGCTGTCCCTAGTTGCAGGTGATGTGACAGCACTGGCAGGTTAATGGCCCTGCCATTGAGCGTGGAGAAGCGAGTCAGACATTGTTGTGCAATCCGGGGTCCAGGGCTCGGAGTTCAGTGGGTGGTTAGACAGGCAGGGTTCCTGGGGCTGGGTGCTGTCCGGGCACAAATATGTGCAGATGGACTTGTCTTTGGCGTGCCTTCAGCACATGTCATCTCACCTTTTAACCCACACCAATATTATTCTACAGTTCTTTGATTTCACAAAAATACATACTTATTACCACGGTATTCATTGGTAATGCATTACATTGCCATACAACATTATTGTACAGCCAGATGCTTTGACACTGACATTGCTTGTTTTTACTATTGAGGTCCATGATATTACAACATGCATTGCCTAAGTGCAATCTCCCATACCTTGCATGATACCCTTACAGTGTGTCTTAACAAGTTCTAGACCGGCCTGATTTGCAAGTGTGGTCACTATTTTAGGTATGCCATTTGTAGGCTGTGGGGTTTTCAGGTTTAAACCTATAATAACTGATAAAACCCCACTGAAAGAAAAATAGCCCTCACCGGTGAAAACATATAAACACTGAAAAAACACCTGCACAACCACAAACTAAATGCCATTCAAAGAAAGGATAAATAAAGTGAAAGAGTCATTTTGCTCTTACTGAAGCAGTCAATAAAATGTAACTTTGTTATACAAGCTAGCAGTAAGAACGACTGGCTAACATTATTCTGCTTGAGTTTTGTTCTTTAGGGATGCCACTAAAATATTGTTTCTTCCTTTTACTTTTTTCAGTTTTATGGCCTTTGGTCTAAGGATGCAGGGTTTAGTTTCACGTTTTAGGTTTAGTTTAATTATTTTATAAACTGTAGAGAATCAGGACATATCAAACTCACATTTGATATTTTGGCTGCATTTGATTCTTTTACTGCTATGTAAAATGGCTAGTTTCATAAAAATCTTTACTAATATGTGTCATCACATTTACCCACAGAGAATGGGTAAAAACCCTTAATACATCAGACCATAGTTTCTAGTGGGTCTGTATTGATAGTAGGAGAATTGCCAACACCTCAGGCTTTAAACATTAAATACAAGGTATAGTGACAAGTATATATATCACCAAGCATCTGGGATAGTGGTGAAAACGTGACACCAGACTTTATGAAAACATGGAACGCAGTGTCACTTGTTATGCTCTGTAAAAAAAGTTCTTTCCAAGTTCAACAAAGATTGGAGTGATATGGTTTGTATTTGTAGTGATTCAGCTACGTATATAAAAAACTTTGTGTGATGACCTGTCAAAATTGATACCCGAGCTGAAGTGATTCCCTGTAGGAGATCCCTGCCACTTGTTAGATGGTATGCTGAAAGCATCTTTACAATCTTCAGAGTTAATGAGGGATGCTGTTGACTTTTTTGTCCATTCTGGTGCACTGTTTTCTTATGCCCAGGAACTAAAGCGCAAATATTTATCATTTCGTGTTTTATGTGGCATCAAAGAAAGAGTCATCCCAACTGTGTCCCTTAGCTGATGGTTCTCAGCCCAAGGGGCTATGAATGCTGAGAGGGCCTTTTCACAGAAGTTTACATGGGAAGGAAAGCATGAGCGCACATGACCAAAGACTCACTGAAGAAGTATTGTATGGTGTATTACAATAAGATTAATTTGCAAAAATCTCTTTGGACCTTATATACACTATACGTACACTCTCTATATACCATGTTCTTTCAGTGCAGAAAGCAAGCAATGATGAAAGCAAAACGTTCTATAAACACCGGAAAAACACTTATTCTGTTGTTTTTAGTGACGTGAAAATGTGTAACCACTGATAACAACTGTATTTTAAGATATTGAAAACACTGAAAAAAAAACCCCACCAGAATTTACCAAAAATAGAAACTGAAAACAGGACAGCCTAGCCATTTGCTATTTGGGAGCAGTTGTATGGTGGTGTGCAAGCCAATCCTTTGTCCTAGTCTTACCCTGATGATATGAAATGGTCTTGGCCATTCAGAGTAGTCTGTGTCCATTATAGGCCCATATGTGTAGATTGTATGATTTCCTATTAGTAAATCACAATTTCGCAATTTACTAGTTTGCGATTTCCTGATATCAATTGTGACTCTGCTAGGAATCGCTATTAAGAAATCAAAAATTACATGCATTCTGTTTTGTAATTCCCAAAGAGCAATTTCTATGGATTCTCTGTTTGGGAATTGTAAAATGGAAATTTCATACATATTGGCCATTGTTCCCTATGGTTCTCACCCATTTCAACCACTGGTAACAGCAACTGTTTTCATAGCCCTTCATTGTCACTCGAAGTCAACTGCAGCCATGCAAAAAAACAGTATCCAGTTTCTCAGGCAACAGGGAACAATGATATTTTACAGCAGTCCATTTTCCCAAAGAATCTTTTTTTTTAACTTAATATGGTATAAATATCTACCTCACACATATCATCTCATTTTTTAGCCAGGAGTGTGCAATATGCACACTGGATATTCACACTCCATGACACAGTAATGTCTATCTTTTGGGCCCTGCATCAAGCAGATGAAGCCAGAAAATCAGTAGGCCTATAGCATACACTAATCACCAATAAACAGATTCTGCTGCTCTCAATCAGGGAGACTTTCTTCATACTCCTCCAGCTCATGGAGCAATGCATCCCAGTCTGCAGTCATCGGAACCCTGCGTAACCCTCTAATCTCCTCTTGCCTGAGTGCAATTGAGTTAGACTTGGCACACTTTAGTGTCACAGAGCACAAGTGTTATATCCTGGGGAGCGTTTATGTCAGTTAGATCGCTCATGACTTCTCTCCATAATGCCACCACCACTGGGCAGTTCCAAAACATATTAGCCATGGCTACCTCTGGCGTCCCAAAGTGAGAGCAGCTTGAGTCAGACCCAAATACTCTGTGTAGCCAAGCTGGGATGAGGTAAGGCCTGTGCAAGATGTTGTGCTGAATGTATTGAAACTTGGCATTACAGGAAAGCTTGCAAGGATAGAAAAGTATATTATTCCATTCTATCTGCGTCAGGCCCTGGCATATGTCTCACTCCCAGCTCTCCCCGGCCAGTACTAATCGGTCCTGAGATGTATAGGTCAAGGCGCGTGTGAACCAGGTGATGAGTCTGCGGCCCCGTTTATGGTGTGAAGTGTATGCACTAGTGGGTGCTGCTCCAGCACCACATCGAGTATCTGCCAGCGTTGGATCATCTCAGCTAACAGCTGGCCAAATGCCAGAAAGTGACCTGCTGGAAGATGACATTCAGTTTGCAGTTGCTCGAATGGTATATGGGCCCGATTCAGGAACAGGGAGCACAGAGTACCCACACCCACATCCTTCCATGCTGAGTACACCTTCACGAGTAGGTCTCGGGAAGGTCCTAATCACCCAGCAAATCACAACCAGCGGAAGGTCCTGAGAATTTCCCTGAATTTTAGAGACTTCTCTTTGTAACTTCAGTTCATGAGTTTTCTCTTTATTATTCTCAGCGGCTGTCTCCTCTATTTCTTGAAAGCAAAGCTATCTTGGACATGTTTTAGAAATTCTACGATATTTTTCCTGTTTCTGTGGGTTGTGTTTTCTTCTGTTTTTCCCACCTTTATACTGCTGCCTTATAGAGGTGTCAGGTTTCTGCCCATTGGAGCCCTCTTTACTCTTGAAGATGGGAAAGAAGTCACTCTTTGGGCAAGATTGTGAATGAGTATGAGGTATTCAAAGGTGGGGTGGGGTCAAACAGATTTTTAAAGAATAGAACTGAACATACTTACTCTTATTATTGTTATCTTTTTCTATTATATTTTTTACATTGAGGATCTCCGTCTTACATGACATAGTCTCTATGGGAGGACATAACCAGATAGGATCGATTCAATGTATAAAAGATGGTGCTACCTGATCTAGTTGAACTCCTCTTTTTTGTAACAAGTTGCACAATCTAGTTTGTTGCATCCTCCGCCACATTTTGGCCAGCTAAAAGATTGGGAATAGCCAGAAGAGAGTATGGAATATGTTCTGAGTTATTTACTGATTTTTCCAACAAAGAGAGTACAGAAGACTAAATTATTTTCAAACATTTAAGGGATTCAGAATATTGGACATAGGCTCTAGGAAGAGTGCAAGATGAGTTGAGATGTAGCTCTAGGTCCTTTTCAATGGTTTCGATGCAGTAAGTGATTTCTCACTAGGAGTACTGCTAAACAGTTTCATCACCTTTTTTATGGGATTGCACAGGTGAGTAACTGGAAGATCTAGACTTGGCTGCAGGGACATTTTATTTATGAGATCTATACCAACATCTGGTAATGCAAAATCAATGTTCAGAATAAACAGATCTTCACGGTTATCTGACTGTGAGGACATTCCTGGGATCTGTTCCAGGTGATCATGACTGGCTGTGGAGCTTTCTGCTGAGGTTTTAGATGGGGAAGTTTTCTGTTTTAATGACTGTGGTTCATCGATTTGGTTCTCAGCTTCCTCCTTTTGGAAGAAGGCATGGATGGGATTGAAGCCCTTTATGGCATTTAGATGGGTGGATTCATTTCTGAGCAGAGTGGATTTAGTCTTTATGCAGGGTTTTATGGGAATCATTCTGACAGACCAAAGCTTCCTTATTGTCATCTAATGGATGACCAAGATCCAAAAGTAAAGTATATCCCTCCAATCACCTTAAGTGCTTAAATCACTCAGGCAGCCGGACAAATGGCGGAGCCCAGTTGCCCCTGCTTAGTCCAGGCTGCCCTTCCCAGCACCCCGGGCTCTACTACATGATTTATAGCCAGACACTGGAGCCAGGAGATTAGGTTGGTTGCTGCTCACTTGAGATAAAGGTCAAGGAGGGAGCAAAAGGCGGTGCTGCAACCAAAGCTCAACTGTCATGGTTACTTTCCTGAAGACATGTGTAAAATATTAGAGCTAAGGACAGCTTGTTGAGAACTAAGTTGCCTACACAGGGAAGTACTTATTTCACCAGTATAACTGGAGGCCTTTACTGGCTGGTTTTAGAAATTAGCCATTGTCCACCAGCTGAACACCCTTATCACGTCCTTGTCACACCCTTCTCTCGAAGACACACAAAAGGAACCTGACTCTTCAGGCTGGAGCAACTATTCAAACTAAATCTTTTGAGATCCGGGTATAATATGCATTTGAAGAGCACACAAGCGGTAACAGGAAAGTACAGATTGGGTGTGTCCCTCCTCAAGTGCAAGTTGCACCTGACATAGTCAGGCCACTGCCAGACTTGCCCAGGGGCTTAACTGTGGCTGTAACTCGCTGCGTGGCTGCCTAATAGCCCCTTCTGGTAATTCTCATGCAGGAGGTAGCCACTGCTTAATTTGTAAAGAATGAAGTGCCTTGTTCCTCGTCAGGAGGCCACTGCAGTTTGCACCACCCATTGCCCTTGCCAGCACTGCCAAAGATAGTATCAAACCAGCTACTGACCATCACGCTCCTACAAGTGCAGACTATTCCAGGCCCCCAAAGCTATAAGATTAGTATGGACAGCAGGTAATAGTCGTTTTAATGTATAATGAATTAGTAAACACCTGTTGTACTCACTCTAATCAGCCCACCATGTGGCAGATTTTCATAAGTGCCAGTGCTTCCAATGAAGTGCCGGTTCCGATCACCGGAATACACCGGCTCAAATTAAGCACTGAAGGTAGCACACAACAGTCACAGCAGACTGTAGTGAAATGCAGCTGCAGGAACCTCCTCTGCCACACAAACACGGGTATGCCACATGCTAGCCTTGTCGGATTGCTGCCAGTCCTGCCGTAAACCTCCACTCTTCCTGCACCACTCCTCAAACCCACATCTAGCTTGGAATCCAGTTTCTCTGTACATGCCACTGGTCTTTGCCCTCTGTCCCTTTGTTCCAGCAGCCTAGAGACAAGACAGTGACATGCACCCACAGCCGCTCCGCTCCAGCAAGCACCACCTCTTCGCATTTAAGGATAAGGGATTAAAAAGGACAAAAGATTCTGAATGTATATAAGCAGGGCATCGTGAACCCCCAGCTTTAGCAACTACAGTGCAGTTCTTTATGAGCCTCTTCTGCCTGCAACTTGGCAGACAAAAGATCATAATTAATGCTATTAGGAAGAAAGAAAGATGGTTTGAGAGGGAATTAAGATGGAGGGTTAAAAAGATGTACAGGCAAAAGTAATGGTAAAAAAGGCTGGAAAGGTGATAGGAAGGATGGATAGATGAGTGGGTGGGTGAATGGAAGAGAGGGTGAAAGGATGAGTGGGATGGATAAGTGGATGGGTGTGCGAAAGTATAGCAAGGAAAGGGAACTCTAAGAATTTGGATGGATCAGCCAAAGGATGTGTGAATGTATGGATGCATGCATAGATGAAAGATGTGTGCAAGGATGGATGGAATTGCCAATGGGTGGATGCAATGATGAAAGATTGAATAATGGATGAAAGAATGAATGTCTGAAAGGATGTAAAGGTGAAATGCTGGATATCAGCTGGTTCACGGAAGGGTGAAAGGATTAATGGATAGAGGCTTGGATGGAAGAGACAAGGGAGCTCTTAAGGGGGAGGGTTGGGCTCACTTGCTTCATTTGCTTGCTGCCATCACAGCTGTTGCAAAAACACAGTTGATGGACAGAATGTAGAACAATGTCATACATTCACCCCAGTACAAGGATCTGGGCCTAAATCCATCGTTTTTTTGCACTCCACACCACCCTGGGTTAGACACTGGCTATATGCAAATCAGCTCTGACCCTGTGCCTCATGGGAACAGTCCAGTCCGAACTACCAAGCCATGTCTTTCCCAGACCGGAATCAAGCATCCAAGGACCGGTTTCTGGCTATCAGCCTTCATCAGCCTGGATAGCTTGACTCCAGTGGTGTGGAGAGCCTGGGACTCACGTCTGAGCATACCCAGCCCACTTGGGGTGAAAATTGCAAAAAACACAGTTGATGGACAGAATGTAGAAAAATGTCATACATTCACCCCAGTACAAGGATCTGGGCCTAAATCCATCGTTTTTTTGCACTCCACACCACCCTGGGTTAGACACTGGCTATATGCAAATCAGCTCTGACCCTGTGCCTCATGGGAACAGTCCAGTCCGAACTACCAAGCCATGTCTTTCCCAGACCGGAATCAAGCATCCAAGGACCGGTTTCTGGCTATCAGCCTTCATCAGCCTGGATAGCTTGACTCCAGTGGTGTGGAGAGCCTGGGACTCACGTCTGAGCATACCCAGCCCACTTGGGGTGAAAATTGCAAAAAACACAGTTGATGGACAGAATGTAGAACAATGTCATACATTCACCCCAGTACAAGGATCTGGGCCTAAATCCATCGTTTTTTTGCACTCCACACCACCCTGGGTTAGACACTGGCTATATGCAAATCAGCTCTGACCCTGTGCCTCATGGGAACAGTCAAGTCCGAACTACCAAGCCATGTCTTTCCCAGACCGGAATCAAGCATCCAAGGACCGGTTTCTGGCTATCAGCCTTCATCAGCCTGGATAGCTTGACTCCAGTGGTGTGGAGAGCCTGGGACTCACGTCTGAGCATACCCAGCCCACTTGGGGTGAAAATTGCAAAAAACACAGTTGATGGACAGAATGTAGAACAATGTCATACATTCACCCCAGTACAAGGATCTGGGCCTAAATCCATCGTTTTTTTGCACTCCACACCACCCTGGGTTAGACACTGGCTATATGCAAATCAGCTCTGACCCTGTGCCTCATGGGAACAGTCCAGTCCGAACTACCAAGCCATGTCTTTCCCAGACCGGAATCAAGCATCCAAGGACCGTTTTCTGGCTATCAGCCTTCATCAGCCTGGATAGCTTGACTCCAGTGGTGTGGAGAGCCTGGGACTCACGTCTGAGCATACCCAGCCCACTTGGGGTGAAAATTGCAAAAAACACAGTTGATGGACAGAATGCAGAACAATGTCATACATTCACCCCAGTACAAGGATCTGGGCCTAAATCCATCGTTTTTTTGCACTCCACACCACCCTGGGTTAGACACTGGCTATATGCAAATCAGCTCTGACCCTGCGCCTCTTGGGAACAGTCCAGTCCGAACTACCAAGCCATGTCTTTCCCAGACCGGAATCAAGCATCCAAGGACCGGTTTCTGGCTATCAGCCTTCATCAGCCTGGATAGCTTGACTCCAGTGGTGTGGAGAGCCTGGGACTCACGTTTGAGCATACCCAGCCCACTTGGGGTGAAAATTGCAAAAAACACAGTTGATGGACAGAATGTAGAACAATGTCATACATTCACCCCAGTACAAGGATCTGGGCCTAAATCCATCATTTTGTTGCACTCCACACCACCCTGGGTTAGACACTGGCTATATGCAAATCAGCTCTGACCTTGTGCCTCATGGGAACAGTCCAGTCCGAACTACCAAGCTATGTCTTTCCCAGACTGGAATCAAGCATCCAAGGACCGGTTTCTGGCTATCAGCCTTCATCAGCCTGGATAGCTTGACTCCAGTGGTGTGGAGAGCCTGGGACTCACGTCTGAGCATACCCAGCCCACTTGGGGTGAAAATTGCAAAAAACACAGTTGATGGACAGAATGTAGAACAATGTCATACATTCACCCCAGTACAAGGATCTGGGCATAAATCCATCGTTTTTTTGCACTCCACACCACCCTGGGTTAGACACTGGCTATATGCAAATCAGCTCTGACCCTGTGCCTCATGGGAACAGTCCAGTCCAAACTACCAAGCCATGTCTTTCCCAGACCGGAATCAAGCATCCAAGGACCGGTTTCTGGCTATCAGCCTTCATCAGCCTGGATAGCTTAACTCCAGTGGTGTGGAGAGCCTGGGACTCACGTCTGAGCATACCCAGCCCACTTGGGGTGAAAATTGCAAAAAACACAGTTGATGGACAGAATGTAGAACAATGTCATACATTCACCCCAGTACAAGGATCTGGGCCTAAATCCATCGTTTTTTTGCACTCCACACCACCCTGGGTTAGACACTGGAGTGCAAAAAAACGATGGATTTAGGCCCAGATCCTTGTACTGGGGTGAATGTATGACATTGTTCTACATTCTGTCCATCAACTGTGTTTTTTGCAATTTTCACCCCAAGTGGGCTGGGTATGCTCAGACGTGAGTCCCAGGCTCTCCACACCACTGGAGTCAAGCTATCCAGGCTGATGAAGGCTGATAGCCAGAAACCGGTCCTTGGATGCTTGATTCCGGTCTGGGAAAGACATGGCTTGGTAGTTCGGACTGGACTGTTCCCATGAGGCACAGGGTCAGAGCTGATTTGCATATAGCCAGTGTCTAACCCAGGGTGGTGTGGAGTGCACAAAAACGATGGATTTAGGCCCAGATCCTTGTACTGGGGTGAATGTATGACATTGTTCTACATTCTGTCCATCAACTGTGTTTTTAGCCATCACAGCTGTGGCTCAAAGTGGGGAGTATTTTTCTTTTCTGCTTGCTCCTTTATATATAGGTGTACATTTTTCACAAGGTCAGAGGCCCCAGAGGAGCCTGTGGATACATACAGCAGAGCATTGAAGATCGTTGCCAATGACTCTAAATAGGAAGTATGGAGTAGGGACCTTTGGAGGAAGTATCCCAGAGGGACTCTAAATGAGGCAGGTGTACTGTTAGTAAGACCACACTATAAATTAGGCCCTAAATTGGTAATGGTACCCTCTCATAATTGCAGCCCTTAGAAACAAAAGACTTAGAGCCAGATGTATCAAACAGTTTTACCTATTCTGTGTCTATGGGAAAATGTGTTCTTACATCTGGCCCTTACTCTATTGAGCTCGACATAAAAAAAATTGGTCTGATTTAGAGTTTGGCTGAGGGGTGACTCCCTCACAACAGTGACAAATATCCTTTCTGCATTATTGCAAATGTCAAAGGACATGAAACATTTGTTGTATGGTGGATGGGATATCCGTCACATTGTAACAAGTAACACACTCACCAAACCCTGCATTATGACCAATGTCTCTTATTATTATTGATCTGGTCATTCTTGAAAAGTGAGACTTTTTTTATCCTCACTAATTAAAGTCTATATCACATTTCACATGTCCCATGGTGCACCAGTCCTAGCGTGTGAGGGTGAAGGCTTGTTTCCCAGTGCGCATCATTGTTCCGGCTATCTATAACACTAGCCGTACAATGAGCATTTCCTTCATCACCAGCTTGCGTTCCGCTATCTGTTTCCTGCTCTTCATCCTGCTTCCTGAATTCTAAAACAAAAAGAATATTCCTGTAACTCTCATTATTAATAACTCTGTTTAGCTTGAACAAAGCATTTGTGTACTCCCAGTGTCAGAAGACATAAAACCCCTGCTTTTTCATTGAGTATAGCAGGACTCAATGTTAAGCATACATACATTTTAAACAGACAACTGTCGCTAGGTACACATATATTAGCAAAGCTGTTGCGAAATTATTGTGGTAGGCAAGAGTGGAGAAAGAGAATTGTTAACTATTTAATACAATATACAAATATATAAATGAATGGAAGAGACACAATCAGTGATTGACAGGTTAAATAGGCACAGGCAAATCCAAACATTCTAGTCTTGTCAAGCTTGGAAAAATCTATCTATCTATCTATCTATCTATCTATCTATCTATCTATCTATCTATCTATCTATCTATCTATCTATCTATCTATCTATCTATCTATCTATCTATCTATCTATCTATCTATCTATCTATCTATCTATCAATCTATCTATCTATCTGTTTGTCAGTACGTCCATTTGTCTGTCTGTCTGTCTGTCTATCTATCTATCTATATATCTATCTATCTATCTATCTATCTATCACTTATGTGTTTGTTTATTTTGCAAACACATGCAATGTGCTATCAAATGGTAAAAATGAAAGTTGCTGATATAGCTCGGGCACATCAGCCTTGACACAAAGTGTATTCCTATTCATGCACCTGCAGACTTGTTCAATAAAAATGCCACCATGCACAGTGTTGGAGAACCAACAGTTGAAGTGAATGGAACCATTGTCCCATGCTTTAAGCTTTGAAAAGGTGAATCTTACATGAAGAGACCAATGGATGAAGGGGGCTGACAAACAGCTCAAATATCTATTTCTGGGTGTATTGTATGATTTTTTGACAAACATGAGCAAGGCAAAAAATGTCTCTAGGCAAGATCTAAAAAGTGAAAAGGTCCATGACACAGATACTGTGGGAGTGCTGGATCCCTTTAGTTACTGGAGACTGAAAGACACATGCTTTGTGAGTGATAATATTTTCTTCTGCTTCAGTTCTTAATTTAAAGGGTTTGCTTCTCATCTTTTGTAACAACAATCATTCTCTTCTTGGGTTTGTTCCATATTTTTCACCTCATAAGGAATGATAAAGAAAAAGGGGATAAACTCTTATTGAAAGTCCCTAAACCCCTCCCATGTTGTAGTAATTATGTCCTCTTTTCCAGCCAAACCCTAGTTTCGTCCCCCATGTACTGCTAAGTAGTAAACTTACACATTTGAGGCTCTCCTCATAGAAAAGATTGAAGAGTTGGAGAGGGAGATTCAACCGCAGACCGTGCAGGTAAGAGCGGTGGGGCATTGGGGCCGGATGGGGTTGTATTTCGACAGAAGACGACGAGGGAAAATTAATTTCATTCGTGGATGTCTGTCGAATCCCCTCCCCCCTCCCCCCCCCAACCCGGCCCACCGCCTCACAGCTCTTTCTTGCAGGGGTCGCGCCTGGGGAGATTTACACTTGTAAGTCTGTAAATTTCAATTTTTTAGTATTTAGTAAGTAAATAGTACTACTGTCCTACTAATTAACATACCACAAAATGCAGTGGTGAATAAGGCCCTAAATATTCAGACCATGTATTTTTAAAACAGGGTATGGTTGTTTGCGTTTTTCATAGCTTTTCCACAAAACATGCTATTTTTATGAAAAAGGTTTTTCATCATATTGACTTTTTTTATTTTGGGAATACGTCAGAATAACAGAACTCTACTAAGCGTACCCTGTGCCATGGTTTCCTAGGTCCACACAGGACAATGAATGTATTTGCCATGTATGAGCTTTAGTATGTCAAATGAGTATTTTATCCTTAGCTTCAATTTAAACAGTGCTTCAAGTTTGCTTTTGGCTACATCTTAAATGTGTACACTTGGTGGATGATTTACAGTTTTCACATCAGAGGCACGATTTATGGTTTTCCCAATGCTTAATTTGTAAAAATATAAGGGCCAGGGCCCTAATCAAGGAAACCACAGCTGCTTGCACCACCCATTGCCCCTGCCAGTGTTGCCAATAAAAACACTAATAAGCCTATTAGGGGGTGAGACATTAGGTGTAGGTTGGTGAGCAAAAGAACAAGTAGTATTTTTAGGTCTGGCATTAGCCAAGATCTATCAATTTCACTAGAAGTATATGGGTTTTTAGCCAGTCTTCTTCATACATTGGTTTCTTATTGTGCCATTCATATTTCTCTTCCACCTACTACAGTATACTCACTTCAGCCATTTATGAAGTTCAGTGTGAGTGATGCCATTCTGCCCTTTCTCAAGGAACAAATCCACACAGATCCCATATGTGTCAGGGACTCCCATGGCAATGTGTGCCTTTTGAGGCCAAACAAAGGTAAGTTATGGCCAGTTGCTTATTTTAGATTGATATAGGTCATGTAGCTTACTCAGCAATAAAGTTCTGTAAAAACCATTACAAAAACAAGCATTGACAAAGCCAAACGGTTGTTGAGTAATGAGAGGAGCCCCAGATATTTAATGACTTGGGTGGTATCATAGGGTCTGAGGTGAAAAACTGAGAGTCCTAATTCACTCCAGTGAAGACCTATATGTGACGTTCCTCCCCATTGGATAGAATTGCTATAGTCAACCAGACCGTTAATATTTGGGGTGGAATTCACAAAATTGTTAATTACATGGTGTGCTAATCTTGGTGCTACTCAGCTTGAAGGTTGAAGCTTGAAGAAACATACTTGTAGGATTCTTTTTGGGTGAAAAGGCTCAGCAATTTTTGTCAACTTGAAATGCAATTTAGTGAGTACCTGGTTTTAAGGGTCCCAAAAAGAAACACATATTAAGTGTGATAGTATATTTTAGGAACAATATAAATATTGTTTGTTGTGGTATCATACTCATTGTAGAATTATGGTGCATTCTAAAGTGGCTGTACCCTGTTAACATTATGATTCTTTGTTGGGGTTTAAAGAAAAAACAATTCTCTCATAATTTTCTCAAAGCAGATATGGAAAGTTTCTCAGAATCTAAAAAGACAATGTTTTCTATAAATTTACCTGCCTAGAGGCCTCAGCCACATGCTTTACACAAAAGGACCCCTCTACCTTGGCTCGCTGTGCGAGATTCGTACAAACCCTCAGAGACGCTCTCCAGCCCCGTCTTGGTACTCTTCAACACCCACACAAAGTTCAAAAACTGATACTAGACTACCTCAAATGAAAATCTGGGCTTGGGCCATTTGCCAAACTAAAATGAAATTACGAGATCACGTCCTTACATCATCAAAGCCACGCTGTAGACGGAGCCCATAGCACTCCGACAAGATCTATTGATCTCCGGATTGGGAACCTCAGTGTTTGGGGATCACTAAGGACCAAATTCTACAAAAGCGAGTTTCAGGTCACACGGCGGGACAAAGCACAAGCACTTTCAATAAAGAACATGGAACAAGGGCTAATATAGGCATTGCCAAAGGGAAACGGAGGAAGAAACGGAAGGTGGACTGTCTTTGGAGTTTGACTTACTTAGTAAAGGGACGTTAATGACATGAATTCTTAACTTTAGGCTATTTTATTGCACAGAGTATGTGCACTTTATTAGAGAACTGGCACGCGGGCTAATTACATGCTGCTAAAGGGTGAGGGCTACAGAGCCGGAGAACTAAAGAGATAGAATTCTGGGAATACTGTCTGCATGGGTCAGCCACCCGGAAGTGCGTGCCTTCTTGTACATTACCTGAATTCACCCTACCTTTCTTGAACTTTGAAGCAAGGGCATGCCACAACGTTCTATGTAAAAACATTTTTAACTGGACATGGAAGCATTTTGAGTTTTTCAACTAATATACCCATTCTTGTGGTTTAGTAACATGATTTTTCGCTATTTTATCTGTTATGTAATGGTTTTAATTAACTTATAGGAGAACAAGAAGGAGAGCAAGGGTTATGTTCACCAAGGTGAACGGGGAGTACTCCTGTACCCCTGGGTATAACTGCAGAAAAACAAATGAAGGAGTACCACCAGCAAGAATTCACAGGTTGCTATAGGGGTGGAAGGTTTAGACAAAGTGGAGAGAGTCTCCTTTTGTTAGAAACCCCTCACTCATCACCTAGTGATGACATGCTTCATCATAGGGGTCCACCCTTATGACCTAGCATCATCAGGGTGTGCTACAACACCTGATTACAGTGAAGCAGGTTGTGAGTGATGGTGCGTGAGAAAAAGAAAAGGTAAGTGTGTTAAAAATTGTCCTGGTTTGAACTTGAGGAAAATACTAACGGGGCGGTGTAGGTAGTAGGTTACCAGCCAGAGTCCTCGCCGGCAAACTAATACGTTTGTACACGAGGGTAACCTCCCCTGCCCTATGAAGTCCTCGAACACTCCATCGAGAGCTTTTTGATTTTTAGAGCTCACCCACTGTGGTGCGAGCCGATACCACGGGCACACTTTTGCCACTCAGTGGTCCCATTTGGTAGGATAGGGTGCGTCTTTTAGGGGACGCAGACCGTCCACCAACTTGGTTTTAAGGTCCTGAAGAAAACCTGGTTCATCATAACCTCTAAGGTTGAAACATGTAGACCTAACACATAGAGAGATACACGGGCTCATCACTGCCCTCACTTTATCTCGCCACGATTTTAACATTGTCCAGTTGCTTGCTAATAAAAATTTTATTTTCCTCAAGTTCAAACCAGGACAATTTTTAACACACTTACCTTTTCTTTTTCTCACGCACCATCACTCACAACCTGCTCCACTGTAATCAGGTATTGTAGCACACCCTGATGACGCTAGGTCATTAGGGTGGACCCCGATGATGAAGCATGTCATCACTAGGTGATGAGTGAGGGGTTTCTAACAAAAGGAGACTCTCTCCACTTTGTCTAAACCTTCCACCCCTATAGCAACCTGTGAATTCTTGCTGGTGGTACTCCTTCATTTGTTTTTCTTTAATTAACTTATGCAAATAAATAAATACCAAGTACATGTATTCATTTGCAGATATCTTCATAAGCCATGTAAGAAAAAAGTCTGAAGTGTTGAGGTCCAACAGCAGTAGCAGTCTGTCAGTTGATTCCTAGTGATCTACAGCTGCTTTAGAGTGTTAATGTGCAATATTTATGGCAGATATCAGGCACTTCTGAATGCCATCTACTGGAGTTAGAGCTAAAGAATTGCACCTACCCCAGTGTGAGAGGTCATCAAATGATGAAGCATGCCTTGATAAGTTAAGTGTGAGATGAACTCTCAAAAATCTTTTGATGACACTCTTCTTAAAGTCTGAACTGCAAGTGTTGTGCATTTATTGATGGGGGGGATATACTTGAGGTGAACCTTCTCCTCTTTTCATTTGCGGAAGATAGGGTGTCATTTTAGAACACAGTGACACTGTCATAGACTACACCAGTTTAACAGATGGGGAACACTTTAAATTTGTAATACCAACACAGGGAAAGGAATGTGTCAGGTGACTCGTTTACATCCGGAACATGTAACAGCAGAGAAAAGAAAAATGTTCATGGAATAATCAGCCTTCTGTTAGAACAGTAAATGATTCTAAAGCTGCCTTCTTCAAAGGTAAGTCTCCCAGTGCAGGCACAGTGCTTTCTGTGAGTTGGATGAGCATTCTAGCTCTTTAATAGAACTCTGTGATCTTCACAGGTAGTTGTAAGGAGAAGAAGACCTTCTGTTATACGAGTTGATA
This sequence comes from Lissotriton helveticus, assembly GCF_964261635.1. Classification (NCBI taxonomy): domain Eukaryota; kingdom Metazoa; phylum Chordata; class Amphibia; order Caudata; family Salamandridae; genus Lissotriton; species Lissotriton helveticus. Next base: position 768,529,156 of record NC_136063.1, on the reverse strand, counting down.
CTGTGATGAGGCTTGACTTAGGTACTAACTATGACTCTCCTGGGTAGGTATAGACCAACTAGGGGCAACCAAAATGCAGCATTTTCAGAAGTGTATACCAGTCTGATCTACAACTGAAAATAGAAAACTAGTACTGCAAATAAATCTATATAAAGACATGTCAGAAGTTGTTACAAAAGTTACCAAATTAGAAACATTTGAAAAGACAGATCTGAGAAGCAGCAGAGGGTATCTGCAAACACTACAATATTCACTGGTTCAATTTACAAAGTAATATTAGAGATGCTTTATAAAATGTGTCAAGAGAAGGGTTATTTATCAGTGAATGGGAAAAGGTTAAATGTTTTTTGCTTCCCTTTACTGTTGTCAACTGATGAGAAGATTGCTTTGATGACTGACAAATGCAAATACCAGCAGCCGAGTACTGATCTAAAGACAGTGCTCTGAAAATCTGCGATTCACACAGAATATTCAATTCCTTTTCCATTTCTGTTTGAAAATGAACTGGATGTTGTGTGCTATGTATTATCTTATAATCTATGAACAGGTGCATGCCTTTTAAATATTAGAGCAAGAGATTTTGTGGCACAGGAGTGTGCAGAATGAAATCACATCTCATGTAAATGAAGGAGAAATGCTTTGCCTGAAAGGGGAGGAGAAACCAAACTCTTGTGGCATTGTCTGAAAGAAATCCCTTTCAGAAGGTGTGGAAGCACACCAGCATTTTATGTGTTCGAAATCACAGCTCTGTCCTTGAAATAGTTATTTCACCAAATAGACAAGTGAAAATGGCGCCAGAACACTGTGGCCTAAATATCATGTGACAAAAATATAGTGCATTGATTACCATTTTCAAACATATTGCCTATTGGTGTTGACAGAAACCGTTTTTTACACCTTCATTATTAAATAATCCCCGCTACTGGTCATATGGGCCCTTGCTCATTGAGAAGGAGAAGTATGAAGGAGCGATCATCTACATCAAACCATATAAGCAACGGAAATCTTTAAAGACTTTTTGCGCAGTCTATAAAGAGAATTTGTGTGAGTTAAAGGGTTTTATTTATCTATTTTCTTAAGTTTTTTTATTTATTCAATATATATTTGTCTTTTATTCATCAGCATCAAAAATTAATTTAATCCAATAATCGATATTTCAATATAAGGGAGAATGCATCATTCGTAAGAATAAAAGTTAATACGGTGATACTACAACAAGCATGCTCCATAAATGAATTTCCCTAATCTAAAATTATATTAGAGTAGTATAGGATAAAGTGCCAGTTCAGAAACCCAATAGAGAGTTTTGATGAGAGAGCAAATGCATGAGCATAAAGCCTTTGTATGGCAACTAGAAGGGAAACAAAATCAAGCTGGAAAGTATTCTCAGCTGTAAATCAGCAGGCATTTAATTAAACAAGAATAGGCTAAGTAATATCCCATGAAGAGAGAAATTCAGAGAAGGATCTCAGCAAAAGGCGGGTGAGTGTAGCACCCTAAGAGAATGGCATCCCTGCTCTAAGACTACGCACTAATATAAACATGCAATTTCTAGATGGTAAGATGTTACTTTCTTTGATCATAACATCCAATAGGATTCTAGTACACCCTTGGGAATAGGTAAACTCCCCAAATTCTCACATCTGCCCAATGAGCTACCGACACAAGTCTTAAAAAAGAAACTTCAGCCACATTTTGCTGTTCAAGCAGTTCTTCCCAAGAATCATCCTTCATGTTGTCTTCTCTCCTCCCGGTGACATCCTCACTATCAGTTGCTTTATGTAACACAAAGGCCTATTCACTAACTAAAGAAGGCTACTGGAAATTTACAGCATCTACAGCAAAGATAAAAAAATATCTCATGCAAACCAACGGGCCTTTCAAAACTAATACATTATTAATGATTAATAGGGCATCAACAGGTAAGCTAACTTAAATCAGAATGTATTATTTCTTATATATGCTTGTTTTGTTTTGGTATGGTTATCTACTTCAAATTATGTTCAAATATACATATTACATTTCATATACTTTGGCACTTCTTAATTTAATACGTTTATTTTATAATATGAAAAAATTTGCTGTGTCAGTGTTAGTAGTTGAAAATCTACATAAAGTGAAGGGATATTATTTTTTTAAATATTTATGCCACTATATTTATGTCAGAAAATATTTTTGCTATTGATATTCTAATTCGATTGGTTAGAGGTACTTTTTCACTGGGAGTAGTGGAAGATAGCAGTACCACATTTCATAGTAATAACATTCATTTAAAAAAAAAATATTAGTGAATAAAACAGTTGTCCTGTGTCTAAGGTCCTCATAATGGGTTTTCCCAAGTGGGGTACTCTGTATTTTTCGCAACCAATATTATCTTGCACCCCTTCATTTGGAACATATTGGATGGAGTAAAAATCACTGATTCTGATTTTTCCCCAACAATGGGGAATAAAAGGCACATTTTTGTGCTTACTTCACCACATCCACATGTCCCAGTAATTGCCATGCCTTTTTTACTCATTAAATTGACCAGAGTGCTGTAATTATTGGATGCGATAAAGTCAACACAACTGATACATCTGAACCCTGTATATGCCTAAAAGTGATAAGTAATAGAAGTTCACTATTCTTCAACAATGGAAGGAAGAAAGGCTGAATTAGCGCTGCCCGAACTACAATTCATGACAGACAGATCACATACAATTTTATGTGAGCATATAACTCGCTGATCTATCTTCAAATGCTAGGCTTTCATATTTATATTTAAATTCAACATCCCTTCCACTCCCTCCCCTCCCCTTCATTCTGTCCCTCCCGCACCTAATTCTTTTTTCGCTTCCTTCCCGCCCATTTCCTTGGACTCTTTTTTAGCCCTACTTATCAAAGTTAAGTCTGGCTCCCCTGCCGATTGTGCCCCTGCCCGTGTGCTCAGAACTCTTTTCACATCTTGCCCTACCACTCCTCTTTCTTTTCTTAATGCTTCCCTTTCAACTGGCTTGGTCCCCTCTTTATTTAAGTCTGCGATTGTTTTTCCCATCCTCAAAAAACCTGGTCTTGATTCTTCCCTCCCTTCCAACTTCAGACCCATTTCTCTTCTTCCCTATCTTGCCAAAATCCTCGAAAGCTATGTCACTTCCTGTCTTTCCTCTTATATTGAGCAGAACAACCTCCTCGCTTCCCACCAAGCTGGCTTCCGTTCGGGCCACTCGACCGAGTCAGTGGTGCTCGCGGTCCTTGACGAGCTGAAGGCCAAGGCCGACACCAACTCCCCTCAAGCCTTGGTTCTTCTGGATCTGTCCGCTGCGTTTGACACGGTCGATCATTCCATCCTCCTTGACCGTGTCAGCGCAGCGGGCATTCGGGGCCCTGCTCTCTCTTGGATCACGTCCTTTCTTCTCGGACGCTCACAAGCTGTTCACCTCTCTGGTTTCTCTGCTTCTCCCCTCCCGGTGTCATGTGGGGTTCCCCAAGGTTCCTCTCTCTCCCCTCTTCTCTTTAATCTTTACATCCGTCCCCTTATTGTTTCCCTCCTCGATCTGGGGGTCTCTGTGTATAATTACGCCGATGACCTCCAGCTCGTTTTTGATCTCTCCTCCCCTCACTCCCTATCTTTCTTTCGCTCCACTCTGGTTTTCATTTCCGGGTGGATGGGCGCCAATCATCTCAAGCTCAACCCAGACAAGACTGAGCTTGTTTTGACTGGTGGCTCATCCAGCCCCTGGTCCTCTGTTTTTTGGCCCCCTATCTTTGGTCCCCCCCCTATTCCTGTTTCCTCTGTCAAAACGCTGGGCATTAGGGTCAGTCATGACCTATCAATGCACGGCCAGGTTAGTTCTGTAGTGTCTTCATGCTTTCTTTCCCTCCGTTTGATTCGTAAGATCTCCCGTTTTTTTCCCTCGACTCCCTCAAAATTATCATTTCGGCCCTCATTACCTCCCGCCTCGATTATGGAAACAGCTTGTTCGTGGGTATTCCTGCCTACGAAACCCGTCGCCTTCAAGCAATCCAAAACCAGGCTGCCCGACTTATTTTTCACTTTCCCAAATCCCATCATATCACCCCTGTTCTCAAATCTCTTCACTGGCTCCCCGTTTTACAGAGATCCTTGTTCAAACTAGGATGCCTAGTCTTCCGGGCTGTTGATCGCTCTGCCCCAGCGTTCATCAATTCCTTGATCGCCACTCACACCCCTGTCCGTTCCCTCCGTTCGTCTTCCTCTACCCTCCTCACTATTCCCCGTTTTCGCAAATCCCGCACTGGTGGAACCAGATTCTCTGTCCTTGCCCCCCGGTTTTGGAATTCCCTCCCTCTTTCCATGCGTTCTATCCCTATTTTTTCACACTTCCGCAAAGCGCTTAAAACATTCTTGTTTGCTCAGGCCTACCCCTGCTAAATTCCTTTGCCCTGTCTGTTCTGTTCAGTAGAGCTCTCAGCGCCAGGAAGCCGTTTGGCCACCGTGCGCTCTATAAATACTTTATTTCATTTCATTTCATTTCAAAAGCATGTTCTAGGTACCTACATACGCGATAGGCAACTGGGTCTATAATCTTGGCTAACAAATATTTTACTCAGCAAGAATTTCTGAATGTCGGCTGAGATCTTGCAGTGGGAATGTATAAAGTGAGACCACCACAGACGGGTGCTACATTGCATTACAGGTTCAGCTGTATTTCTGAGTGTAAAAGGTGTTTGTAGTGTTAATAAGACAGACGACATCAAGAATGAAAATCACACTTGATCTTAATGCATACATGCACCGTATGTTAGTATAGAGACTTTATTTTAATCAAATGCAGAATTGTGTCTGCAGAGCTGACGAGTTTGCATTTTGCTGGTACTACAGTTCCCTTGATTCTGTTTTACAAAATATTCCTCTTTCTCATGTGTTAACCACCAAATTGCTTGGATAGAAGACTGAAATCAGATCAAAGGGTTTCTTTTAATGAAGGAGCAGGAAAATGATATTTGTGAATCAATGAAGCCTATGCAAAACACGGTCTTAAATGGAAGGTCATACTTATTGTTGAGCTGTTTAGCAATTACTAAAGGAACAGAATATATTGCACACGTAAAATATGTGTGTATCTGAGAGGATCAATTAAAGATGAGATCGACATAAATACCTCATAAAGCAAGTAAGAAAATATTTAGAGGCCACTGATGCCATAGAATCAGAGCATTTAAAAAAATATATATTGCATTAAGCAAAAACAAAACAATTAGTAAAATATTTCGTGGAAAAACGAAGAGATGGCACAAAAATAAAATTTACATTCCCACATTTATAACCACTCGTTGGAATGCCAGAGAAAAATATGGCCCCTAAGTCTTACGTGAGGACCACCGGTACCTTTGTCTACTTATGCTATCTAACGTTGTGGCATGTCAATATCAAGCTTTACATCGTCACGTCTCAGTGATGAGAGTCCATTTATTTAACTTCACCTATTTAATCACACTGCAGCACAGCTAACCCCCGCAAAAACAGTAACATATGGCCACTGAATTATGGCCGACAGGTTCTACTGTGAGTAAGCTGAATTCCAAGAATGAATTTGTCTGCCCATGCAAGTGTCCTATCCAGTTCACATATCTCAGAGCCTTCTTGGGGCAATTCATAGATACGTGAAGTAGACTTATCTCTGCCATGAGGTGTTTATAAGATTTTTATGTTCCGACAGGTATATACTCCCTCATCAGGTGACCAGGAACGCCTTGGCATGCCATGCAGCCATATTAGAGCTGTGATCCGAGCCTGTCCATTGTAAGCCTTCTTCCAGACCTCGTCTAGCAGTGAGTACCTGGGTGGTCATCCAGTCCCAATATTCACAAATGGGCTCTGCATTTATTCTGCTCCTCGAATCCCTGACGGAGATTCTCAAGGTATTGAGCAAGAAACTTAGGGGCTCATTTATGAGGAATTGGCGTAGGGCAGCACCATAAGTCTTGCCGCACTGTCCGTAGTCAATGTGAAAGGGCTAGAATGCACCATATTTATGAAATAGGGTGCATTCCTGTCCTTTACCCCTGTGATAGCGCACAATTTGCTGCCTAGCGTCAAAGTAATTTACAACAAGGGGTGGTGATGGACAGAGTCTCTGAATTAAGCAGAGTACTCTCACCCAGTCAAGAGATCAGGGCTAGATCCAACACCGTTTTTTAGCTCATTGCACCATCCCAGTTTCAGAACCTGGCTGTATGCAAATTAGTCTGTCCCTGGCCCAGTGCATCATGGGAACAGGGCAGACCAGACTACAAAAGCCAATTCTTACACTGGGAAGGAAACAAGCTTCCGGGGACCGGTTTCTGCCATTTCAGGCGTCTTCGGCCCGGCTTGCTTGAATCCTGATGGTGCAATGAGCAAGGGACTCACATCTGAGCATACCCTTCCACGCTTAGGGTGGACAAAATAATTTACAACAAGGGGTGGTGATGGACAGAGTCTCTGAATTAAGCAGAGTACTCTCACCCAGTCAAGAGATCAGGGCTAGATCCAACACCGTTTTTTAGCTCATTGCACCATCCCAGTTTCAGAACCTGGCTGTATGCAAATTAGTCTGTCCCTGGCCCAAGAATTGGCTTGGTAGTTTGGTCTGCCCTGTTCCCATGATGCACTGGGCCAGGGACAGACTAATTTGCATATAGCCAGGTTCTGAGCTGGGATGGGGCAATGAGATAAATAACGGTGATGGATCAAGCCCTGATCTTTGGACTGGGTAAGAGTGGTCTGCTTAATTCAGACACTCTGTTCATCACCACCCCTTTTCTGTAGCGTCAAAGTAGGCACTTTTCCACCATGGTGCAAGGATGCCTCCATTGTAAGCAGAATTGTGTTTGTGCTGGAAGTGGCACCTTTCTGCACAAAAACAATCCAGAGAGGCATTTTCCTCTTCTAATTCTGCTGCACAATTAGAAAGAGAAAAAAATTAGGAGAAATAAAAAATATTTCTCCTCAGATGCCTACTCTGTAAGGCTTAGGGTTTTGGCACACTGCCAGGTTTACGTGAGTAAGTAAATCTGGGGCAGCGCCACAATCCACTGGTGTTGCGTGGGAAATCCCACTGCATTGCCCATGGAATGCCTTCTTCACGCAGAGTAAGGCAAGGCAGCGTCTTTCGCAGCTTTGTCTTAATCCATATCCATGAGGCCATGCAAAGGCACGCAAAGTGACTTTAGGTCACCTCCTAGATATGATTGAGAGGTTTGTGCCACCAGAAACCCCAAAAAAGTGTTGCTCATCGGTGCAAGCCTCCCATTAATAAGCCCCTTAGACTTCCCACGTTGGCCCCACCTTCTATTGGTGATGTGCAACTCCTTGTCATGATTTTTTTATCTGATGGCAGCTAGACATCCCTTTTTCCTTTGACCATACTGTATTTTCTGAGGTCATCTCAAGCAGTGATCTTTTCTTAAGTGTTCCGAGGAAAAAAACAAGGAAAAACAGTTGAGAAAATGCGAGATGACAAATGAAACTAAATGTAAAATGTGAGCGCTGACTGAAAACACCTCATCAAGCCCACCCATTCATTCACCGGCTACTCTAAGGACGTTCTGTGTTCACAACAGCACGGAGCTGATCCAACATCCAACACAATCCATGGCATTGCATCATTTGTCAGGCCTTTCTCCATCTTGAGTAATGTTTGCAATCCAAGAAACACTATTAAAAAATGTATTGTAATGAATTAGATTTTTTTGTTTTCTATTTCAGACACCAGTCACAGGTGGCATGCGAATGCTGTGTCCATACAGGGTATAGCCAGGTAGAACAGTTTTCAGAATGAACAACATTTTTACATACAAATGTGTGAAACAACACAAAGTATAACGTGTGGAGGTAAGTTTGCCAGTGCACCGAAAACATCAGGGGTCACACTTTCATTAGTGCGGCAGGTGAAGTGGCATCCTGCCCAGGGAAATGAGAGACCCAAGGCACCCAGTTTATGCAGTTTTATTGCTCAGTCAGATACAGGGACCCCATTTTCCTTGAGTGCAATAGTAATACGCTTGTTACACTATTGAGAACTATGCTGCATGACAGCTATGTTTCCTTCAAGTCCTTCATTAACTCCTTAACCGCGGCGCGAATTTCGCTGCGGTGCGGGAGTTCTAACGAGGGGGCGGGGCTGTGTCGGCCAGCCGTCGTGCGCAGCTCGGGGGCAGGTAGTGCTTTCCGACGTGACCACGGAATGGGTTAAAAAAAGCAAAAAAGTTACATTTCGTCTATTTCATTTGCTTTGTGTAAAACCTATGATCTCTGCGCCTGCATTCCAGAGAGTTGTTCAATAATTGGAGCTGCCCCATATTGATCATAGCAATGCCTTGCTAATGGGGCTCCCTAAGTGTTCCTTTCTTCTATTTAAGCAATGTATGATTCTACCACTAGGCTCATCAAAGGCACCTGTGAGTTTGATCATATCCCACCTGACGCAAAATCCTACATTGGCCGTCATCGAAGTGCACAATGAATGTAAATATGTATTAAATGATGAAATTACATATGTATGCTAATTTAATTTATGAATATTAATTTCTGCACAATCATTTAAAACACATTATTCACCCTCATTAACATTTTACTTTAGTTAATTTACAGTAAACTTGGTACAAAAATTATGTATTAAATGTAAATGCCTTCAAAGAATTTGAAACGATTTTAAAGCTTTTGTTTTTGTTTGTTTCATATTAAATTTAAAAACAATAATCAATATAATTTGTTGGTTGGCAGATAAATATATAGATAGATAGATAGATAGATAGATAGATAGATAGACAGATTGATAGATAGATAGATAGATAGATAGATAGATAGATAGATAGATAGATAGATAGATAGATAGATTTTATGGCGAGTGTATTTTATTTATTAATAAACTGCATGATTACTTAAAATCTTTACAGTGTAAAAAATAAAAAGCTTTATGAACGTCCCAACTCACCCCTCACCCAAGTTCCATCCAAACATAAAAATGAAAATCACTTTAAGTTAAAAAATTAACATATTAATCCTGATAAGCTGTCCAAAACAGAGTTCTTTTTAAAAGGAGTAATGTATAGGTTGTACAAGTGTTTCCCAGCTGATAAGGGGAGGCACATGAAAGTTCGGTAGAGTCAATTCATGTACCAGGGGCTATTAACGAAAGATGGATTCTTCGTAGATCTTTAAACCAGCCCAGGTTGGATAACTGGGGCGGAAGGCTTCCGGTTACTTTGCCGACAATGCCGTTAAGTGGGAGTCGAGTGCCATTTTTACCTGGTATATAAATTTCCCAACTCTGGCTATCAAACAGGTCGTGAAGACTGAGAGGCACCAGTCCGAAGCCTCTCTGCAAGTTCTATAATCCGTGTTCCGTAAAATCGGGAGCAGCAAGCGATGGCGGTCATTGGCCAGCTTTGTGCAGCAGCACAGCAAGTGTAGCCAGGATTCTCTACGGTAATTGCATAGACGACAGGCCAAGGTGCCATCCGTACGGGCCCATTTGGGGTTGAAGTCCATGATCCTGAGGGCCAAAAGTCGAAAGTACAACATTTTCTTTCTCGCGTAGGTGGATACTGGATCTTGCAGGTAAGGTTGGGGTTTACCTGGAATATATGATTTGTCCAGGGCCTGAGTTAGTGGATTTTGCCGAAGAGATGCTAGGTCAAGACCAAAGGAGATGATCCGGACTTGTCGCTTGACTGCTTGGGCCCAAGCTGAGAAAGGAATTTCGTGCAGGTGCAAACTCCTTCTTTCGATTTTCAATGCTGCAATAGCTTGTCCTACCTTTGAGTACCAGGGGGAGCCCACCTCATCAAAGATTGATTTTAGGGAGTACTTTAGCGAATGTTCTGGTGCTTTCAATACTCTAATGTAGAGTTTTAAAAGGTCCCCCAGTAATACCAGCTCAGGTCGCTTAAGGCCTATTTCTAGCCTTAATCTAGTGTTCCTTGCGTATCTAGGGGCCTGTAGCACCATCTTATAGGCTTTGGCCTGGGCCGCGTTGACCATTTTGTCAAATGCACCAGGGTAGGCTATGTGCCCATATGCAATGGCAGGGATCAGTTTTGCCCGGAGCACTGTCAACATTGGTTCTGCTGAGGGACAGTCCAAGCGGTGGCATAAGCGTCTTAGCGACAGAATGGTTGTCAATAGATTTTATGAATGTCAAACTCATTTAATTTAACATTGATTTCCTGCCTCAGTTGTTTCCTATAGAGTGTGTTGCAGTACCAGTGGTTGGCTATGTGTGGTGTTTGACCTATTCCAAGGCTGGGCTGGAGTACATTTGCACCTGGTTTGACACTTTTAGAGATATAATAACTTTAGAAGTGTATGTTCTTACTCTGTTGTGAGGCTATATTTGTGTTGACATGTGCATCCCAAGCCCCTACTTAAATTTCCCTTAACCCCATCCATTTTTCAGTAATTATTTCCCTTTTCGCACCACGTCCCTTGGTCTCGCCGATATTTATTTCAAGGTGGCAGACTTACAGATGTGGAGATCTCCACCACCTTGGAGATAGATCTCTGCACAGAAAAGATAGAAGAAGAGAGAGGAGACAGATGTCTCTGGCTGTATGTTTGTGAATTGCATTGTGTAGTACATGAGCACGAGTAGTACTACTGTAATACTACTATACACACTACGAAATACAGTCTGAGTATCTGGCCCTTAGCTCTCTTGGGCTGCCGACCTCCTTGCATCATCAATGACCTTGCACATTACAAGAAAGAAATGTTAGATGAATATTGTATGTGAGATTGTTTGTAACATGTTTTGCTTGCCAATGCCTGCTTGTGGTTAACAGCATAACAGTGTTCCTTTTGTTTACACATGAAAAACCTTGGCCTGGTTGTGAGAATGATGGGCACCGGAACTAAAAGAAGCATCTAGCATTCTCTTTTCTTTGGATGACTTGAGCAGGTAACCAGTCAAAGAGGAAAATTAATAGCGGTTCAGGGTGACACAATGCTTCAGATTAGGTCAAAGCACACATATTTTCAAGAGAGTCTTTCTTTTGTGAAAATTGGCAGCTGCTGAGCATGTGCCATGACAGTACATCACCCTCTCAATCAGGTAGGTTATTTAAACGACCCTCCCTCCAGTCTCTATTAGGAATACTTCACAGTTGCAGAATCTCTTGTGCACAGCAGGATCCAGGAGATTTACAACCACTTGACTAGAGGTGCAACTATAGGTCACTTTTGTGTAAAAGGAACAATATATTAAAGTAGCATCGCTATTTGGTACAGATAGGGAATATTTATGAATGGCATTTAACAGGTGTTTCACTTTCATTCTAAAATTTCCTTGAGAGGGTGGCAAGCTATTAGCCTTTTAATAGTGGATATCTCAAGTTGTGGCATTCACATTCTTTTGTGTCATAATTTTTTATTGGAGTTCAAAGATAGGCAATTTAATAGGTTACAAAACAATATAATAAATATAAATCAGTATGAGGCTTGAGAATGAATTGGTGATCACGAGTGGAATTTGGACTAGTACAGTGTTGTTCTTTTTCTATTGGGGAGCTAATGTTACAAGGTTTTAAAGGAAATGGTCTTTTGTTTTTGACATCATCAAATCTATTCAAAAGAGCTTGTGATTCAAATGGGCTGGAGGTCAAGAAGAGAGGAAAGTTAACTGTGAAGGACCATGGCATGGCCTGATCTTTGATAAAATCTCGAGCACATAGCTTAATAGGCTGAACATTGGCTTTGCACGGCAGGTACTAGACTAAAGAGCTTTGTTGTATTTGATGGATTGCCTTGTTGTATAGATATTCTATGAAAGAAGCTGGCTCTCTATGTATTGTACTATAATGAAGTACACTATGCAGAGAGCCCAGTGGAAGCCCTACTGGTATACAAAGGCAAAAAGAAGATAATACTAACACCCATTTTGTGGTAGTGTGGGTGAGCAGTTAGGCTTATCAGAGGATAGTGCTAAGCATTTGTTGTACTCACAGAGGCCATAAATGCAACACAGACTCAAGAATAAATCAGAGATTAATTTGTAAAAATAACATGGATTTTTATCTAATTTTTTAGACCAAGAATTTCGTTCTAAGGTAAGTACTTTTTAAGGTATGATTTTTCAAAGTTCTCAAAAGAAATGACTATTGTACGCAATTAGGCACAATAGAAGTCAATTGGGAAAAAATAGGAAAAAGCATATAAAATCACACATTGGGTTCTCGAGGTTCACCTTATGGATTTAGGTGAGTAGCAAGACCAGGTCCAATGTTCCAGCAATGGAAGATCAGGAGCATCGCGGATTTGGTTTGGAGCTGGGAGGTGAGTTAGTTGGTAGCTGGCGTGCTACGAAGAAGTCGGCCACCTGAAAACACACTGCACAAAGGGACTTACAGGTAAGTCTGGGGAATCCTACTCAAGGGAGCAGGTCGCAAGGCCCTCAGGACCACAGGTGCATAGCTGGTTCATTGTTACAGAGGCCGTGCGGGCTGGGTACAGAGCAGATAGGGTAGCCAAGCGTTGTGCGACGAGATGGCCCTCGCGGTCAGGGGCAGGCAGGTTGCAGGCATGCTACCAGGGTAGCTGGGTCACTCATGGAGCAGGTCTCAAGGGTCTCGAAGTCCCTCAAAAGGGTGTTTGCATCCCGGGTAGTTGGAGTCTGGACTGGATTTTTTCTCTTCCGTCTTCAGTGTCGGTGGTCTCCTACCCAGAGTACTGGCACGGCTCCGGTAGGTCCTGTGTCATCTCACTTGGTGAGGGGGACAGATCTGACCCTCTGGAGCAAATGTTCCTCTTCTGGCTTGGGTGCTGTGTCTGAGTAGCCGGTGAGCAGCAACACGATAAACCGGACTTCGTGCTTCAGTGCCTACAGCTGCAAGGGAGTAGCTACTCTACTGCAGAGTAGGTTCCTGCCAATTGGTTGAAGGATGGTGGTGCTCCAGGGTTGTTGGAAGTCTCACAGTTGCAGGGCAAAACAGCACACCATGATTGTTGAGTTCTGGTAGCAGCTGGCAGGGTTTGGCACCAATTTTCTGCAGCAGGTCTTCAGTTCTCAGGCCTTCTTTGTCCTTTGCTCTTCTTAGGTCCATCAAATCCAAATTCAGGGTCCAGGGATGCCACATAATTACTACATTTAGGGGTGTTAAAGAGGGTGACAGGTAGTAGCTAATGGGCTACCTGCCTTTAGGGTGTCTACATCCTCTAAGTGACCACTTCCTGGAGGAATGGGCACTTTCCAGCCATTCTTGCTAGGTACATTTCTTTCCCTTGCTTGGTACATTTCTTACCATCTCAAGATGGGGGAATTGGTTTAGTAGTGTCCACATCACCTGCCTCACCTTAGGGGTGCTGACAGAATGTGGGTACACCTCCTAATTAAACTAATTTAACAGCCTCTCCTCCCAACAAAACAGGAGAAGAAAAGGGGGATTGGCATCCTCCAATATCTGGAGATGCCTGGGTTGCAATTCAAAGGTGGCATCGCCTTTGAAGGTTCCTGCCCAAGCAGACCATTCTGGCCTGGAGGGGGCGTGAAGCACTTCTGCCCAGAGCAGGCTTTGTTCCTGGCCTCTGAGAGACCTGGCTCTCACCCGATGAGGCCTGAAACGTCTGCTGGTGGCAGGCTAGCTAAGACTAGTCAGATACCACATGAGTGCTTGGTAGATTTTCTGGGGACCCTCTAAAAGGGTTTCCTAGGTGCATATATTAATAAATCCTACACCGGCATCAGTGATGATTTATGAAGATGGCATGTTTGGTACCAACCATCTTAGGGTACAGTGAAGCCGTCATGGAGCTAGGAGCCTTGTAATAACAAGTATGTAGCCCAGATACTCCCTGTTGCTTACTTGTCTCTTAAAGTATCTAAGAATGGACTTAGATATTATAGGGTCATATCTGCTCATGCAAATATGTCCACACATGGGATATAATGCACCCTGCCTTAGGGCTGTAAGGCCTGCAGTAAGGGTTACTTACCTATAACTCATGCATTGGATGTGGGCATGACACACAGAGCTATGTGCCATGCTGACTCTTTGGTTTTCTCTGCACCAAGACGTGCAGCATGCAATGGCAGTTTGCATTCTCTTGTTATGTTATGTTATGTTATGTTAAAAAGGGCTTATAAAGCGCGCAGCTACTCAGCAGAGTGTCCCGGTGCTAAGACAGAAGATACAGGGACCTGAAAGGAGAACTCCGATTCCGGGGTAGCAGCCATTATGCTGTATGTTGAAACAACCGGGTTTTCAGTTGTCTCCTGAAAACTAGTAGGGGAGGGGTCCCTAGGGCAATTTGTCCTGCAGCCCTAGATGACCCTCTTCAGTACCCAGGCCTTAGGTATCAGGGCCACCATTTAATAGGGACTTACAGGGGATGGTGAAGTGGTGGCAATCGTGGTACAGTTTTAGGAAAGAGACCTCACATGGGGCACCTAGTTAGTAGGGACCCAGTGGACCTACATTCAAAAATCACATCATGCATCAGGAAAAAAGTGAGGGCTAACCATGTCAAAAGAGGCACTTTCCTACATGACCCAACCCCAGATAAAAGAGGGTGAAATTAACCTTTCACTAGAGAGCCTTCCCTGTAGAGCTATGAACCACCGTAACAGGGTTTTTCACCTTTCATTTGCATTAGCCATCTGAGAGGTATGTGGTCAGTTTGGACTAGGAAATGAGATGCAAACAGGTATGATCTCAGCTTCTACAGGGACTAAACCAGAGAAAAGGCTTCCCTCTCAATGGCACTCCAACACTGTTCTCTGGGGAGAAGACTCCTGCTTATGAAAGCAACAGATCGGCCAGGACCATCATCATTGGCCTGGGACAGAACCACCCCTATTCCATGCTCAGAGGCATCTGTCAGCACTAGGAACTGCTTGGTATAATCTGGTGCTTTTAGAATGGGTGATGAGCACTTTGCTTCTTTCAAGGTGTCAAGAGCCTTTTGGCCACTCACTGTGCAGCTATCCATTTTGGCCATCTTTTTAGAGTCCGGTTCTGTGGGGGGGAGCCACAATGGATCCATATCCCTGCACAAACCTCATGTAGTACCCAATCAAGCAAAGGAATGCCCTGACTTGAGTCTTGTTGGTTGGAGCTACCCAGTCCAGAATTGTATGGATTTTGGTTGTAGGGGTTGAACTTGGCCTCCACTCTCAAGGTGGCCTAATTACATAACTGTGCCCTGCTCTATCTGGCACTTGCAGTGAGGCCTGCACTCTGCAGAGTCTTCAGGCACTTTCCAAGGTGGATCAGGTGATCCTGCCAATTGGCACTAAAGACAGCAATCTCATCTAGATAAACTGTACTAAAGGATTCCAGCCCAGCAAGGACCTTGTTCACCAAACTTTGGAAGGTGCAGGGGCATTTCTTAATCCAAAGTGCAAGCTAACCATGTCAAAAGAGGCACTTTCCTACATTCTATTTAAAAAATACTGCAGAATCCCAAAGAATACAGTGTAATTGCAATAGGGCTAATATATTCAAAATACTCAGGAGGAGCTGGGCGCAGTTGCAGAGTTTACTACAGGTATCTGCACGAGGGTCTTTGTACTGTGAATGCCCACCTTCTCAACAGATATGTGTGAGTGTACATGGAAGGAGCTCTGAGACTGCTGAAGGTACAGTGGCAGCTGGGTACTGGGTGAGCCGCACATTTGGAGTCCTTGTGGGATCTAACTTTGCCCTTTTTCATAGATGGAAGATTGAGGAAGAGGTGGTGAGACAAAATACTTTTGTATGAATGCCAGCAAGTCATTGACATCCGATTAGCGCACTGTGTGTGCATGGAGTGTATGAGTGTGTAGAATTTACAAGGATCAAGGGAGATGAGAGGTGATCTCTGAAGAGAGAGGAGTGATGGTCATATGTGCTGCCTGCAGAGCCACCCAGCAGGGTCTCTGACCTTCTATGTTCAGCATAGGAGGTGTGGAAGTGATCCCATCTCTCTCGAGAGTGACCTATGAGGTCAGGATGAATGCAAGAAAGGAACAGAAGGGGACTCAAGAGTTGGAGGCCAAGTAGTAGGTTTTGTCAAGCCAATCGGAGACAAAGGGGGTCACTCAGTCCACCCTCGAATGATCTACTAGGGCATAGAGGTCAGAGAAGAGTGATGGACCCTGACCAATCAATTCCTTATGCAAGAAGTGAGTGAGTAATCAATATTATTTAAGAAAACTTTAAAGCATTGGCTGGGACTGAAGTTTGCTAAAAGGCAACAGGGCCTTACTTGAAATAATAGTTTGCAATATCACATTTCATATATTCTGGAAAAAGAGTGAAAGCACAGCCCATTTTATAGGTGGACCAAGAGGGACAGAGAGTAGACTCATATCACACATCCTCGCACAGGTGGTTGCTCTGTCATTGATTATTGTAATAATGTCACATAGAAAAGGTGGAACTCTTCTTTGAACCACACAACCACAGAGGCAAAAGGAGCTTTGGTGTTTTTGAAGAATACATTCTTATCTCAATAATGCATATGTCAATCAGTTCGGCTTGTATGACAGAGAGGTGCAGAATGACTGTTTTTTAGAGACTGTATAAGGCTTCAAGATACCCCTGGTTGTTTAACATATTTTCCCTATTTTGCTTCTGGGGATCGTAAATACACTTTTTTTTTAAACTATATCACCCAATCAACTGAGTGCATGTGGGAGGTTTCACCTGAGAACATGCTTCAAAGTTTGTGCCTCAAAATAATAGAGTTTGTAGATTCAATGGAGAATCAGGAGTGCCTCATGGAATGTGAAGGTAACAAGGCATCTATGGTTGCCTGGGAGGTGAAGATTGGGAGACCATACATAAAAATATCAGCATCCTAAAAGGTCCTAGTGGGCTATGTTTCACTGTGTAGGGAATTTTGATCGTACCAATGATAACAACCAAGTTCCTCTTCCAGGTCACTATTGGAATAGCAGTATAAAATGGCTGCACTCCCAGATGAACTTCGCCTGGCAACTGTGTATATTTATGGGCATCTTCCCCCTCCATTGCCCCTATGTTGGTTTCTCACATTTCTGTGAGTAGTTTCCCTTAGACTGGAATAATTGTGCTGTTTCTATTTTGTTCTTTACTTTCCTTACTCAGCTCTTCATCCTGAAATCTTTGGATGCAGCCAACATCTCCCATAGATAACAATGTAGTTACCTTATTACATGTAATAAGCTGTAATGTTCAAATGGTAACAGGTAACCAGTTCACATTTGCGTCTCTAGAATTGTAATAATGCCCTAACTTATGGTGAAGTTGAATTTTAAATTACAATTTTGAAAATGCCCCTTTTAGAAAGTTGGAATTTTCCTGCTTTAGCCATGTGATGCCTGCAGCCTGCCTCTGCATCACATGACTGGGTGTAATTGATAGTTGGGTTTTGTGCATTCCTCCTAGACAGCCAAACAACAGGCAGCTTAGGTGTACCTGGATGGCCATCACTGGCAGGGTGGGAGGGAGGAGATGGGACCAGCCCCACTTACACTGGATGAGCTACCTCCACACAAAGGGCTGCACACCTCTGGGTTATTATGGAGACAGACAAGGTCAGGAAGGTAGGGCGCCTGTCCACTTCTAAGTCCTACCTTTAGAAGCTTCTCCACACTTCAAACACACAACTACGTATATATACTGGACCTCAGACACCCACTCGTCAGTACACTTTTAGTCGTGTCGATACTCTGCCAGGGGGAAGAACTGCTGTGCTTTTGAAAGGACTGCCCCTTGTGCTGACCTGCTGCCTACTGCCCTCTTGCCTAGGTGAAAAGGACTAGACCTTCATCTCTTGAATCCAAAACCCCAGAGTGACCTCAATGACTAGTTAACTGGCCTCCTGATTTGAAGCCTCAGGGACATAACAGGCTTCCAAGAACCTTGCACCTCAACCTGGAATCTGCCATGTCTGAGTCTACTCTGCCAAGTGGTGCCATCCCAGTCCTGGACCCTTGGAAGTGGGCTAAAGGTGCTCTGCCAGGCTCTATGGATCCAGCAGAACTGACGTCTCTCCTCTTCTGCGCAGTGCAAACCCGAGCAGAACCAACACATTGCTGCTGCTGAATACATTGGACCCCACTCAAAGACCTGCACCGCATTGCGCCGAATGTAACCGCTGCTGTGTTTCATATCCTCGGTGCAGGATTTTGCATCCTTCGTCAGCGGCAGCCTCAATGACGACACCAGACTCTGCAACTCTGCCTCACTGTTCCTCAACACCAACACATCATCTCAAATGCCCAATGCATCCTCAATGCCGGACTTTGCATTTCAAGCTCTTGTCAACAACGGAATCCTTGACGATGACGCAGGGCCTTGCACTTCAGCATCGCCGCATCTCGGAACGACTTATCGCTTTGACTGCGGTTTGCATCTTTGCCGTGGATCTTCACAATGATCCACTAACCAGGATTTAAGGTTCTTTATTCAGTTGGCCTAACTGGGTCCCTGTAACCAGCCTGCACTCCCTCACGGTCGACCTGGCATTGCCAGATATCCACATTTGGTGCTTGTGTGTTTTTGGTGCTTTTGGAGAGTTGGAGAGATGACAAACTAATCAAGAGGCCCCATTTGGGTTACCAGCATAAAGACAAGGTTCTTAGAATGAATATCCTCAATTGCTAAGTTTTAAAGGTATCTCTCTGTTTCTTCATGGATGGATGAAGCAGCCTATGCATCATTCTATCACAGCTATAGAGAGAAGTTCAAAGATTCTGTCTATAACAGCTAAAAGACCCACTACTGCTCTCATTGATCTAGTTCTCCAGATTGTCCAACAAATAGTTAATTGTAGGAGAAAAAAGAGACATTAATCTCAAGTGAGGTCTTCTGCTCTTCAATATTGGTGATTCCTTCTTTTTCTCCAGCAAATCTATTTTCTTTGATGTCACCTCTGCATCATCATTTAGTATCTTTCTATATGCATTTTGGTTTTGGCGACATACTCCTACAATTGAGTAGATCATTTTTTTGGGTATCATTTCAGCTAATGGATTAGGGATGGTTTTGGAGAAAGTGAAGACTGTAATGCAATGGTTGTACCACAGAATTTAAAGCAGTAAAGTGCTTTCTAGGATTTGGCAACTTTTGCGAACAATTTATTCCTTCTTTTTCCAGATTTAATGATCCCATTACATGTATAACTCAAAAACTGGATTCCTCATGTTTGGGGTATGAATCAGTAGGAAACATGCTTGCCTCTTAAAAAAGCTTTTACCTCTGTTCTAGTCCTACATGATTCAGATGTATCTCTACCTTCTATTGTAGAAACTGCTTCTTTTGCTATACCGATCAGAGCTATACGATCTCAAAGAGATCCACAGAGACCTTTTATTCAGTGGCTTTGTACTCTCAAACCTTACCAGAAATGGATCAACATTATACTACATATGACACATAATATTTAGCCATTAAAGATGCTTTTGGCCATGGAAACATTATTTAGAAGGAGCCAACAATGATCTAGAAGTTTAGACAGATCACAAGAATGTGGACTACCTGAAGTGTGAAAATTACAAACATGTTATTTGGATGTTGTTCTTCTCTTGCATACATTTTCAGATCAATTACAGAATAGAAAATAGGTACAGTATACTAGACGCTTAATCATAAAATGGAAACAACATAGAAGAAACGCCATTGCCTATAATGCTTGCAGATGTTGATACCAGATCTCTCACACCAGGTCTATTCCTAAATTCTGTAAAGGTAATCTCAACAAGACATTCCTCAACAAAGATGTTTTCTAAAAGAACCAAAGATGAGACATAATAAAAACTCTTTGTTCGGACAAAGAAGCTCCAAAATGAAACCCTTCAATGGTATCAGAATGCTGTTTTAAAGGGTCATCCTGGAAATGGCCAGACAGATAGTTGATGCATATTTCTTCTGGTGGCCATACATGAGAAAAAAATCCTAGACTACATGGCACGTTGTCTCACTTGGTTACAAGCTAAAAATGTATGTGGAAAACCTGTATGTATATTAAATCACTTGCTACTCAACAAATATTATTCATGTTAATGGACATTATTTCTTGACTTACCATCCTCAAACACATATACAACCTTATGGATTGTCAGTGAGTCCTTTCCAAAGATTGGACACATTAACCCTACTGAATCAGTCTCACTGCTCAATCATTGACAAAACAATTCATGTAAGTGATAGTGTGTCTATACGGCTTACCTACTGGTACTGGACAGATCGATGTACACAATGTGCCTCTAAATTTTAGTCACACACATGTATGCCATGAATTGGGAAGGTAAAATGGTGTCTATGGCAGAGGGCCTTTATAGCAAAGTGTATTTACACTAAAAAAGTTTTATTGCAGAATGCCCAGTATTCTAAATGGTAGCATGCACAAAGACTGTTCAGCAATTTTAAGGCATGGACAATATCAAATCAATGAAATGTCATCAAATGGCCAAAGTTATAATTGAAGTAGCAATCACATGGTGGGGTGGACTGGAACTGAGCAATGTTTTAAGGCAGGAATAGTGCCTAGTTCTGTATATCGACATCAAAATGGTTTAATAAATATTAAAAGAGTAAAAAAGGGTTAAATTTCCAATTTTGCCCCAGTTGCTAAGGAGTACTATGAGCAGCACCGCAGTGGAGAGGTGGCTTAACCTCTAGCACATTGAAGCCTGAAGAGTTAACATCTAAACAAAGCTGTGGGAGTGGAGCCACCTACAAATGAAGATGACTGTTAGGTGATTTGCTTCATTGGGCGAGGACTACCTTGGGGCTTCTGATCTGAAGTGGCACATGCCATGACTAGTGGGATCAAAGGTGAGGGGAAAAACAGTTGAGTGGTATGGTGCTTTTTATTCTAGCAGTTCCTGCAAGACGGTCTTTCTGGTCCAGTTGCAGACTGAGAACGACATGCCCTTAAACCCTCACCCTCATTTGTACTTCTCAAACCCAAAACACAAGACACAGGCCTTTGAGTGGATGCCTTCCTGCCATACAGTGCACACGTCTCTCAACCATTAAACTCCAGGAAATATGTGCTGCATCCTGGTGGAAGAAGAGAGAGTAATCTGAGTGAGGACTGGAATGTGCTGTGTTTCCACTTCCTCCAGAGGCTGGAGACTCCAGTAGTACATACCCTGGAACGTATGGTAGGAGTTGTTAGGATCACAACCGCAGTCTGCCACACATTTGAGGAATTTTTCAATGTGGTCCTGTAGTAATGAGGTGGCTGGAGGAGTTGCAGGTGTAGGGGACCTGAATGCTACTGGTGCCAATTGTCTGCAGATCAATCAATAGTTTTCAATTGTTTCTAAAGTAACATACGCAGCAGTTAACAATCAGGAGAGGAAATTCAGTAGTCTAATTGTGGTGCTTATTTGGTGACAGCATCCAGCCTCCAAGGGTGCATCTTTTTCATACTGTATCGACAGTCGGAGATTAATTTTCATAATAACATCGAAGCACACACTTGAAATTCAATGGGTTCCTTGATAAGAAGAAAAGGTATCTAGTTGTTTGTTGTTTCAGCGTTGTTTCTCAATTTATTGTTGTATATACATCATGGTGTGGACAGTTGGATTAAACAAGCAGTGGACACGTGCTTTGTCCACAGGACTTCTTCAAGGCTATAATCTGTTTCTCGACATGCACAAGATGGAGTTTTATAAGTGACAAAGTCTCAAAATGATTGGTGTGGCAAGTGCAGGAGAACCGTATCTAATAGAAGTATTCCAATAAAATGTCCAGTACACAATTTGCTTCTAAATTCTGGTCACACAGAGGTATGCCATGAATTGGGAAGGTAAAATGGTGTCTATGGCAGAGGGCCTTTACAGCAATGTGTATTTATACTAAAAAAGTATTATTGCAGAATGCCCAGTATTCAAAATGGTAGCATGCACAAAGACTATTCAGCAATTTTAAGGCATGGACACTAGCAAATCAATGAAATGTCATCAAATGGCCAAAGTTATAATTGAAGTAGCAATTACATGGTGGGGTGGACTGGAACTGAGCAATGTTTTAAGGCAGGACTAGTGCCTACTTCTGTATATCTATATCAAAATAGTGTAATAAATATTAAAAGAGTAAAAAAGGGTTAATTTTGCCCCAGTTGCTAAGGAGTACTATGAGCAGCACTGCAGTGGAGAGGTAGCTTAACATCTAGCACATTGAAGCCTGAAGAGTTAACATCTAAACAAAGCTGTGGGAGTGGAGCCACCTACAAATGAAGATGACTGTTAGGTGATTTGCTTCATTGGGTGAGGACTACCTTGGGTCTTCTGATCTGAAGTGTCACATGGCATGACTAGTGGGATCAAAGGTGAGGGGAAAAACAGTTGAGTGGTATGGTGCTTTTTATTCTAGCAATTCCTGCGAGACGGTCTTTCTGGTCCAGTTGCAGACTGAGATCGACATGCCCTTAAACCCTCACCATTTGTACTTCTTAAATCCTAAACACAAGACACAGGCCTTTGAGTGGATGCCTTCCTGCCATACAGCACACACGTCTCTCAACCATTAAACTCCAGGAAATATGTGCTGCATTCTGGTGGAAGAAGAGAGAGTAATCCGAGTGAGGACTGGAATGTGCTGTGTTTCCACTTCCTCCAGAGGCTGGAGGCTCCAGTAGTACATACCCTGGAACGTGAGGTAGGAGTAGTTAGGATCACAGCCAGAGTCTGCCACACATTTGAGGAATTTTTCAATGTGGTCCTGTAGAAATGAGGTGGCTGGTGGAGTTGCAGGTGTAGGGGACCTGAATGATACTGGTGCCAATTGTCTGCAGATCAATCAATAGTTTTCAATTGTTTCTAAAGTAACATACGCAGCAGTTAACAATCAGGAGAGGAAATTCAGTAGTCTAATTGTGGTGCTTATTTGGTGACAGCATCCATCCTCCAAGGGTGCATCGTTTCCATACTGTATCGACAGTCGGAGATTAATTTTCATAATAACATCGAAGCACACACTTGAAATTCAATGGGATCCTTTATAAGAAGAAAAGGTAAATAGTTGTTTGTTGTTTCAGCGTTGTTTCTCCATTTATTGTTGTATATAAATCATGGTGTGGACAGTTGGATTAAACAAGCAGTGGGCACGTGCTTTGTCCACAGGATTTCTTCAAGGCTATAATCTGTTTCTCGACATGAACAAGATTGAGTTTTATAATTGACGAAGTCTCAAAATGATGGTGTGACAAGTGCAGGAGAACCGTATCTAATAGAAGTATTCCAACAAAATGAATAAAAAGAGACTTCTCAGGCTGATGGCCCCAGGACAGGCCCCATGATGCGTGCCTAGAGAAAAATTACCTTGTGATCCTATCGCCCCAATGAGCTCAAAAGTAGAGCTGGACTATGATAAGTCAATGTGTTACAATGAAGTTGCCTTCTGCGTGATTCTCCAAAACTGGTGGCCACCCTGCTGCCCTCCATACTTGTGACTTCCTCTTACAAAGCCATTATAGAGGCAGCAAACTCATTAAGGACCACACCTCAGAGGGGAATAATGGTGAGCAGCTGACTAATCCAGCTTTGTGAGGACCTTTAAAAAATTTATATTTTTATCTTTTTTATTTTTCCAATATGAACATAAATAAATTGCAGTAAAAGCTAATCGGAGACATAAATACATTACAAAGAGACAACTTTTCCTTTAGCTAAATTAGCCATTATATAACGCCATAATAATTAATAATCCAATAGCGAGCAACAGCTAAATGGTTATAAATACAGTGCAGAAAAATGGGTAATTTCATTTAATTGAATTCATCCTACATACACAACCATAAAAGACAATTCATGAGGGATAACATCAGAGAATCTAATAGGCATGATTAAAAATATCAACAAGCTAATATTTTTAAATTGGTTGATGAATCACTCTTTCCGAGTAAGCAAAGAGATCCAAGCTGAGAGTGGCCCCCAGATCCTTTTTCCTTTAATCCTCCCCTTCCTACCTCTTTGTTCATAAAGTGCTGTCTCTAAGTTATAAATGTGCAGGAAGCGCCCTTTCTATTGCTGGAAGGTCGGAGGTAAAGGATCCAACCAGGCTGAGGCTATGCACAGCCCGAGGACTGACATCGCTATAAAGATGAGCTCTTTCCCAATTCTCCTAGCAGTTTCAGCTATTCCTAGGAACATAAGCTGAGGTGACAGAGGGATATCGTCTTTCAATACATCCTGCAAAAAGCTGATTATTTCCTGGTCTACTGGTTCTATGCTAGGACAAGTGGAAAATATGTGAAAAAAATCCCCGCCTGCTACCCTGCATCTAAGGCATCAGGTTCTCTCCGCTCCACCCCATTTAGCAATTTTCGCAGGTGTTATGTATGAATCAAAAAGAGTTTTAAAATATTGTGACTGCAGGTTGGGGGAGCACAATATAGTGCCCCCCATTTCTAATAATTAAAAAAAAAAGGGATCCGGAAGCTCAAGCCTATCCTGCGACCTCAGACTATGTTTATCCAGATCATCCGGGACCTCCTCCATCAGACAGCCATATAATTATGAAATTGAGGGGCTTGTATCCTTTATTAATATTTCCATTAAGGGGAACTGTGCAAATCCTGCCGTTCCTCTGGCTTTTTTTAGAAGAATATCCCTCAGCTGTAAAAAGTTTAAAACGTCCAGAGAGCCATCATTAAATCTTTCCCTAACCACTTCAAAAGACACAACATGGTCTCCGGACAAAATATCGCCTACCCTACCAAAACCAGCCCTTTCCCACCTTGCCAAACAGTCATCTTGCAGGATCCTCGGTAGCTGATCATTCCTGAGCAGGGGGGTATACCTACTGAATCTGCCCACCCCAAGCCTTTTCTGTACAGCTGCCCCATTCCGAAATGCTGTAAACTGAGTTTTTGGAAGTAGCTTGCTTCATAAAATTTCACTAGGCAGCCATTAGCCCTTGCCCCTATCAGGATCTTAAATATATATGGGACATAACTAGGGCCATCCCCTGCCCTAACGTTGTTGCTGAATAGAGGCCCATAATACTGCAATACTGCTGCCAAAGGGGAACATCCTTTACAACGCAACCGCTACAACGCGGTTGCGTTACAACGCAGATTTAACAACAAAAGTCGTTACAACGACTTTCGCTGGAGGGCACTCTAGGATAGGGGATAGTTTAATTTACTATCCAACACCTTCCCTACTATCCACAGGAACTGGTGTTAGAATAGTAAATTAAACTATTCACTATCAGCGCCCCCAACGCAAGTTGTTGTAACGACTTGCGTTGTTAAAACTGCGTGGTAAAGGGACGCGTTGTAACGGTACGCGTCGTACCGTCATACATACCTGCCAAATAATATAGCTTAAAGTTAGGGAGCCCCCACCCTCCTCCATCCTTAGGAAGGCACAGGAATGCATTAGCCCTCCTAATTTTTCCATAGGACCAGAGAACCCTAGCGACCACCCTCTCAATTAGCTTAAACCAATCATTATGTTTCTCAAGGGGTATTGTTCAAAAAATATAACGTCGTTTTGGCAGGATCCTCATTTTAACTAAATTACACCTCCCCATTATTGAGAGTCTCAGATTATCCCATCGGCAAAGGTCCTTCTTAATTTTCCCCATTATGGGGGCAAGGTTTAGATCTACAATTGCTTTGAGCTTTGCTGTGATGGTTATTCCAAGATAAACTGCCTCATTAACAATACTATTATCAGAGGCGGGGTAAATCTATTTATCAGAACCTGTGTTTTAACCCTGTTCAATAAAAAACAGATTATATCGCAAGTTTAGACAGAACACAGCACTTTATTGGGGTCGGTAGTGATTATAGCAACATCGTCCTAATAAGCCAGTATCTCAGTGACCCAGCCCTGCAGGCTAACAGGGAATAGTATAATTGGAGGCTTCCAGTCATCTGAGGAGCAGGACCAAAAATGGTGCTAACAGCAAGGGAAAGGAGGGACACCCCTGCCTTGTTCCTCTTATTTTATTTATTTTTTATTTATAAAGTTTTATAGAGCGCGGACCAGACCCAAAACAGGGTATCAGAGCGCTTTATATCAAACATAGGTGAAACATTCAAAGTGAACAAATGCGTACAGGGAAACTTTTTCTAGAAACACATTTTCTACAGGGAAAATACATAATCTGCAGGTAACCGGGAGTGACAACATTGAGAGAGTTTGTTCTGAAACACCCATAGGAAGACCATTCAAGTTCGTGCGGGTCATCATTTCTCATCGGAAAGTTGAGAAGAATGTTCTAAGTCCAAAACCATTTAAATAAATGCTGGTCACACAATATGCACACCAACGAATAACAGTAGTTTGGGGATTGTCGCTCAATTGACGTGGTTGTCTTCAGTTAATGTAGGAAATTGCTCATCAGGAATAATTTTGTTTCCTTTTTGAAGAGAGGGATAGAGGAGATTTTTCTGATGTGTGGTGGAAGGGAGTTCCAAATTCTGGGAGCTGCCCCAGAGAATGCTCTGTTGGAGGTTTTAGACTTTTTGAAACGTGCGGGTTTCAGAAGTAAATTGTTTGCACTCCTTGAATGTCTGTTTCCTCCAGATAGGCTTAGTTTTTGTGCTAGGTACTGTGGGGTGTTGTGGTGTAGAGCCTTATGTGTGATGCAGGCCATTTTTAGGTGGATTCGGGCTTTGTAGGGTAACCAGTTGAGTGCTTTCAGGAGTGGCGATATGTGATCAAATTTCATAGAGCCTGTTAAAAGTCTTGCTGCAGCATTGAGACAGGCCTTTAGCGGGGCGGTTGAGAGTTTGGCAATACTCGCGAGGGTGGTGCAACCATACTCCAGTCTAGAAATAACTAAGGATTGGACTGCCGATTTGAGGGCCACGTTCCCAAGAAAAGGTTTCATTTTTCTGAGATAGCTGAGATGGAAGCCGGCATTTTTAGCCGGTAATTTGACGTGGTTTTTCATGTTAAGGTTCTTATCCAGCGTGATTCCAAGTGATACGGAGGAATCCACTACTGTTGGCGTGCAGTTCGACGCCGTGATAGTTTTGATCCATTCCTTTGTCTCGATGATGTTCTTAGGGGGGGGAGATTAGAAGAAACTCTGTTTTTTGAGAGTTTAGCTTGAGGAAGTTGGACGATAACCATTTGACTGTCTTTTCGAGGGCTGACCTTAGATCTTCGATGGAGGAGATCTTGATGTACAATTGGGTGTCATCCGCGTACATGTGGAAGGATATGTTCTCCAACTGTAATAGCTCGGTGAGTGGTTCGACATATAGGTTGAATAGCATGGGAGATAGTGTGGAACCTTGAGGAACTCCCAGTAGGTTAAGGGAGAAAGCTGAAAGGTTGTTGTTGATCAAGTAGGATTGTGTTCTGTTTTCCAGGAAGGATTTGAACCACTGAAGGACCTTACCAGAGAAACCCATCCTGTATTCTAGTCTTCTTAGTAGTTTGTCGTGATTGACAGAATCGAAGGCTGAGGAGAGGTCGAGTAACACTAGCAGGCAGGTTTTATTGTGGTCTAGGGCTTGCAGGTCATCATCTACTATATGTAAGATAGCTGTTTCTGTACTATGCCCAGGTCTGAAACCCGATTGATAAGTATTCAGTAGATTGAAGTTCAGAATGTGTTGGTTTAGTTGTTGCTGAACACAGTTTTCCAGGACCTTGGCTAGCATGGGAATATTGGTTATTGGTCGGAAGTTGTTGGGGTCGGAGTTGTCTGCCGTAGGTTTTTTTAGGATAGGGGTGACTTGTCCTGTTTTTAAACAGTCTGGGATGTGACCTTGCTCTAGAGAGGCATTAATGATATTAGTCCAAATAGGAGAGATGATATGGAGGAGGTGGGGTAAACAATTTGAAGGGACTGGGTTGTTAAAGTGGTTATTAAGTTTGGTCGTTGCAATAATCTTAGTGATTTCATTGAGATCATAGGGTTTAAAAATGGTCCAGAGAGAGTTATTTTTGGGCTGTAGTAGCTCAAGTATTGCTGGCATCATGACTAGATTGCCCATAGGGGTGGCTGAGTTGAGTGCTGCTACACTAAGTTCGAGTTGAAGAGAGTTAGTTTTAGCAGAGAAAAATGAGGAGAAATCTACACTCTTCAACTGTGACTTTGATGTTAGGAGTGAAGATTTAGCTAGTTTGTTAGATTGTTGTTTTAGGATTTCAAAGAGTTTCTTAGGTCTGTTTTTGGCTTTGTCTAGTTATGATCTGAAGAAAACTTTTTTTGAGTGTAAGATACTTTTATTGTAAAAGTTTCTCGATTTCCGGAGAAGTTTGAGATGATTAGTGGAGGGATGTTGCCTCCATTTCCGTTCCGCTGATCTGAGTTTGCGTCTCTCTTCAATTAAGGCTTCGCTGAACCATGGATTATTATCTTTTTCCCGAATTCTTTTGAGTTTTGGTGGGGCGGCTTGCTCGAAGACTTTAGTCATTACGGAGTTGTAGTGGGCTGTGAGGTCACTGACGTCTAATCCTTTACTAGGGGGAGTGAGATCTTTCACACATTGAGAGGCCAGGCTGCTCCAATCGATGTTTTTGGTGTCTCTTATCCAATGTTTATGCTTGCATTGTTGCTGGAAGATTTTCTTGCGTGCGGATGGGATTTGGAAAGAAATAATGTGGTGGTCTGACCAGTCACAGGGCATAACCGAGAGTGAGTCAATATTATTTTGATTAGATATGTTCCAGTCTAGAGTGGCACCCTTAGAGTGAGTCGGCATGGTGATAACTTGAGTCAAGGAGTGGTCTGCTAGGAAAGTTTTAAGGGCGTTAACCTGCTTGTCCAGGGGGTTATCCCAGTGTAGATTAAAGTCACCCAGGAATATGTTTTTGGAGTGGGGGGAGACGTTTGAAGAGATCATTTCCATAAGCAGTTCAGTGAATTCCACATTCAGCCCTGGGGGATGGTAAAGAATGTGTAGTTTGTATGAGTGGGTACTTGGAGAGTTGACAGAGATCCCTAAATATTCACACGAGACAAGATGTTCTGAGTGAAATTTCTAGATGGCGATGTCGGACCGGTGTATGCAGGCTAAGCCTCCTCCTGTCTTGTGCGTTCTGTCTAATCTAATGATGTTGTAATCGGGTGGGACAAGAAGATCTAGGCAAGGGGAGGATGCCTCATTGAGCCAGGTTTCTGTGAGGATGATTATATCAATTTTCCTGTTAAGGACAAGATCGGCGATGTCTGATGCGTGTTTTGATGCAGATCTACAGTTCAGTAAAAGACAAGAGAGCACGTTCGCGGCGCTCTTTGCAATAGTCTCGGGGTTCTCAATGTGTGCGGTTAACGCTTGAAGATTGTTAAGGTTGATTCCTCTAGGTCTAGGATGAGAGGTTCTACTTGGGTCGCTATGGACTGGGAGTATAGCATATTCCTCTATATTAGAGATCAGACTGGCCGCGGGATCATATTGCTGAAGAAGTGATTGGATTTCCATATCCGTAATGTTATTGTAGGGTTTGCCTGTGTGCAGGACTCGATCTGATAGTGGTAGAGGGATGGTTTTTATCCCCTTCTCACCTGTTTCAAGGGATTTTTCAAGATGTTTAAGTGTGGAGAGGGAGTTTTCAGAGAGCTGTAGGATGTTTCTGATTTCTAGGATGACATTTTGTAAATTTCGGGCGGTGACACAAGTCTGTGTTTTAGTGGAATCTTGATAGTGAGGGAGGGACCTGAGGTAGGGTGTAGCTAGGGGGGTATTGATGAGGTTGTTGTTGCAGGTTATATAGGAGGGAGGTGGAGTAGTGTGTGTGATGTGTGGGGAGATGTTGCCGCTTCTTTCAACATCTGTGGGAAGAGGCACGGGTCACACTTCCTCCGAAGGCACTGATCGGGTGGGGGGGTAAGGTTCAAAGTTAATCTGGGAGGATTTACAGACTGGCTTTGTGAATCATAGAGCTTAGAGGCAATGTTAGTGTTATTTCCAACATTTCCGGGAGGGGTAGTCGGACGATGGTCATGAAGGTGAGCTGTCGGGGAGGAGGCCATGGTAAGGCCCAGAGGGGCCACTGGTGGGTCGCTGGCCTGGCTTTTTAACACACCGATCTGATGAAGGTTGCTAATATTACTAGCAACCTTTCTGCGGGGTGTAGGGGGTCGTTGGTCAACATGGGATACAGGGGTGGCCGTAGAGGAAGGGTCCTGCGGGACGCAAGGTGTGGTGGTGGTGTATGTTTTGAGGGTGCAGAAGTAATTATCAAATAGTTCTAAGTCCTTGTTAGCTGCTTGAATAAGCACAGTGCCATTTTTGTAGGACGTTCTGTTCAGTGTAGCTCTGAGATTTTGCGAAGGGGTCGTAGTAATTCTAGTTCCATGTGGGATATTTTTACGTTCCTGGATGTTTAATAACTTCAAGAAGGTCAGTCGCCATTTTGCAGTTTTTCTTGTGACAAATATGAGGTTATTGAGTATGGTGCCTTTTTTGACATTAAAGGCTGGATCTAGGAACAAGGTATCAGGGTTTTGTCTGAGCAAATTGTGCTTGAAGGTTTTACTGGCATTTTTCGATAGTTGAGAGGGGTATTGAATAGAGTGTGCGCTGTTACCGTCTAGAATCATGTTGGGTCCTGCTATGTTGAGAGGTTTCCTTTGTATCATGTGGGAGAAACTAAGACAACACCAGACGTTAAGGCACAAGTTTCCAGATTCTAAGGGAAATTGTTGCAGGACGTCTGCAGTACTGTTGAATGAAAACTAAAGCTCGGGCTATCTAAATGATCGTGGAAGTGAACGATAGATGCCAAATCGTAAGGGTCTGAGAACTGTCTGTTTACTTGGTGTTGAGAGTATAGTTATTAGCTGTTACAAGATGGCTGCTGTTTTGGTCACCAGTTTGAGGCTACTGAGGTATTCAAAGTATTCATACCGGGCTGGCTGTTCCTTTTAGCTGAAAGCTCATCCAAGATGGCTGCTGTACAGGTATAAGAACCTTCAAAGGGTAACTGGTAACTGGCCAGGAGATGTACTGTTATGATTCCTGCTAAAGTGGGAGCCATTTAAAAAAAAAAATAATAAGATAAATGGTAAAGTGGGAGCCATTTTAAAAAGGTAAAGGGGAAAGAGGCTTCACCCTACTTGCTGTGGTCATAACATAGTAAGCTTTGCACTAACCCCGTCTATTTACTACATAAACACAAGTCCCCAGTAGTGCTCCTCCTTTCCGGGTCATGTGAAGCGTCAGCAGGCCAACATTAGCGCAATAGCAAAGAGATTGCTGGTTTAAGAACTCACAGGAGGCGGGACATCCTGTGCCTTCCCTCAGTAAATAACTACAGCAACAGCAAGGGCGATCCCACGGAGAGAACGCAAAACTTCATTGACCGGAACAACCTCCCTGATCGTGACGCCCCGTGCGGGTGAGAACAGAGCAGGAGAGCGATCATAGAGTCGGGTCAGGCTTCACCTTCTATTTTGGGTCGCCGGCTTCCCACAACTAACATGGGCGGAAGAACGAGTCACTGAGGCTGCAGGCTTCTGGGGGCAAGATGGATCGGATCGTCGGACGTGGTCACGAGGCAGTCCCAGGCTGGGGAACCCGTAAAATCTCTCGGGCTCTCCAGCTGTTCTGCGGCACCCGGGTCACTCTCAAAGGTGGTACTGCTCCCACGGTTACTCTGTTCCTTCGCAATGGCGGCAGCACTCCGGTGAACTCCCGATGTGAAGGGGAGCACCCACTATGACTCCGCTGCCCCCAGGGGTCACTTGCGCTCCGTACAGCTCCCGTTGTGATGGGGGTCACCCACGATGGGTCTGCTGCCCATGGGGGTCCCTTGCGCTCCGGTAAACTCCCAATGTGCGGGGATCCTCCACGAAGCCTCTGCTGTTCCTTATGATGGCGGCCCTGCTCCGGTGACTCTTGCTGCGAGGGGGGTCACCCCGATGTCTCTGGTGACTACCGGGGTCCAATGCGATGGCACTGACGCTCCAGTGATTCACCAAGAGGGGGGGGAAGTCGCGATGGTTCCAGTGATCCTAGCGAGGGTCAAATCTGCAACCCGAACCATGGACGTCTGAACGAGGCTGGAAGGATGGAAGTCGATTCGTCCCGAATCCTCGATCCACCAAGGTAAAGATTTATTCAAAACTTTCCAGTAAGTCTCTTGATCCTTGATTGCGTTGCTAGTTGCAGAAGATGGGCACGATGGGCAAGGTTAACAGTGATATACAGCTTTTAGCTATCCCTTACCACCGGAGCTCGCGAAAGCACCTCTGCTCCGTCGGCCATCTTGTTTTTTTTCAATTTTTTTCGATTGGGAATGGCTTAGACTCTTCCCCCATTATTTGCACTCTGGCTGTAGGTGTGATGTACATAGCCCTTACTTCCTTGATAAAAGATGTCCCTAGGCCATTAGCCTCCAAGATCTTCCAAAGATAACTCCATGACACCCTGTTAAAAGCCTTCTCGGCATCAAGAAAAGCAACCCCCATGGGCATCGCAAGGACCTCTGTGGCATCAAATAATTTGATTACATTGCTAACATGATCTACTGTTCCCCTCTACTGAATGAAGCCTTGAAACAAGGTGCTGCATCACTTTATTCAATTGAGTTGCGTAGATAACGGAGTATACCTTGGCGTCGCTATTTAAAAGTGTAATAGGTCTATAGGATACCAAGAAAATAGGGTCTTTGCATTTCTTTAGAAAAATAACGTTGTTGACGGTGCCCTAAGAATCTGCTGGTGCAGCCCCATCCCTGACTTCCTTAAATAGCCCAAGCATATCCTGACAGACCTCTTTATAATTTTTTTAATAAAACTCTAGAGGTATATCGTCTGTTCCTGTGGCTTTGCCTGAGGAGAGAGCCTGCACAGCTACCTGAACTTCTTCCAGGGAAATGTCCGAACCCAAGAGAAGGCTCTCATCCTGGGAGAGCCTCACCCCTGGTACAAAATCCGACTGTTCACCTATCATCTGAAAGACACCTACCGGTGGAGCTTTATATAAATCCTCATTAAATTCCCTGAAAGCCTCCCTAACCTCAGCAGGGTCTGAGACTATTATACCTTGCATATTCCTAACTTGCCTTATATGGCCAGTAGCCAGCTGCTGTCTAGCCCTGACTGCCCTGTATCGACCCACACTTTTGCTGTATTCATAGCATTCCTGTCTCCTTGCCAGGTACATCCCCGCAATCTCAGCATTAAAATCATTCAGGCATGCTTTCGTAATGACAATTCAATTCAGTATTGGGGACACGCCAACCCCCAAGAGCATTGTGCTAATTAATTCTGTCTCTAGATGACCGAGTTTCTGGTATAGCTCTTTTATCTGTCCTGCCTTCCTCTTTTGTTTATCTAGGCTATACCGAATGGTTTCCCCCCTCACTGATGCCTTAAATGCATCCCAGATCACTCCTGGAGCACCCTTTCTCTTTTGATATTGAGAAAATCCACAATCCAGCCCTTCATATACCTAATATATTCTTGGGAAAGCAAGATGGCGATCGTGTAGGATCACCGCGTTAAATGTCCAATCCTAACACCCTCTGTATTGGCTTACCTGTGCCGGTATCTGCATGCTGACAGATGAATCAGCAGCTCGATGGACGGTCAAAGCCCCAGCCAAACTGGAACAAAGCTACCAGCGGTGTTGTCAGACTGAGAGCACGGGGAGTGCTGGACAGGATCAGGTTTGGCACGATCTACATGCTGACCGTGAGGCAAGCTTGGCCATTCAGCAATGCCCTGAGGGTGTGGGCGTGCCATGCCGCAGTGAGACTGAGATCCACCTGGAGGGTGAGAGGAGTGGTATTAGGCTCTCTTCAGGGGAAGGCTACAGCAGAACTTGGTGGAATGCCTCCCCAAACGACAAAACAAGCTAGGGATCTTGCTGCACGGACCATAGTACAGCCACAGGGGTCAAAACAGGAGTCTCGCACAGTTAATAATGAGGAAAGTGCAGGTAAGCCCCCCGATCGGCTGGATAGTACAGGAGACGGGACGCTTGTTCTAGCCAGGCTGAAAACAATAGTCAGATGATCATGCGCAAGGTGGGGTCAAGAAACAGTGGTGACCAAGACAGGGGATGAAGGGGCATTGACCCCTTAAGGAGATAATGTAGCCCTCCCACCCATTCCATCTCGGGCAGCAATCACAGACTTTTTCAAGATTAAAGATGGAGGGGTAGTCAAACTTTCTAAGAGCCCCTTAGAGAACCCTACCTAGAGAAAACCAAGCAAACTTTACCCGAGGAACAGGAACCTACCTCAGTGTATATATAGAAAAGAAACAGGTGGGAACTGTAGTTGCAGACATTGGATGTCTTTTGCTCTGTGATTCTGCCCAGGGGGGAATCGCTGGGATTCCCAGAGAGACTATCCAAAGAACACATAGGATTATATATAACTTTCAATTAAACTCCCAACCTGTTTTAGCCAGTGGCTTCACTTTTGGGAGTGAAGGGCTGCTTTACGTCAATGTCATATCGGACGGGTCAGGTATATTTTTCTCACTCACGGGAGACTCCCACTCAGGTGACTCTAGCTCTGGTAACAGCGAAATGGAAGATAGTCTGTCAACCTCAGGCTCCAGCACACTGGAAGCACACAAGATCGCTCTTAAGTGCCAAAAACATTCGAGGAGCTCAAAGAGGTATAAGGGTCACACTGGTCCTAAAAAAAACAGGGGGAGACGTACCACAAGTGGAGATCTACCACCAGTACTGGCCTGAAGTGGGACTATTCCCACACCAAGATCCTGGGATCAGCGAAGATGGCATTCGCTCAGTCTGGAAAATCCTCAATGTGGCCAGCAGGCTGGAGGGACTGTTACTGCAAACCCTGCTCTGAGCATGATTCTAGAGTCAATTAAGGAACATCATGCAGAGACCCGTGCAGATGGGAAAAAAGCTAGGCTGTCTACTAAAAAACTGGAAGGTGCAGTGCGGAAAGAATGGACGGCTTGTGTTGAGATCGGCTAGCGACTTAATAACATGGAAGAGAGAACAATTGCTGTGGAGACCAAACTGACTGCTGCGAGAGAGCAGACAAGAGCTCACGATGCTCAATTAACCGATGTCATGTGGAAGCTGGTGGATCTGGAAAATCACCAGGGAAGAAATAACCTCCACTTTCTCGGGATCGAGGAAGGTTTGCCTTGGATGACATCTGATCTTTTATTTTGGACCTTCTTAAGGAAGCTTTTCCAGATCTTACAGGCTGGGACTGGGAATGTGCAGTCCAGAGGGCACATCGGTTTCCATTCATTCGTTACAAAAATGCACAGCCAGGCAGAGACAAAAAGCAACCGAGAGCCATCATAGTTGTTTTTTTACAAGTTCATGCTGTGGCAGGCTATATTTGAGAAGGCCCGCACAGACGCTATAAGGCAAATTGGGTGACCTTTTTTTTTGTTTGCCCTGATTTTTGCCACATAACAGTGGAATGTAGGTGACGTCTGTGGCAGATAATCAAGCCTTATCAAGAGGCTGGATTCGAGGCTTTTTTGCTTGTTCTAGCCAGGCTGAAAACAATAGTCAGAGGATCTTTCAAATTTTATACCTCTTAAATACAAGCTAGAGAGTATCTGGATCATGCTCTGGCCGAAAAAAGAAATAGTTAGGGGACTTCCTCCTTCTAGGGCGTCTTTTCATGTTGGATTCTTCACATGGGTAATATATTTTATTTTCCTCCTAACTTTCTTGGTCTTCCTTTTTTTTCTCTTTGATATAAGAAGTGTATTTTCTTAGCTAGTTCTTACTTTGGGATGAGGGTAAAAAGGGGTTTACGGGTAAGAGATTGCGTGGGCGCTTGCCATCTCTATCACACAGACCTGGTTGGTCTGACTGCTTTCAATGGTAAGAAGGGGGAGGGAGAGGTGGTGGGGAGAATGGGTAAATGTAGAAAAGTTGTTATGTAAATTGCAGCAAATTTTGTTTTCTTAATGGATTTTTTGGCAGCATAGAAGTGTAGAGTACAGTGTGTATGTTAAAATGGATGAGGGAGCTCTTTTTTGCAGTACATAGCCTTCAACAACTGAGGCAGGGCATTCTGGATGGCTAAAAATATGATTTGGAGTAATGGCTAAACTTTGTATTGTCACCATTAGACACCATGCCCAGGAATGGCCAGCACAACGGTGGACATACTCGACATTTTTTTAGAAGCGTACACGCTGGAACAAACTGCATTAACCATAATGCCCAGGGGCCAACTCGCTGCTAGGAGGAGCAGTGTGCGACCATATGGATTGTTGTTTATTAAGGCTCCCTTGAGCCTGTCAAGCTGACGAGCTCATGGTTACGCACCTGCGCGCCGCAAGAGGTATCAAGACCTGCGAACACTTTTGGCAGCCTACGCAGCAGACCCATACACACGCCTATTCCCTGCTGATGAAAGGTAACGACCTTGAAACACATGTCCAGGGATGGCCAGCACATCGGTGGACATACTCGACATTTTTTCAGAAGCACACACGCTGGAAAAAACTGCATTAAACATAATGCCCAGGGGCCAACTTGCTGGTAGGAGGAGCAGTGTGCGACCATATGGATTGTTGTTTATTAAGGCTGCCTTGAGCCTGTCGAGCTGACGAGCTCATGGTTACGAACCTGCGCACCGCCAGAGGTATCAAGACCTGAGAACACGTTTGGCAGCCTACGCAGCAGCCCCATACACAGGCCTATTCCCTGCTGATGAAAGGTAACAACCTTGAAACACGTGTCCAGAGATGGCCAGCACAACGGCGGACATACTCGACATTTTTTCAGAAGCGCACACACTGGAACAAACTGCATTAACCATAATGCCCAGGGGCCAACTCGCTGGTAGGAGGAGCAGTTTGCGACCATATGGATTGTTGTTTATTAAGGCTCCCTTGAGCCTGTCGAGCTGACGAGCTCATGGTTACGCGCCTGCGCGCCGCGAGAGGTATCAAGACCTGAGAACACTTTTGGCAACCTACGCAGCAGCCCCATACACACGACCATTCCCTGCTGATGAAAGGTAACGTCTTCGAAACACGTGTCCAGGGATGGCCAGCACAACGGTGAACATACTCGTCATTTTTTCAGAAGCGCACACGCTGGAACAAACTGCATTAACCATAATGCCCAGGGGCCAACTCGGTGGTAGGAGGAGCAGTGTGCGACCATATGGATTGTTGTTTATTAAGGCTCCCTTGAGCCTGTCGAGCTGACGAGCTCATGGTTACGTACCTGCGTGCCGCGAGAGGTATCAAGACCTGAGAACACTTTTGACAGCCTACGCAGCAGCCCGATACACACGCCTAATCCCTGCTTATGAAAGGTAACGACCTTGAAACACAGGTCCA
Source organism: Lissotriton helveticus (assembly GCF_964261635.1). Taxonomy (NCBI): domain Eukaryota; kingdom Metazoa; phylum Chordata; class Amphibia; order Caudata; family Salamandridae; genus Lissotriton; species Lissotriton helveticus. The sequence continues at coordinate 768,492,010 of NC_136063.1, read as the reverse complement.
GGGATGGCCAGCAAAACGGTGGACATACTCGACATTTTTTCAGAAGCGCACACGCTGGAACAAACTGCATTAACCATAATGCCCAGGGGCCAACTCGCTGGTAGGAGGAGCAGTGTGCGACCATATGGATTGTGGTTTATTAAGGCTCCCTTGAGCCTGTCGAGCTGACGAGCTCATGGTTACGCACCTGCGCGCCGCAAGAGGTATCAAGACCTGAGAACACTTTTGGCAGCTTATGCAGCAGCCCCATACACACGCCTATTCCCTGCTGATGAAAGGTAACGCCCTTGAAACACGTGTCCAGGGATGGCCAGCACAACGGTGGACATACTCGACATTTTTTCAGAAGCGCACACGCTGGAACAAACTGCATTAACCATAATGCCCTGGGACCAACTCGATGGTAGGAGGAGCAGTGTGCGACCATATGGATTGTTGTTTATTAAGGCTCCCTTGAGCCTGTCGAGCTGACAAGCTCATGGTTACGCACCTGCCCGCCGCGAGAGGTATCAAGACCTGAGAACACTTTTGGCAGCCTAGGCAGCAACCCCATACAGACGCCTATTCCCTGCTGATGAACGGTAACAACCTTGAAACACGTGTCCAGGGATGACCAGCACAACGGAGGACATACTCGACATTTTTCCAGAAACGCACAAGCTGGAACAAACTGCATTAACCATAATGCCCAGGGGCCAACTCGCTGGTAGGAGGAGCAGTGTGCTACCATATGGATTGTTGTTTATTAAGGCTCCCTTGAGCCTGTCAAGCTGACGAGCTCATGGTTACGCACCTGCACGCAGCGAGAGGTATCAAGACCTGAGAACACTTTTGGCAGCCTATGCAGCAGCCCCATACACACGCCTATTCCCTGCTGATGAAAGGTAACGACCTTGAAACACGTGTCCAGGGATGGCCAGCACAACGGTGGACATACTCGACATTTTTTCAGAAGCGCACACGCTGGAACAAACTGCATTAACCATAATGCCCAGGGGCCAACTCGCTGGTAGAAGGAGCAGTGTGCGACCCTATGGATTGTTGTTTATTAAGGCTCCCTTGAGCCTGTCGAGCAGACAAGCTCATGGTTACGCACCTGCGCGCCGCGAGAGGTATCAAGACCTGAGAACACTTTTGGCAGCCTACGCAGCAGCCCCATACACACGCCTATTCCCTGCTGATGAAAGGTAACGACCTTGAAACACGTGTCCAGGGATGGCCAGCGCAACGGTGGACATACTCGACATTTTTTCAGAAGCGCACACGCTGGAACAAACTGCATTAACCATAATGCCCAGGGGCCAACTCGCTGGTAGGAGGAGCAGTGTGCGACCATATGGATTGTGGTTTATTAAGGCTTCCTTGAGCCTGTCGAGCTGACGAGCTCATGGTTACGCACCTGCGCGCCGCAAGAGGTATCAAGACCTGAGAACACTTTTGGCAGCTTATGCAGCAGCCCCATACACACGCCTATTCCCTGCTGATGAAAGGTAACGCCCTTGAAACACGTGTCCAGGGATGGCCAGCACAACGGTGGACATACTCGACATTTTTTCAGAAGCGCACACGCTGGAACAAACTGCATTAACCATAATGCCCTGGGACCAACTCGATGGTAGGAGGAGCAGTGTGCGACCATATGGATTGTTGTTTATTAAAGCTCCCTTGAGCCTGTCGAGCTGACGAGCTCATGGTTACGCACCTGCGCGCCGCGAGAGGTATCAAGACCTGAGAACACTTTTGGCAGCCTACACGTCAGCCCCATACACACGCCTATTCCCTGCTGATGAAATGTAACGACCTTGAAACACGTGTCCAGGGATGGCCAGCACAACAGTGGACATACTCGACATTTTTTCAGAAGCGCACAGGCTGGAACAAACTGCATTAACCATAATGCCAAGGGGCCAACTCGCTGGTAGGAGGAGCAGTGTGCGACCATATGGATTGTTGTTTATTAAGGCTCCCTTGAGCCTGTCGAGCTGACAAGCTCATGGTTACGCACCTGCCCGCCGCGAGAGGTATCAAGACCTGAGAACACTTTTGGCAGCCTAGGCAGCAACCCCATACAGACGCCTATTCCCTGCTGATGAACGGTAACAACCTTGAAACACGTGTCCAGGGATGACCAGCACAACGGTGGACATACTCGACATTTTTCCAGAAACGCACAAGCTGGAACAAACTGCATTAACCATAATGCCCAGGGGCCAACTCGCTGGTAGGAGGAGCAGTGTGCTACCATATGGATTGTTGTTTATTAAGGCTCCCTTGAGCCTGTCAAGCTGACGAGCTCATGGTTACGCACCTGCACGCAGCGAGAGGTATCAAGACCTGAGAACACTTTTGGCAGCCTATGCAGCAGCCCCATACACACGCCTATTCCCTGCTGATGAAAGGTAACGACCTTGAAACACGTGTCCAGGGATGGCCAGCACAACGGTGGACATACTCGACATTTTTTCAGAAGCGCACACGCTGGAACAAACTGCATTAACCATAATGCCCAGGGGCCAACTCGCTGGTAGAAGGAGCAGTGTGCGACCCTATGGATTGTTGTTTATTAAGGCTCCCTTGAGCCTGTCGAGCAGACGAGCTCATGGTTACGCACCTGCGCGCCGCGAGAGGTATCAAGACCTGAGAACACTTTTGGCAGCCTACGCAGCAGCCCCATACACACGCCTATTCCCTGCTGATGAAAGGTAACGACCTTGAAACACGTGTCCAGGGATGGCCAGCGCAACGGTGGACATACTCGACATTTTTTCAGAAGCGCACACGCTGGAACAAACTGCATTAACCATAATGCCCAGGGGCCAACTCGCTGGTAGGAGGAGCAGTGTGCGACCATATGGATTGTGGTTTATTAAGGCTCCCTTGAGCCTGTCGAGCTGACGAGCTCATGGTTACGTACCTGCGTGCCGCAAGAGGTATCAAGACCTGAGAACACTTTTGGCAGCCTATGCAGCACCTCCATACACATGCCTATTCCCTGCTGATGAAAGGTAACGACCTTGAAACACGTGTCCAGGGATGGCCAGCACAACGGTGGACATACTCGACATTTTATCAGAAGCGCACATGCTGGAACAAACTGCATTAACCATAATGCCCAGGGACCAACTCGCTGGTAGGAGGAGCAGTGTGCGACCATATGGATTGTTGTTTATTAAGGCTCCCTTGAGCCTGTCGAGCTGACGAGCTCATGGTTACGCTCCTGCGCGCCGCGAGAGGTATAAAGACCTGAGAACACTTTTGGCAGCCTATGCAGCAGCCCCATACACATGCCTATTCCCTGCTGATGAAAGGTAACGACCTTGAAACACGTGTCCAGGGATGACCAGCACAACGGTGGACATACTCGACATTTTTCCAGAAACGCACAAGCTGGAACAAACTGCATTAACCATAATGCCCAGGGGCCAACTCGCTGGTAGGAGGAGCAGTGTGCTACCATATGGATTGTTGTTTTTTTAAGGCTCCCTTGAGCCTGTCGAGCTGACGAGCTCATGGTTAGGCACCTGCACGCAGCGAGAGGTATCAAGACCTGAGAACACTTTTGACCAGCCTATGCAGCAGCCCCATACACAAGCCTATTCCCTGCTGATGAAAGGTAATGACCTTGAAACACGTGTCCAGGGATGGCCAGCACAACGGTGGACATACTCGACATTTTTTCACAAGCGCACACGCTGGAACAAACTGCATTAACCATAATGCCCAGGGGCAACTCGCTGGTAGAAGGAGCAGTGTGCGACCATATAGATTGTTGTTTATTAAGGCTCCCTTGAGCCAATGGAGCTGACGAGCTCATGGTTACGCACCTGCGCCGCGAGAGGTATCAAGACCTGAGAACACTTTTGGCAGCCTACGCAGTAGCCCCATACACACGCCTATTACCTGCTGATGAAAGGTAATGACCTTGAAACACGTTTCCAGGGATGGCCAGCGCAACAGTGGACATACTCGACATGTTTTCAGAAGCGCACACGCTGGAACAAACTGCATTAACCTCAATGCCCAGGGGCCAACTCGCTGGTAGGAGGAGCAGTGTGCGACCATATGTTTTTTGTGGTTTATTAAGGCTCCCTTGAGTCTGTCGAGCTGACGAGCTCATGGTTACGCACCTGCGCGCCGCAAGAGGTATCAAGACCTGAGAACACTTTTGGCAGCCTATGCAGCACCTCCATACACATGCCTATTCCCTGCTGATGAAAGGTAACGACCTTGAAACACGTGTCCAGGGATGGCCAGCACAACCGTGGACATACTCGACATTTTTTCAGAAGCGCACACGCTGGAACAAACTGCATTAACCATAATGCCCAGGGACCAACTCGCTGGTAGGAGGAGCAGTGTGCGACCATATGGATTGTTGTTTATTAAGGCTCCCTTGAGCCTGTCGAGCTGACGAGCTCATGGTTACGCTCCTGCGCGCCACGAGAGGTATCAAGACCTGAGAACACTTTTGGCAGCCTATGCAGCAGCCCCATACACACGCCTATTCCCTGCTGATGAAAGGTAACGACCTTGAAACACGTGTCCAGGGATGGCCAGCACAACGGTGGACATACTCGACATTTTTTCAGAAGCGCACACGCTGGAACAAACTGCATTAACCATAATGCCCAGAGGCTAACTCGCTGGTAGGAGGAGCAGTGTGCGACCATATGGATTGTTGTTTATTAAGGCTCCCTTGAGCCTGTCGAGCTGACGAGCTCATGGTTACGCACCTGCCCGCCGCAAGAGGTATCAAGACCTGAGAACACTTTTGGCAGCCTAGGCAGCAACCCCATACAGATGCCTATTCCCTGCTGATGAAAGGTAAGGACCTTGAAACACGTTTCCAGGGATGACCAGCACAACGGTGGACATACGCGACATTTTTCCAGAAACGCACAAGCTGGAACAAACTGCATGAACCATAATGCCCACGGGCCAACTCGCTGGTAGGAGGAGCAGTGTGCGACCATATGGATTGTTGTTTATTAAGGCTCCCTTGAGCCTGTCGAGCTGACGAGCTCATGGTTACGCACCTGCGCGCCGCGAGAGGTATCAAGACCTGAGAACACTTTTGGCAGCCTAGGCAGCAACCCCATACAGACACCTATTCCCTCCTGATGAAAGGTAACGACCTTGAAACACGTGTCCAGGGATGGCCAGCACAACAGTGGACATACTCGACATTTTTTCAGAAGCGCACAGGCTGGAACAAACTGCATTAACCATAATGCCCAGGGGCCAACTCGCTGGTAGGAGGAGCAGTGTGCGACCATATGGATTGTTGTTTATTAAGGCTCCCTTGAGCCTGTCGAGCTGACGAGCTCATGGTTACGCACCTGCCCGCCGCGAGAGGTATCAAGACCTGAGAACACTTTTGGCAGCCTAGGCAGCAACCCCATACAGACACCTATTCCCTGCTGATGAAAGGTAACGACCTTGAAACACGTGTCCAGGGATGACCAGCACAACGGTGGACATACTCTACATTTTTCCAGAAACGCACAAGCTGGAACAAACTGCATTAACCATAATGCCCATGGGCCAACTCGCTGGTAGGAGGAGCAGTGTGCTACCATATGGATTGTTGTTTATTAAGGCTCCCTTGAGCCTGTCGAGCTGACGAGCTCATGGTTACGCACCTGCACGCAGCGAGAGGTATCAAGACCTGAGAACACTTTTGGCAGCCTATGCAGCAGCCCCATACACACGCCTATTACCTGCTGATGAAAGGTAACGCCCTTGAAACACGTGTCCAGGGATGGCCAGCACAACGGTGGACATACTCGACATTTCTTCAGAAGCGCACAGGCTGGAACAAACTGCATTAACCATAATGCCCAGGGGCCAACTCGCTGGTAGGAGGAGCAGTGTGCGACCATATGGATTGTTGTTTATTAAGGCTCCCTTGAGCCTGTCGATCTGACGAGCTCATGGTTACGCACCTGCCCGCCGCGAGAGGTATCAAGACCTGAGAACACTTTTGGCAGCCTAGGCAGCAACCCCATACAGACACCTATTCCCTGCTGATGAAAGGTAACGACCTTGAAACACGTGTCCAGGGATGACCAGCACAACGGTGGACATACTCTACATTTTTCCAGAAACGCACAAGCTGGAACAAACTGCATTAACCATAATGCCCATGGGCCAACTCGCTGGTAGGAGGAGCAGTGTGCTACCATATGGATTGTTGTTTATTAAGGCTCCCTTGAGCCTGTCGAGCTGACGAGCTCATGGTTACGCACCTGCACGCAGCGAGAGGTATCAAGACCTGAGAACACTTTTGGCAGCCTATGCAGCAGCCCCATACACACGCCTATTACCTGCTGATGAAAGGTAACGCCCTTGAAACACGTGTCCAGGGATGGCCATCACAACGGTGGACATACTCGTCATTTTTTCAGAAGCGCACACGCTGGAACAAACTGCATTAACCATAATGCCCAGGGGCCAACTCGCTGGTAGGAGGGGCAGTGTGCGACCATATAGATTGTTGTTTATTAAGCCTCCCTTGAGCCTGTCGAGCTGACGAGCTCATGGTTACGCACCTGCGCGCCGCGAGAGGTATCAAGACCTGAGAACACTTTTGGCAGCCTACGCAGCAGCCCCATACACGCCTATTCCCTGCTGATGAAAGGTAACGACCTTGAAACACGTGTCCAGGGATGGCCAGCACAACGGTGGACATACTCGACATTTTTTCAGAAGCGCACAAGCTAGAACAAACTGCATTAACCATAATGCCCAGGGGCATACTCGCCGGTAGGAGGAGCAGTGTGTGACCATATGATTTGTTGTTTAATAAGGCTCCCTTGAGCCTGTCGAGCTGAAGAGCTCATGGTTACGCACCTGCGCGCCGTGAGAGGTATTAAGACCTGAGAACACTTTTGGCAGCCTACGCAGCAGCCCCATACACACGCCTATTCCCTGCTGATGAAAGGTAACGGCCTTGAAACACGTGTCCAGGGATGGCCAGCACAACGGTGCACATACTCGACATTTTTTCAGAAGCGCACACGCTGGAACAAACTGCATTAACCATAATGCCCAGTGGCCAACTCGCTGATAGGAGGAGCAGTGTGCGACCATATGTATTGTTGTTTATTAAGGTTCCCTTGAGCCTGTCGAGCTGACGAGCTCATGGTTACGCACCTGCGCGCTGCGAGAGGTATCAAGACCTGAGAACACTTTTGGTAGCCTACGCAGCAGCCCCATACACACGCCTATTCCCTACTGATGAAAGGTAATAACCTTGAAACACGTGTCCAGGGATGGCCAGCACAAAGGTGGACATACTCGACATTTTTTCAGAAGCGCACACGCTAGAACAAACTGCATTAACCATAATGCCCAGGGGCTAACTCGCTGGTAGGAGGACCAGTGTGCGACCATATGGATTGTTGTTTATTAAGGCTCCCATGAGCCTGTCGAGCTGACGAGCTCATGGTTACGCACCTGCGCGCCACGAGAAGTATCAAGACCTGAGAACACTTTTTGCAGCCTACGCAGCAGCCCCATACACACGCCTATTCCCTGCTGATGAAAGGTAACAACCTTGAAACACGTGTCCAGGGATGGCCAGCACAACGGTGGACATACTCGACATTTTTTTCAGAAGCGCACACGCTGGAACAAACTGCATTAACCATAATTGCCAGGGGCCAACTCGCTGGCAGGAGGAGTAGTGTGCGACCATATGGATTGTTGCCCCTTTGACATGACTCGCATTGGATCAATCAATCAATCAATCAATCAATCAATCATAACACTTGTATAGCGCGCTACTCACCCGGGAGGGTCTCAAGGCGCTTGGGGGAAGGGGTCTGCTACTGTTCGAACAGCCAGGTCTTGAGTTGTCTTCTGAAGGCGAGATGGTCCTGGGTCAGTCGAAGGTGGATGGGGAGGGAGTTCCATGTTTTGGCTGCCAGGTAGGAGAAGGATCTTCCTCCGGCGGTGGCTCTTCGGATGTGTGGAATGACGGCGAGGGCATGGCTGGTCGATCGTAGCTGGCGGGTGGGTGTGTAGAAGGTTAGGCGGTCGTTGAGGTACTTGGGGCCCAGGTCGTGGAGAGACTTGTGTGCGTGGGTGAGGAGCCTGAACGTGATCCTCTTGTTGACGGGGAGCCAGTGCAGGTCCCTCAGGTGGCCGGAGATGTGGCAGCGTCGGGGGATGTCCAGGATGAGTCGGGCAGAGGCGTTCTGGATGCGTTGGAGTCTTCTCTGTAGCTTGGCTGTGGTTCCGGCGTAGAGGGTGTTTCCGTAGTCCAGTCGGCTGGTGACGAGTGCCTGGGTGACCGTCTTCTGGTTTCGGTCGGGATCCATCGGAAGATCTTGCGGAGCATGCGTAGGGTGTGGAAGCAAGATGATGGACGCCGTTGACTTGTCTGGTCATCGAGAGGGAGGAGTCCAGGATGATGCCCAGGTTGCGTGCGTGGTCTGTTGGTTTGGGAGCGGGCCCAGGGCGGGGGGCCACCAGGAGTCGTCCCAGGCGGAGGGTGATGGTCCCAGGATGAGGACTTCCGTCTTGTCTGAGTTCAGTTTCAGGCGGCTGGTCTTCATCCATTCGGCGACGTCTTTCATCCCTTCGTGTAGGCTGGTTCTGGAGGTGTCTGGGTCCCTGGTGAGGGAGAGGATCAGCTGGGTGTCGTCGGCGTAGGAGATGATGTTGAGATTGTGTTGGCGTGCGATGGCTGCAAGAGGTCTCATGTAGACGTTGAAGAGGGTGGGGCTGAGTGATGATCCTTGTGGTACGCCGCAGATGACTTCAGTGGCCTCAGATCGAAACGGGGGGAGGCGAACTCTCTGTGTTCTTCCGGCGAGGAACGAGACGATCCACTCCAGTGCCTTCTCCTGGATGCCGATGTTGCTGAGGCGTTGAACTAGGGTTCGGTGGCAGACAGTGTCGAACGCTGCAGAGAGGTCCAGGAGGATGAGTGCCGCTGTTTCCCCGTTGTCGAGCAGGGCTCGGATGTCGTCAGTGGCTGCGATGAGGGCAGTTTCGGTGCTGTGGTTGGCTCTGAAACCGGACTGCGAGGGGTCGAGGGATCCGTTCGTCTCGAGGACGGAGGCCAGCTGTCTGTTGACGATCTTCTCGATGACTTTAGCAGGAAAAGGGAGGAGCGAGATGGGGCGGAAGTTCTTGAGGTCGGTGGGGTCCGCTGTTGGTTTCTTCAGTAGGGCGCTGAGCTCAGCATGCTTCCAGCTCTCCGGGAAGGTGGCGGTGTTGAAGGAGGAGTTGATGATGTTCCCGAGTTGGGATGTGATGGTGGAGTCGGCCTTGTTTAAGACGTGGTGGGGGCACGGGTCGGTGGGTGATCCGGAGTGGATGGTGTTCATCGTGCGGGCTGTGTCTTCGGTGGTCACTGTGGTCCAGGTGCGGAGGGTGGTGGTGGGGGGCGTAGGTTTGACGGTTGGGTACGTGGGTGGTGCGCCGAAACTGTTGTGGATGTCGGCGATCTTGCGGTGGAAGAACAAGGCGAGAGAGTCGCAGAGATCTTGTGAGGGAGTGATGTCGTTGTTGCCGGTGCTGGCTTTGGAGAACTCCTTGACGATGCTGAAGAGTTCCTGCTGACGTGGGCGTTGTTGTCCAGTCGATCCTTTAGTGATTTCTTCTTGGTGGTGCGGATGAGCTGGTGGTGCTTGCGGGTGGCTTGTTTGAGGGCGGTCATGTTGTCTGTGGTCTGGTCGAGGAGCCAGGCTTTCTCGAGGGTGCGGCAGTTCTTCTTGGAGTCCTTGAGTTCGTCGGTGAACCAGGAGGCCTTCTTGCTTCTCGGTCTGCTGGGAAGGTTCTTCAGTGGTGCGAGGTCATCGGCGCAGGTGGTCAGCCACTGTGTGAAGTTGCGGGCTGCTTCGTTGGGGTCCGTTGTGCTGGCGGGTGGGCTCTGGCTAAGGGAGGTGGTGAGCTGGCCGGCGGTGATCTTGCTCCAGCTCCTGTGAGGTACCTGTTGCGGGTGGTGGTGGGTCGTGGTTCTTTTGAAGCTGAAGTGGACGCAGCTGTGGTCGGTCCAGTGGAGTCCGGTGGCGTGGCTGAAGGTGATTCCTAGGAGGATGTAGTCGGCGGAGAGGAGGGCGTGCGGGCTGATGAAGTCGGCGATGTCTTCGCTGAATTGTGGGCGTGGTCCCGGGGGTCTGTAGATGAGGGTGCCTCTGAGGGTGGTCTTGGGGTCGGTGTGTATCTGGAAGTGGAGGTGTTCCGCGGTGGCGAAGGTGTCGTCGGAGTCGGTCGTGATGCGGATGGTGTTCTTGTGGACGATGGCGATGCCTCCTCTGGTCTGGTTGATGCGATCCCTCCTGATGATCTTGTACCCGTCCGGAATGGCGATGGCGGTGTCGGGGGCTGAGGAGACGTTCATCCAGGTTTCCGTGAGGAAGGCGATGTCGGGTGATGTTGCGTCGAGGAGGTCCCAGAGTTCCACGGTGTGTCTGTGGACGGAGCGGGTGTTGAGCAGGATGCACTTCAGGTGGTTGCTGCTGGTGTTTGGCTTGGCGAGTGCGGTGCAGGTGCAGCTTTTGCAGGTGAAGGGTCCGTGGGTGCGTTTCGGGGTGGCTCGGTAGCAGGCGGGGTTCCGTCTGGCGTTGAGTGCGTTGAGGCTGGCGGCATCGTAGGTCCGTCGGGTCATCTTGCATCGGCGGGGGCCAGGGGTCCTGGTGCTGGGTGCGGGCCAGGCGCGGACGGGCACAGACGGGCTTACCTTTGGCACGCCTTCGGCGCACAATCGGCGCGCCCGCTGCGCGTCAACGCTGCGCGTTCGTGGGAGCGACATAAGAGGGAGCCGGGAGGGAGGAGCAGCTGGGTGGTGGGAGCGGGGCGGCGAATGGGCAGGAGGGGGGCAGGGCTGCAGGGGGGCAGCGGCGGGAAAGGAGGGCAGAGGGCGGCTCAGCGGCGGCTGGGTCGCCCTGTGGGACAAATGCAAGTGAAAAACGAGTAAAAACTAAACTAAGGCAGCAGAAATGAAGGCAGCAGAGGGCACCAAGGGCACTAGATGGCAGATGACAAGAGAAGAGAAGAAGGAGGAGGCAAAACGTAGAGAGAAAAAACGAGAAAAAAACGAGAAAAAACGAGTAAAAAATTAAGGATCTATCCTTCACTGGATCAAGCTGAACATTAAAATCCCCACCTATAATAAGGGGGAATTTACCATAATTAACCTGTCCTGATGTTTAACCAGAAAGGATCGATCGTCTGTATTGGGACCATAATAAGAAGAGCAAATCAACCTCTCCCCATCAAAATCCAGCAGAGCAATGATCCAGCTACCTGTCTGAACTGATCTTATTGTGCAGGTGATCCCTTTCTAAACCAGAATAGCCACTCTACGAATGTTTAATAATTCCTGGGAATAACAGAAACATTGTATCCAAGGAATTTTTGAAAAGATTGATTCAGACTCTGTAATTGTTTAGGTGAGTTTCTTGCAGCAAACATACATGAGCAGGAGACAACTCTAAATATTTAAAAATCAATCGTTGTCTCCTTGGACATCTCAAACCATTCAGGTTCCAGGAAATAAAATGAATATTCCGACCCCCCATCATTTTATCCTTACACAGCTTGAGTACCTTTTACCTAGTTTTTGGAATTGTTCAGCAAATAAACCAATCATAAGGACGTCATTTAATTCGTCAGGTGAGGAATATTTTTTACCTATTTTGCTCCCACCCTGTGCCTCCCCCGGTGCTCCCCCCAACACCACCCTCATCCACCCAAAACTCCAGTGAACCCCCGAAACCCTATTACCCTGAGGAACCCTACCTTCCAATAGGCCAACGCCTATTCGGACCCAACCCCCTCCCAAGCTATGTGAAAATACATAAAAACTACTGAAATCTGGCATTAGGAAACCAAACTCTCAAGATGACTACTGCCCCCTACATCCCTCCCTGTTTCTCAAGCTGGATCTTTTCTATGAGTAAATCTGCTTCGTTGGTAGTCCGGAACATATGCATATGGTTATTTCACATGACTCGCAGTGTAGCTGGAAACCTTAATTGGGCCTTTGCCCCTAGACTTTTTAATTCTGCCAGTCTTTTGCCCAGCTCCCACTGTCTTTCTGCCGTTATGTGGGAAATGTCAGATCTGATAGAGAAAGTAAAGGAAGACAGATTGGTGAAAGGCGAAGATAAGACTCCTGCTTTTAGGGCTGCGGAGAGGGTCTGTTCTTTGACTGAATATGAAAGAAAATTAACCAGAATTTTCCGTGGTTTCTGCCTTCCTGGATGCCTTTTAAAGGGGTCTCTGTGTACCCTCTGAATTTCATGATTTAAGTTAACATTAGGAAGACTCTCAAGAACCGTGCCTTTCAGTAATGGAATCAGAAACCCCTTTATATCCTCTCCCTCAATCGCTTCTGGAACATTTAAGAACTTCAAATTATTTTTTCGTGAATGATTCTCCAGTCTTTCCAGATCATATTTGAGCTCTTTATTTTGAATAACTAACTTCTCCAACTGGAAAGAGGAGGACTCTATTGCACTCTTCATCTTTGGGATCTCCGTCCTTGCAGTGACCCCTTCAAGCTTCTTGGCAAGGATCTCACATGAAGACTTGATGGCAGCCTGATTCGCCTCAGAAGCTAAGAACCTATTCGCCAATTCTGCTTGATTTGCCTTTCAAACAGTGATTCTGCTTGCCATTTCATCTTTCAGGGCGAGGAGAATGTCTGCAAGGGAGTGAGAGTGAGAGCTCGATGTCGAAGTGTTCTGAGAGTTCGGAGGCAAGGGAAATAGGGTTTTGCTGCACAGACTTTCTTCCAACTGCCCCTTATGCCACTCTTCGACCTTCTCATGGGTCTCTTGCTCAATCCTACCTTCGCCACCTTTTTGCACCTGAACTCTTCCCAACTCTTCCCCAAGGTCAGGGACCAGAACAGGAACAGGAACTGTCACTGATTTTATATCCGACCCCTTCTTTTGGTCTAACACTGAATATCTGTTTGAAAGAGCTATAGCTGGATGCACCTCTAACTCCGTCTCTAATATTGTGATGAGACCTGTGGATTCCGCTGGTTCAGCAGAGTTCAGTGTGGTGGAATTTTGTTCAGACTGGATGATCGCTGAACTCTTTTTTTTTTTTGTCATAGGAATAGACGCAGGTTTTGAAGACACCACCAAAGCCACGATGGACTCAGGATTTGATCCAGCCATAATTTCCAAGGCCCCTTCCACTTTCGGTAGAGGAGAGGTCAGAGACATTACTTTGGTAGAGGAAAGGGACATGACCTGATAGAAAGTTTTCAGTGACTGGGTAATTTTAGATTTCGTCAAGGGAGTTTTCTTGTCCCGAACTTTCCCCTTGCCTCTCTAAGACTTGGGTTTAGCTGGAGTATTTGATGAGCCTGCACCCTCCGCCTGTTTGGTCTGTTTTGCTGAAATTTTTACATCTGCCACTGGGGGGGATATTCGCTGTGGTAAGCTGGTATGGGTTATCAAGTTATTAGAAGCGAAATGGGCCACCCTTGCCCGCAGCAATTATCTAGTTAATTTGGGGGGAGATGTTCCCGTTTGCAATATGACCCCCTTCTCCATACAGTCCAGTGAGACCTTACAGAAAATATCCCCTCCCTCCGTAGTCGGTACAACGTTGAAATCACAATGTGGGAACTTATTGTCCCCTTTAGAGCTGCCCGGCAGTGTCCCACATTCTAAGAGCTCATGCTCTTTGCATTTAGCTCCGAAAACGCCGTACCCACACTCAGCCTCTCCTACCTGCTCTGAAGAATATGTATTTTCCATCCTATACAATCTCCCTCCCGTACTGTAGAGTGGCAGCAGAAGGAGCCCGCTTCTCCTCCGCTCACTAGCGGCAATTGTCCACCTCCAGCCCGATTTCAATGCACCGGGGCATAGACCAACAAAAACGCCTGCGCCGTCAACCGCCGCTGCCGAGTACTTCAAAAGCTCTTCCCGCATATCAATCGTCAGAAGCTAAACAAGAGCCCAACGAATGCTACCACCCGCGGTCTGCGGAGAAAAACACAGAAAAAGGTACAAATCAAAAATGTAGATTAACTCTCATAGTTTTGGGGAGAATACGGTAGTTTACGCGAGGTTATCTGAGCCTTGAAGCTCCACCGCCATCAGGAGCCCGGAGAGGTGCGTCCGCGGCCGTTCACGCCGCGCCCGGCATGTTCCTCCTCCTGTTTCATATTAATAATTTGTTATGTTGTGTCATAGAAAGCTTTTTCATCAGTAATCCCTCATAACGACTTTGTTAAAATAATAGAAAAGCAGTTAATAAACATGTTAAATTCAGTATTCCAAAAATTCTTCTTTTGTATAAATGAAAGCACACCTTTACTGGTGCTGGTACTTCAGCTTTTCTCAGTTTCAATGCTATTTTTCTAAATGTGTGCAACGTGCACATTAGAGTTTCATTCTCAAAATCTGTTTTTATGTTGTGCAAAGAATGACCAGCATTTACACTGCAACAACATCGTTATATCACTAAGGTGCACTAATAAGACACAGCATGAAAACAAAAGAAGGAAATCAGAAATGAAGAAGACATCAAGCATCAGCACACTTCAAAGGGTTAGGCAATTCGGAACACACTGGGCTATCATAATTTTAGGAGACTCTTATACTGCAGAAATGCATTATTGTTTTTGAAAAACTCAAATTCAATAGAGCTAAAATCGATCTTGGCTCATTATGACCTCTGCAGGTTTTAGAAATTGGATCGCAGATATACAGAAATTTAATTTGAGCCACTAAAAATGTACTTGCCCAGAGGAAGCAATAGATGGTTGCCATGAAACACGTGCTGGAAGTATTTGTTGACATGACGCTTGTTGACAAACTCTTAATCAACTGCAAATAAATTCACAATGGCAAAGAATTGGAGACAAGTGTTATTTATTATCCCAAACAACTGCATAGTAAAGAAAATAATATTGGTGCAACAATTAAAGCTACTACCTTGGAGCCGCCTATTGAGTTGATATTCTAATTTGTAACACTGCCACCTTCTGGAGTGCATTAGTAAACTAGTTCATTGCAATGAATCTCTGCCTTTTTTAAAGGTTTTGTTTGAGGAACAGTTCCAAAGCATTCTGCTGATGTGCATAGTCGAAATAACGTTCAGATCATATATGAAAGCAATACTCAGCTGATGCATCAGGATAAGGTGGGCGGAGACAATCATATTTCCCTGTCAATGACAAATTGTCAAGCAGCCATCTGAGCGTGCCCTGGCAAGTCGTAAGAGCATTGAGTACTTCCTGGGTTTTCACAACAGGGGAGCCATATTAGACGCTACCAGTAAGTTGACATGAGACAATAACATTGTAAATTGTAAATGCATGCGTGCAGGCTGTTCGAGGCTGGAGGAGAGTCAGAGCTGCAAGCAGCTTTTAGAAACGGATCAGTGGGGAGGCAATGCTTCCAGGTCATCACAGTAGAGACTGTAAACAGACCCAGATGACAGATTGTGTCGTGGTCACGGAGCAGTGAATCTAATGCAACTGCAGGAGTTTTTCAAGCATTTCAAGCTGCCCCAATCTGTTTACACACACACACAAAGTCTTCTGCCTCCCTTTGTTGTCATAGGGCTCCAGAACTGAATTCAGCACATACAATTTCAGTTATACCTTCGACCATAAATGTCTAAATCGTCACAAAGGTTAAATGCAGGCGAAATATTGAATAGTGCATATACGGGTGCAGTAAAAGTGGTCGAAGTGATTGACATATAACACTATCACGTTTGAAATAAAAACATACATGGATAGGATTCTTAGATTAGAAGAAAAAAGATATCCTCTTTCCTTCTGATATTAAAATGTGAATAATCTCACACATAGATGAAAGTCGGAAGGACCAAAGCATGTCTTAAAGTGTGTTATTTTGTTTTTAGCATTACAATGCTATCTTGTCAATTGCCTGTGGCTTGTACCTTAGGGGCGTGGTTAATAATTGACTGAGTGCAATCCCCAGTGACTTCAGTGCCCCTTGCAGCAGGGCTATTTTCAGAGACACGTGAAAGGAGAGAACCTTCCTGGTCCCCTGGGGCTGTGGGTCAGCGATCTGAGCGACAAGGTCTCATATGAAAACCATGAGCAAGGGGTTGCTGGACACTCGACTTTACTATTGTGATGCAGGCAAGCATGACCTCTGGCGACCAGTCATGTTTGTGATTTAAAATAACCTGCTGAAATTCTGGTATTCGTGGCAGACGTGATTGTAAAAGACTGACTTGCTAAGATAGATGCAACTAGAATAAAACCTCTTGTGCGTGCTGTAATTCAAACAATTTTAGAGTCCGGTTGTGCACTGCATTAGACAATTTGTGTGTTAATCGAGAGAATAGCCAGAAAAATAAAATACCCCCCACTTTAACCCATATATAGCAATACATGTGCAAGTAAAGTGAATGATCCTAGCTCTCTCTATGATGTGCCATGGGAATTGTACCTCCTTGGAAAATTTGCAGAAATTTGTACAAAAATACAAAACGTACAGAACATTTTGAAAGAAATTTGGCCTAAATCTACACAGTTATCTGTACTGGCTTATTTCTTTCATTCATCCTATCCACCTTCTTTCTTCCATTTTATGGTTCTCTCCTTCCTTTTTTCCATCGTTTTTCCTTTGTTTTTATACATATTTCATACTTTCTTTCTTTGACTATTCTTCTCACTCCATCTGATTTTTTCTAGCTTTTCATCCTTCTTCATATCCTTTCATTCTTATTATGCTCATGTTGTTCCTCCACACTTTCTTTTCTTTTTGTATTCCTTCCATTATTTTCTTTTCTCTATTCTTTCCTTCAGACCCCCATCCTTTTGCTTCACATTTCTTCATTTCAGATTATTTGTCTGCTTTCCTTCTTTTTATCCTTTCGTTTTTCTTATTTATTTAATTGTTCTTTACTTTTCTTCTTTCCACCCTTCATTTTTCTTTTATGGCTTTTTCCTTCCTTTTTCTTATTTTGCCTCTTTTTCCTATTGTCCTATGTCCTTTTGTACCGTTTGAGCTTCATGCTTCTTTTTTCTTCTTTCTTTTTATTTGCGTTTTACTTTCTTTCCTATATGCTGTCTCAATTTATTTGCCTCTATCTTATTTTTTCCTAGCCATTTTAAGATTCTTTCTTTCTTTCTTTCTTTCTTTCTTTCTTTCTTTCTTTCTTTCTTTCTTTCTTTCTTTCTTTCTTTCTTTCTCTCTTTCTCTTTGTGACTTGTGTTGTGCAGTGAGCCCAACGTAAAAGTTATGAAGGATCATAAAACAATTGAATATGCTTCTGTAGCACCCTTCGCTCAAGCTGGTATAGTGGATGGTTAGCAACACCCTTGTTGTTAATGTAAGATAAAACATACAGCATATGGTTGTACTCAAACGTTGATAACAGAAAATTCCAATTCATGCAGCTCTGTCTCACTGAACATTAATATGACTTTACAATGCATGATGTTGACACACATGGTTTACCATGTACATAATACCATGTGTTGACCTTTAAAACAACCCATGGCATTATATCGGGGACCTTAGCCCAAATATTTGTGTATATATAGTATATATATATATATTCACAGAAAAAACCATAGGTTATAGACCATATATAGTTAGGAATTAGCATTTACAAAACCTTGAAAATTCACTGAAAAAACCATAGGTTATAGACCATATATAGTTAGGAATTAGCATTTAGAAAACCTTATTTTACTCACACAAAACCATTGAAATTCCATATATAGTTAGTTGCACTAACTATATATCGCGCACCCGCAATCCACTGCTGATGATGTCACATATTACATCATTCATGACATGGTCAGTGACATCACTGATGACATCACTGATGACATCTCAAATGACATCACTGATGACATCACTGATGACATCTCATTTGACATCATTCTTGTGCTAATACGATAAACCTCTTCAGACTCTAATATAACCTTAGATACACTCAGTGTATACAGACACTCACACACTGTCACTCATCCATGGAGTTACTCACACACCTAGTCAGTCATGCAAAGAAACAATCTCACCTCCATTTCCTCAACTATACAGTTATACACACCTTACTTATTCAAACATATACTAACACATATTTACTCTCTTATACAATCCCTGATACAAGTTCACAATGATCCATACAGCCACTCACACATTCAGTGGCTCTCATGCACAGTTATTTATATATGCCAACTCTCACATGTACTGTGTTTTACATATGTACTTACTATGACATGTAGCATTGAGATATCCATTCACTCATCAATACACTCATGCACACAGTCAACCGCCCATGTAGCTTTTTCCACATGCACTCTTGAACTCATACACCTAGTGAATCAACTGCTCACACATCTATGCACAGAGTCACACACCTCCCAGCCACCCCCACACAAACTCAATCTCCCATAGAAATACTTGGGCAACCAATTAATAACACATATAGCCTCTCGTATAGCTAATGATCAACACATGCAGCAGTTTACATCACAACAGACATAATGATGCACAAATTAAGACAGTTTAGTCACTAACCCATGCATTCAGTGAGACACATTTAATCACTCACTCATACAGTCAGTCACGCACCTACTAAATCCTTCATCCAGACACTTATACATCCACTCATTCTTCAATATCTAAGACATATTTTAACTTTACAGAAACATACAGTCACTGGATGTTGTCATCAGTGATGTCATTTGAGATGTCATCAGTGATGTCATCAGTGATGTCACTGACCATGTCATGAATGATGTAATATGTGACATCATCAGCAGTGGATTGCGGGTGCGCGATATATAGTTAGTGCAACTAACTATATATGGAATTTCAATGGTTTTGTGTGAGTAAAATAAGGTTTTCTAAATGCTAATTCCTAACTATATATGGTCTATAACCTATGGTTTTTTCAGTGAATTTTCAAGGTTTTGTAAATGCTAATTCCTAACTATATATGGTCTATAACCTATGGTTTTTTCTGTGAATTTCATTGGTTTTTTAACAGCTAATATCTGTAGCTGTAAAATGTATTCTTCTTTAAATCCAAAAATATATTTTATATGTTTATGAATAATTTTTTTTTTAAATATTTTTTTTTCTTCGTTCCCGCTTCGCGAATCGGGAAGCTTCCCGTTAGCTGACCTTGATGCCGCGAAATAGACCGCAAGCCGGTAAACGTTTCTTTACCGCAAGTGCCGCGTTAGAAAACAACATCGTGACGCCTCCCGTCCGCATGACGTTTCACGTTGTCGCGTGATACGTCATATGACGTGCTACGTTAGCGAACTGGTACGCGAAGCGAGTCGCAAAGCGCAGGTTTCTGGAAGCAAACCGGGAGGCCCTGCAAAGCGCTTAACGTAAACACAGCAAGTCATGTGACTTGGTAATAACACTTTTCATTGGTTCATTTCACTTTTGGTTTCCTAATGATGTAAGACTAGGTCATATAATCTAAAATGAACACTTTTGATTGGTTGAGAACTCTTGTTTTTCCCAAATGATGAAAATCCCTCCTTCTTTCCTCACTCTGACTTTCATCATTGTGAGAGAAAGACCCTTTGTGATCACTGAGCAATGGCTTCTTTAGTAGCTTCAGCTGGTGCTTCCCCACCACCTCCACCACATCCAAGGAAGAGTGGACCACCTGCTCAAGTTGTAATTCAACAAGAAGAAGAAGAAGAGGAACAGGAGGACGAGCACGAAGAGAGGCAGTTTTTGCCTGAGCAGCCCAGGACGTCTCACCGGAAAGAAAACTTCATTTGGCAATTTTTTAAAATTCCCAAAGGTCAGAAAAAAGTAAATGCAAGATACGTAACTTGCCTTATATGTCAAGATAGACTGTCCAGAGGGACCGACAAAAAATACAGTTTCGGAAACTACACAATGCATCGCCATATGACTAGGTGGCATCCTAACAACTACAGTGCTGCACAGTTTCGGAACGACCTAGATAATCTCCCTATTATGGCCAGAAGATCTGTTGTACCGGAAGTAACGGGACCAGAGGGCAGGGAGATGGTGCCAAATATACAAATGAGATTTGGTGATGTAAAACACACCTGCGCATTTTGCGATGGATTCATTTCCTACGGAGAAAAAAGCATCACTCTGATCAACAGAGCTATTGACTATCATATGCAAGTTTGTCCGAAACGCCCAAAATAATAAATACTTCTTTTTTTTGTTTTGTTGCTCCTGTTGAGCCCTTTACAATGAATCGTTTTCATTGCCCCCTCCAAGAAAAACCCAAAAAAATATAAAACTGTTCCGAAAAATTCAAAAACAGTAAAAAAATGTTCAGAAAAATAAAAATAAAAGTTCTTTTCAGAACTACCTCCCCGTTATTAAAAAATTGGTACAATATTTGGAACTGTGCCAACCTCTATTTCTCTTAGTTCGCTTCCTAGTTCGCTCGCTGGTACGCGAACTGGAAGCGAACCAAAAACAGTAAGTATAAGGGAAGGAAACACACACTTATGTTAAAAGAAAGACAGCTATAGGGGAGTAAACTAGAGATACCATTACCCGTAATCCACTGCTGATGATGTCACATATTACATCATTCATGACATGCTCAGTGACATCATCAGCAGAGGATTGCGGGTTTTTTGGCAACATGCCTTATCCACGGTTTAATAACGCTGCCTTTTGCTTTATATAAGTTTTCAAATTGTATGAAATATATACCAATAGGTCGTTATGAACCTTTAGGTAGTGCTTTTCTTCATGAGGTCTGGTCGCTTCCATACACATATAGATGTTTCAAAGATGATCAAGAAGTTTATCTGAATGGAGAGGAATGCACTGAGACGCCAGATCATTCACTAATGTGTAGGCACATACAGTTACACGATTCATGCAACAAACACCGACCAAATATGGCTTGCGTGTTGCAAGGCACGCCAGTTCCTGCTATCATCCCCACGTTCAAGTTGTTGGAAAATGGTAGTTATTTGATGCTCAATAATGAAGATTGTTCTGAGTTAATTAAAAGTATTCCTTTTATCGTAACAGTAAGTGAACGGGTTATTTGCTGCAGAAATGTTCTATTTCCTCCCACACATGAACATAGGGAGTTTTCAATCTGGCCACAAATACCAACCTTGGGACACGTTTCAACGGCATGGCAAGAATAAGAGCTCTTTTGTCTCAGAGAGAGGTGGCCTTGAGTTCGGCCCGTGAAACTTTCGTACTTCACATAGCGAACACCCGTACACAGGTTTGCCTTTCAATTTCAGCAACATGTTTCCGACTATCTTTAACGCATCCTCCACAAAATCCCTGGCACACTTTTTTAAAGTTGTTACCAGTGGTCTCGTGACTTCATTTGAGAAAATCTTTGGAGTCATCCCTGCTTCCTTTCATTGTATTTTCTGCACTCTGGTTCGTGGATTGGCATTTTTACTTGCATTACCAGCGGACGCTCTTGTGCTTTTTTACATTTTTAAATATGGATGTCCCTCCTATGCAACCTCCGACCCTGCAGCTGCTGACACTGTTCCGCAATCGCATGCTAGAATATTATGGCACAATGCCGTTGGCGATATTAAACACGGCATATGGATTATCTTTTCGGTTCTCCTACTTCACCTGTGTCCAGCCTGTATTTCACTGCCTGACCTGTGATTTCGATTGGGCCATTGATTTGTGTCTCTGCGGACCGGTTTCTCCTGACGTCGACTTTAATCAGCTGATGACTCCTATCATTACTCACGAGTTGGTTTGTCCTGGCGAAAGGATTATGGCTGTGGCATTGATGCATGGACTACTTGGTCCCTGGAATTTACTGGCGGCAGCACAGTCTTTCTTGGAACAGAGCTTTCTTGAAAACCCACCGAGCTGTCCTCTGATGGTGATAGAGGATCCGGTGCTGGGAGAGCACGTATGTTCTTTTCCGCTTTTAAATTGGATGGCTGAACTGTTTTCGGATGAAGACGGTGACTTCCTATTGGAGGCTGTTGCAGCTTATTTTGCATACACAGTTATGTCATAGACCTTTTTCATGTTTGATATGCTGAGTACTAGCATTTCATTGACAATTCATTGACTTATTTGTCAAGTTTTTATTATTTACCTTGCCTATTGGCTTAAGACTCGATAAAGTACTTGGCTGTTTTATTTTTCTTTAGCATTAAATTTTCCTAGTTTTTAATGCTTTACCTTGCGGACCGTCCACATATAAACTTGCAATCTGCTCTCATGAGATGGCACTTCTATTATCTTATTCAGTTCGTTTCCGGATCATGAGGAGGTGTCATCTAGGTCCTGGATATCTTTACACCGTGTTAAGTTAGCATGGGCTCATTACCGGTTTAAACGCCATTTTTCCTTTTTTGCAACTTCTGCACACGACACTTAGTTGTTGCTTTAGCTTTCCACCTAGTAGTTCATCGTGGTTTACATGAGAATAATATGTTATTGGTCTACTATCTGCTTTACTTGTTAAACTATATCTGTACAGCGAGTGCTAAAGTTTCAAGAACAACACGATACAGAATTGTTATGAGGTCTGATCTCCACGACTTCATACTCATAACATAAGTGCAACTTCTGCCAATTCTGGGCATGAGGCGGGTTTTATATTGCTTTGCCGAACACACATACACAGCAGTTGATGCGGTTCACATGAAGAGAGAGCTGGTGTATGCTGATGTGATTCCTTCAAATCTAAGACACTAAAGTATGGGCACGCCCTAAACCAACACAAAGAGACCTTCTTAGCAAATAATATAATATGTGTATTAGGGAGGGTGAGATATAAGCAGCCGCGGGCCGTGGAGGGAGTTACGATGGGGCAGGGAGGCGGGGAGGGGGAGAAGCAGGGTGGAGCCCTCTCTACCTTGCCCCTCCCCCTCCCCGCCTCCCTGCCCCACCGTAACTCCCTCCACGGCCCGCGGCTGCTTATAAGTGTTGCTAACTCTTATTCATTTACAGCATGTTAACATACTGTCACCATTCGCTTTTTATGTACTAGTAACTATGCTGGTAATTTTGCTACTGATAATATGTGTACTTGTATTCTCCACCCTGCTTCTCCCCCTCCCCGCCTCCCTGCCTCACCGTAACTCCCTCCACGGCCCGCGGCTGCTTATAAGTGTTGCTAACTCTTATTCATTTACAGCATGTTAACATACTATCACCATTCACTTTTTATGTACTAGTAACTATGCTGGTAATTTTGCTACTGATAATATGTGTACTTTTATTATCTAAGGTACTACGCCTGAGAAGACGGCATTAGTAAATAAACATTTCAAATACACATCTGTTCTTCTTAACTCCATGTTCTGGTTTCTAAGAAATCTATAACGACCGACTGTTCATGAGTTCCACGTATCCTGAGGTACTATAAGTTCATATTCTGGATTGTCTAAACATTGAGAGTTTGTTATATCCAATGTGACACTGTACCTAGCTTGCTAAATAGTTTTTGATTACTAACGTGAGTTTTGGGACACCCTAATTCGCCGAGGTTCCAATCCTCTGTCCACAGTTCTGTGTGAGAACAGAAACCCTGCGACAGGGGCACCCCCGACCCTTGCTGGAGCTTCATCACACTTGCGATACAACTCCAGCAATGCGCCACCTTTACGGCACAGATACATCACGCATCTGTGCTGTTTTTGCCCCATGATGCGCCGCATTGTAAATGCAGCACACCATAGGTGACGGAACAGCGGCACAGAATGACTAACACATCCCTGGTGATGCGCCAGTCATCATAAATGTATCCCTATGCTTCTTATCTTGTTAGAGATGAACCGCCATATGTATCATCAAAGTTATTTGCATTTCCTAAATAGCGAACTTTAAGGAATAAATAGCGATTCTTTACCATTCCTAGTTTGCGATGAGCTATTTGCTAATTAGCCGAATGTAGCCCAATGAAGCCCAATGTAGCCCAATGTAGCCCAAAGATGGCCGCCAGACACACAAAAAAACAAATGTAGCCCAAATATCAGCCAGATGTAGCCCAACTATAGCCCAGTGACAGAATGACCAATCAGCTTCGCAAACCTCCGTTACGCGAAGCGGAGCGCTGTTACAGATATATATCTTTTTTTGAACGTTAATTTCTCAAAATCCACTGGAGCACATATAATGAGACCTAGCAAAGGCACATCGGGCTACCAGTCCCTAATATTTTGCCAAGTTTCGTGCAAATCCATTCAGCCGTTCAATTATTATTATTATTATTTTTTTTTGCCCCGCGGGGCCCTTTTAAAACCTCCACATCAAACCTAGGGGGTCAGCGAGGATCTACTATGCCCCCTTATAGTTATTTCCCCCTTTGTTTTGACCTCCTCTTGTCTCTCGATCCTACCGAGAGACAAGATGGCGGCCGCTACGGACTGTTTGGAATGTTGACAGACGCCGGAGAACCAATCAGCTTCGCTTCACAAAGCTCCGTTGCGCGAAAAGTCCGCGAACCAGTGCGCTGCCCGGTCCGCTGTTACAGATATATATCTTTTTTTAAACGTTAATTTCTCAAAATCCACTGGAGCACATATATTGAGACCTACAAAAGGCACATCGGGCTACCAGTCCCTACAATTTTGCCAAGTTTCGTGCAAATCCATTCAGCCGTTCGGGCTGAAAGTGAGGCCAACCGCCCTATGGAAAACTCAATGTTAAAAACACGTTTTGGGACCCCCCTTTTTTCTCGGCCCCCACTGGACGAACCCCCCCCAAATTTTCAAGGGCTGCTCAGAAACAAAATGTGCCATTTTCCTGAAAATTTCAGCCGATTCCGTCCACAAACGCCAAAGTTATTAGACATAGAATTTTCAAAAAACCCATAGAGAAAAAATCCTAACTATATATACCTACTGGCGACCGCCAGTAGGTAATATATATATATATACATATATATATATATATATATATATATATATATTACCTACTGGCGGTCGCCAGTAGGTATATATAGTTAGGATTTTTTCTCTATGGGATTTTTGAAAATTCTATGTCGAATAACTTTGGTGTTTGAGGACGGAATTGGCTGAAATTTTCAGGAAAATGGCACATTTTGTTTCTGAGCAGCCCCTGAAAATTCGGGGGGGGGTTTCGTCAAGGGGGGGCCGAGAAAAAAGGGGGTCCCAAAACGTGTTTTTCCCATGCAATTTTCCATAGGGCGGTTGGCCTCACTTTTAGCTCAAACGGCTGAATGGATTTTCACGAAACTTGGCAAAATTGTAGGGACTGGTAGCCCGATGTGCCTTTGCTAGGTCTCAATATATGTGCTCCAGTGGATTTTGAGAAATTAACGTTCAAAAAAATATATATATCTGTAAGCGCGCTCCGGGCAGCGCCCCGGTTCGCGTACCTGACGCGTAACGGAACTTCGCGAAGCAAACCTGATTGGCTCTCCGGTGTCTGTCAACATTCTAAACAGTCCGGAGCGGCCGCCATCTTATCTCTCGGTAGGATCGAGAGACAAGAGGAGGCCAAAACAAAGGGGGAAATGACCATAAGGGGGCATAGTAGATCCTCCCTGACCCCCTAGGTTTGATGTGGAGGCTTTAAAAGGGCCCCGCGGGGGAAAAAAAAAAAATATCTTTTTTTGTTTTTTTTTGCGTGGGGAGCGCCCGGTACGCGCACCGGGAAGCGGTCTGGGGAGCGTACTATAAGGAAAAAAGAATGATAGACTATGATATTTTGAAATATTGTATGTTTATTGATTGTTCTTTTTGTTTTTTTTTGTTTTTTTTATTTAAGTAGCAGTATTTATGATTATTAAATATAAATTTATTTTTGTGATTGTGCACAGTATACTATTAGTCTGACTTTACATTATAATCAATTTGGTACTAGTTTATGAATTACATATAAAAATGATTAAAGACTCAAAAATTTTTTATTATTAAATATAATTTTATTTTTCTGATTCTTTTTCAAAATTTAATAGAACGTCTAACATTTGACTGTCCGATATGTCTTCTTTTTGACTGAACATAACTTCCCACATTTGACCGTCCTCATATTGAAGTAAGAAATCCACAGATTCTACACCTTGTAGAAGTTCATGGTCCCGTGATTCATCCATGAATTCCAAGTCAATGGGTTCAATGATTTCCTCATTGTTCATCTCTAGGACAATTTCAAAGGAAACGTTCTGTTTTCCTTCCATTTTTGTGCTGAAATTTGCATAAAAATAAATATATCAGTAGAGATAGGGCACTGTTGGGTTTAAGTTCAGACAGGTACTTTTCAGGCGTGAAGTAGTACTATTAAAAAGTGCCTGTGAAAAAGCCTAAGTAAATTCATAATTATACCACAGAAACCTAAATCAATCCATAATTATAATAAACAAGCCTTTCTCAATGTCTAACTCTTACAGAGGGATAGTATATAACTATCTGAAAATGTTTTCAAATTTATAAAATAACATCTTACCTTTTAAAAACAAGTTTAAGTTGTCAGTGAAAATGATTTTGCAATGTAGTTCAGGAAGTAGTAGTCAAAATGGCTGTGTTTCTCTCTCTTTCTTTATATATATTCAGGTACATAACCAATCAAACGTCAGGTAAAAAAAGTAGAAAATGAAAGTAACATTTTAATTGGTTGTCAATTCCAACACTTCAGATGTGTTTTGTGAAGTAATTTACCTCAGGGTATTTAGAGAGGTCTACAGGCTAAATGGCTAAATGGAATTCCAATCAAATTTGTGAAAATGGTAGGGATTGGTATGTAGTATGAGCTAATCTATATTTGGTGAAAGTGTCTCCAGTGGTTTTTCTGTATATTACTTTCCCACCTTTTTTGAGCGAGCGCTTCCCGGTGCGCGCTCCGGTACGCGAACCGGCAGCGTTACGGGAGTCCTCCATTTTGTGTTTCGGTAGAATTGAGATACAAGATGGAGGGCAAATAATGTTCAGAATGGGTAGAAGGGGGCACGGTAGACGTATCCTGACCCCCTAGGTTTTCTGAGGGTGGCTGAGGAGGCCCAAATGTGCGGAAAAAAAATAAATCAAATTTTCGCGCGGTTAGCGTCGGGTGCGCGTACCGGGTAGCGCTCCGGGGAGCGCACTTTGATGAAAATTAGTGAAAAAAGTTAGAGTAAAATAATAATTGTGAGTGATCAGATGTAGGGTAGCTCTGAAAAGAGCTTTTGGGTCCTGTGGCTGATGTAGGTACCTACAAGTAGGTACCAATGCACAGTCTTAAATTGAGGATGAAAATTCTGTTCCCCTCATCTGAGAAGTGAACTCCATCTGCTCTGTAGATATCTTGCATGTAGTAACCCAAGTTATTGTTGTAGATGGAGCCCATTCCATGGTCTCTCATGTAAGCTGAAACAGGCTTCCTCGATTTCTCAATTTGTGGACAAAATTGGTTGGACCACCTCCATTTCTGTCTTTGGCATATATTTGAATATACCAAGGCAGTTTGAGGAAATAGTGCCATCAATTGCTCAAAGGTGTCCTTTAAAAGCACTTCCAGACCTACCCCAGTCAAAGTGCCCAAGTCATTTCCTCCACAGTGCACAATTAACAGGTCAGGTTTTGGCAAATGCAAAAAGGTTTTCACCAATGGTATCAATTGGTGACATCTTAATCCTCTGTGGCCAATCCAGTTGATTTCCACATTTTGTAAATTGAGGTTGTGTAAATTTCTGTTATCAGTATACCTTTGAGCCCAGTGGATATAACTATGTCCAACAATCCAGACAGAAAACATGGTGAGAGGAGGTTCTGCTGCAGTCAGATGAAGTGTGGTAATGAAATGGCAGTTGAAACAGTAGGAGTATGTAATGAAAAAAACTGTGGAGTTTCTGTAGTAATTAATCAGTAGCAGTGATTGGTGTATTTTGATTGCTGAAAAAAGTTAGGGTGCATGGATGAGTTCTTTGAAAGATGTAATTTGAATGGTCACGAAAAAATCATTTTATGAAAGATTGCACTGGATACGCAGGTGTACTGAGAGTTCAGAGTTCAATTGAAACATTGTTGTGTGAACTTGCAAACATGAGAGGTCTTTCAGGAGGTGGTTGCTATGGAAAAAAGGCAAAAAAGGGCAGAGGGGGGAAGGGTGTTGATTAGAAAAAAGTGAGGGAAGAGTTTTGATTGGGTGACATGAGAGATATGTGTGATGAATTACAGCATTTCTGTGCCATTGTTGGTTGCAGCCTCTGGAGTGCATACCTTTTGCTCTGCTGAAGACAAATTGGTGTGTGTCTGAGACTGTTTTGAAACTCAAAAAGTATTTGCTAAGGTGAGAAAAGATTCATTTAATTAAAATAGAGAATAGTATGCTTTAAGGAGAAAATTATGAAGAAAGTTGTGTATTTAAAATGTTGCTTTGTGTCAAGTGTTTTACAAATAGATTTTGTTTCTTTGAGTTACATAGCCATGTTATATAGGCATGATAAAAGTGACGCAAAAATGGTGCAAGGGCCTTAAAAAAATGCTTTCATGTGTCTTAGGGCATTTTAAGTCACTTCCCCATGAATGTAGGTATATAATTAGTTTACATGATGTGTTTAAAAACGTTTTTTGAAATCAATTAGGTTTCTTGATATGTACTGCTAGAGTTTCATAGGTTGCTTGGGGCATATTTACAAGGCCTTTGAGTTCCTTTGATGTTATTTTTCCCATTTTAATTTAAGACATTTCCTTGTGGTGCAAGGTCCTTGTAAATACGCCCCCATGTGTGCTTGGCAAATTTAGATTTTGATTCTTTGAGTTACATAGCCATGTTAAAAGTGACGCAGAAATGGTGCAAGGGCCTTAAAAAAACGCTTTCATGTGTCTTAGGGCATTTTAAGTCACTTCCCCATGAATGTAGGTATATAATTGCTTTACATTATGTGTTTAAAAACGTTTTTTGAAATCAATTAGGTTTCTTGATATGTACTGCTAGAGTTTCATAGGTTGTTTGGGGCATATTTACAAGGCCTTTGAGTCTCTCTGATGTTATTTTTCCCATTTTAATTTAAGACATTTCCCCGTGGTGCAAGGTCCTTGTAAATACGCCCCCATCTGTGCTTGGCAAATTTAGATTTTGATTCTTTGAGTTACATAGCCATGTTAAAAGTGACGCAAAAATGGTGCAAGGGCTTTAAAAAAACGCTTTCATGTGTTTTAGGGCATTTTAAGTCACTTCCCCTTGAATGTAGGTATATAATTGATTTACATGATGTGTTTAAAAACGTTTTTTGAAATCAATTAGGTTTCTTGATATGTACTGCTAGAGTTTCATAGGTTGCTTGGGGTATATTTAAAAGGCATTTGAGTCCCTTTGATGTTATTTTTCCCATTTTAATTTAAGACATTTCCCCGTGGTGGAAGGTCCTTGTAAATACGCCCCCATGTGTGCTTGGCAAATTTAGATTTTGATTCTTTGAGTTACATAGCCATGTTAAAAGTGACGTAAAAATGGTGCAAGGGCCTTAAAAAACGCTTTCATGTGTCTTAGAGCATTTTAAGTCACTTCCCCATGAATGTAGGTATATAATTGCTTTACATGATGTGTTTAAAAACGTTTTTTGAAATCAATTAGGTTTCTTGATATGTACTGCTAGAGTTTCATAGGTTGCTTGGGGCATATTTACAAGGCCTATGAGTTCCTTTGATGTTATTTTTCCCATTTTAATTTAAGACATTTCCTTGTGGTGCAAGGTCCTTGTAAATACGCCCCCATGTGTGCTTGGCAAATTTAGATTTTGATTCTTTGAGTTACATAGCCATGTTAAAAGTGACGCAAAAATGGTGCAAGGGCCTTAAAAAAACGCTTTCATGTGTCTTAGGGCATTTTAAGTCACTTCCCCATGAATGTAGGTATATAATTGCTTTACATGATGTGTTTAAAAACGTTTTTTGAAATCAATTAGGTTTCTTGATATGTACTGCTAGAGTTTCATAGGTTGCTTGGGGCATATTTACAAGGCCTTTGAGTCTCTCTGATGTTATTTTTCCCATTTTAATTTAAGACATTTCCCCGTGGTGCAAGGTCCTTGTAAATACGCCCCCATCTGTGCTTGGCAAATTTAGATTTTGATTCTTTGAGTTACATAGCCATGTTAAAAGTGACGCAAAAATGGTGCAAGGGCCTTAAAAAAACGCTTTCATGTGTCTTAGGGCATTTTAAGTCACTTCCCCTTGAATGTAGGTATATAATTGATTTACATGATGTGTTTAAAAACGTTTTTTGAAATCAATTAGGTTTCTTGATATGTACTGCTAGAGTTTCATAGGTTGCTTGGGGTATATTTAAAAGGCATTTGAGTCCCTTTGATGTTATTTTTCCCATTTTAATTTAAGACATTTCCCCGTGGTGGAAGGTCCTTGTAAATACGCCCCCATGTGTGCTTGGCAAATTTAGATTTTGATTCTTTGAGTTACATAGCCATGTTAAAAGTGACGTAAAAATGGTACAAGGGCCTTAAAAAAACGCTTTCATGTGTCTTAGAGCATTTTAAGTCACTTCCCCATGAATGTAGGTATATAATTGCTTTACATGATGTGTTTAAAAACGTTTTTTGAAATCAATTAGGTTTCTTCATATGTACTGCTAGAGTTTCATAGGTTACTTGGGGCATATTTACAAGGCCTTTGAGTCCCTTTGATGTTATTTTTCCCATTTTAATTTAAGACATTTCCTTGTGGTGCAAGGTCCTTGTAAATACGCCCCCATGTGTGCTTGGCAAATTTAGATTTTGATTCTTTGAGTTACATAGCCATGTTCCATACAGTGCTCACCTTCTGCGTAGTCTTTGATATGCTAGACTCCATCTGCACAATGAGATACCTAAGCAAAGGAAACACAGGTGATGTGATTGTGAAATGAGTAAAAGAAATTCCACATTTTTCAATTACATCACCTGTGTTTCCTAACTTTACGAATCACATTGTGCAGATGAGGTTTACGCCTGTCCACGGACACAGCAGAGGTCTGGCCTTTGTTCAAGAGTGCAGTGGACATGACTCACTTCATTGGTAGGCCTGCACATGTATTATCTCCTCTGTACTCTTCAACAAGCCTAAATTTCATCTGCAACCCTGAGTAGGCCTCACCTCAAACAAACCTCTGGATAGGCCACACCTTATCATCATCCTGAATCAATCATTTAAAATGTTAGGGACAGATTTATGATAGCCGTGTGCCTCTTTTGCGCCGCTGTGCGTCACTTTTGTGACGCAGCGGCGGTGCAAAACATTTGCCATGTTGCGACATATTTACAACTTGATGCATCTAGGCAGATGTGTCATGCTGTAAAGTCCTGTGCCACATGAAACCGATGCAGCAGTGATGCAAAAGATGCACCATGTTGCAAGACAGGCCTCACTTCATCTCCAACAAGATACCGTCCGTTTAAACTGTAAACATTTAGGACTGTGTAGGGGGCATGGAGAAGCTGAATCTTCTGTAAATTTAAAAATTGTTGTAAACAGTGCTCAACTTCTGTGTACTCTTTGATATGCTAGACTCCATCTGCACAATGAGATACCTAAGCAAAGGAAACACAGGTGATGTGATTGTGAAATGAGGAAAAGAAATTCCACATTTTTCAATTACATCACCTGTGTTTCCTAACTTTACGAATCACATTGTGCAGATGAGGTTTAGGCCTGTCCACGGACACAGAAGAGGTCTGGCCTTTGTTCAAGAGTGAAGTGGACATGACTCACTTCATTGGTAGGCCTGCACATGTATTATCTCCTCTGTACTCTTCAACAAGCCTAAATTTCATCTGCAACCCTGAGTAGGCCTCACCTCAAACAAACCTCTGGATAGGCCACACCTTATCGTCATCCTGAATCAATCATTTAAAATGTTAGGGACAGATTTATGATAGCCGTGTGCCTGTTATGCGCCGCTGTGCGTCACTTTTGTGACGCAGTGGTGGTGCAAAAGATTTGCTATGTTGCGACATATTTACAACTTGATGCATCTAGGCAGATGTGTCATGCTGTAAAGTCCTGTGCCACATGAAACCAATGCAGCAGTGATGCAAAAGATGCACCATGTTGCAAGACAGGCCTCACTTCATCTTCAACAAGATACCGTCAGTTTAAAATGTAAACATTTAGGACTGTGTAGGGGGCATGGAGAAGCTGAATCTTCTGTAAATGTCAAAATTGTTGTATACAGTGCTCAACTTCTGTGTACTCTTTGATATGCTAGACTCCATCTGCACTATGAGATACCTAAGCAAAGGAAACACAGGTGATGTGATTGTGAAATGAGGAAAAGAAATTCCACATTTTTCAATTACATCACCTGTGTTTCCTAACTTTACGAATCACATTGTGCAGATGAGGTTTAGGCCTGTCCACAGACACAGAAGAGGTCTGGCCTTTGTTCAAGAGTGAAGTGGACATGACTCACTTCATTGGTAGGCCTGCACATGTATTATCTCCTCTGTACTCTTCAACAAGCCTAAATTTCATCTGCAACCCTGAGTAGGCCTCACCTCAAACAAACCTCTGGATAGGCCACACCTTATCGTCATCCTGAATCAATCATTTAAAATGTTAGGGACAGATTTATGATAGCCGTGTGCCTCTTTTGCGCCGCTGTGCGTCACTTTTGTGACTCAGCGGCGGTGCAAAAGATTTGCTATGTTGCGACATATTTACAACTTGATGCATCTAGGCAGATGTGTCATCCTGTAAAGTCCTGTGCCACATGAAACCTGCGTCAGATTTCATGTGAGCGTTTTGTTGTAGGGTGGCCAGTCATTTGCATGAAAGCCCTGTAAAACTAACACAGTAAAATTAAGAAGATTTCACTGAGTCACATTTATGGCATTGCTGAATCAAATCCTTACGCCTGTTTGAAACAGCATCGCTGGACATGGTTAAATAATATCTGCAAAATGTTACTCTTGTTAAACAATTTTACAATTATAGTCTCTGAGATTTGTCTCTTACTCTGCAACATCTCATTGTTGTTCTCTTTCTTTAAAGATAACGACAACATCAAGCATGAGTGATAATGCGCAATCTGTTGATCTCGATATTATCATTGAAATTGTGATTGAAACATCAGTGGAAGTAGATCCCTTGGATGATTTAAATCCTGAGGATGATGAAGAACATGATGAGGATGCCGATTTGTCAGAATTGTATGACATAGGGTGGGAAGCTGACCTGCTTGAGCCTATGGAACTATAAACATTTATTTTTAAAAGTTACTGGAAATGAAATGTAAACATGTAAACCGTTTCATTTAAAATTAAACACAACTTCAAAAACAGCTTGTGTGTAGTGTCTTTAATAAAATAGTCAAATATGCTCATACAATTAGTTCAGATTCACATATAAAACAGCACAGGTCAAATGTAGAAGCATTCCATTTCTTTGCTACTATTTGTGACTACTAAATTTGCCAATGCACTAAAAATTATTGTATGTAAAAATGACAAGTAGTGTGTTAAATTTTTGACGACTGTTATTGATTTACTGTTTGGTAATAGTGGTTAATAACATTTTTAATTATATTTTACCACAGATTCAACTGCAGATCATTTCAAAAGTACATAATGCCATCTAAAGAACGAAACCGAAAGGCTACAAAACGTCAAAGACAGCAGCTTACTAAATGCTTGCAGCAGTCCTCTACAATAAAAACTCGTCAAGTCACCAAGAAAGCTCCGGGTAAGAAAACGAAATCATTCCTAAGAAACATTTGTAGAAAAAAAAGTAGTACTACAGAAAATGTTTTAGTCCAGAAAAAGAGAACCAATTTAAACAGAAAGGAAAGGCCAATCAAAAATGTTACTGCTAGAGCAGGAGATAACTCTGTGCATGGTAGTAGAAGGAAAAATCAGTTTAGGGACATTCGTAGATGAATGTTCCGCAACAGGATAATTGGCAATTTGTTAAAAAATATTAAGAAAGGTCAACAGAAAGTGGTTTTTTATAAGAGAAAAAAAAAAGTTGAGAAAATTATTGATCAGGCATTTGAAATTAAGCGAAAGTTATTTATTTTGATAATCAATAGAATTAGGAAGCTAAACAAGGCAATTTATGATTTCAAAAGAAATAGTAGATGGAAGAGAACAGTTAATCGTAGTAATTTTTGTGAAGTTTTTTCAGGAGAATGGATGCATAGTTCAAGTTGTGAGGCATTTTTTAATGAGGAGAGTTATTTCCAGGATAATGATTTGGTGCATGCAGTTGACACCAGTGGTCGAGCTTATGAAGTGAAAGATGGTTGTCCAGTTGAAAAAGAAAAACTTGTGGCAACAGAGGCAGAAGAGGTGTTAGGTAATGAGGTTTTAGGAAGACGTCCTAAGGGACCAGTGTATATCTGGAAGTGTAGTAGTATTTGCAGTGTGCGACAGGATTCCATCAATTTGCTTTGTGATTTTGTACGGACATTTAATAAGAAAACTTTAAAACAGAAAATGAAGTTGTTGCAAGAATTAGATCCTTGCAGAGTGAGAGAAGTGACAGGTTTGCATGGTCATTCACTGGCTTGTCTTTCCAGGAGAGTATGCCAGAGTGTTTTTCATCATTTCAGGATGCTAGCAGTGCATCATAATAAAGTGAGGAAATTAGTTAGAATGTTGTATTATGCTAAGAGTCCAGCAATTATGCTTAAACAATTATGCACTGCTCTTTTGCATGGTTCTGAAGTAGATGTGAAGAATATTTGTGAAGAAATTGAGTTTTGTTACTTTGCAAGTAAAGAGGAGAATGTTGAAATTGACCCAGAAGAAGAAGGTAATGTGGAAGATAGTGTACAGGTTTCCAGTACAGATAATTTTCAGAAAGAAATTGCCACGTTTCAGGTGAAATCAAGTGAGAGGCCTAATTTTACTTGTGTGTGTTGTCGACACACTTATTATAAGAATCAGACTAAGTTAGTGGATTTATATGCGAAAAGTGAAAGTGAAAATAATAGTGAATAGAAGGATTTTGCAACATACTTGATGGTAGAAAATTGTTTTGATTTGGGATTGGATCAACGTGTGTGTACTTATTGTTGTAACAAATTAAATCAAAACCGGATGCCTGCTAGAGCGGTTCATAATAATCTGGAATTGGTTGAGATTCCTTCTGAATTGAAGGATTTAAATACTTATGAATCTATTTTGATTCAAAGTATCCATCCCTTTCAGGCTATTGTACGAATGGAGCCAAAGACAGGGAAATTGCCTCCATCAGATTTACAGAGAGGATTAAAGGGAAGAGTTGTTTATTTGCCTCTAGATTTGAAGAAAAACATTAATACAATTGGAGTAGAGAAAGTGGAAGAGGAACCTCTGGTTATCTTAGTTAATGGGGTTCCGACAAAGAGTAAGAAAATCTGGCAAGATTTAGTGGATGTTAGGAAAGTCAAAAAGGCAACATTTTATTTGAAGAAAAACAATAAGTACTACAAGAATGTATATGTTGCAGAAGAGGAAGTAAGTGAAGAAGAGGATAGCAATTTGTGTGCTGGTCAAATTGAGAAAGTAGAAGCCTCTAAAAATGAAGAAATATATGAACATTATAGTGTTCATCCTTTGCATTCCAAGGAAGTCATGGGGAATGCTAATGAGTTGTTTCAAATGAAACAAGCCAAAGGAAGTCCCATTAGTGTTTGGGAGGAAAGTTTGGAAGCTCGGTGCTTCCCACAGCTATTTCCAACAGGTCAAGGAGGAAGATATGATGAGCGACCTGATCAAATTCCTGCTTCTGAATACCGGACTTTACGATTGTATGCAGAAGATCCTAGGTTTCGTCAATGCATTCCCTATTTGTTTCATCTACTGTTTGAAAGCGATCTGTCTGGACTGTCATATGCAGTGAACCACATCTTGAAAAGTGGTGTACACATGCAAAATATCTCGGCAAGTGACTTTATGGATAAAGTCAATGTGCAAGACAGTATTTTGGATTCTCACTTGATTAATCTCATGGTGTGTCAGCGTGGTACTAATGAGTACTGGTACCGTCGTCATGGTGATTTAAAATGTATGCTGAGGAACTTAGGAACTCCCACATGGTTCCTCACTCTCAGCTGTGCCGAGTATGGCTGGGAAGACTTACTTGAATTTCTACGAGAGGCAAATGGAAACATTGAAAATATCGAATTCAAGACACCCAGAGAACTGTGCTCCTTGGATCCAGTGAATGTATGCAGGTACTTCAATCATAGATTTGAAGCTATGATGTCTTTCATCATGAACAAGAAAAATCCACCTCTTGGAGAGGTGTTGGATTTCTTCTGGAGAAAGGAGTACCAAGCAAGAGGTGCTACTCATATACATATGCTGCTGTGGATCAAAGATGCACCCAATTTTGGAACAGATCCGGATGACTTAGTGATGAGTTTCATAGAACAGTATTCTACATGTGCTGTTCCAAAGGCAAAGGAAGACAAAAGCCTAAGAGAACAAGTTTTACGCTTCCAAAGCCATCGTTGTGGAAAGTACTGTCGTCGTAAATTCAGAAACAAGGACAAGTTCTACACAAAATGTTGTTTCGCCTTTCCACGACCGGTGATTTCTAAAGGAAGAGTGAACAGTTTGATGTCTTCGCTGCGACATAATGTGATGAAGAAATCACCCAAAAATACGTACAATTTGAAAAGGAATGAAGAGTCCAAGTACATCAACGACTACAACCCAGTGATTTTGTCCATGTGGAATGCTAACATGGATATACAGTTTGTGGCTGATAACTGTATGGCTGTGGCTCGGTATGTGACATCTTACATCACCAAAAAAGAAAAGACAGAATTGAAGGATATGTGGGAGGACATTTCCCATGAAAAAGCCTCAGTAAGAAGTTGTACAGTTTCAGTCTGAAGATGTCGCATCGAGAAATCGGAGCTTACGAATGTTCTGACCGGTTGTCTTCAGCAAGTCTCTATGCCAAATCCAGGAGTATCATTTGGGCGAGTCTTGGTCTTGCTGCAACGCGTAATCGAGTTCTGAAACCTGTACGAGAAATTGAGTATTTGGCGGAAAAGGAGCCAAACAGTACAGATATTTTGAAGACCAACATGTTGGATACATATTATCCAAATAGAAGCAGTCACCTCGAGAATGTTTGTCTGTATGAGGTTCTACAAAATTACATATTCAAGAGGAACATCAAAGAAGATATTGATAAAGGAGTGTATGCTGTAATTGGAAGTGAGGGATGTCTGGTCAAGCAAAGAAAATGCCACTGGTAAACCATCGAAAATTGAGTGGCGAATCTCCTGAAAGAAAAGAGTTTTTCTATTTAGCACTTTTGCAACTTTTCAAGCCTTGGCGTGCAGAAGAGGAACTGCTTGGAGATTTCCTCTGTTACGAAGACTCTTTCAATGCCGCCAAGGAGACCATAGAATGTCCTGTTTTTCCCAAATATCTATAAATGTTGAATGCGGAAATCGAGCAGGAAGCAACGATTGCAGCCGAGATTGCTAGAGACAGTTCTCAGGACAGTCAGAGTTCTGTTTCATTGAGTCAGGATCCACTAGGAGGACCAGTTATCGAAAATGAAGCTGCCACTGCCATGATTGAAGTGGAAAGAGCCATGTCACATGCTCAGGAGGATGCGGTTAACTTAGAAGACTTGGAAAGACAACTCAACGTTGAGCAGAGGAAAATATATGACGAAGTTACCAACCAAATAGATCATGGATTAAGTCATGAGAAGAAAGAGTGCTCATGTACGTCGTTGAAGCCTGTCCGACTGTACGTGAGTGGAGAAGCGGGAACTGGAAAAAGTTTCCTCATTAAAGCAATTTCATGTTATTTGCAGAAAAGGACTTAGTCATCGCTGTCTTGTGTTGTCACCGCTCCAACTGGACTGGCTTATTTACAACAAGGGGTGGTGAGGGACAGAGTCTCTGAATTAAGCAGAATACTCTCACCCAGTCAAGAGATCAGGGCTAGATCCAACACCGTTTTTTAGCACATTGCACCATCCCAGTTTCAGAACCTGGCTGTATGCAAATTAGTCTGTTCCTGTCCCAGTGCATGATGGGAACAGGGCAAACCAAACTACAAAAGCCAATTCTTACACTGGGAAGGAAACAAGCTTCCGGGGACCGGTTTCTGGCATTACAGCCGTCTTCGGCCCGGCTTGCTTGAATCCTGATGGTGCAATGAGCAAGGGACTCATGTCTGAGTATACCCTTCTACGCTTAGGGTGGACAAAATTATTTACAACAAGGGGTGGTGAGGGACAGAGTCTCTGAATTAAGCAGAATACTCTCACCCAGTCAAGAGATCAGGGCTAGATCCAACACCGTTTTTTAGCTCATTGCACCATCCCAGTTTCAGAACCTGGCTGTATGCAAATTAGTCTGTTCCTGTCCCAGTGCATGATGGGAACAGGGCAAACCAAACTACAAAAGCCAATTCTTACACTGGGAAGGAAACAAGCTTCCGGGGACCGGTTTCTGGCATTACAGCCGTCTTCGGCCCGGCTTGCTTGAATCCTGATGGTGCAATGAGCAAGGGACTCATGTCCACGCTTAGGGTGGACAAAATTATTTACAACAAGGGGTGGTGAGGGACAGAGTCTCTGAATTAAGCAGAATACTCTCACCCAGTCAAGAGATCAGGGCTAGATCCAACACCGTTTTTTAGCTCATTGCACCATCCCAGTTTCAGAACCTGGCTGTATGCAAATTAGTCTGTTCCTGTCCCAGTGCATGATGGGAACAGGGCAAACCAAACTACAAAAGCCAATTCTTACACTGGGAAGGAAACAAGCTTCCGGGGACCGGTTTCTGGCATTACAGCCGTCTTCGGCCCGGCTTGCTTGAATCCTGATGGTGCAAGGGACTCATGTCTGAGTATACCCTTCCACGCTTAGGGTGGACAAAATTATTTAGAACAAGGGGTGGTGAGGGACAGAGTCTCTGAATTAAGCAGAATACTCTCACCCAGTCAAGAGATCAGGGCTAGATCCAACACCGTTTTTTAGCTCATTGCACCATCCCAGTTTCAGAACATGGCTGTATGCAAATTAGTCTGTTCCTGTCCCAGTGCATGATGGGAACAGGGCAAACCAAACTACAAAAGCCAATTCTTACACTGGGAAGGAAACAAGCTTCCGGGGACCGGTTTCTGGCATTACAGCCGTCTTCGGCCCGGCTTGCTTGAATCCTGATGGTGCAATGAGCAAGGGACTCATGTCCACGCTTAGGGTGGACAAAATTATTTACAACAAGGGGTGGTGAGGGACAGAGTCTCTGAATTAAGCAGAATACTCTCACCCAGTCAAGAGATCAGGGCTAGATCCAACACCGTTTTTTAGCTCATTGCACCATCCCAGTTTCAGAACCTGGCTGTATGCAAATTAGTCTGTTCCTGTCCCAGTGCATGATGGGAACAGGGCAAACCAAACTACAAAAGCCAATTCTTACACTGGGAAGGAAACAAGCTTCCGGGGACCGGTTTCTGGCATTACAGCCGTCTTCGGCCCGGCTTGCTTGAATCCTGATGGTGCAAGGGACTCATGTCTGAGTATACCCTTCCACGCTTAGGGTGGACAAAATTATTTAGAACAAGGGGTGGTGAGGGACAGAGTCTCTGAATTAAGCAGAATACTCTCACCCAGTCAAGAGATCAGGGCTAGATCCAACACCGTTTTTTAGCTCATTGCACCATCCCAGTTTCAGAACATGGCTGTATGCAAATTAGTCTGTTCCTGTCCCAGTGCATGATGGGAACAGGGCAAACCAAACTACAAAAGCCAATTCTTACACTGGGAAGGAAACAAGCTTCCGGGGACCGGTTTCTGGCATTACAGCCGTCTTCAGCCCGGCTTGATTGAATCCTGATGGTGCAATGAGCAAGGGACTCATGTCTGAGTATACCCTTCCACGCTTAGGGTTGACAAAATTATTTACAACAAGGGGTGGTGAGGGACAGAGTCTCTGAATTAAGCAGAATACTCTCACCCAGTCAAGAGATCAGGGCTAGATCCAACACCGTTTTTTAGCTCATTGCACCATCCCAGTTTCAGAACCTGGCTGTATGCAAATTAGTCTGTTCCTGTCCCAGTGCATGATGGGAACAGGGCACACCAAACTACAAAAGCCAATTCTTACACTGGGAAGGAAACAAGCTTCCGGGGACCGGTTTCTGGCATTACAGCCGTCTTCGGCCCGGCTTGCTTGAATCCTGATGGTGCAATGAGCAAGGGACTCATGTCTGAGTATACCCTTCTACGCTTAGGGTGGACAAAATTATTTACAACAAGGGGTGGTGAGGGACAGAGTCTCTGAATTAAGCAGAATACTCTCACCCAGTCAAGAGATCAGGGCTAGATCCAACACCGTTTTTTAGCTCATTGCACCATCCCAGTTTCAGAACCTGGCTGTATGCAAATTAGTCTGTTCCTGTCCCAGTGCATGATGGGAACAGGGCAAACCAAACTACAAAAGCCAATTCTTACACTGGGAAGGAAACAAGCTTCCGGGGACCGGTTTCTGGCATTACAGCCGTCTTCGGCCCGGCTTGCTTGAATCCTGATGGTGCAAGGGACTCATGTCTGAGTATACCCTTCCACGCTTAGGGTGGACAAAATTATTTAGAACAAGGGGTGGTGAGGGACAGAGTCTCTGAATTAAGCAGAATACTCTCACCCAGTCAAGAGATCAGGGCTAGATCCAACACCGTTTTTTAGCTCATTGCACCATCCCAGTTTCAGAACATGGCTGTATGCAAATTAGTCTGTTCCTGTCCCAGTGCATGATGGGAACAGGGCAAACCAAACTACAAAAGCCAATTCTTACACTGGGAAGGAAACAAGCTTCCGGGGACCGGTTTCTGGCATTACAGCCGTCTTCGGCCCGGCTTGCTTGAATCCTGATGGTGCAATGAGCAAGGGACTCATGTCCACGCTTAGGGTGGACAAAATTATTTACAACAAGGGGTGGTGAGGGACAGAGTCTCTGAATTAAGCAGAATACTCTCACCCAGTCAAGAGATCAGGGCTAGATCCAACACCGTTTTTTAGCTCATTGCACCATCCCAGTTTCAGAACCTGGCTGTATGCAAATTAGTCTGTTCCTGTCCCAGTGCATGATGGGAACAGGGCAAACCAAACTACAAAAGCCAATTCTTACACTGGGAAGGAAACAAGCTTCCGGGGACCGGTTTCTGGCATTACAGCCGTCTTCGGCCCGGCTTGCTTGAATCCTGATGGTGCAAGGGACTCATGTCTGAGTATACCCTTCCACGCTTAGGGTGGACAAAATTATTTAGAACAAGGGGTGGTGAGGGACAGAGTCTCTGAATTAAGCAGAATACTCTCACCCAGTCAAGAGATCAGGGCTAGATCCAACACCGTTTTTTAGCTCATTGCACCATCCCAGTTTCAGAACATGGCTGTATGCAAATTAGTCTGTTCCTGTCCCAGTGCATGATGGGAACAGGGCAAACCAAACTACAAAAGCCAATTCTTACACTGGGAAGGAAACAAGCTTCCGGGGACCGGTTTCTGGCATTACAGCCGTCTTCAGCCCGGCTTGATTGAATCCTGATGGTGCAATGAGCAAGGGACTCATGTCTGAGTATACCCTTCCACGCTTAGGGTTGACAAAATTATTTACAACAAGGGGTGGTGAGGGACAGAGTCTCTGAATTAAGCAGAATACTCTCACCCAGTCAAGAGATCAGGGCTAGATCCAACACCGTTTTTTAGCTCATTGCACCATCCCAGTTTCAGAACCTGGCTGTATGCAAATTAGTCTGTTCCTGTCCCAGTGCATGATGGGAACAGGGCACACCAAACTACAAAAGCCAATTCCTACACTGGGAAGGAAACAAGCTTCCGGGGACCGGTTTCTGGCATTACAGCCGTCTTCGGCCCGGCTTGCTTGAATCCTGATGGTGCAATGAGCAAGGGACTCATGTCTGAGTATACCCTTCCACGCTTAGGGTGGACAAAATTATTTACAACAAGGGGTGCTGAGGGACAGAGTCTCTGAATTAAGCAGAATACTCTCACCCAGTCAAGAGATCAGGGCTAGATCCAACACCGTTTTTTAGCTCATTGCACCATCCCAGTTTCAGAACCTGGCCGTATGCAAATTAGTCTGTTCCTGTCCCAGTGCATGATGGGAACAGGGCAAACCAAACTACAAAAGCCAATTCTTACACTGGGAAGGAAACAAGCTTCCGGGGACCGGTTTCTGGCATTACAGCCGTCTTCGGCCCGGCTTGCTTGAATCCTGATGGTGCAATGAGCAAGGGACTCATGTCTGAGTATACCCTTCCACGCTTAGGGTGGACAAAATTATTTACAACAAGGGGTGGTGAGGGACAGAGTCTCTGAATTAAGCAGAATACTCTCACCCAGTCAAGAGATCAGGGCTAGATCCAACACCGTTTTTTAGCTCATTGCACCATCCCAGTTTCAGAACCTGGCTGTATGCAAATTAGTCTGTTCCTGTCCCAGTGCATGATGGGAACAGGGCAAACCAATCTACAAAAGCCAATTCTTACACTGGGAAGGAAACAAGCTTCCGGTGACCGGTTTCTGGCATTACAGCCGTCTTCGGCCCCGGCTTGCTTGAATCCTGATGGTGCAATGAGCAAGGGACTCATGTCTGAGTATACCCTTCCACGCTTAGGGTGGACAAAATTATTTACAACATGGGGTGGTGAGGGACAGAGTCTCTGAATTAAGCAGAATACTCTCACCCAGTCAAGAGATCAGGGCTAGATCCAACACCGTTTTTTAGCTCATTGCACCATCCCAGTTTCAGAACCTGGCTGTATGCAAATTAGTCTGTTCCTGTCCCAGTGCATGATGGGAACAGGGCAAACCAAACTACAAAAGCCAATTCTTACACTGGGAAGGAAACAAGCTTCCGGGGACCGGTTTCTGGCATTACAGCCGTCTTCGGCCCGGCTTGCTTGAATCCTGATGGTGCAATGAGCAAGGGACTCATGTCTGAGTATACCCTTCCACGCTTAGGGTGGACAAAATTATTTACAAGGGGTGGTGAGGGACAGAGTCTCTGAATTAAGCAGAATACTCTCACCCAGTCAAG
Source organism: Lissotriton helveticus (assembly GCF_964261635.1). Lineage (NCBI taxonomy): Eukaryota > Metazoa > Chordata > Amphibia > Caudata > Salamandridae > Lissotriton > Lissotriton helveticus. Next base: position 768,449,105 of record NC_136063.1, on the reverse strand, counting down.
AGATCAGGGCTAGATCCAACACCGTTTTTTAGCTCATTGCACCATCCCAGTTTCAGAACCTGGCTGTATGCAAATTAGTCTGTTCCTGTCCCAGTGCATGATGGGAACAGGGCAAACCAAACTACAAAAGCCAATTCTTACACTGGGAAGGAAACAAGTTTCCGGGAACCGGTTTCTGGAATTACAGCCGTCTTCGACCCGGCTTGCTTGAATCCTGATGGTGCAATGAGCAAGGGACTCATGTCTGAGTATACCCTTCCACGCTTAGGGTGGACAAAATTATTTACAACAAGGGGTGGTGAGGGACAGAGTCTCTGAATTAAGCAGAATACTCTCACCCAGTCAAGAGATCAGGGCTAGATCCAACACCGTTTTTTAGCTCATTGCACCATCCCAGTTTCAGAACCTGGCTGTATGCAAATTAGTCTGTTCCTGTCCCAGTGCATGATGGGAACAGGGCAAACCAAACTACAAAAGCCAATTCTTACACTGGGAAGGAAACAAGCTTCCGGGGACCGGTTTCTGGCATTACAGCCGTCTTCGGCCCGGCTTGCTTGAATCCTGATGGTGCAATGAGCAAGGGACTCATGTCTGAGTATACCCTTCCACGCTTAGGGTGGACAAAATTATTTACAACAAGGGGTGGTGAGGGACAGAGTCTCTGAATTAAGCAGAATACTCTCACCCAGTCAAGAGATCAGGGCTAGATCCAACACCGTTTTTTAGCTCATTGCACCATCCCAGTTTCAGAACCTGGCTGTATGCAAATTAGTCTGTTCCTGTTCCAGTGCATGATGGGAACAGGGCAAACCAAACTACAAAAGCCAATTCTTACACTGGGAAGGAAACAAGCTTCCGGGGACCGGTTTCTGGCATTACAGCCGTCTTCGGCCCGGCTTGCTTGAATCCTGATGGTGCAATGAGCAAGGGACTCATGTCTGAGTATACCCTTCCACGCTTAGGGTGGACAAAATTATTTACAACAAGGGGTGGTGAGGGACAGAGTCTCTGAATTAAGCAGAATACTCTCACCCAGTCAAGAGATCAGGGCTAGATCCAACACCGTTTTTTATCTCATTGCACCATCCCAGTTTCAGAACCTGGCTGTATGCAAATTAGTCTGTTCCTGTCCCAGTGCATGATGGGAACAGGGCAAACCAAACTACAAAAGCCAATTCTTACACTGGGAAGGAAACAAGCTTCCGGTGACCGGTTTCTGGCATTACAGCCGTCTTCGGCCCCGGCTTGCTTGAATCCTGATGGTGCAATGAGCAAGGGACTCATGTCTGAGTATACCCTTCCACGCTTAGGGTGGACAAAATTATTTACAACATGGGGTGGTGAGGGACAGAGTCTCTGAATTAAGCAGAATACTCTCACCCAGTCAAGAGATCAGGGCTAGATCCAACACCGTTTTTTAGCTCATTGCACCATCCCAGTTTCAGAACCTGGCTGTATGCAAATTAGTCTGTTCCTGTCCCAGTGCATGATGGGAACAGGGCAAACCAAACTACAAAAGCCAATTCTTACACTGGGAAGGAAACAAGCTTCCGGGGACCGGTTTCTGGCATTACAGCCGTCTTCGGCCCGGCTTGCTTGAATCCTGATGGTGCAATGAGCAAGGGACTCATGTCTGAGTATACCCTTCCACGCTTAGGGTGGACAAAATTATTTACAACAAGGGGTGGTGAGGGACAGAGTCTCTGAATTAAGCAGAATACTCTCACCCAGTCAAGAGATCAGGGCTAGATCCAACACCGTTTTTTAGCTCATTGCACCATCCCAGTTTCAGAACCTGGCTGTATGCAAATTAGTCTGTTCCTGTCCCAGTGCATGATGGGAACAGGGCAAACCAAACTACAAAAGCCAATTCTTACACTGGGAAGGAAACAAGCTTCCGGGAACCGGTTTCTGGCATTACAGCCGTCTTCGACCCGGCTTGCTTGAATCCTGATGGTGCAATGAGCAAGGGACTCATGTCTGAGTATACCCTTCCACGCTTAGGGTGGACAAAATTATTTACAACAAGGGGTGGTGAGGGACAGAGTCTCTGAATTAAGCAGAATACTCTCACCCAGTCAAGAGATCAGGGCTAGATCCAACACCGTTTTTTAGCTCATTGCACCATCCCAGTTTCAGAACCTGGCTGTATGCAAATTAGTCTGTTCCTGTCCCAGTGCATGATGGGAACAGGGCAAACCAAACTACAAAAGCCAATTCTTACACTGGGAAGGAAACAAGCTTCCGGGGACCGGTTTCTGGCATTACAGCCGTCTTCGGCCCGGCTTGCTTGAATCCTGATGGTGCAATGAGCAAGGGACTCATGTCTGAGTATACCCTTCCACGCTTAGGGTGGACAAAATTATTTACAACAAGGGGTGGTGAGGGACAGAGTCTCTGAATTAAGCAGAATACTCTCACCCAGTCAAGAGATCAGGGCTAGATCCAACACCGTTTTTTAGCTCATTGCACCATCCCAGTTTCAGAACCTGGCTGTATGCAAATTAGTCTGTTCCTGTCCCAGTGCATGATGGGAACAGGGCAAACCAAACTACAAAAGCCAATTCTTACACTGGGAAGGAAACAAGCTTCCGGGGACCGGTTTCTGGCATTACAGCCGTCTTCGGCCCGGCTTGCTTGAATCCTGATGGTGCAATGAGCACGGGACTCATGTCTGAGTATACCCTTCCACGCTTAGGGTGGACAAAATTATTTACAACAAGGGGTGGTGAGGGACAGAGTCTCTGAATTAAGCAGAATACTCTCACCCAGTCAAGAGATCAGGGCTAGATCCAACACCGTTTTTTAGCTCATTGCACCATCCCAGTTTCAGAACCTGGCTGTATGCAAATTAGTCTGTTCCTGTCCCAGTGCATGATGGGAACAGGGCAAACCAAACTACAAAAGCCAATTCTTACACTGGGAAGGAAACAAGCTTCCGGGGACCGGTTTCTGGCATTACAGCCGTCTTCGGCCCGGCTTGCTTGAATCCTGATGGTGCAATGAGCAAGGGACTCATGTCTGAGTATACCCTTCCACGCTTAGGGTGGACAAAATTATTTACAACAAGGGGTGGTGAGGGACAGAGTCTCTGAATTAAGCAGAATACTCTCACCCAGTCAAGAGATCAGGGCTAGATCCAACACCGTTTTTTAGCTCATTGCACCATCCCAGTTTCAGAACCTGGCTGTATGCAAATTAGTCTGTTCCTGTCCCAGTGCATGATGGGAACAGGGCAAACCAAACTACAAAAGCCAATTCTTACACTGGGAAGGAAACAAGCTTCCGGGGACCGGTTTCTGGCATTACAGCCGTCTTCGGCCCGGCTTGCTTGAATCCTGATGGTGCAATGAGCAAGGGACTCATGTCTGAGTATACCCTTCCACGCTTAGGGTGGACAAAATTATTTACAACAAGGGGTGGTGAGGGACAGAGTCTCTGAATTAAGCAGAATACTCTCACCCAGTCAAGAGATCAGGGCTAGATCCAACACCGTTTTTTAGCTCATTGCACCATCCCAGTTTCAGAACCTGGCTGTATGCAAATTAGTCTGTTCCTGTCCCAGTGCATGATGGGAACAGGGCAAACCAAACTACAAAAGCCAATTCTTACACTGGGAAGGAAACAAGCTTCCGGGAACCGGTTTCTGGCATTACAGCCGTCTTCGACCCGGCTTGCTTGAATCCTGATGGTGCAATGAGCAAGGGACTCATGTCTGAGTATACCCTTCCACGCTTAGGGTGGACAAAATTATTTACAACAAGGGGTGGTGAGGGACAGAGTCTCTGAATTAAGCAGAATACTCTCACCCAGTCAAGAGATCAGGGCTAGATCCAACACCGTTTTTTAGCTCATTGCACCATCCCAGTTTCAGAACCTGGCTGTATGCAAATTAGTCTGTTCCTGTCCCAGTGCATGATGGGAACAGGGCAAACCAAACTACAAAAGCCAATTCTTACACTGGGAAGGAAACAAGCTTCCGGGGACCGGTTTCTGGCATTACAGCCGTCTTCGGCCCGGCTTGCTTGAATCCTGATGGTGCAATGAGCAAGGGACTCATGTCTGAGTATACCCTTCCACGCTTAGGGTGGACAAAATTATTTACAACAAGGGGTGGTGAGGGACAGAGTCTCTGAATTAAGCAGAATACTCTCACCCAGTCAAGAGATCAGGGCTAGATCCAACACCGTTTTTTAGCTCATTGCACCATCCCAGTTTCAGAACCTGGCTGTATGCAAATTAGTCTGTTCCTGTCCCAGTGCATGATGGGAACAGGGCAAACCAAACTACAAAAGCCAATTCTTACACTGGGAAGGAAACAAGCTTCCGGGGACCGGTTTCTGGCATTACAGCCGTCTTCGGCCCGGCTTGCTTGAATCCTGATGGTGCAATGAGCACGGGACTCATGTCTGAGTATACCCTTCCACGCTTAGGGTGGACAAAATTATTTACAACAAGGGGTGGTGAGGGACAGAGTCTCTGAATTAAGCAGAATACTCTCACCCAGTCAAGAGATCAGGGCTAGATCCAACACCGTTTTTTAGCTCATTGCACCATCCCAGTTTCAGAACCTGGCTGTATGCAAATTAGTCTGTTCCTGTCCCAGTGCATGATGGGAACAGGGCAAACCAAACTACAAAAGCCAATTCTTACACTGGAAAGGAAACAAGCTTCCGGGGACCGGTTTCTGGCATTACAGCCGTCTTCGGCCCGGCTTGCTTGAATCCTGATGGTGCAATGAGCAAGGGACTCATGTCTGAGTATACCCTTCCACGCTTAGGGTGGACAAAATTATTTACAACAAGGGGTGGTGAGGGACAGAGTCTCTGAATTAAGCAGAATACTCTCACCCAGTCAAGAGATCAGGGCTAGATCCAACACCGTTTTTTAGCTCATTGCACCATCCCAGTTTCAGAACCTGGCTGTATGCAAATTAGTCTGTTACTGTCCCAGTGCATGATGGGAACAGGGCAAACCAAACTACAAAAGCCAATTCTTACACTGGGAAGGAAACAAGCTTCCGGGGACCGGTTTCTGGCATTACAGCCGTCTTCGGCCCGGCTTGCTTGAATCCTGATGGTGCAATGAGCACGGGACTCATGTCTGAGTATACCCTTCCACGCTTAGGGTGGACAAAATTATTTACAACAAGGGGTGGTGAGGGACAGAGTCTCTGAATTAAGCAGAATACTCTCACCCAGTCAAGAGATCAGGGCTAGATCCAACACCGTTTTTTAGCTCATTGCACCATCCCAGTTTCAGAACCTGGCTGTATGCAAATTAGTCTGTTCCTGTCCCAGTGCATGATGGGAACAGGGCAAACCAAACTACAAAAGCCAATTCTTACACTGGGAAGGAAACAAGCTTCCGGGGACCGGTTTCTGGCATCACAGCCGTCTTCGGCCCGGCTTGCTTGAATCCTGATGGTGCAATGAGCAAGGGACTCATGTCTGAGTATACCCTTCCACGCTTAGGGTGGACAAAATTATTTACAACAAGGGGTGGTGAGGGACAGAGTCTCTGAATTAAGCAGAATACTCTCACCCAGTCAAGAGATCAGGGCTAGATCCAACACCGTTTTTTAGCTCATTGCACCATCCCAGTTTCAGAACCTGGCTGTATGCAAATTAGTCTGTTCCTGTCCCAGTGCATGATGGGAACAGGGCAAACCAAACTACAAAAGCCAATTCTTACACTGGGAAGGAAACAAGCTTCCGGGGACCGGTTTCTGGCATTACAGCCGTCTTCGGCCCGGCTTGCTTGAATCCTGATGGTGCAATGAGCAAGGGACTCATGTCTGAGTATACCCTTCCACGCTTAGGGTGGACAAAATTAGTTACAACAAGGGGTGGTGAGGGACAGACTGGACTAGCAGCACATAACATTAAAGGTATTACTTTGCATCGTCTACTGATGCTGCCAGTGGAGCATGATAACAAATTACAATACCACAAGTTATCTGGAGATGCTTGTTGTGAAGTTTCAAGAGTCTTGAGGAAAATGAAACTTCTTATCATTGACGAAGTAAGCATGGTTTCCAATGTCATGCTTGCCTTTGTGCATTTGAGAATGCAAGAAGTTCTCAAAACAGAGTATGATGTGTTATTTGGTGGCAAACACATCATTGTTTTCGATGATCTTCTGCAGCTGACACCAGTGAAAGGACAACCTGTGTTCAAAATGCTCAAGCATGAAGATACCAGGAAGTGCCTAGGGAGCATTGGCAACGTCAATATATGGTTAAACTTCAATTATGCTGAACTGCGTGAAAATATGCGTCAGGCGAAGGATGAATATTACAAGAATATTCTACAAGATGTTAGAATCGGAAAAGTGACCGAGCATGGGAAAGAAGCTTTACATGCACGATTACTGTCAAATTTGTATCCAGAAGAAGACGTTGTGCCTGAGAATATTTTTCGGAAAATTACTGAGAAGAAATCTGGAAAATGTTTGATGCCAACTCTTGCAGAATGTGCCATCTTCAACAACAAAATGTTGCATTTAGAAAACCAAGAGATTGTGAAACTGGAAGCTATTGACAGAGTAGAGCATATGGGATCAACAATTATTTTGTCTGAGAATTTGAAATCAAAATTGGATTCATTAGAGAAGACTATATCTAAAACTGCAGGTTTTGAAAAGACTCTGAATGTGTGCTTAAATTGCCGTATAATTTTAAGAAGGAATTTACATGTTGAAAGAGGTCTGGTAAATGGATCAATGGGTAATGTTGTTGATTTTGTGAAATACAGAAATAGAGATGGAATTGAATTTTTAAAAATTTAATTTGATGGCATTGAGGAAGTACAGCTAATTGGTCGTTGCTCTGCTAGGTTTTTGCTTGTAAAAGACTTATATGTTCGCCGTAAGCAGTTTCCTGTTTGCTTGGCATATGCGGTGACAATCCATAAATCGCAAGGTTTAAGTGTAGACAGTGCATTGGTGAATATTGGCAGTTCTGTGTTCAAGGAGGGTATGGCATATGTGGCATTGTCACGAGTCAGAACTTTATCGGGATTGTACTTGATTGAGTGTGATGTCACAAACATTTGTGCGGATCTAGATTGTGTTAAGGAATACAATAGGTTAAGAAGAGAGTATGCGCCACATTTGCCTCAATATCCTTTGTTTGAGAAATGTGTGGTAGGCCGGAAACGAAGAAATGTGACCAATAGTAGGGAGGTTGTAGCAAAAAGACGAAAAGTCGATGAACCTGAAATTATAAGCAGAAAGAAAAAGGATTCTGTTGAAGATGTTGTTGGTTTTCAATTTGAAAATAGTTCTGGTGTCAACTGCTATGCTAATGTAGTGGTTAATGTTGTCTTTTCTCTAGAAACTTTAAAAGAACAGATTGTGATCAATTTGGATCAAAGTTTTTGCTGCTTGCTGAATTCTGTGTTAGAGAAATGTAGCACTGATAGAACAAAAATAGAAAGTGTGTCTGAAATTCGAAATCTGTTAGACAAATGTTCAGGTCAAACGCAATTCTCTCAAAATATTCAGCAAGATTGTCAGGAGTTTTTAATGTATATGCTTGATGTATTGCAAGATGAAGGTGTAGATGTAGATCACCTGTTTGGCCTTTCTTATCAATGGCAGCATGACTGCGAGAACTGTAGGGTATCAAGTACTACTAGTGTAGACTCAGAAAGATTTATATATTTAACTTTGCCAGACAGTAAATCAGTGTCCTTTAATAAGCTAGTAAAATCAGCCGATCACAACATGGAGTGTAGCCAATGTAAGTCAGCAATGCTGTCCACATTATTTATACGAACATATGGCCAGTATGTCATTTTAATGTTCCAACGATGTAGGCCTGATGGAACAAAATTGACAACTTTAATTAAAAATTTTGTGGCTTTGCTGTTGTCAATATCAGGAAGGACGTTTGTAACTGCAGCAATTATATATCATGACGGTCCTTCAACAACATCAGGACATTACACAGCTTATTTAAAGTCTAGAAACGGCTGGTCATTCTGCAATGATTCTGTTTTAACTTTAAAAAAAAAATTGCCTTTTGACCTTAAAAATTCTTACCTGGTGTTTTTAAAACCAAAATTTTAGGGAAAGAATCTCGGGATCTGCTCTGAGGAATTTCAAGAGGTTCTAATGGCTCATACACTATTTGGCCTTGAGGATAAGTGTAGTACAGAGTAAAAAGTTAAATGTGGAAATGTGGAACATGAGTGAGCAAGAAGGATGAGATATTACTAGTACAGGATTGTGAAAGTGATCTTGAACGTTTTCTTTCTAAAAGTTGCGGGAAAAGAAAATGACGGGATTTGCTTAGAAGAATTCCAAGAGTTATAAATGGCTCTTACACGATTTGGCCTTGAGGAAATGTGCGGTAGAGAGCGAGAAGTCATTTATTGTATGTAACATATTTGTCAAAACGATGGAGCTTTTCTTTCAGAAAGTGGCGGGCTGAAAATAATAGCAGCACAACAGAGTATAAGCTGTTCATAGGACATCCTTTGACGTCATGGAAAGTAAGTTACTTTTAAGGAGTTCTGATTTCTGATTGGTTATGTTATATGGGTTTTTTAAACACAAATCATTTTGATTGTGTTTTTTTTCCCCGCTGTTATATGATGAATACCTTCAACTCACTGTTTTTAGTGAAATTTGATACATTCTGAGAACAGCAAAAAAAAAACATTTAACATGTATAATTAATTCTGTACTTTTTGTATTTATGATATACATTGAGAACTGTGCAGGAGGCATGGAGAAACTTAGGCTTCTGTAAGTGTCAAGGGAGGTGAGTAATGAACATTGCTCTGTTGCATACAGTCCTCACCTTCTCCGTACTCTTGGATATGCTAGACTACATCTGCACAATGAGATACCTAAGCTGAGGGAATACAGATGATGTGATTGTGGAATGAGCAAAAAAAATTGCACGTTTTTCAATTACATTACCTGTGTTTCCTAACATTACGAATCACATTGTGCAGATGAGGTTTAGGCTTGTCCAGGGACACAGAAGAGGTCTGGCCTTTGTTCAAGAGTGCAGTGGACATGACTCACTTCATTGGTAGGCCAGCACATGTATTATCTCCTCTGTACTCTTCAACAAGCCTAAATTTCATCTGCAACCCTGAGTAGGCCTCACCTCAAACAAACCTCTGGATAGACCACACCTTATCGTCATCCTGAATCAATCATTTAAAATGTCAGGGGCAGATTTATGATGGCCGTGCGCCTCTTTTGTGCCGCTGTTGCGTCACTTTTGTGATGCAGCAGTGATGCAAAAGATGCACCATGTTGCAAGATAGGCCTCACTTCATCTGCAACAAGATACTGTTAGTTTAAAATGTATATATTTAGGACTGTGTAAGTGTCAAAGTTGTTGAAAAACTGTTTGTCCTTCAATCTTTTCCCTTGTCTTTTCTAATTTTTAAATACATGTTTTAATATTTTTCAAATTTTTGTTCTTTCTTTCACAGATTGAAAGTATAAAAATAACAAGTGACTAAGTTAACGACAATTATAAGGTAAATGTTTTGTACTCTTTTCATTACATTTCTATCACATTTAACTTCTATTAGTTCCACTACTTTATTTCTTTAACCCTCAGTTTCCTGCCTTTGTTACTTCCCTCATTCCTTTCTCTATTACTTACTTACTCTACTCCTTCCACTCCTTTTCTCAGTCCCTCTGTTCTCATAGTTCCTCACTCTTCTTCACTCACTCCGTCTCTATTACTCTCACTGTCTCTGACTGATCACTCTTTCACTACTTGTTCATTATGCTTTCTCCCTGTAGTTCAAGCACACTAAGGGGCATATTATCAACACAGGCAATAAAATTATCGCTGCTTTTATCGGCAGAAAACTGCTGCAAAAGCGGCTTTAGCGGCAGTTTTCTGCCGCAAAAGCGGCTTTAGCGGCAGATTTCTGCCGATAAAAGCAGCGATAATTTTATCGCCTATGTTGATAATATGCCCCTATGTTATTTACATTTCTTTGCTGTTTCAATCATTCCTTTTCTGTTACTTCTTCTTTTCTGCTTTCTTTTTTTTCTCCCTGTTATTCCACATGTTTTAATCTTATTTTGAACATTCACTCACATTCTCTAAGAAACTCTTGTTTATTATTCTTCTACTCTCCTTTTTTTCTTTCACTTCCTTATCTATTTTGTTTTTCACAATTATACCCTCTTCTGTCTTTTCTTCGGTAAATAGATCTATTAAACAGTATCTCTGTGTTACTCCCTCTAGCTGTCTTTCTTTTAACATTACTCTCTGTTTCCTTCCCTTATACTTACTCTTCTTTATTTTTAATTCTTTTTTTTGGTTCGTTTCCGGTTCGCGTACCGGCGAGCGAACAGGGAAGCGAACCAAAAGAAATAGAGGTTGCCAGAGTGCTAAACATTCTAGCAATTTTTTTATAAAGGGGAGGTAGTTCTGAAAAGAACTTTTTTTTTATTGTTTTTGTTGTTTTATATTTTTTTTATTATTTTTCTGAACATTTTTTTACTTTTTTTGTATTTTTTGAACGATTTTATATTTTTTGGGTTTTTTTTTGGGGGGGAACAAAAATGATTCATTATAAAGGGCTCAACAGGACCAAAAAAAAAAGAGAATTTTTTTTCTGGGGCGTTTTGGACAGTTGTGATTGTCAATTGCAGCATTTATTAAATTTACGCTACTCTCTCTGTAGCAAATCAATTTTTCGCAATAAATGCATACAAATTTCACTTCCCCAAACTTCAGCTGAATATTTGGGACCGTCTCCCTCGCCTCTGGTCCCGTCAGTGCCTGTTGATGTGATGTACTGGCCACAGGACGGGGGTTATCGAGCAGGTCACGTACTTGTGCAGCACTGTAGTTGTTAGGGTGCCACCTCTCCATATGGCGATGCATCGTATAATTGCCATAACTATATTTTTTATCTGTCCCTCTGGACAGATTATCTTTACATATAAGGCAAGTTACGTAGCGGGCATTCACTTTTTTTTGGCCTCGGGATATTTAAAAAATTGTCAAATAAAATTCTCTTTCACTTGGGACCTCCTAGGCTCTTCTGGCAAAAAATGCCCCTCTTCTTCCTCTTCCTCTTGTTCCTCTTCTTCCTCCTCTTGCTCAACCATAACCTGAGGAGGTGGTCCTCTCTTCCTAAAAGGTGGTGGTGGTGGTGGGGGTGCACCAGCTGAAGCTACAACACTTGCCATCGCTAAGTGATGAAAAAAGGTCTTCCTCTCACAAAGATGAAAGTCAGAGTGAGGAAACAAGGATGGGTTTTCATCATTTGGGAAAAAAAATAGTTCTAAACCAATTAAAAGTGTTATTTTTAGGTCACATGACGTAGCCTTACATCAATAGGAAACTGAAAGTGAAATGAACCAATGAAAAGTGTTATTTACAGGTCACATGACCTGTTACGCTTACGTTACGCGATCCGCGCCGCGTCCCGGATCGCTTCCGGGAAGCTGCGCTTCGCGCACCGGAGCACTTCCGGGTGCGCTAACGCGGCGCGTCATATGACACATTACGCGACAACGCGATACGTCACACTTACGCGACACGTCACGATGTTGTTTTCTAACGCGGTAGTTGCGCAAACGGAACGTTTACCGGTTCGCGGACCGGGTCGCGGCACCAAATTGAGCTAACGGGAAGCTGCCCGGTTCGCGGACCGGGAGCGAATCAAAAAAAATTATTAAAAAAAAATACATAAAAAAATTGTATTAAAAACATATCAAATATATTTTTCGATTTAAAGAAGAATACATTTTAAAGCTTTTGATATTTGCTATTAAAAAACCATTGAAATTCACTGAAAAAACCAAAGGTTATAGACCATATATAGTTAGGAATTAGCATTTACAAAACCTTGAAAATTCACTGCAAAAACCATAGGTTATAGACCATATATAGTTAGCAATTAGCATTTACAAAACCTTATTTTACTCACACAAAACCATTGAAATTCCATATATAGTTAGTTGCACTAACTATATATCGCGCACCCGCAATCCACTGCTGATGATGTCACATATTACATCATTCATGACATGGTCAGTGACATCACTGATGACATCACTGATGACATCTCAAATGACATCACTGATGACATCACTGATGATATCTCATTTGATATCAATGGTCACATCAATGATGATATCATTAATGTGACAATACAATGCATCTCCTCACACTTTAATATAACCTCTGTTACACCCAGTGTTAAATACAGAATATAATTTTTGAAACCATTGACACACCAATACTAGTTACTACATACGCACTCACTGATTCTTACGTCTACACACACATTCACTCATTCACCCATACAATCATTCATACATACAATCACTCATCTTTACAACACTATCATACGCACTCATACACCTATACAGACACTCACACTCTGCCACTCATCCATGGAGTTACTCACACACCTAGTCAGTCCTGTAAAGAATCAATCACACTTCCATTTTCTAATCTATACAGTTCAACATAGAGCACCTTACATTTTCAAACATATACTAACACATACTTACTCTCTTATACAATCATTGATACAAGTACACATTGATCTGCACAGAGTCACACACCTCCCAGCCAGCCACACACACACTCAGTCTCCCATACAAATACTTGGACAATCAATCAATAACCCATATAGTTACTCATATAGCTACTGATCAACACATGCAGCAGTTTACAGAACAACAGACATAATGATGCACAAATTAAGACAGTTTAGTCACTAACCCATGCACTCAGTGAGACACATTTAATCACTCACTCATACAGTCGGTCATGCACCTACTAAATCCTTCGTCCAGACACTTATACATCCACTCTTTCTTCAATATGTAAGACATATTTAAACTTTACAGAAACATAAAATCACTGGATGTTGTTATCAGTGATGTCATCAGTGATGTCATTTGAGATGTCATCAGTGATGTCATCAGTGATGTCACTGACCATGTCATGAATGATGTAATATGTGACATCATCAGCAGTGGATTGCGGGTGCGCGATATATAGTTAGTGCAACTAACTATATATGGAATTTCAATGGTTTTGTGTAAGTAAAATAAGGTTTTGTAAATGCTAATTCCTAACTATATATGGTCTATAACCTATGGTTTTTTCAGTGAATTTTCAAGGTTTTGTAAATGCTAATTCCTAACTATATATGGTCTATAACCTATGGTTTTTTCAGTGAATATATATATATATATATATATATATATATATATATATATATATATATATATATATATATATATATATATATATATATATATATATATATATATATATATATATATATATATATATGTATGTGTGTGTGTGTGTGTTGCAGAGACATTGAATGCAGCCACCTCAATGACATCCCTCAGCTCGGTCAGTTCCTTATCCAGCAATGAGCTGGAATCACGACCAAAAACTTTTTTAGACGAGTACCGGCTCATAGGCAGGGGCCGGCTATCGAGTCACACAACACCACAACCACAGAACCCGAACCAACGAGGAAGGGGAAGAGGAAGAGTTCGTGGCAAAGGAAGAATATGAGAAAACGAGACAAACAAAGGCAGATGAAGAGGAAATTCCAGAGGGCACGTGGGAATCATGGCAACTCGCTAAACTACAGCGCTGTAATGGATGACGCCTAGGTAAACCGTACCATTATCAATCTTACTCCGAAACCTCTCAGCAAAATAGAAGCTAGGACTTTATGTCTAGGACTGTCCTTTTGTCCCACTGAACCGCTGAACTATGCCAACACTCGGATTGACATTTTAAAATTTTGCCGCAAACTGAAATGAAAGAAATGGCACAAATTGAAACCACACTGTAGCAGAGAAACGAACTTGAGCCACACTGTGAATGATGAACTCAACATCAGTGACATTGATACCCTGACAATACTCAATGAATTGGGAAATAAACAGGCCCCCAATGAACAAGACAGGCACCGGATGCTAAGTGACATGGACATTAATTTTGACAAAGCAGCATGCACCAAGTTCAGACCCAAGTCAACCTTTTTACCGACAATGCCCCATGACAATATAGATACATTTCAAGACATTGTTTCTGAACAACTGTTAAAATACAAACAGAAAGCATGGCACATCAAATTGGGACCTACGACACACAATATGACCATAGCACAGAAAAACGCCATTACTAATTTAGCCATTGACGACTCTATCATAGTCAGGCCAGCGGACAAGGGGGGAATGTAGTCATCCTAACTCGAGAAATGTATATAGCTGAAGCAGAACGTCAGCTTAATGATCCCCTCTTCTACTCCCTCTTCATCCTGACCGGCTCAAATGGACCATTCCCTATGGAGAACTTCATAGAGCAAGACGCAATTGCAGCTCGGAAGAAGCCTTCTCCAGGGAACAGAACATCATGCTCACTAGATTCTTAGAAAGAGGCTATCCAGGATGGGTACTGGGCAAAGCCACCAAGAAGGTCAAAAACATCTGTAGGGAGACTGCCCTCGACAATTCCACTAAGGGCAGTATAGACGAAGGGGAGAACACCACCAGGGTGATCATGACATATAACGGGTGATCGAAAGAAGTGCATTGTATCTTTGCCAAGAATTGGGACATGCTGAGAAAAGATCCCCTTATAGGTTCTAACATCACATACAGACCACTGATCACCTACAGGAAGGGACGCAGCTAGAGGGGCATTCTTGTACACAGCGACATTACCAGGAAACCTAACGGGTATCAATGTGCAAGGTTTTTTCCCCTGTGGCCACTGCAAGGCCTGCTGCGATAGCCACATGCGGAAGGAATACCTCAACTCCAACAGTAATAAAATGACCCCCATACAACAGTTCCTCACATGTAATTCCTCTTATAAGATATATGCTTTAGAGTGCCCGTGTAATCTTCGTTATGTGGGCAGCACAACACACATGGCCAAGAAATGTGTTCTGGAATGCATGAGGGCCATAACGAAGAGAGATTCCAACTACCCCATTGCCAGACACTTCGAGAAATATCATTTTTCATACAGCAATAAATTACAGTACTTCATCATTGAACAAATAGAAGTCAATCACAAAGGTGGGAACCGAGAACTCATACTCAGAAAACAGGAATCCAGGTACATAATAGATTTGGGAACACGCTACCTCAAAGGCCACAATAAGGACGAAGAAATAGCAATACATTTGCATAAAGAATAAAGACATCGACAATGTACTGCAATGTAGTCATATTGTATCTCTGCTCTAAGTTTTATGTACTCTCTGCTCAATGTTTTATTCTCTGCTCAATGACTTTCTCTTTTTATCCTTCTCTGTGTTTTGTGGTTGTGCATACAATGCCCTCTGGAATATCCAACCATATAATATTTATCTTCTTCTTTTATCTCTTCATAGGAGGAAAGGAAGGGACAGGCTGAATGGAACCGATAGAACAGGTCCCTACCCTTTTCTTCGTGGCATCATTCTCCTGGAATGGCGACTGCCGCAGATAAGACTTTGTTTCACTTTTTTTCCCTTTTCTGTATACACCATTTTGTACTTATTCTTTTACACACTGTCACTGTGGTTGTCCATGCCTCTACACACTATGCATTCTGACTAGGACCCAACTGACCCACTAGGGGCATACCAGAAAATGTGTTCTACGTGCTAGCTAATACTCATCTTCCACTTAGGGAGTACACTGCCATGATGTATACCTGTCACGTTTTATCCCCCACTGTGGGAATACACCATACATCTCTCATTGTTTTGATCACACCCTGCGGGAGTGGCATCATGGCGCTGTGCCAACATTTGTCTTTTGGCTGATCCAACGCGGATTCGCAGACCAATTTACATAAGACACTGGTAACTTCTGGTCCTCCAGAAACAGTAGCCATGACACTTGCCGTCATTTATTTTTTAACACTGAGCTCATTTGAGTTCACTCATGCACTACAGTAATTGTACATTACAACATGAGCAATCATCTGTGACGATACACTAACCGCATCATGCTATGTGTGGCACCTTTGTCGCTTACAAGGTTTTTCAGTACGATCGAACACATTACAATATGGCGTTCATTAAAGCATGTAAATCCAAGGCATTTACAAGTTACTCATGTCCATTGTCAGTTTTGCCTGTCAAGCATTTAATGAGGTTGTTTGTATCATGTACTTTGTGTGATGAAGACGGAAAGCGTCACAATTGATTTATGATGGAAAAAATCAACATATTCTTTCCTGAATCCTTTCCTTTTGTCTCTGAGAGCGTGAGCGATTGTGTTTGAGATTTTTCATTGGAATATCAGCTGCTTCGCCGACTCTGACGCCACCTCTCACAGGACTCCGGCTTCCAGCAGGAGCTTTTCTTGAAGTGTATATATATATATATATATATATATATATATATATATATATATACCACTGACAAAGGCAGGAGCCGAAACGCGTCTGGTGCTCGAAGGATCAAATAATAAAAGCTTAGATCCTACTCCCGCGAGTGCTGTTTTCTTTACGAAAGAGAAGGAAAGTAGCGGTGATTTTAGCGAGCAGCGTCGCTCGCGACATGCACCCGTGCAAGAGTGCGCGGCTGGACGCAACAAGGAGCGAAAATATATATATATATATATATATCCCAAACAAAGTTGCCTGTGTATAGAAGACGCCATCACCACAGGATGCTGTATGCCAACTCTTATTTACTTCAGGAAGCAGACACAGCGTTTCCACATCGTAGTCCACAAAATTAAAGTCCCAGCCCGACGCGTTTCATTCCTTCTTCATCAGGGGCTTCGGGTTTGAATACAGCAGCAGAGCGTTTTGGGCGGCACCTTGATATGTTCCAAGAACCCCGCCTCAGTGGGCGTGGCCCAGACAATGGCCCCCTGGTTCTTGTAGTACAAGCCATCTTACTCCAGTGAGTGGCCTGCTGCGTATCAAAATAATCAAAACAATATTCTCCAAGTGGATCATGGCATACATTTGCAGGACGCTGTACCGGCTTGTTTTCCCTTTAATAAAGGCTCCCATGCCATAAGCAAACTCGCCGCTTGACGTGTTCGCTGGGATGCTTCACCAGCATCGGAGCGTCTTCTGCGACTCAGGCCAGTCGCAAAATGTCCCAAACAAAGTTGCCTGTCTATAGAAGACGCCATCACCACAGGATGCTGTATGCCAACTCTTATTTACTTCAGGAAGCAGACACAGCGTTTCCACATCGTAGTCCACAAAATTAAAGTCCCAGCCCGACGCGTTTCATTCCTTCTTCATCAGGGGCTTCGGGTTTGAATACAGCAGCAGAGCGTTTTGGGCGGCACCTTGATATGTTCCAAGAACCCCGCCTCAGTGGGCGTGGCCCAGACAATGGCCCCCTGGTTCTTGTAGTGCAAGCCATCTTACTCCAGTGAGTGGCCTGCTGCGTATCAAAATAATCAAAACAATATTCTCCAAGTGGATCATGGCATACATTTGCAGGACGCTGTACCGGCTTGTTTTCCCTTTAATAAAGGCTCCCATGCCATAAGCAAACTCGCCGCTTGACGGGTTCGCTGGGATGCTTCACCAGCATCGGAGCGTCTTCCGCGACTCAGGCCAGTCGCAAAATGTCCCAAACAAAGTTGCCTGTGTATAGAAGACGCCATCACCACAGGATGCTGTATGCCAACTCTTATTTACTTCAGGAAGCAGACACAGCGTTTCCACATCGTAGTCCACAAAATTAAAGTCCCAGCCTGACGCGTTTCATTCCTTCTTCATCAGGGGCTTCGGGTTTGAATACAGCAGCAGAGCGTTTTGGGCGGCACCTTGATATGTTCCAAGAACCCCGCCTCAGTGGGCGTGGCCCAGACAATGCCCCCCTGGTTCTTGTAGTACAAGCCATCTTACTCCAGTGAGTGGCCTGCTGCGTATCAAAATAATCAAAACAATATTTTCCAAGTGGATCATGGCTAGGCTGTGGGGTTTTAGGTTTAAACCTATAATACCTGATAAAACCCCACTGAAAGAAAAATAGCCCTCACCGGTGAAAACATATAAACACTGAAAAAACTCCTGCACAACCACAAACTAAATGCCATTCAAAGAAAGGAAAAAGAAAGTGAAAGAGTAATTTTGTTCTTACTGAAGGGGTCAATAAGATATAACTTTGTTATAGAAGCTAGCAGCAAAAAAGACTGGCTAACATTATTCTGCTTGAGTTTTGTTCTTTAGAGATGCCACTAAAATATTGTTTCTTCTTCCTTTTACTTTTTTCAGTTTTATGGCCTTTGGTCTAAAGATGCAGGGTTTAGTTTCATATTTTACGTCTAGTTTCATTATTTTATAAACTGTAGAGAATCAGGACATATCAAACTCATATTTGATATTTTGGCTGCATTTGAGTCTTTCACTGATAGGTAAAATGGCTAGTTTCATAAAAATCTTTCCTAATATGTGTCATCATATTTACCCACAGAGAATGGGTAAAAACCCTTAATACATCAGACCATAGTTTCTAGTGGGTCAGTATTGATAGTAGGTGAATTGCCAACACCTCAGACTTTAAACATTAAATGCAAGGTATTGTGACAAGTATATATATCACCAAGCATCTGAGATAG
Source organism: Lissotriton helveticus (assembly GCF_964261635.1). NCBI lineage: Eukaryota > Metazoa > Chordata > Amphibia > Caudata > Salamandridae > Lissotriton > Lissotriton helveticus. The sequence goes on along the minus strand of NC_136063.1, from coordinate 768,430,535 downwards.
TGGTGAAAAAGTGATACCAGACGTTTGGAAAACATGGAACGCAGTGTCACTTGTTATGCTCTGCAAAAAAGGTTCTTTCCAAGTTCAACAAAGATTGGAGTGATATTGTTTGTATTTGCAGTGATTCAGCTATGTATATAAAAAATGTGTGATGACCTGTCAAAATTGATACCCGAGCTGAAGTGAAGAGATCCTTGCCACTTGTTAGATGGTATGCTGAAAGCATCTTTACAAACTTCAGAGTTAATGAAGGATACTATTGACTTTTTAGTTCATTCTGGTGCACTGTTTTCGTATGCCCAGGAACTACAACGCAAATATTTATCATTTCGTGCTTTATGTGGCATCAAAGAAAGAGTCATCCCAACTGTGTCCCTTAGCTGACGGTTCTCAGCCCAAGGGGCTATGAATGCTGAGAGGGCTTTTTCACAAAAGTTTACATGGGAAGGAAAGTGCGAGCGCACATGACCAAAGACTCACTGAAGAAGTATTGTATGGTGTACTACAATAAGATTAATTTGCAAAAATCTCTTTGGACCTCATATGCACTATACCTACACTGTCTATATACCATGTTCTTTCAGTGCAGAAAGCAAGCAATGATAAAAGCAAAACGTTCCATAAACACTGGAAAAACACTTTTTCTGTTGTTTTTAGTGGTGTGAAAATGTGTAACCACTGATAACAACTGTTTTTTAAAATAACGAAAACACTGGAAAAACCCCACCAGAATTTACTAAAAATAGAAACTGAAAACAGGACAGTCTAATCATGGCATACATTTGCAGGACGCTGTACCGGCTTGTTTTCCCTTTAATAAAGGCTCCCATGCCATAAGCAAACTCGCCGCTTGACGGGTTCGCTGGGATGCTTCACCAGCATCGGAGCGTCTTCCGCGACTCAGGCCAGTCGCAACATGTCCCAAACAAAGTTGCCTGTGTATAGAAGACGCCATCACCACAGGATGCTGTATGCCAACTCTTATTTACTTCAGGAAGCAGACACAGCGTTTCCACATCGTAGTCCACAAAATTAAAGTCCCAGCCCGACGCGTTTCATTCCTTCTTCATCAGGGGCTTCGGGTTTGAATACAGCAGCAGAGCGTTTTGGGCGGCAGCTTGATATTTTCCAAGAACCCCGCCTCAGTGGGCGTGGCCCAGACAATGGCCCCCTGGTTCTTGCAGTGCAAGCCATCTTACTCCAGTGAGTGGCCTGCTGCGTATCAAAATAATCAAAACAATATTCTCCAAGTGGATCATGGCATACATTTGCAGGACGCTGTACCGGCTTGTTTTCCCTTTAATAAAGGCTCCCATGCCATAAGCAAACTCGCCGCTTGACGGGTTCGCTGGGATGCTTCACCAGCATCGGAGCGTCTTCCGCGACTCAGGCCAGTCGCAAAATGTCCCAAACAAAGTTGCCTGTGTATAGAAGACGCCATCACCACAGGATGCTGTATGCCAACTCTTATTTACTTCAGGAAGCAGACACATTAATTTTGCTGACTACGATGTTGAAACGCTGTGTCTGCTTCCTGAAATAAATAAGAGTTGGCATACAGCATCCTGTGGTGATGGCGTCTTCTATACACAGGCAACTTTGTTTGGGATATATATATATGCAAACATTGCGTCCCAGAGTACGAAAAAATCACAATGTAAAAGGCGCAATGCAAAATGTCATGCAAGACGAAAAAAACGAAAAGCCTCAGCAGCAGCAACAAAAAAAGAAGAGGCAATGGTACAACAAAAGGAAATAATGAGGGATTGTACCATCACGAATCTCTCCAATGTGGTCCTATCAACGGCTGAAGAACAACTTTTAGCACTTTGATTAAACTTTTGTCCTGAGAGTTCTTTTAACTACACAAACACCAGAGCGGATGTATTCAAGTTTATTCGCAAACTAAAACTAAAGAAATTCTTTTCATCAAAACCGGCAATTAAAGATAAGGAAAACATTGCCAAGCGAACTGTAAAATCTGTGGGCAATGTAACAGCTCCAGCAGCACGAGATACCAGGTTGCTTCTTACCCTGTGTGATCTGGGAGATTCTGGGAACGCAACTTCCAATGATGATGTTGTTTTAACCACGCAACGTGAACTTTACAATGTGGACATCTGCCAGAAAGGAGCTGGTGACAGCCCGTTTAAACCGGTAAGCACGTTTTTGCCTGTAATGCCGAAAGACGCGGTAGACATTTATCATGAATGTGTCATAGAAGATCTGAAAAAGTTAAACCGCGCAGTGCAGGCACAAACACATAAAAACAATGCCATGGTGAATCAATACAACATGTTGATGAAAAAATTTAGTCAAAATCAAGAAGTGGTGGTCAACAAATCTGACAAGGGTGGTAATATTGTTTTATGGAAAAAGGAAGAATATATTGTAGAAGCCATGAGACAATTAAATGACACCTCTTGTTATGATAGATCAAATGGAATGGCATATAAGAAAGCAAAGGATGATTTAAAAAAGATGCTAATTTCATACAAAAGAAATAATTTGATCTCACAAACTGAATTTGATTTTATACATGTTGAACATCCGGCAATACCTATCTTATATTTGATTCCAAAAATACAGAAGCAGAAAGTCCCAACACCGGGCCGACCAATTATTTCGGCCATCAACAGTGTAGGAGAAAATATTTCACGCTATATTGATTTCTTTCTACAGGACATTGTTAAAAACTTACCGAGTTATATTAAAGACACAGGGGATTTTCTGAAGAAATTGACCTCTATCGAGTGGCAAGAAAATTGGTGTCTACTGACTCTAGACATAGAGTCGTTATATACGTCCATAGATCATTCGAAGGGTTTAGAAGCAATCAGACATTATCTTGGTTTACGATCATGTGAATATTACACTCACAACAAAATGTTATGTGAATTAATACATTGGTGCTTGCATAACAATTATTTCATGTTTGCTAAAGGTATATGGAGACAAGTCCGGGGTGTGGCAATGGGATCGTGCTTCTCCCCCAGCTACGCGTGTCTCCACGTGGGCTGGTGGGAGGAGCGCGGTCTCGTTGGAACACCGGGATTTCATCATGTGCAATACTGGAAACGGTTTATAGATGATGTTTTCTGCATATGGGAAGGGGATGAGGAAAGTGCCCATGCCTTTGTTGATGCACTTAATAATAACCAAGAAAATCTTTTCTTCACCTCCAATATCAGTAAGGTACAGGCAGATTTTTTAGATGTACATCTAACCATTGAAAATAATGCTGTAACCACTTCTCTTTTTCGAAAACCGACTGCTGGAAACAGTATATTACATGCCAGTAGTAACCATCCTCAACATGTGATTAACAATGTCCCATATGGGGAATTGCTGCGGGTTAAACGAATAAGCAGCACTTCTGAGATATTTGAACAAGAAGCCCGCAACACAATCAACAGACTTAAAGCTAGAGGTTACAATGATAAGGTTTTGAATAGTGCTCTGAGATGTAGCCGTGAAAAATCTAGGGAATCTTTACTTAGATCAGAAGCACCAGAACCGATAACAGAGAACAACACTCCTCACTTAATTCTGACCTATAGCAAGCAAGAAAGACAAATTAGGTCTATTGTCAGGAAACACTGGCCTATTCTAATGACAGATGGTTTCTATAGTGATTTATTACAAGTCACTCCAACAATAACCTACAAAAAATCTCAAAGCATGCACAACAGTCTGGTGAAAAACAGTCCAGAGTCAGGTAGTGGCAGTACCTGGCTAAAACATAAAGGTTTTTTCAAATGCTCCTCATGTAGGGCGTGCAAATTTGGTGTAAACACCACCCACTACAGCACACCTTTTTGCCCCACCAGTAAAGCTATCCGAGGTAATTACAATTGTCACAGTGAGTTTGCAATATATGTCCTGACATGCACCTGTGGCCTCCGATATGTGGGCAGCACTAAACTGCAGGTGCATGTCAGGATTTTGCAACACTTACGTGCAATAGTAAATAATGACAACACATACCCGGTAGCACGCCACTTCAAATCAACCCATAACAATGATTTGTCAAAGTTGACATATTTTGTTATAGATGTGGTGGCTCCCCTCAATCGGGGAGGAGATAGAGAGAGACTCTTAAGGAAAAAAGAAACAGAATACATAGTAGAGCTGGATAGCAAATATCCTAATGGACTGAATACGACAGAAGATTTACATCATTTGTTATAATTATTTACATGACTTACGTTATGTTGTGTGTAATACAGGCTACTTCAAAAAGAGACATGAAATGAATCTTTATGTGGATTTTTGTTTTTATGTCTTATATTTTAAGGTCTTCCAGAATTACAAACTTCGTAAGAAATACAGAAACATTAACTGCATCAAGTCGCACCATGGGTGAACTAGTTGCGAAATTACAACTTATGTGAAAATGAAACTGATAACTAGCTGAATAATTGTTTAACTCTCATCCTGAGATTATGTACACTTCAATGAGTATTTACTTTTTGTTATTATCAAACACAAAGGTTTTTTATGTTCACACTGTTTTTTTAATCATCCAGTACAAATTATAATTTTTTATCACTTAGGATTTGTTTACTATTATGGGCATTTGGAGAACTGTTAATATACTTAAAACATGGATTTTTGATCTCATATGTTAATTCTAAAAACCGATTTAAATAATAATGTAGATTATTTCGACATTTAAGTCATGAAATTTGGATTGCTACATATTTAGATGATGAATATAGATGTATATAGATATATTATATGTAAATATATGTATATAGAAAATTTATATATTTTTCTATGTGTATATACATTGTTTCAATAATTATTTTTGGTTAGGTTCAAAAAGGATGTTATTATTATCTTTTCATGACTTTATAAATAAGAAGTGGTATATGAGACTAATATTGTTTATGCATTCATGCAGTTATAATGTTTTCCTTGCCCTTTATGTTTAATGATGGGGGTGCACTTATTAGAAGCATAGAGAAGTATTTCATCTATGTCTATGCACCATGTGATTCACATAGGAGGTGGAGCATTGCATTGTAAAAAAATGTATTTAAATGTGTGCTGACCAGGTGTATGGTGTGTGATCAAGAGCACTAGTTGCTCGAAACGCGTCGCCTGAGAGGTTGAAATAAATCTCCCTTACTGCAGCCTGGGGTCCGTGTCTTCATTTGCAGGAGTTTTGCTGGTTTGAAGATTTTGCTTTCATATATATAAACGGGAAGGATGCATTGATGCTGGAGGGCAGAGCACAGTCGAGTGTTCTCCCGTTGCTTTGGGCAATTTGTGGAAAGATATATATATATATATATATATATATATATATATATATATATATATATATATATTACCTACTGGCGGTCGCCAGTAGGTATATATAGTTAGGATTTTTTCTCTATGGGTTTTTTGAAAATTCTATGTCTAATAACTTTGCCGTTTGTGGACGGAATTGGCTGAAATTTTCAGGAAAATGGCACATTTTGTTTCTGAGCAGCCTTTGAAAATTTGGGGGGGGTTCGTCAAGGGGGGGCCGAGAAAAAAGGGGGGTCCCAAAACGCGTTTTTCCCATGTTAATTTCCATAGGGCGGTTGGCCTCACTTTTAGCCCGAACGGCTGAATGGATTTGCACGAAACTTGGCAAAATTGTAGGGACTGGTAGCCCGATGTGCCTTTTGTAGGTCTCAATATATGTGCTCCAGTGGATTTTGAGAAATTAACGTTTAAAAAAAGATATATATCTGTAAGCGCGGACCAGGCAGCGGTCTGGTTCGCGGACTTTTCGCGCAACGGAGCTTTGTGAAGCGAAGCTGATTGGTTCTCCGGCGTCTGTCAACATTCCAAACAGTCCGTAGCGGCCGCCATCTTGTCTCTCGGTAGGATCGAGAGACAAGAGGAGGCGAAAGCGAAGGGGCAAATGACCATAAGGGGGAATAGTAGATCCTCGCTGACCCCCTAGGTTTGATGTGGAGGTTTTAAAAGGGCCCCGCGGGGCAAAAAAAAAAATAATAATAATAATCGAACGGCTGAATGGATTTGCACGAAACTTGGCAAAATTGTAGGGACTGGTAGCCCGATGTGCCTTTGCTAGGTCTCAATATATGTGCTCCAGTGGATTTTGAGAAATTAACGTTCAAAAAAAGATATATATCTGTAACAGCGCTCCGCTTCGCGTACTTTTCGCGTTACGGAGGTTTGCGAAGCTGATTGGTTTTTCGGCGTCTGTAAACATTCCAAACAGTCCGTAGCGGCCGCCATCTTGTCTCTCGGTAGGATCGAGAGACAAGAGGAGGCCAAAGCGAAGGGGCAAATGACCATAAGGGGGCATAGTAGATCGTCCCTGACCCCCTAGGTTTGATGTGGAGGCTTTGAAAGGTTCTCGCAGGGCAAAAAAATATATACCGTTTTTTTAGTTTTTTTGCGTGGAGTGCGCTCGGTTCGCGAACCGGGAAGCGTTCTGGGGAGCGTACTTTCTTGAAAATTAGTGAAAAAAGTTAGAGTACAATAATAATTGTGAGTGATCAGATGTAGGGTAGCTCTGAGAAGAGCTTTTGGGTTTATGGTACATTTAGGTACTTATAAGTAGGTACCAATGCACATTCTTAAATTCAGAGTGAAAACTCTGTTGCCCTCATCTGAGAAGTGAACTCCATCTCCTCTGTAGATATCTTGCATGTAGTAACGCAAGTTATTGTTGTACAGGGAGCCCATTCCATGGTCTCTCATGTAAGCTGAAACAGATTTGTTTACATGCTTCCTCGATTTCTCAATTTGTGGACAAAATTGGTTCGACCACCTCCATTTCTGTCTTTGGCATATATTTGAATATACCAAGGCAGTCTGAGGAAAAAGTGCCATCAATTGCTCAAAGGTGTCCTTTAAAAGCATTTCCAGACCTACCCCAGTCAAAGTGCCCAAATCATTACCTCCACAGTGCACAATTAACAGGTCAGGTTTTGGCAAATGCATAAAGGTTTTCACCAATGGTATCAATTGGTGACATTTTAATCCTCTGTGGCCAAACCACTTAATTTCCACATCTTGTAAATTGAGGTTAGGTAAATTCCTGTTTTCAGCGTACCTTTGAGCCCAATAGATGTAGCTATGTCCAACAATCCAGACAGAAAACATGGCGAGAGAAGGTTCTCCTGCAGTCAGATGAAGTGTGGCAATGAAATGGCAGTTGAAAAAATGAGAGTGTAAAATGAAAAAAACTGAGGAGTTTCTGTGTTAATGAAGCAGTAAGAGTGATTGGTGGATTTTGATTGCTGAAAACAGAAAGTTAGTGTGCATGGATGAGTTCGTTGAAAGATGTATTTTGAGTGGCGAAGAAAAAATCATTAAATGAAAGAATGCTTTGGATATGCAGGTGCACTGAGAGTTCAGAGTTCAATTGCAACATTGTTGTGTGAGAGGTCTTGCAAGAGGTGGTTGCTATGCAGAAAAAGCAGAGAGGGGGCAGAGGGGGGAAGGGTTTTGCTTTGAAAAAAAGTGAGGGAAGAGTTTTGATTGGGTGACATGAGAGATCTGTGTGAGGAATTACAGCATTTCTGTGCTTTTGATAGCTGCAGACTCTGGAGTGCATACCTTTTGCTCTGCTGAAGACAAATTGGTGTGTTTCTGAGACTGTTTTGAAACTCAAAGTACTTGCTAAGGTGAGAAAAAATTTCTTTAATTTAGATAGAAAATAGTGTGCTTTAAGGAGAAAATTATGAAGAAAGTTGTGTTTTTCAAATGTTGCTTTGTCTCAAGTGTTTCACAAATAGATTTTGTTTGTTTGAGAAATTGTAATTGGAGAAAATGTGAAGTATTAGTACTGACAGGGCTTTTATGTGCATAGGAGCTGTGGAGTGTTTTCAAATTATGACTTGTAAATCGTTTTTGAGAAAAAGCAATGGTTTTAATATTGATGAGAAGGACATAATGGTGTCTGCTTCTTTATAAGGTAATTGAGAGTCTTTCCCATTTCAATGTAAGAAGTTTGTCTGTGGAGCAAATTGCTTGTAAATATGCTCCCACCTGTGCATGGCAAATTTAGATTTTGAATGTTTCCGTTACATAGGCATGTTAAAGGTGACTGAAACATGCTGCAAAGGCAATCAAAAAATGCTTTTATGTGTCTTAAGGACATTTTAAGTCATTTCCCCATGTGCAGTGTTTTCAAATTATGAGTTGAAAATCGTTTTTGAGGTAAAGGAATGTTTTCAAAATTTATGTGCGCCATATGACCCCAAATTTTTTTTTCAGGGGTGCAGCAGGGTGTTCTTGAGATACCCCTGCACCGTCGGAAAAATTCGTAATTTGCGATGAGGTAATTGCTAATCGCAAATTGCACCTTCATTCCTATGGGCCTCCTGCTGCATGGAAATGAATGGGTAATCTTGCTGAAATGCAAAGTCGAATCTGTATTTAAAAGGGTCTGCACCTCTGTACGGGTGTTCGCTATGTGAAGCACGAAAGTTTCACGGGCCGAACTCAAGGCCACCTCTCTCTGAGACAAAAGAGCTCTTATTCTTGCCATGCTGTTGAAATGTGCTCCCAAGGTTGGTATTTGTGGCCAGATTGAAAACTCCCTATGTTCATGTGTGGGAGGAAATAGAACATTTCTGCAGCAAATAACCCGTTCATTTACTGTTACGATAAAATGAATACTTTTAATTAACCCAGAACAATCTTCATTATTGAGCATCAAATAACTACCATTTTCCAAGAACTTGAACGTGGGGATGATAGCAGGAACTGGCGTGCCTTGCAACACGCAAGCCATATTTGGTCGGTGTTTGTTGCATGAACCGTGTAACTGTCTGTGCCTACACATTAGTGAATGATCTGGCGTCTCAGTGCATTCCTCTCCATTCAGATAAAGTTCTTGATCATCTTTGAAAATCTGTATGTGTATGGAAGCGACCAGACTTGATGAAGAAAACCACTACCTAAAAGTTAATAACGACCTATTGGTATATATTTCATACAATTTGAAAACTTATATAAAGCAAAAGGCAGCGTTATTAAACCGTGGATAAGGCACGTTGCCAAAGCAGTCAACCTTTTGGATTTATACTGGAAATGTTAAAGGAAGAATTACGGAGTAGGGCCTGTAAATCTTTAATAGACAACGAGTAAAATTACTCCAACCATCGTATTCCTCTAACTCCGGGATAGTAGGGGTGTTTAATTTTTTAGAAGTAGCCAATCCAAAGCATTTGGTCTGGGAAATTGTTTCATTCACAAACAACATATGTTTTGGGATGAGACATGCACGGTGGAAAGCCTCAGTGCCTTGTACCTGCCAGGTTCGTGAACCCCAAACTGATGTAGATCCTGGATATTTTTACTCTGTATTACGTTAGCATGGTCTCATTACTGGTTTAAACGCCATTTTTCCTTTTTTGTAACTTCTGCACACGACACTTAGTTGTTGCTTTAGCTTTCAGCCTACCTGCGTCAAGATCTATGCCTGCTTCAAGCAGGCGCAGGGTTTTAATGTAGCTTTGTCCTATCTGATTGTAAATGCGGCACACCGTGGGTGGCAGAGCAGCGGTGCACGTTAACTGGTGCATCCCTGGGGATGTGCTAGTTAATATAAATCTGCCCCTTTACATTTAATTATGTGCAGGGGACACAGAGTAGGTGAGGTTTATCCAAGGTTAAGAAGAGATGAGTCCTGTTCAGTGAAAAATTGGAGATAGGCTTCAGTATATTATATACTTAAGTAGTGTGTTAAGTTTTTGATGACTGTTATCAATTTACTGTTGGGTAATAGTGGTTAATAACATTTTTTATTATATTTTACCACAGATTCAACTGCACATTATTTCAAGATTTTAGGATGCCTAGCAAAGAAAGAGTAAGAAAGGCTGGAAAACGTCAAAGACAGCAGGAGCATGGAATATTGCAGCAGTCCTCTAACAAAAAGATTTGTCAAGTCACCAAGAAAGCACCGGGTAAGAGTCGAAAAACAGTCATAAGAAATATGTGTAGTAAAAAAAATATTACTACAGAAAATGTTTCACTCCAGAAAAGGAGACCGAATTCAAATGGTAAGGAAAGGCCAATGAGAAATGTTACTGCTAGAGTAAGAGATAACTCTATGCATGAAAGTAGAAGGAAACAACAGTTTAGGGATATTCGTAAACGAATGTTCCGCAACAGGATAATTGGGAATTTGTTAAAAAATATTAAGAAAGGTCAGCAGAAAGTGGTTTTTTATAAGAGAAAAAAAATAGTTGAGAAAGTTATTGATCAGGCATTTGAAATTAAACGTAAGTTATTTATTTTGACAATCAATAGAATTAGGAAGCTAAACAAGGTAATTTATGATTTCAAAAGAAATAGTAGATGGAAGAGAATAGTTAATCGTAGTAATTTTTGTGAAGTTTTTTCTGGAGAATGGATGCATAGTTCAAGCTCTGAGGCATTTTTTAATGAGGAGAGTTATTTCCAGGATAATGATTTGGTGCATGCAGTTGACACCAGTGGTCGAGCTTATGAAGTGAAAGATGGTTGTCCAGTTGAAAAAGAAAAACTTGTGAGAACAGAGATAGAAGAGGTGTTAGGTAATGAGGTTTTAGGGAGACGTCCTAAGGGTCCTGTGTACACCTGGAAGTGTAGTAGTATTTGCAGTGTACGACAGGATTCCATCAATTTGCTTTGTGATTTTATACGGTCATTTAGTAAGAAAAGTTTGAAGCAGAAAATGAAGTTGTTGCAAGAATTAGATCCTTGCAGAGTGAGAGAAGTGATAGGTTTGCATGGTCATTCACTGGCTTGTCTTTCCAGGAGAGTATGCCAGAGTGTTTTTCATCATTTCAGGATGCTAGCAGTGCATCATAATAAAGTGAGGAAATTAGTTAGAATGTTGTATTATGCTAAGAGTCCAGCAATTATGCTAAAACAATTATGCGCTGCTCTTTTGCATGGTTCTGAAATAGATGTGAAGAATATATGTGAAGAAATTGAGTTTTGTTACTTTGGAAGTAAAGAGGAGAATGTTGAAATTGACCAAGAAGAAGAGAGTAATGTGGAAGATAGTGTACAGGTTTCCAGTACAGATAATTTCCAGAGGGAAATTGCGACGTTTGAGGTGAAATCAAGTGAGAGGCCAAATTTCACTTGTGTGTGTTGTCGACGCACTTATTATAAGAATCAGACTAAGTTAGTGGATTTATATGGAAAAAGTGAAAGGGAAAATAATAGTGAATGGAAGGATTTTACAACATACTTGATGGTAGAAAATTGTTTTGATTTGGGATTGGATCAACGTGTGTGTACTTATTGTTGTAACAAATTAAATCAAAACCAGATGCCTGCTAGAGCAGTTCATAATAATCTGGAATTGGTTGAAATTCCTTCTGAATTGAAGGATTTAAATACTTATGAATCTATTTTGATTCAAAGTATCCATCCCTTTCAGGCTATTGTAAGAATGGAGCCAAAGACAGGGAAATTGCCTCCATCAGATTTACAGAGAGGATTAAAGGGAAGAGTTGTTTATTTGCCTCTAGATTTGAAGAAAAACATTAACACAATTGGAGTAGAAAAAGTGGAAGAGGAACCTCTGGTTATCTTAGTTAATGGGGTTCCGACAAAGAATAAGAAAATATGGCAAGATTTAGTAGATGTTAGGAAAGTCAAAAGGGCAACATTGTATTTGAAAAAATATAATAAATACTATAAAAATGTATATGTTGCAGAAGAGGAAGTAAGTGAGGAAGAGGATAGCGATTTGTGTGCTGGTCAAATTGAGAAAGTAGAACCCTGTACTAGTGAAGAAATATATGAACATTATAGTGTTCATCCTTTGCATTCCAAGGAAGTCATGGGGAATGCTATTGAGTTGTTTCAAATGAAACAAGCGAAAGGGAGTCCCATTAGTGTTTGGGAGGAAAGTTTGGAAGCTCGGTGTTTCCCACAGCTTTTTCCAACAGGTCAGGGAGGAAGATATGATGAGCGACCTCATCAAATTCCTGCTTCTGAATACCGGACTTTGCGATTGTATGCAGGAGATCCTAGGTTTCGACAATGCATTCCTTATTTGTTTCATCTCCTGTTTGAAAGCGATCTGTCTGGACTGTCATATGCAGTGAACCACATCTTGAAAAGTGGTATACACATGCAAAACATCTCGGCAAGTGACTTTATGGATAAAGTCAATGTCCAAGACAGTATTTTGGATTCTCACCTGATTAATCTCATGGCGTGTCAGCGTGGTACTAATGAGTACTGGTACCGTCGTCATGGTGATTTAAAATGTATGCTGAGGAACTTAGGAACTCCCACATGGTTCCTCACTTTGAGCTGTGCTGAGTATGGCTGGGAAGACTTACTTGAATTTCTACGAGAGGCAAATGCTAACGTAGAAAACATCGAATTCAAGACACCCGGAGAACTGTGCTCTTTGGATCCAGTCAATGTATGTAGGTACTTCAATCATAGATTTGAAGGTATGATGTCTTTCATCATGAATAAGAAGAATCCACCTCTTGGAGAGGTGTTGGATTTCTTCTGGAGGAAGGAGTACCAAGCAAGAGGTGCTCCTCATATACATATGTTGCTGTGGATCAAGGATGCACCTAAATTTGGAACGGATGCAGACGACTCAGTGATGAGTTTCATAGAACAGTATTCTACGTGTGCTGTTCCAAACGCAAAGGAGAAAAAAAGCCTAAGAGAAAAAGTTCTACGTTTCCAAAGCCATCGATGTGGAAAGTACTGTCGTCGTAAATTCCGGAACAAAGACAAGTTCTACACCAAATGTCGTTTCGGCTTTCCACGATCGGTGATTTCTAAAGGAAGAGTGAACAGTTTGATGTCTTCGCTGCGACATAATGTGATGAAGAAATCACCTAAAAACACATACAATTTGAAGAGGAACGAAGAGTCTAAGTACATCAACGACTACAACCCGGTGATTTTGTCCATGTGGAATGCTAACATGGATATACAGTTTGTGGCTGATAACTGTATGGCTGTGGCTAGGTATGTGACATCTTACATCACCAAAAAAGAGAAGACAGAATTGAAGGATATGTGGGAGGACATTTCCCATGAAAAGAGCCTCAGCAAGAAGTTGTACAGTTTCAGTCTGAAGATGTTGTCGCATCGAGAAATCGGAGCTTACGAATGTTCTGACCGGTTGTCTTCAGCAAGTCTCTATGCCAAGTCCAGGAGTATCGTTTGGGCGAGTGTTGGTCTTGCTGCAACGCGTAATCGAGTTCTGAAACCTGTGCGGGAAATTGAGTATTTGGCGGAAAAGGAGCCAAACAGTACCGACATTTTGAAGAGCAACATGTTGGATACATATTATCCAAATCGAAGCAGTCACCTCGAGAATGTTTGTCTGTATGAGGTTCTGCAAAATTACATATTCAAGAGGAACATCAAAGAAGATACTGAGAAAGGAGTGTATGCTGTAATAGGAAGTGAGGGATGTCTGGTCAAGCAAAGAAAATGCCACTTGATAAACCATCGAAAATTGAGTGGCGAATCTCGTGAAAAAAAGGAGTTTTTCTATTTAGCACTTTTGCAACTTTTTAAGCCTTGGCGTGCAGAAGAGGAACTGCTTGGAGATTTCCTCTGTTACGAAGACTCTTTCAATGCTGCCAAGGAGACCATAGAATGTCCTGCTTTTCCCAAATATGTAGAAATGTTGAATGTGGAAATTGAGCAGGAAGCAACGATTGCAGCCGAGATTGCCAGAGACAGTTCTCAGGACAGTCAGAGTTCTGCTTCATTGAGTCAGGATCCACTAGGAGGACCTCTTATCGAAAATGAAGCTGCCACTGCTATGAATGAAGTGGAAAGAGCCATGGCACATGCTCAGGAGGATGCGGTTAACTTAGAAGAGTTGGAAAGACAACTCAACGTTGAGCAGAGGAAAATATATGACGAACTTACCATGCAAATTGATCATGGATTAAGTCATGATAAGAAAGAGTGCTCATGTACGTCGTTGAAGCCTGTCCGACTGTACGTGAGTGGAGAAGCGGGAACTGGAAAAAGTTTCCTTATTAAAGCAATTTCATGTTATTTGCAGGAAAGGACAGAGTCATCGCTGTCTTGTGTTGTCACCGCTCCAACTGGACTGGCAGCACATAACATTAAAGGGATTACTTTACATCGTTTACTGATGCTGCCAGTGGAGCATGACAACAAATTAGAATATCACAAGCTATCTGGAGATGCTTGTTTTGAAGTTTCAAGAGTCTTGAGGAAAATGAAACTTCTTATCATTGACGAAGTAAGCATGGTTTCCAATGTTATGCTTGCCTTTGTGCATTTGAGAATGCAAGAAGTTCTCAAAACAGAGTATGATGTGTTATTTGGTGGCAAACACATCATTGTTTTTGGAGATCTTCTGCAGCTGACACCAGTGAAAGGGCAACCTGTGTTCAAAATGCTCACGCATGAAGATACCAGGAAGTGCTTAGGGAGTATTGGCAACGTCAATATATGGTTAAACTTCAATTATGCTGAACTGCATGAAAATATGCGTCAGGCAAAGGATGAAGTTTACAAGACTATTCTACAAGATGTTAGAATTGGGAAAGAAGCTTTACATGCACGATTACTGACAAATTTATATCCAGACGAAGATGTTGTGCCTGAGAATATTTTTCAGAAAGTTACTGAGAAAAAATCTGGAATATGTTTGATGCCAACTCTTGCAGAATGTGCCAAATTCAACAACAAAATGTTGCATTTAGAAAAGCAAGAGATTGTGAAATTGGAAGCTATTGACAGAGTAGAGCATATGGGATCAACAATTATTTTGTCTGAGAATCTGAAAACAAAATTGGATTCATTAGAGAAGAGTATATCTAAAACTGCGGGTTTTGAAAAGACTCTGAATGTGTGCTTGAACTGCCGTATAATTTTAAGAAGGAATTTACATGTTGAAAGAGGTCTGGTAAATGGATCAATGGGTAATGTTGTTGATTTTGTGAAATACAGAAATAGAGATGGAATTGAATTTTTAAAAATTAAATTTGATGGCATTGAGGAAGTACAGCTAATTGCTCGTTGTTCTGCTAGATTTTTGCTTGTAAAAGACTTATATGTTCGTCGTAAGCAGTTTCCTGTTTGCTTGGCATATGCGGTGACAATCCATAAATCGCAAGGTTTAAGTGTAGACTGTGCATTGGTGAATATTGGCAGTTCTGTGTTCAAGGAGGGTATGGCATATGTGGCATTGTCACGAGTTAGGACTTTATCGGGATTGTACTTGATTGAGTGTGATGTCACAAACATTTGTGCGGATCTAGATTGTGTTAAGGAATACAATAGGTTGAGAAGAGAGTATGCGCCACATTTGCCTCAGTATCCTTTGTTTGAGAAACGTGTGGTAGGCCGGAAACGAAGAAATGTGACCAATACTGGGGAGGTTGTAGCAAAAAGACGAAAAGTTGATGAACCTGAAATTATAAGCAGAAACAAAAAGGATTCTGTTGAAGATGTTGTTGGTTTTCAATTTGAAAACAGTTCTGGTGTCAACTGCTATGCTAATGTAGTGGTTAATGTTGTCTTTTCTCTAGAAACTTTAAAAGAACAGATTGTGGTCAATTCGGATCAAAGATTTTGCAGTTTGTTAAATTCTGTGTTAGAGAAATGTAGCACTGATAGAACAAACATAGAAAGTGTGTCTGAAATTCGAAATCTGTTAGACAGATGTTCAGGCCAAACACAATTCTCTCAAAATAGTCAGCAAGATTGTCAGGAGTTTTTAATGTATATGCTTGATGTATTGCATGATGAAGGTGTAGATGTAGATCACCTGTTTGGGCTTTCTTATCAATGGCAGCATGACTGCGAGAACTGTAGGGTATCAGCTACTACTAGTGTAGACTCAGAAAGATTTATATATTTAACTTTGCCAGACAGTAAATCAGTCTCTTTTAATAAGCTAGTAAAAGCAGCTGATCACAACATGGAGTGTAGCCAATGTAAATCTGAAATGATGTCCACTTTATTTATACGAACATATGGCCAGTATGTCATTTTAATGTTCCAACGATGTAGGCCTGATGGAACAAAATTGACAACTTTAATTAAAAATTTTGTGGCTTCACAGTTGTCAATATCAGGAAGGACTTTTGTAACTGTAGCAATTATATATCATGATGGTCCTTCAATAACATCAGGACATTATACAGCTTATTTAAAGTGTAGAAATGGCTGGTCATTCTGCAATGATTCTGTTTTAATTTTCAAAAAAAAATTGCCATATGACCTTAAAAACTCTTACCTGGTGTTTTTAAAACCAAAATTTTAGGGAAAGAATCTCGGGATGTGCTCTGAGGAATTTCAAGAAGTTCTCATGGCTCCTACACTATTTGGCCTTGAGGATAAGTGTAGTACAGAGACATAACTTTTTACCATAACACTGGACGTTATTGAGAAATACGTGCACTTTGAATGAGTTCAGAAAAACTATTTCTTTTTATAAGCTAATTGAAGCAGCGAATCAAAACATGGAGTAGAGGGAATGTAAGTCTGCAATGCTGTCTACTGTTTTACATTGCTTTGTGATTAAAAGTGATGTAGAGAATTAAATAATTGTACTAGTCATAAAGGTAGTGTAAGTCTGCTTCATAGTAAGCAGTATCAGTGTGATAGGAAATGTAGAACATGATTGAGCAAGAAGGGGAAGATATTACTAGTCCAGGATTGTGTAAATGATCTTCAACATTTTAATTCTGAAAGTTGCGGAAATGCGAAAAGACGGGATTGGCTTACAAGAAATCCAAGAGTTATACATGGCTCTGACACGATTTGGCCTTGTGGAATCGTGTGGTAGAGAGCGAGAAGTCATTTATTGTATGTAACATGTTTTTGAAAACGATGGAGGTTTTCTTTCAGAAAGTGGCGGGTTGAAAGTAATAACAGCACAACAGAGTGTAAGCTGTTCATAGGACATCCTTGGCCGTCATGGAAAGTAAGTTAACTTTAAGGAGTTCTGAATTCTGATTTGTAATGTATGGGTTTTTTAAACACAATCATTTTGATTGTGTTTTTTTTTCCCCGCTGTTATATGATGAATACCTTCAAGTCACTGTTTTAGTGAAATTTGATACATTCTGAGAACAGCAAAAATAAACCATTTAACATGTATAATTAATTCTGTTCTGTTTGCATTTATGATGTACATGTAGAACTGTGTAGGAGGCATGGAGAAGGTGAGGCTTCTGTCAGTGTCAAAGTTGTTGCATACAGTGCTCATATTCTACGTAGTCTTTTATATTTCATTACTTTCACTGTTTCTGACAGATCTAAAAAATTTTTTTTTAAAAGAACAGTAAGTATAAGGGAAGGAAAAAGACAGTTATGTTAAAAGAAACACAGCTATAGGGAATAAACTAGGGATACTGTTACCCGCAATCCTCTGCTGATGATGTCACTGAGCATGTCATGAATGATGTAATATGTGACATCATCAGCAGTGGATTACGGGTAATAGTATCTCTAGTTTACTCCCCTATAGCTGTCTTTCTTTTAACATAACTGTCTGTTTCCTTCCCTTATACTTACTGTTCTTTTTTATAAAAAAAAATTTTTGGTTCGCTTCCGGTTCGCGTACCGGGGAGCGAACTGGGAAGCGAACTAAGAGAAATAGAGGTTGGCACAGTTGCAAATATTGTACCAATTTTTTTATAACGGGGAGGTAGTTCTGAAAAGAACTTTTTTTTAAATTGTTTTTGTTTTATATTTTTTTTATTATTTTTCTGAACATTTTTTTACTTTTTTTGAATTTTTCTGAACAGTTTTATATTTTTTTTGTTTTTTTTTCGGAGGGGGCAACGAAAACGATTCATTGTAAAGGGCTCAACAGGAGGAAGAAAACAAAAAAAAGAATTTATTGTTTGGGGAGTTTCGGACAAACATGAGCATGATTGTTAATAGCTCTGTTGATCAGAGTGATGCTACTTTCTGCGTAGCAAATGATTCCACTGCAATGTACGCAGACTTGTTTTACTTCACGAAATCTCGTTTGTATATTTGGCACCATCTCCCTGCCCTCTGGTCCCGTTACTTCCGGTACAACAGATCTTCTGGCCATAATAGGGAGATTATCTAGGTCGTCCTGTTCCTCTTCTTCCTCTTCTTGCTGAATTATAACTTTAGCAGGTGGTCCACTCTTCCTTGGATGTGGTGGAGGTGGTGGGGAAGCACCAGCTGAAGCTAGTAAAGAAGCCATTGCTCACTGGTAACAAAGGGTCTTTCTCTCACAATGATGAAAGTCAGAGTGAGGAAAGAAGGAGGGATTTTCACCATTTGGGAAAAAAAATAGTTCTCAACCAATGAAAAGTGTTCATTTTAGATCATATGACCTAGTCTTACATCATTAGGAAACCGAAAGTGAAATGAACCAATGAAAAGTGTTATTACCAAGTCACATGACCTGCTGTGTTTACGTTACGCGCTTTGCAGGGCCTCCCGGTTTGCTTCCAGAAACCTGTGCTTTGCGACTCGGTAAGCGTACGAGTTCGCTAACGTAGCACGTCATATGACGTATCACGCGACAACGCGAAACGTCATGCGGACGGGAGGCGTCACGATGTTGTTTTCTAACGCGGCAGTTGCGGTAAAGAAACGTTTACCGGCTCGCGGTCTATTTCGCGGCATCAAGGTCAGCTAACGGGAAGCTTCCCGATTCGCGAAGCGGGAACGAAGAAAAAAAAATATTTAAAAAAAAAAATTATTCATAAACATATAAAATATATTTTTGGATTTAAAGAAGAATACATTTTACAGCTACAGATATTAGCTGTTAAAAAACCAATGAAATTCACAGAAAAAACCATAGGTTATAGACCATATATAGTTAGGAATTAGCATTTACAAAACCTTGAAAATTCACTGAAAAAACCATAGGTTATAGACCATATATAGTTAGGAATTAGCATTTAAAAAACCTTATTTTACTCACACAAAACCATTGAAATTCCATATATAGTTAGTTGCACTAACTATATATCGCGCACCCGTAATCCACTGCTGATGATGTCACATATTACATCATTCATGACATGGTCAGTGACATCACTGATGACATCACTGATGACATCTCAAATGACATCACTGATGATATCTCATTTGACATCAATGGTCACATCAATGATGATATCATTAATGTGACAATACAATGCATCTCCTCACACTTTAATATAACCTCTGTTACACCCAGTGTTAAATACAGAGTATAATTTTTGAAACCATTGACACACCAATACTAGTTACTACATACCCACTCACTGATTCCTACGTCTACACACACATTCACTCATTCACCCATACAATCATTCATACATACAATCACTCATCTTTACAACACTATCATATGCACTCATACACCTATACAGACACTCACACTCTGCCACTCATCCATGGAGTTACTCACACACCTAGTCAGTCCTGTAAAGAATCAATCACAGTTCCATTTTCTAATCTACACAGTTAAACATAGAGTACCTTACATTTTAAAACATATACTAACACATACTTACTCTCTTATAGAATCACTGATACAAGTACACATTGATCTGCACAGAGTCACACACCTCCCAGCCAGTCATACACACACTCAGTCTCCCATACAAATACTTGTGCAACCAATCAATAACCCATATAGCTACTTATATAGCTACTGATCAACACATGCAGCAGCTTGCACAACAACAGACATGCTGATGCACACTTTCAGACAGTTTAGTCACTAACCCGTGCATTTAGTAAGACGCATTTAATCACTCACTCATACAGTCAATCACGCACCTACTAAAACCTTCATTGAGACACTTATACATCCACTCATTCTTCAATATGTAAAACATATTTAAACTTTACAGAAACACATAATCACTGGATGTTGTCATCAGTGATGTCATTTGAGATGTCATCAGTGATGTCATCAGTGATGTCACTGACCATGTCATGAATGATGTAATATGTGACATCATCAGCAGTGGATTACGGGTGCGCGATATATAGTTAGTGCAACTAACTATATATGGAATTTCAATGGTTTTGTGTGAGTAAAATAAGGTTTTTTAAATGCTAATTCCTAACTATATATGGTCTATAACCTATGGTTTTTTCAGTGAATATATATATATATATATTACCTACTGGCGGTAGCCAGTAGGTAGTTATAGTTAGGATTGTTTTCCATAGGAAATTCACAACATTCTATTGGGAATAACTTTGGCGCCGGTGGACGAATCTTTGCAAATTTCTCAAAGAAGATGGCCACTCTGCTCCTTCCCTGAAAGTTTGGGGGGGATTTGTCAAGCGGGGGCCGAGATATTGGGGGGGTCCCAAAACGTGTTTTCCCCATGTTAATTTCCATAGGGCGGTTGGACTCACTTTTAGCCCGAACGCCTGAATGGATTTCCACCAAACTTGGCAAAATTGTAGGGACTGGTAGCCCGATGTGCCTTTGCTATGTCTCAAGATATGTGCTCCATTGGATTTTGAGTAATTTAGGTTCAAAAAAATATATATATCTATAAGCGCGCCCCGGTACGCGCACCGGGGAGCGCACCGGGCGCGTTATGCGAGTTCGTGAGCGGAAAGCTGATTGGCTCCCGGGTGTCTGTCAACATTCCAAACAGTCCGGAGCGGCCGCCATCTTGTGTCTCGGTAGGATCGAGACACAAGAGGTGGCAAAAACAAAGGGGGAAATGACTAAAAGGGGAGTGGGTAGACCTCCCTGATCCCCTAGGTTTGATGTGGGGGCCATAAAAGGGCCCAGCGGGGCAAAAAAAAATAAAAATAGATTTTTGATTTTCGCGGGGGGAGCGCCCGATACGCGCACCGGGGAGCGTACCGGGGAGCGTACCATGGGGACAACCAAGTGAAACAGTAAAATAATAATTTAAAGTGCTTAGAGGTAGGGTAGCTCTGAATAGAGTTGTTGTGTTGTGTGGGTGATTTAAGTACCAACATGTAGGTACCAATGCAGAGTCTTAAATTCAATGTACACCTTCTTTTCTGTAGATATCTTGCATGTTGTTACAGAAGTTATTGTGGTATATGGAATCCATACCATAGTCTGTCAGGAAAGCAGAAACAGATCCTTTACGGACTCCCTGAGAAGGCCTAGAGGATCATGGGTAGTCTACCCTGCTCCCTTATGATGTTTTAAAATTGCACAGTATACTGTAAGTCTCACTTTATATTATAATCATTTTGGTACTACTTCATGAATTACATATAAAAATGAATAATGTCTCAAACAATTTTTAATTATTAAATATACATTTATTGGTTAGAATTTTCATAGTTAAATAAATTTTCCAGCATCAGATGATCTGGAATCTCCTCAAAATTGCATGATTCAATTTCTTGTAAACAGTCAATAAATTGTTGGTCCAGAGACTCATCTATAAAATCATTGTCAACAAAATCTTCTTGAACAATCTCCTCATCGGTAATTTCGAAAGAAATATTGATGATTTCTTGTTCTCCTTCCATTTTCTTGCTGTAAATTGCATAAAAAATAACTATATCAGTAGAGTTAGGGCACTGTTGGGTTTAAGTTCAGAGAGGTACTTCTGAGTTTTTAACAGTGAAGTTATCTTTTGGCAGTGTATGGTATCAGGCAGGAAGTAGAAATATAAAACAGTGTATGTGAGGAAGCCTAAGTAAATTCATAATTATACCAGAGAAGCCTAACTCAATCTATAACTATAACAGAGAAGCCTATCTTAATCTATAACTATAAGAGAGGGACAGTAAATAACTATCAGAAAACGTTTTTACAAATTAACTTAAAGTACCCCTTACAAATTAACAACTTACCTTATATAAAGGTGATGAAGATAAATGAGAAAATCCTTTAAAGATGTACCTCAGGTAGTTGTAGTCAAAATGGCCGTGTTTCCCTCTCATTTTTCATTTATATTCATGTACATAACCAATCAAATGTCAGGAAATAAAAGTAGAAAATGAAAGTAACATTTTAATTGGTTGTAAATTCTAACACTACATATGTGTTTTTGTCATGTAATTTACCTCAGGATATTTAGACAGGGCTACAGCCCAAATGGCTCAATTGAATTCCACCAAATTTGGGAACATGGTAGGGACTGGTATGTAGTAGGGCCTATTCTATATTTGGTGAAAGTCTCTCCAGTGGTTTCTATGTAAATTAACTTTAAAACATTTTTGGGAGCGCTCACCGGTACGCGCCCCGGTACGCGTACCGGCAGCACTACGGGAGTCCTCTATCTTGTGTTGTGGTAGATTTGAGACACAAGATGGAGGACAAACAACGTTGGGAATGGGTAAAAGGGGGAACGGTAGACACCCCCTGACCCCCTAGGTTTTCTGAGGGGGGCTTAGGAGGCCCATATAGGTGAAAAAAAATAATATTTTTTAATTTTTCGCGGGGGGAGCGTACCGGGGAGCGTACTTTGGTGAAAAACAGTGAAAAAAGTTAGAGTAAAGTAATCATTTTGAGTGATGAGAGGTAGGGTAGCCCTGAAAAGAGCTTTTGGGTTCTGTGGCTGATTTAGGTACCTACAAGTAGGTTCCAATGCACAGTCTTAAATTCAGGAGGAATATTCTATTCCCCTCCTCTGAGAAGTGCACACCATCTCCTCTGTAGATATCTTGCATGTTATAAAGCAAGTTATTGTTGTATATTGAACCCATTCCATAGTCTCTCATGTAAGCAGAAACAGATTTATTCACATGTTCCTGTGCTTTCTCAAATTGTGGACAAAATTGGTTGGACCACTTCCATTTCTGTCTTTGGCATATATTGGAATATACCAAGGCAGTTTGTGGGAAAAGTGTCATCAATTGCCCAAAGGTGTCCTTTAAAAGCATTTCCAGACCTACCCCAGTCAAAGTGCCCAGGTCATTTCCACCACAGTGCAAAATTATGAGGTCAGGGTGTGGCAGATGGTAAAAGGTTTTCACTAATAGTATCAATTGATGACATCTCAATCCTCTTTGGCCAATCCACTTGATGTCTACATTTGGTAAATCAAGGTTGTGAACATTTCTGATAGCTGCATACCTTTGAGCCCAGTGGATGTAGCTATGTCCAATAATCCAGACAGAATACATGGTGAGAGGAGGTTATGGTGCAGTCAGATGAAGTGTGGGAATGAAATGGCAGTTGGAACAGTAGGAGTTTGCAACAAAAAAATGTGGAGTTTCAGTGCTCTTGAATCTCAAGCAATGATTGGTGGATTCAGATAGTTGAAAACTGAAAGTTAGGGTGCATGGTTCTGTTGTGTGAAAGAAGTAATTTGAATGGTTAAGAAAAATCATTTAAAGAAACATTGCACCGGATAAGCTGGTGTATTGAGAGGTCAAACATCCTTGCTGAGTTCATTTGCAACATTGTAGAATAAACTTTTAAACCTAAGAGCTAAGTGAGGAGGGAGTTGCTATGGTAACAGGTAGAAAGGGCTGAGGGGGGGCAAGGGGGTTGGTTTGAAAATAGAGAGGGAAGAGTTTTGATTGGTTAACATGAGGGATATGGGTGTAGAATTAGAGATTTTCTGTGCCATTCATGGCTGCAGTGCCTGGAGTACATACCTTTTGCTCTGCTAAAGAAATATTGGTGTGTGTATCTGACACTGTTCTCAATCTCCCAAAGCATTTGTAAAGGTGAGTCTTGATTCATTTAATATAGATAGAGACTTGTATACTCTATGGAGAAGATTTGGAAGCAAATTGTGTTTTTATGTGACTTTTTTTCATGTTTTTTAAACATTCTTGATAAAAAGTTGTTGCTGGAAAGAGGAATTGTATTTTGTAAAAATGTGAAGTTTCAGTAGTGACCTTGAATGCTTGTACATATAACCTGCGCTTTGTTTCCAAAATGTTATTTAAAAAACGATTTTGGAGCAAATGAATGGCTTTTACACTTTTGAGAAGGAATAAATAGTGTCGGCATGATTAAATAAATATATTTGAACATTTCACAATGATGTCACCTGTGTTACCTCAGATTAGGAAGCACATTGAGCTTCTTTGCTGTTGGTTTGTGTCATGTTTTTTGATAATGCTTGGTATCAACATTTGCAAGTTAGAGGATTTGTATTTTGTGAAATAGTGAGGTTTCAGTAGTGAAATTGAATGCTTGTACATAGGACCTGCGCTCTGTTTCTAAAATGTTATTTAAAAAATGATTTTGGGGCAAATCAATGGTTTTTACATTTTTGAAAAGGAATAAATAGTGTCTGCATGGTTAAAGAAATATACTTGAACCTTTCACAATGATGTCATCTCTGTTATCCCAAATTAGGAAGCAGATTGAGCATTTTTCTTGTTGAATTGTGTCATGGTTTTCGATAATGCTTGGTAGCAATGTTTGCAAGAGAGAGGAAATGTATTTTGTAAAATAGTGAGGTTTCAGTAGTGAAACGGAATGCTTGTACATAGGACCTGCGCTCTGTTTCTAAAATGTTATTGGAAAAACGATTTTGGGGCAAATCAATGGCTTTTAACATTTTTGAGAAGGAATACATAGTGTCTGGATGATTAAATAAATATATTTGAACCTTTCACAATGATGTCACTTGTGTTACCTCAGATTAGGAAGCACATTGAGCTTCTTTGCTGTTGGTTTGTGTCATGTTTTTTGATAATGCTTGGTATGAACATTTGCAAGATAGAGGATTTGTATTTTGTGAAATAGTGAGGTTTCAGTAGTGAAATTGAATGCTTGTACATAGGACCTGCGCTCTGTTTCTAAAATGTTATTCAAAAAACGATTTTGGGGCAAATCAATCGCTTTTACATTTTTGAGAAGGAATAAATAGTGTCTGCATGATTAAAGAAATATACTTGAACCTTTCACAATGATGTCACCTCTGTTATCCCAAATTAGGAAGCAGATTGAGCATTTTTCTTGTTGAATTGTGTCATGGTTTTCGATAATGCTTGGTAGCAATGTTTGCAAGAGAGAGGAAATGTATTTTGTGAAATAGTGAGGTTTCAGTAGTGAAATGGAATGCTTGTACATAGGACCTGCGCTCTGTTTCTAAAAAGTTATTGGAAAAACGATGTTGGGGCAAATCAATGACTTTTACATGTTTGAGAAGGAATACAAAGTGTCTGGATGATTAAATAAATATATTTGAACCTTTCACAATGATGTCACCTGTGTTACCTCAGATTAGGAAGCACATTGAGCTTCTTTGGTGTTGGTTTGTGTCATGTTTTTTGATAATGCTTGGTATGAACATTTGCAAGATAGAGGATTTGTATTTTGTGAAATAGTGAGGTTTCAGTAGTGAAATTGAATGCTTGTACATAGGACCTGCGCTCTGTTTCTAAAATGTTATTTAAAAAATGATTTTGGGGCAAATCAATGGTTTTTACATTTTTGAAAAGGAATAAATAGTGTCTGCATGGTTAAAGAAATATACTTGAACCTTTCACAATGATGTCATCTCTGTTATCCCAAATTAGGAAGCAGATTGAGCATTTTTCTTGTTGAATTGTGTCATGGTTTTCGATAATGCTTGGTAGCAATGTTTGCAAGAGAGAGGAAATGTATTTTGTAAAATAGTGAGGTTTCAGTAGTGAAACGGAATGCTTGTACATAGGACATGCGCTCTGTTTCTAAAATCTTATTTGAAAAACGATTTTTGGGCAAATGAATAGCTTTTACATTTTTGATGATGAATACATAGTGTGTGCATGATCAAATAAATATATTTGCCATTTTTACAATCATGTCACTTGTGTTACTCTAGATTAGGGAGCAGATTGAGCTTTTGTCTTGCTGCATTTTGTTAAGTTTAATGATAATGTTTGGTATCAACATTTCCTAGATAGAAGAATTGTATTTTGAAAAATAGTGACGTTTCAGTAGTGAAATGGAATGCTTGTACATAGGACATGCTCTCTGTTTCATAAATGTTATTTAAAAAACGATTTTGCAGCTAATGAATGGCTTCTATATTTTTGAGAATGAATAAATAGTGTCTGCAAGATTAAATAAATACATTTGAACCTTTTACAATTATGTCACCTGTGTTTCCTCAGGTTAGGAAGTAGATTGTGCACATGAGGTGAGGCATGTCCAGGGGTGCAAAGGAGTTGAGGCCTGTGTCCATGAGTGCAGTGGAGAGGACTCACCTCCTCTGACTCTTGGACAAGCCTTACCTCATCTGTGCCCCTTGGAGAGGCCTCAATATATTGGGTATAATTGATGGTAACAGGGTGTAGATGAGATGAGGCGTGTCCAGGGGTGTAGATGAGCTGAGGCCTGTCTAGGGTGCAGATGAGGTGAGGTCTGTTCAGGGTTGCAGATGAGGTGAGGATTGTCCAGAGGTGCAGAGGAGGTGATGCCTGTGTTGAAGAGTGTAGTGCAAGAGAGGTCTGTCCAGGGGTGCAAAGGAGGTGAGGGTTGTGTCTAAGAGTGCAGTGGGGGATAGGCTTCATGAAGTCCAGTCCAGTGCACTCTTAGACACAGGCATCACCACCTATGCTCCCCAGGAGAGGCCTCTCTCCCACTACAGTCTTGAATACAGGTGTCACCTCCTCTGTACCTCTGGACAATCCTTAAATCATCTGCAACCCTATATCGTTTTTTAAAAAGGCCTAAAGGTGACATCATTGTGAAAGGTTCAAAAATATTTATTTAATCATGCAGACACTATTTATTCCTTCTAAAAAATGTAAAAGCCATTCATTTGCCCTTTAATCGTTTTTATATTAACATTAAGAAAACTGAGTACAGGTTATATGTACAAGCATTCCATTTCACTACTGAAACCTCAGTTTTTTACAAAATACAATTCCTGTATGCAGTAGAAAATTTTAACGAAGCATTAAGAAAAAAAATAACAGAAAGCAACAATAAAAAAACACAATGTGATTCCTAATATGAGGAAACACACCTGACATGATTGCAAAAGGTGCAGAGGAGGTGAGGAAAGTCAAAATGGCTTTCATGATTGTGAAATTTGCTAAGGAGATGAGGCCTGTGTCTAAGAGTGCAGTGGGGGAGAGGCTTTATGAAGTCCTGTCCACTGCACTCTTGGACACAGGCCTCACCTTCTGTGCTCCCCTGGACAGGCATCACCTCATCTGTACTCCTGGTTAGGCTTCACCTTATCTGCATCCTGTTACCATCAATTATACCCAATACATTGAGGCCTGTCCAGGGTGCACGGAGGAGGTGAGGCTTGTTCAAGGGTCAGAGGAGGTGAGTCCTGTCCAATGCACTCTTCGACACAGGCCTTACCTCCTCTGCACCCCTGGACAGGCCTCACCTCATGTGCACAATGTACATCCTAATCTGAGAAAACACAGGTGACATGATTGTGAAATGTGCTAATATATTTTTTAAATCATGTAGATACTATCTAATCCTTGTCAATAATGTAAAACTATTTCATGTGTCCAAAATCTTTTTTTAGAATAACATTTAAAAAACAGAGAAAAGGTCATATGTATAAGCATTTCATTACACTACTGAAAAGTCGCTCATTTATAAAATACAATTCTTTTATGCACCAAGGTTTCTTTACCAAGTATTGTCAAGAATGTATAAGTCTCTCTTATATTCTCTTCCTGACCTACTCCATTTTTCCATGAGTCCCTTTCTAACACCCTCTCTCTGACTCATTCCTTTTTACATCCTGACTCTGTGTTACACTCTCTCACACTTTCTCTTTGACTTACTTTCCCTTACACCATGTCTCTGATTTATTCTCTCTCTCTCATTGCTCCTTGTTACATCCTCTCTCTGTTTTACTTCCTCTTACACCCTCTCTCAAACTTACTCTCTCTCTCTACCTTTTACAGCCTCTCTTTGTTTTAGTGTCTTTTACATTCTCTCATCTTCTAACACCCTCTCTCTGTTTTACATCATTTTACACCCTCTCTCTGTCTTACACCCTGTTACATCCTTTTTCTGACTTACTCCCTTTGTCCCTTTCTTTGACTGAATCCCTCTCCCTATTACATCCTGTTTCTGTCTTACAACATATTATACACTCTGTCTTACTCCTTCTCTATGTTTTACTCACTCTACCTGTTTTATTTGTCTGACTCTCTCTGTCTTTTTGTGTTAGTTCCTGTAGCTCTTTTTCTCTGTCTTACTCCTAGTTACATAGTTGCTGTGATATAAAAGTAGATATGTTGTAAACTAGTGTTTATATCGTTTGCTTATTGTGATTGCTTTGTTGTTTGGTAATAGTGGTCTAAAATGTGTTATCTTTTTTCTTTAACACAGATTGAAATCAAGATTTCAATAGTAAGGAAATATGCCCTCAAGGCAGAGGAGAAGAAAAGATGCCAAGTGGAAAAACTCAAAAACAGCAACGGAATTAAAGCACTCCTCTACAACAAATACTTCAAAAAACAGGAAAAAAGCTCCTGGTAAGACAACTAAGTCTTTCTTTCGGAACATATGTAGATCAAAAAAAATGTTGATGGGAATGTGAATAAACAGAAGGAGAGAGCAAATTTGAAAAGGAAAGAGAGGCCACCCAAAAATTTTACTACTGGAGCAGGAGAGAATAATATGTATAGGAATAGAAGGCAAAACCAATTTAGGGACATTCGTAAACGAATGTTTCGCAATAGGGTGGTTTTAAATTTATTGAAAAATATTAAAAAAAGGTAAACAGAGAGCTGCTTTTTATAAGAAAAAGAAAACTGTAGAGAAGATTGTTGATCAGGCTTTTGAACTTAAAAAAAATATTTATTTTAGTAATCAATAGAATCAGGACACTTAACAAGACAATTGATGTTTTCAAATCAAAGAGTAGATGAAAAAGAGTAATTAATCGGACTAATTTATGTGAAGTTTTTTCTGGAGAATGGATGCATAGTTCAAGTTGTGAGCCATTTTTTAATGAGGAGAGTTACTTCCAGGAAAATGATTTGGTGCATGCAGTTGACACCAGTGGTCGAGAATATGAGGTGAAAGACGGTTGTCCGATTGAAAAAGAGAAACTAACTTGTGCCTAGAAAGGCAGAAGAGGTGTTAACTGATGAAGTTTTAGGGAGACGTACTAAGGGTCCAGTGTACACTTGGAAGTGTAGTAGTATTTGTAGTGTGCGACAGGAATCAATCGATTTGCTTCGTAATTTCTTACGTACATATAGTAAGAAAAGTCTAAAACAGCAAATGAAGATGTTGCAAGACTTAGATCCTTGCAGAGTAAGAGAAAACACAGGTTTGCAAGGGCATTCACTGGCTTGTTTTTCTAGAAAAGTATGTCAGAGTGTTTTTCATCATTTTAAGATGTTAGCAGTGCATCATAACAAAATGAGGAAATTAGTGAGAAGGTTGTATTATGCAAAAAGTCCAGCACTTAAGCTTAAACAATTAAACAGTGCTCTTTTGCATGGAACTGAATTAGATGTGAAGAAGATTTGTGAAGAAATTGAGATTTGTTATTTTGGTGAAAAAGAGGACAGTGTAGAAATTGACACAGTAATAGAAGGTAATGTGGAAGACAATGTACAGATTTCAAGTACAGAAACGTTTGACCAGGAAATTACCAAGTTTAAGGTGAAATCAAGTGAAAGGCCTAATTTTACTTGTGTGTGTTGTCGACAGACTCATTATAAGATTCAGACTAGGTTAGTTGATTTATATGCAGAAAGTGAAATGGAAAATAATAGTGAATGGAAGAATTTTGCAACTTTTTTGTTGGTGGAGAATTCTTTTGATTTGACTTCTGATCAGCGTATTTGTAAATATATATAAATTAAATGAAAACAGAATGCCTGCTAGAGCTGTTCATAATAATCTTGAGTTGGTAGACATTCCTCCTGAATTGATGGATTTAAATACCTATGAATCTATTTTGATTCAATGTGTCCATCCTTTTCAGGCTATTGTTTGCATGGAGCCTAAGATAGGGAAATTGCCTCCTTCAGATTTACAGAGAGGATTAAAAGGAAGAGTTGTTTATTTGCCTCTAGATTTCAAGAAAAATATTGATACAATTGGTGTAGAGAAAGTGGAAGAGGAACCTCTGGTTATTCTAGTTAATGGGGTTCCGACAAAGAGTAAGAAAATCTGGCAAGATTTAGTGGATGTTAGGAAAGTCAAAAAGGCAACGTTGTATTTGGTCAAAAACAATGAGTACTACAAAGATGTATGTGTTGGAGCAGAGGAAACAGCTGCAGAAGAAGACAGTGATTGTTCAGCCGGCCAAATTGAAAAAGTTGATGTGTCTAGAAGTGAAGAAATATATGAACATTATACTGTTCATCCTTTGCATTCCAAAGAAGTAATGGGGAATGCAATTGACTTGTTTCAAATGAAATCAGCAAAAGGAAGTCCCATTAGTGTATGGGAAGAAAGTTTGGAAGCTCGTTGTTTTCCACATTTATTTCCAACGGGTTGAGGTGGACGATATGACGATCGACCACTTCAAATTCCTGCATCTGAATACCGGACTTTAAGATTATATGCTGAAGATCCAAGGTTTCATCAATGCATCCCATATTTGTTTCATCTACTGTATGAAAGTGACTTGTCTCGGCTTTCTTATGCAGTAAACCATATAATGAAAAGTGGAGCACATCTGCAAAATGTTTCGGCGAGGGACTTTATGGAGAAAGTCAATCTGCAAGACAATATTTTGGAATCTCATCTAATCAATCTCATGGCATGTCAGCGTGGTACAAACGAGTATTGGTACCGTCGTCATAGGGAATTGAAATGTATGCTAAGAAACTTAGGAACTCCTACATGGTTCCTCACTCTTAGCTGTGCCGAGTATGCATGGGACGACTTACTTCAATATCCACGAGAGGCAAATGCAAACATACAAAATATAGAATTCAAAACACCTGGAGAACTGTGTTCTTTGGATCCAGTGAATGTATGCAGATATTTCAATCATAGGTTTGAAGCTATGATGTCTTTCATTACCGAACAAAAAAAATCCTCCCCTTGGAGAGGTTTTGGATTTCTTTTGGAGAAAGGAGTATCAAGCGAGAGGTGCTCCTCACATACATATGTTGTTATGGATTAAAGATGCACCCAAATTTGGAACAGATTTGGATGAAACAGTGATGAGTTTCATTGAAGAGTATTCAACATGTGTTGTTCCGAAAACTACCGAAGAAAACAGTTTAAGGCAACAAGTTTTACGCTTTCAATCCCATCGTTGTGGAAAGTACTGTCGTCGAAAATTCAGAAACAAGGACAAGTTCTACACAAAATGTCGTTTCGGGTTTCCACGACCAGTGATTTCTAAAGGAAGAGTAAATAATTTGATGTCTTCTCTACGACATACTGTGACGAGAAAATCACCAAAAAATACATACAATTTAAAAAGAAACGAAGAGTCCAAGTACATCAACGACTACAACCCAGTGATTTTGTCCATGTGGAATGCTAACATGGATATTCAATTCGTTGCTGACAACTCTATTGCTGTGGCTCGATATGTGACGTCTTACATCACAAAAAAAGAAAAGACAGAACTGAAGGAAATGTGGGAGGACATTTCACATGAAAAGAGTATAAGCAAGAAATTATACAGTTTCAGTTTGAAGATGTTGTCGCATCGAGAAATTGGAGCATATGAATGTTCTGATCGGTTATCATCAGCAAGTCTCTACGCCAAGTCTAGAACAATTATTTGGGTGAGTCTAGGTCTTGCTGCAACACGAAACCGAGTTTTGAAATCTGTACAAGAAATTGAGTATTAGGCGGAGAAAGAACCAAACAGTACAGATATTTTGAAGACAAACATGTTGGATACATACTATCCAAATAGAAGTAGTCATCTTGAGAACAGTTGTTTATATGAAGTTCTGCAAAACTATATTTATAAGAGAACCATCAGAGAAGATATCAATAATGGAATATATGCTATTATTGGGTGTGAAGGATGTCTAGTAAAGCAGAGAAAAGGCCAATTGATTAATCATCGAAAATTGAGTTGCGAAAATCCAGAGAAAAGGGAATTTTACTATTTAGCTCTTTTGCAACTCTTTCTTTAAGCCATGGCGTACAGAAGAGGAACTACTTGGAGATTTTCTCTGTTACGAAGATTCTTTTAATGCAACCAAGGATACCATAGAATGTCCTGATTTTCCAAATAATCTGCAAATGTTGAACGAAGAAATAGAGCAAGAAGCCACAATTGCTGTAGAGATTGCTAGAGACAGTTCTCAAGACAGTCAGAGTTCTGCTTCATTGAGTCAGGATCCACTAGGAGGACCAATTATCCAAAATGAAGCTGCCACTGCCATGGATGAGGTGGAAAGAGCTATGGAACAAGCTCAAGATGATGTAGTTAACTTAGAAGATTTGGTGAAACAACTAAACCTTGAGCAGAAACAGATATATAACGAAGTCACAGAACAGGTTGAACATGGATTAAGTCATGAGAAAAAAGAGTGCTCATGTACTTCATTTAAGCCTGTCCGACTGTATGTGAGTGGAGAAGCGGGAACTGGAAAAAGTTTTCTGATTAAAGCAATTGCAACTTATCTGCAGAAAAGGACTGAATCACCGCTGTCTTGTGTTGTTACTGCTCCAACTGGGCTTGCAGCACATAACATTAAAGGGATTACTTTACATCGTTTACTGATGCTACCAGTTGAGCATGATAACAAATTACAATACCACAAGCTATCTGGAGATGCTTGTTCTGAAGTTTCCAGAGTCCTGAAGAAAATGAAACTTCTTATCATTGATGAGGTAAGCATGATCTCAAATCTAATGCTTGCTTTTGTGCATTTGAGAATGCAAGAAATTCTTAGAACAGACTATGATGTCTTATTCGGAGGAAAACACATTATTGATTTTGGAGATCTACTGCAGTTGACTCCAGTGAAAGGACAACCAGTGTTTAAAATGCTCATACATGAAGATACCAGGAAGTGCCTAGGAAGCATTGGAAACGTTAATATATGGTTAAATTTCAAATATGCAGAACTGCTTCAAAATATGCGACAGGCAAAGGATGAAGATTATAAAAATATTCTACAAGATGTAAGAATCGGAAAAGTAAGTGAGCATGGGAAAGAAGCATTACATGCACAATTAATTTCAAATTTGTATCCAAATGAAAACATTCTTCCACAGAATATTTTTAAGAAAATTACTGAGAACAAATCTGGGATATGTTTGATGCCAACTCTGCAAGAATGTTCCATCTTCAACCACAAAATGTTAAAGTTAGAAAATGAAGAGATTGTGAAACTGGAAGTTATAGATAAAATAGAGCATATGGGAGCAACAATTATTTTGTCTGAAAATTTGAAATCAAAATTGGATTCATTAGAGAAGAGTATATCTAAAACTGCTGGTTTTGAAAAGACTCTGAATGTGTGTTTAAATTGTCCTATCATTTTGAGAAGGAATTTAAATGTTGAAAGAGGTCTGGTAAATGGAGCAATGGGTCATGTTGTTGATTTTGTGAATTACAAAAATAGAGATGGAATTGAAATTTTAAAAATTAAATTTGATGGCATTGACGAAATAGAACAAATTTGTCGTTGTTCAGCTAGCTTTTTGCTTGTGAAAGACTTATATGTTCGCCGAAAACAGTTTCCTGTTTGTTTGGCATATGCGGTGACAATTCATATATCTCAAGGTTTAAGTGTAGATAGTGCTTTGGTGAACATTGGAAGTTCTGTGTTTAAAGAGGGTATGGCATATGTGGCATTATCACGAGTCAGAACTTTATCAGGATTGTACTTAATTGAGTGTGATGAAACAAAGATTTGTGCAGATCTAGATTGTGTTAAAGAATACAATAGGTTAAGAAGAGAGTATGCTCCACATTTGCCTCAATATCCTCTGTTTGAAAAACGTGTGGTTGGCCGAAAAAGAAGAAATGAGAATAATTGCAGTGAGGTAGTAGCAAAAAGACAAAAAGTAGATGAAACTGTAATTGTAAGCAGAAAGAAAAAGGATTCTGTTGAAGATGTTGTTGGATTTCAGTTTGAAACCAGTTCTGGTGTCAACTGCTATGCTAATGTAGTGCTTAATGTTGTTTTTTTTCTTCAAAATTTACAAGAACAGATTGTTGAAAATCGGGATCAAACATTCTGCTGTTTATTGAATTCTGTGTTTGAGAAATGTAGCAGTGATAGAGCAAAAATAGAAAGTGTTTCAGAAATTTGAAATCTAGACATATGTTCTGGTCAAAATCAATTTTCACAGAATATTCAGCAGGATTGTCAGGAATTTTTAATGTATATGTTTGATGTATTGGAAGATGAAGGTGTAGATATAAAAAATCTTTTTAGCCTTTCTTATCAATGGCAGCATGACTGCGACAACTGTAGTTTATCAAGTAGTACTACAATAGACACTGAAAGATTTATATATTTGACTTTACCAGACTGCAACTCAGTGCCTTTTAATAATCTAGTTAAAGCAGCGGATCACAATATGGTGTGTACCCAATGTAAGTCTGCAATGCTGTCCACATTATTTATACAAAATTATGGTCAGTATGTCATTTTAATGTTCCAACGATGTAGATCCGATGGAACTAAATTGACAACTTGTATTAAAAATTTTGTGGCTTCTAAGTTATCAATTTCAGGAAGAACTTTTGCAACTGTAGCTATTATTTATCATGACGGTCCTTCAACAACATCAGGGCATTACACATGCTATTTAAAATGTCGAAAAGGTTGGACTAACTGTAATGATACTCATTTGACTTTCAAACAACGTTTGCCTATTGACTTAAAAAATTCATACCTAGTGTTTTTACAACCAAAATTTCAGTAAAGGTAATTGGCCTATGAAGACGGGAGCAGTTAATAAAAGTTAGTTTGCTGTTTAAAATTATATTGTGAGTAAAAGTGATGAAGATAATATAAAAATTATAGTTCTCATAAAGGTACGGTAACTGGATCGCATAGTAAGTGATATCAGTATTATAGGAAATGTTCAACATGAGAGAGCCAGAGATGGAATTATGAATATTTAAATATTGTGAAAATATTGTTTGAGCCTTTCTTTCAGAACGTCGGGAAAACGGTAATTTTAGAGTTTGTTTTAAGTAATTTGAAAATATACTGATACATCTGACACTATTTGGCCTTAAGGAAAGGTGAAGGAATGAGCAAAGAGTCATGACTGAACAGAAGGAGTATATGAAAACATTGAAACATATTTCAGATGTTCTTGGAGTTTTTTTTGTAGAGAGTCGATAAAATGGAATTTTCAGAGAACAGCAGAGTACCTTCCAACGAAAAGGACCATCATGATGTACTATTTGGCCTAAAGGAAAAGTAAGTGAATCAAAGATCAGTGTACATATGTGATTTGTAAGTTTATATGTCTTTTTTTAAAACACAATCTTTTTGATTGTGTTTTTTTTTCCCGCTGTCATATGATGAATAGTTTGAACTCACTGTTTTTAGTGAAATTCAATATGTTCTGAGAACAGCAAAAATAAACTATCTAACATGTTGTACAAATTATTCTATAGTTTGTATTGTGTAATTTATATTGTATTCCGATTGTCTCACACTCACTTTCCTTTTTCCTCTCTCTTTCAGCTCTCTTTACTCACTCACACTGCCTTTCTCTCACTCTGTTTCACACCCATTCGTTTACTCCACTTCTTTCACAACCCCTCATTTCCATTTCAACTGTCTGCATCCCCTCTCTCCCTTGCACCACTTTTCAGCTTTCAGTCTCTCTGTTTTACTTCCCTTTTCCGTCTTTTCCTCCTTTGCTCTTTTAGTAATTCCTCTTTACTCACTCACCAGTATTGTTGCACTTTATCACTATAACTCACCCACTCTCCCTCGCTTATCTTTGTTTGCTCCTTTTTTTTACCTCTTCTCTCTATTTTCCGTTCACTACCTCTATGTCCTCAGTCCCTCACTCTCCTTGTGTTATGTTCACTTGTGTTTATCTACCTTTTATCATTTCTCTTACAACAACTTCACTGCTCCTCTCTCATCGTTCTTCACCCCATTTCTTTTAGTCCGATTCCATTACTACCCCTCATTTCCTATCTTTCAATGTTCTTCTCTTTACTTTCATCACCGAATCACTTTCTCTCAGTACCACTTCTCCTCTCTTTCCTTCTTTTGCTCCCTTACACATTTTCCTTTCCTCACTCATTATACTCCACTTCACTCAGTCCTTCCCTTAGTCTCTCTGTCTACTAACTTCCTCACTCCTTTTCCCTCAATCCTTCTATATTATCCTCTCTCCCTTCATCCCTTCACTCTATGACTCTCCTTCACTTACTCTCAGTTATCTTCCATTCCTCATTCTTCTAAATGCATCCTTAATTAGACTCCTTTCCCTCTCAGTCATTGTCTTTTTACTTACTCCTGTTTCCTGATTTAGTTTTGCTAACTCACATTCTTTTAGTATCTTTCTTACCTTCAGTTCATTACTCTCTTCTTCTCTTCCTCTCTGTCAGTGAATCTATATGCCTTACTCTTAGTAATTTGCTCTCCTTCTATTTCTTTTACCCTCTTTTTGTCCTGTCTTTCACTCGTACTTTATTTCTTAATACACTGTTATGATTTTTAACCTCTTCATTTGTATCTTTTATTTTAAAATATATATTTTACTAATTATAACTTATTTTTTCTTCTCTCTTTCACAGATACAAAGTGCAGTAAAAAAATGTAATTAAAGTTACATTAATTATATTGTAAGTGTGACTAAAAAATGTAGTTCGTCATCACCCTTTGCTTTAACCTCACTATTATTCTCTCACCCTACCTCACTCCTGTTTCCTTACTTTGCTTCCATCACTTATTCTTATCTTCCATGTTTTCTCCCCTTTCCCTAACTCCCCTCCCACATTCAACTTCTTTCAGTCCCCCTGCTTTACTTCCCTTACCCTCTGTTCCCTTCCTTTGCTCCCTCACTCATTCCCTTTCCCTTAATCATTTACTTCACTTCTGTCACTCCTTCTCTCAGTCCGTCTGTCCTCACAGTTCCTCACTTCCGTTCCCTCACTCTGTCTCTCTTACCGTCGCTGTCTCTGTCCCCTCATTCTGTCAATACTCTTTCGTCATGCTCACTCCCTACAACTCACCCACACTCCCTCACTTACCTTTCTTTGCTGCTTCACTCACTCCCTTTCAGTCACTCCTTCCTTTACTCTCTCTCTCCTTTCTCTCTGTCACTCCCCATGTCTTACCCTTATTCACTTTTATCCACCCTCTTTCACCCCTCTCTACTTACAGTCACTGCTCTTTTCTAATCCTCCCTCACTGTTTTACTATCTAATACACAGTCCCTCTGTGTTGCTCCCACTAGCTCTCTTTCTCTTAACATCACTCTCTCTGTCCCTTTCCCTCATGCTCACTCCTTCATTCTTTTTTTTTCTTTTTTTTTTGGTGCGCGCCTCGGTGCGCGCCCCGGTGCACGTACCGGTACGGAAAAAAGAATGACAGAATTTTTTTTTTTTATAAATTAGAGGTAGTTCTAAATAGAACTGTTTTTTTATTCTTTTTGTTGTTTTATTTTTTTTATTGTTTTTTTGAACATTTTTTACTTTTCTTTGGCTTTTCTGAACAGTTTTATATATTTTTTGTATTTTTTTATGGGGAGAAACAAAAAACAGGGAATTGAAAACGGCTCAACTGGAGCAAAAAAAAATCAGGAAAAATTAAGGTTTCTTCGGGCATTTGTGGTTATCACCAGCAAGATTGATGAGTTTAATGCTTTGCTCACCATAACTAATTGTTTTGTTACAATATATACAAACAATTTTGTATCCCCCAAACTTTGTTTGTATATTTGGAATCATCTCACTTGCCTCTGGACCCGATGGAGTGGGTTATTTGGCTGTTGAGGTTCTGGAAGATGATTGGGGTAGGTTTCTGCAGAGTTCTCTCACCTCTGCTGCAGGATAGTTATTAGGGTACAAACACTGCATGTGCCGAATCATTGTATGATTCCCAAAGGAATATTTTTTTGCAGGGTTCCCCCTGGATAGCACAGCACCACAGATGAGACAGGTCACCTTTGCAGCGTTTACTTTTTTGGAACCCCTTGGGATTTTATAAAACTCCCATATGAAGTGCTCCCTAGGTTTGTATGGGGGATTGTCTTCAGGCAGGAACTGCCTTCTCTCTTCCTCCTCTTCCTCCTCTTCCTCCTCCTCCTCCTCTTCTTCTTGACCACCAATGTGATGTTCTGGTGGTCCTTGTGGTGGTGGTGGTGGTGGTGGGGCAGATGCTCCAGCTGCTGATAGTACTGTACAATACAACAAAGAGAGCAGGTGAGTGAGGGTAGTTTGCGCTGAGAAGAAAATAATAGGTAGTGAAATACAATATCCAATAAGCTCAAAGGATTTGATTCTGGTCACCCAGCCAGAAACAAACACTGCGACTCAAATGGGCCACACTGGTAAGGTTATAGAACAATACACTAAATCCTGAGCTTAAAAAGAAATATGACAATGTCAATATACAAATATCCAGTCCAAGGTTTCAGATTCTCTTCATTATTCTTCATTTATTTTCATTTTTGATAGAATCCAATCTTCACCAATACAAAAGTAGACAACCGTTGCCAACACGTGTTTTGTCTAGGTCGTAAAGACCAAAAGACTTCGTCAGGGCTGTAAATGTTACAATAAATATAATCTTAATTGCATTCCACTAAAAATATATCACATAAAAAATAGATATTAATAATATTCCCAAAATATACAAAGTGGCGTCAAATCAACAGTTGAAACTTAGCTGGCTATATTATCTATGAACAGAATATAGAGGGGTTTATACAAAGACGTCCCTCAAAAGAGTTAACATATACATTAAATTCATTTACGTGGACATTTTAGATCTATTCCTAATTGGGCTGTTATATACATTAGAAATAAGTATAGCCATACAATTGGAATCTGTAGAGGTCAGAATGGGAAGGAAGGTAAAGGTAAGGTGAGAACACCAGGAAAAACCAAAAAAGAAAAATAGTGCTATAATCTGTAAACCATAGTGGTATAAAATGCGAAAAAAGTGTGTTAATCAAGAAAGTGGACATAAAACAAGAATTGTGTGGCATTATAGATACCCAACAAAACTCTTTATCCAAGTCAAAAACATAACAAATTAATATAAAGGTGAGCCCATAATGGAACCAAGGACCATATTAGTTCAAAAGGTGGTGACAAAAGAATATTTAAGCCAGACAAATATATTCGAACAACATATATTAGAGGTTTTGTTCACCATATAAGTCAAAAAGGGGGAGTTGCGCAGACACAATGAAAATTGTTCAAGTCCATAGCCAGCAACACCTCATACACTGAAAATAAAAGTCATAAAGGGTCACTATTCAATACTAAAGTGAGGTTCTCCAAATTCAGCACTAAACTTAACGAATGCCAGAGTAACTTCGTCTAATAACCGGCCACAGTTTAAATAACCAAATAATAATTTACAAATATATATTAGAAACTCACTCAATTCCAGAGGTCATCCAAGTACATAAGTGCGTCAAATTCAAACTTCCAGTCCTTTCAATAGTTTAGTTCAAAATATCAAGGAGCGAAGGACTTTTTGTTATTATTAGTTCTTCACGAGTAAATTCCTGTCCTGAAAACCAAACATAAACATGTCCTGTTGTCAGTAATTGTCCCTCAAGGGAAAAGAAAGTATTCTATCCAATAATAGTGAGGTAAAACGGTTAATCCTACAAATAGACTCCTCTGTTTACAGAATCGGTACTAAAACGAATACCGATTGAAAGTTCTAACTGCTATTTATTTACAATACAAGTAAGGAGACTCCAAGAGAAAATTAACTCGCTATTTCCAATTACCGAAAAAGACTAAAAAGAGCAGCCTAACGATACCGGCCCCCACCAATACAGACACAACGTTTTCCTTAACAGATAACGAGTCAGAAAGTCCTACGCATTATTGCGAGCAAAAAACAAAAAACAACAAACAACATACCTCCGAGTGCAGAGACCAAAGGAAAGTGTCACGATATCAGGCGGCGTACAGCACCAACGCCATGTTGTTCTGCTCCTTATCACTAGGTTGTGCATAAAGGGTAATTGAGGAAGGACTAACGTAAACATAATGAAACACGCCGCCATATTATAATGGTCAAAGAAGTCCATAAAATTGCTCAAATAGAGATCGTAATGTAAAATGCAGCCGCATATTACCGCAGGAGATAACCTACTTAAGGTACAAGGCGATATTCATCCAACCAAAAGTTGGTACATATTTATGCCGCCCACAGGTTTATTAAAACGTGGGCTATTATCTCGTGAGGGCTCCATAATGTTAGTTGGCGGCTGTGAACACGAGAGTGCCAATATGTATACGCAAGTCATTCATTTCTCAGTATAAAAAGAAACCAAAGCTCTAATTATCCGATCCTGATTCAACCATAGGGACCGGACATAATAACATGGGCATGAGTGAGTATCTCATCAAATATTGAATGTCAAATAGAAAGCAAAAAAGGACAATGTTAGTAAAGTGCACAGAAAACAGAATGCTATAAAGGTAAAGACAGATAATCACATAAACATCAGTCAAATGATTGTATATTCAATCTTAGTTAAAAAACACATCCAAATCCAAAGATTTTACAATTCCTAACCAATTGAAAACGTAGGAGAAAAAGTGTGTGTATACTTGCTAATGATAAATTCAGAAGTCCGCAAAATGTCACCACAGTTTGTAGATTCATCAAATGGTGATATTGCAAGGTGTGTAGATTTGTCAAATGGTAGAGAGAAGAAAACAGCATTCCAATACATCATAAAATTATAACAGAAAAAATTGTAATTCATCATCAAAGTTCAAGCCCTTCTCCACCGCATGAACCCGCATTATCCAACGTGCTTCTCGTTGTCTTAGTCTGAGCTCACGATTTCCACCCCTTACATCAATCGGTACTGTCTCTATGCCATGGAAAGACATGGTGAGATGTTCCGTTTGCGCTGGGCAATCCATAGCATGGACTGCTATTGGAACTCTATTGTCTCTATTTTTCAGGCCTCTGAAGTGTTCGCTGACTCAGTCTCTCATTTTCCTAATGGTACTCCCAATATAGACCTTCCCACATTTACATAAGATAGCATATATAACATAGGTAGTTGTACAGTCAATGTGGGTCTTAATATGGTAAGTGCCTGAGTCATTATAATTAAAAGATTTGGTACCATGTATTGACATTCTACACATACTACAGTTCCCACATCTATCGGAACCCTTGTTGTGAGTATGTAGCCAAGATGTTTTCCGGACATTTTTGGGATAACTAGGACTAATCATATTCCCAATCGTAGTACCTCTACGGTAGGAGATGGATGGATGGACCAATATATGTTCTTTTAATGAGGGATCAGAGGTTAGCATGAACCAATATTTTTTTTAAATTCCATAAATTTGTGTGGACCATATGTTATAGCTGGTGACAAATCTGACTGAGTTAATAGTTCCAGTATGTTTTGGTTTCGTTTCAAGAGTTTCAGTTCTTTTAAGTTTAGATGCCCTGTTTTTAGCTCTACTTATAACATCCTTGTTATAACCTCTGGAAAGAAATCTATTTTCTATATCCTTAGCACATATTGTAAAATCCGTGTCCTCACTACAATTGCGGCGAGCTCTGTAAAATTCGCCGAAGGGA
This sequence comes from Lissotriton helveticus, assembly GCF_964261635.1. Taxonomy (NCBI): domain Eukaryota; kingdom Metazoa; phylum Chordata; class Amphibia; order Caudata; family Salamandridae; genus Lissotriton; species Lissotriton helveticus. Next base: position 768,389,000 of record NC_136063.1, on the reverse strand, counting down.
ATTGAGTTGACTTGTGATTTTGGATGTGCACTTCTGCCGTGTAACACAGCATTACATGAGGTTTCCTTTTTAAAAAGTGTACTGCAAAGTTTACCATTATGTACGTAAAGTTTAAGGTCCAGAAAGGTTATTTCAGAGCGACTATAGTTGATAGTAAAGGTCATGTTATAAGCATTGTTGTTCATATGGTCAAAAAAATTCAAAAGTTGAGTCTCACTACCTGTCCAAATAAATAGAAGGTCGTCAATATATCTTCCATAATAGTTGATATATTCATGCCACACTGCACCACCAGGGCCCCAGATATGCGTCGTTCCATCCACCCCATATAGAGGCAGGCAAAAGACGGCGCAAATCTGGAACCCATGGCTACCCCACATTTTTGGCGGTACCATTTGTCATTAAAAAGGAAGACATTATTTTCCAAAATCATTCTAGACATAGCCAATAACATGTTTGTGTGGTCCAATAGTTCAATTGGTCTTTTGTATAAAAAGTATTCCAAACCAGAAATACCCTTATCATGTCCAATGTTGGTATACAGTTGTGAGACATCCATAGTGACCATTAACATTTCTGGTTCCCAATTAAAATCATTAAATACATTTAGTACATCCTTTGTATCTTTAATGTAAGAGGCAAGGCTGGTAACATGTGGGCGTAAAAAGATGTCTACAAATTCTGATAGTTTTTCAGTAGGGCCCCCAATTCCAGACACTATAGGTCTTCCAGGTGGACTAGTCATATCTTTATGAACCTTTGGTAAGGTATATAGACATGGGAAACGTGGGTGATCTACTAATAAGTATTTGTACTCATTATCCGATAACATAGTTTCTTGATGACAAGATTTCAAATAGTCATTGATTTTTGTAACAATTCCAAAGATGGGGTTAGAAGGTAATTCAGTATACCAAGCTTGATTGTTTAATTGATTCATAATTTCATTGTCATAATTGGATTTGTGCATTATAACAACATTCCCTCCCTTATTTGCTTGTTTAACTATAAGGGAGGGATCTTCTGCCAAGTTTTTCAAAGCCGTTCTTTCACCCATCGTAAGGTTATTCAGGTATGGGGAAATTTTTGATGTAGTAATCTTTTTCTCTAACAGGTTCAATTCTTGCATTATGATTTTGTAAAATGCATCAATATTGTTATTACTGGCAAGTTTAGGTGTCCATTTAGATTTATTTTTCAGACCACTATCCTCACTATAATTGGTGCAGAAATCAAGTTCCTGCAAAACCCGTTGTAGTGTAATGGGATCGTTTTCATTTTCAGTAATGGAAAGAAGTAGTTTTGTTGCTTCCACATCATGAATAGTTACATCCCCCATATTTGTTTAGAAGATTGATCCATTTCCACACCCGTTGCTGCAAACAACTTTTTAATTTTTAGTTGTGTGATAAATTTGTACATATCGATTTTCACATCAATTACATTGCAAATACCAGTAGGACAAAAATTAAGACCCTTCTTTAGTGCTGTCAGGGTTTCTTGAGAAAAGTCCCTATCCGTCAAATTCATTATCTGAATATCATCAGTGCAATTCACCTCCCCTGATTGGCTTGCCATGATCTGGTCTGATACTGGGTTCTTACGCCTGAGTTTACGGCCGCCCCTTTTACCTCTCTTGGACCCACAGCGCCCTCTCCTCTTTGGTCCCGCTGTCTCGAATTGCCAATTTTTATACGTTGTACCTCCTTTAAAAAAGAAGAGGAAGAAGTTGGGGGTGGTGCTTCATTTGCCTGTTCTTGGTTAGTGGTACTAGTCCCTTCGTCCCCACTTACTGATACACTGCTAGAAGACACAGTATTTAAACTGCTGGTCGATACTGTCTTACTATTCTTATTAAAAGTGTCATTCGTGATTAATGTGTCAAATCTCTTAGCAAAAGTAAAAACCCTGCCCATGGTATAGTCTTGTTCGTCCCGTTTTAATTTTCGCGCCTTCCTCTGTTTGATATCATCTTCATATTTGTTCAAGATATCATTTAAGATGTCATAATTCTTCTTGGTACCTTCCGCTTTCTGTAGATCTACTATTTCTTTTTCCAATATGTCCACTTCCTGGATAATTTTGGTAACCTTTCTCTCACAGTTTTCTATGAGTAAGTTCATTAGCCTCATAGAATTGCCGGTAAGTTCTTTTTCCCAGATAAGGAGGAGATCCTCCTCCAGGTCGTCATATGTGGGAAAAAGTTGTGATCTAAGACCACGTGGGACTCTATCTAACCTCTGATATTCCTTCAAGGTTGCTCCGTCCCACCATTTACTAATCTCCTGCTTTTTTAAGCATTCCAATCTTATAAATTTAGATTTAAGTCCATCATTAGATCTAGGTGTACCTAGAGCCACTGCTTTGTTAACAGAAGTTCCAGCATTAAGGCTTTTAAAGACATCGTTCGCCACTTTACTACGATCATTACGAGAACACATCCTCAATAAGTATTAGGCACTAATGCCACCAATCCTCCCTGCAGCACCCCCAAATATACAATACAACAAAGAGAGCAGGTGAGTGAGGGTAGTTTGCGCTGAGAAGAAAATAATAGGTAGTGAAATACAATATCCAAGAAGCTCAAACGATTTGATTCTAGTCACCCAGCCAGAAACAAACACTGCGACTCAAATGGGCCACACTGGTAAGGTTATAGAACAATACACTAAATCCTGAGCTTAAGAAGAAATATGACAATGTCAATATACAAATATCCAGTCCAAGGTTTCAGATTCTCTTCATTATTCTTCATTTATTTTCATTTTTGATAGAATCCAATCTTCACCAATACAAAAGTAGACAACCGCTGCCAACACGTGTTTCGTCTAGGTCGTAAAGACCAAAAGACTTCGTCAGGGCTGTAAATGTTACAATAAATATAATCTTAATTGCATTCCACTAAAAATATATCACACAAAAAATAGATATTAATAATATTCCCAAAATATACAAAGTGGCGTCAAATCAACAGTTGAAACTTAGCTGGCTATATTATCTATGAACAGAATATAGAGGGGTTTATACAAAGACGTCCCTCAAAAGAGTTAACATATACATTAAATTAATTTACATGGACATTTTAGATCTATTCCTAATTGGGCTGTTATATACATTGGAAATAAGTATAGCCATACAATTGGAATCTGTAGAGGTCAGAATGGGAAGGAAGGTAAGGTAAGGTGAGAACACCAGGAAAAACCAAAAAAGAAAAATAGTGCTATAATCTGTAAACCATAGTGGTATAAAATGCGAAAAAAAGTGTGTTAATCAAGAAAGTGGACATAAAACAAGAATTGTGTGGCATTATAGATACCCAACAAAACTCTTTATCCAAGTAAAAAAATAACAAATTAATATAAAGGTGAGCCCATAATGGAACCAAGGACCATATTAGTTCAAAAGGTGGTGACGAAAGAATATTTAAGCCAGACAAATATATTCGAACAACATATATTAGAGGTTTTGCTCACCATATAAGTCAAAAAATGGGGAGTTGCGCAGACACAATGAAAATTGTTCTAGTCCATAGCCAGCAACACCTCATACACTGAAAATAAAAGTCATAAAGGGTCACTAATCAATACTAAAGTGAGGTTCTCCAAATTCAGCACTAAATTTAACGAATGCCAGAGTAACTTCATCTAATAACCGGTCACAGTTTAAATAACCAAATAATAATTTACAAATATATATTAGAAACTCACTCAATTCCAGAGGTCATCCAAGTACATAAGTGCGTCAAATTCAAACTTCCAGTCCTTTCAATAGTTTAGTTCAAAATATCAAGGAGCGAAGGACTTTTTGTTATTATTAGTTCTTCACGAGTAAATTCCTGTCCTGAAAACCAAACATAAACATGTCCTGTTGTCAGTAATTGTCCCTCAAGGGAAAAGAAAGTATTCTATCCAATAATAGTGAGGTAAAACGCTTAATCCTACAAATAGACTCCTCTGTTTACAGAATCGGTACTAAAACGAATACCGATTGAAAGTTCTAACTGCTATTTATTTACAATACAAGTAAGGAGACTCCAAGAGAAAATTAACTCGCTATTTCCAATTACCGAAAAAGACTAAAAAGAGCAGCCTAACGATACCGGCCCCCACCAATACAGACACAACGTTTTCCTTAACAGATAACAAGTCAGAAAGTCCTACGCATTATTGCGAGCAAAAAACAAAAAACAACAAACAACATACCTCCGAGTGCAGAGACCAAAGGAAAGTGTTCCGATATCAGGCGGCGTACAGCACCAACGCCATGTTGTTCGGCTCCTTATCACTAGGTTGTGCATAAAGGGTAATTGAGGAAGGACTAACGTAAACGTAATGAAACACGCCGCCATCTGATAATGGTCAAAGAAGTCCGTAAAATTGCTCAAATAGAGATCGTAATGTAAAACGCAGCCGCATATTACCGCAGGAGATAACCTACTTAAGGTACAAGGCGATATTCATCCAACCAAAAGTTAGTACATATTTATGCCGCCCACAGGTTTATTAAAACGTGGGCAATTATCTCGCGAGGGCTCCATAATGTTAGTTGGCGGCCGTGAACACGAGAGTGCCAATATGTATACGCAAGTCATTCATTTCTCAGTATAAAAAGATACCAAACCTCTAATTATCCGATCCTGATTCAACCATAAGGACCGGATATAATAACATGGGCATGAGTGAGTATCTCATCAGATATTGAATGTCAAATAGAAAGCAAAAAAGGACAATGTTAGTAAAGTGCACAGAAAAAAGAAGGCTATAAAGGTAAAGACAGATAATCACATAAACATCAGTCAAATGATTGTATATTCAATCTTAGTTAAAAAACACATCCAAATCCAAAGATTTTACAATTCCTAACCAATTGAAAACGTAGGAGAAAAAGTGTGTGTATACTTGCTAATGATAAATTCAGAAGTCCGCAAAATGTCACCACAGTTTGTAGATTCATCAAATGGTGATATTGCAAGGTGTGTAGATTTGTCAAATGGTAGAGAGAAGAAAACAGCATTCCAATACATCATAAAATTATAACTGAAAAAATTGTAATTCATCATCAAAGTTCAAGCCCTTCTCCACCGCATGAACCCGCATTATCCAACGTGCTTCTCGTTGTCTTAGTCTGAGCTCACGATTTCCACCCCTTACATCAATTGGTACTGTCTCTATGCCATGGAAAGACATGGTGAGATGTTCCGTTTGCGCTGGGCAATCCATATTATGGACTGCTATTGGAACTCTATTGTCTCTATTTTTCAGGCCTCTGAAGTGTTCGCTGACTCAGTCTCTCATTTTCCTAATGGTACTCCCAATATAGACCTTCCCACATTTACATAAGATAGCATATATAACATAGGTAGTTGTACAGTCAATGTGGGTCTTAATATGGTAAGTGCCTGAGTCATTATAATTAAAAGATTTGGTACCATGTATTGACATTCTACACATACTACAGTTCCCACATCTATAGGAACCCTTGTTGTGAGTATGTAGCCAAGATGTTTTCCGGACATTTTTGGGATAACTAGGACTAATCATATTCCCAATCGTAGTACCTCTACGGTAAGAGATGGATGGATGGGCCAATATATGTTCTTTTAATGAGGGATCAGAGGTTAGCATGAACCAGTATTTTTTTTAAATTCCATAAATTTGTGTGGACCATATGTTATAGCTGGTGACAAATCTAACTGGGTAAATAGTTCCAGTATGTTTTGGTTTTGTTTGAAGAGTTTCAGTTCTTTTAAGTATAGATGCCCTGTTTTTAGCTCTACTTATAACATCCTTGTTATAACCTCTGGAAAGGAATCTATTTTCTATATCCTTAGCACATATTGTAAAATCCGTGTCCTCACTACAATTTCGGCGAGCTCTGTAAAATTCGCCGAAGGGAATTGAGTTGACTTGTGATTTTGGATGTGCACTTCTGCCGTGTAACACAGCATTACATGAGGTTTCCTTTCTAAAAAGTTTACTGCAAAGTTTACCATTATGTACGTAAAGTTTAAGGTCCAGAAAGGTTATTTCAGAGCGACTATAGTTGATAGTAAAGGTCATGTTATAAGCATTGTTGTTCATATGGTCCAAAAAATTCAAAAGTTGAGTCTCACTACCTGTCCAAATAAATAGAAGGTCGTCAATATATCTTCCATAATAGTTGATATATTAATACCACACTGCACCACCAGGGCCCCAGATATGCGTCGTTTCCATCCACCCCATATAGAGGCAGGCAAAAGACGGCGCAAATCTGGAACCCATGGCTACCCCACATTTTTGGCGGTACCATTTGTCATTAAAAAGGAAGACATTATTTTCCAAAATCATTCTAGACATAGCCAATAACATGTTTGTGTGGTCCAATAGTTCAATTGGTCTTTTGTATAAAAAGTATTCCAAACCAGAAATACCCTTATCATGTCCAATGTTGGTATACAGTTGTGAGACATACATAGTGACCATTAACATTTCTGGTTCCAATTAAAATCATTAAATACATTTAGTACATCCTTTGTATCTTTAATGTAAGAGGCAAGGCTGGTAACATGTGGGCGTAAAAAGATGTCTACAAATTCTGATAGTTTTTCAGTAGGGCCCCCAATTCCAGACACTATAGGTCTTCCAGGTGGACTAGTCATATCTTTATGAACCTTTGGTAAGGTATATAGACATGGGAAACGTGGGCGATCTACTAATAAGTATTTGTACTCCTTATCCGATAACATAGCTTCTTGATGACAAGATTTCAAATAGTCATTGATTTTTGTAACAATTCCAAAGATGGGGTTAGAATGTAATTCAGTATACCAAGCTTGATTGTTTAATTGATTCATAATTTCATTGTCATAATTGGATTTGTGCATTATAACAACATTCCCTCCCTTATCTGCTTCTTTAACTATAAGGGAGGGATCTTCTGCCAAGTTTTTCAAAGCCGTTCTTTCACCCATCGTAAGGTTATTCAGGTATGGGGAAATTTTTGATGTAGTAATCTTTTTCTCTAACAGGTTCAATTCTTGCATTATGATTTTGTAAAATGCATCAATATTGTTATTACTGGCAAGTTTAAGTGTCCATTTAGATTTATTTTTCAGACCACTATCCTCACTATAATTGGTGCAGAAATCAAGTTCCTGCAAAACCCGTTGTAGTGTAATGGGATCGTTTTCATTTTCAGTAATGGAAAGAAGTAGTTTTGTTGCTTCCACATCATGAATAGTTACATCCCCCCATATTTGTTTAGAAGATTGATCCATTTCCACACCCGTTGCTGCAAAAAACTTTTTAATTTTTAGTTGTCTGATAAATTTGTACATATCGATTTTCACATCAATTACATTGCAAATACCAGTAGGACAAAAATTAAGACCCTTCTTTAGTGCTGTCAGGGTTTCTTGAGAAAAGTCCCTATCCGTCAAATTCATTATCTGAATATCATCAGTGCAATTCACCTCCCCTGATTGGCTTGCCATGATCTAGTCTGATACTGGGTTATTACGCCTGAGTTTATGGCCGCCCCTTTTACCTCTCTTGGACCCACAGCGCCCTCTCCTCTTTGGTCCCGCTGTCTCGAATTGCCAATTTTTATACGTTGTACCTCCTTTAAAAAAGAAGAGGAAGAAGTTGGGGGTGGTGCTTCATTTGACTGTTCTTGGTTAGTGGTACTAGTCCCTTCGTCCCCACTTACTGATACACTGCTAGAAGACACAGTATTTAAACTGCTGGTCGATACTGTCTTACTATTCTTATTAAAAGTGTCATTCGTGATTAATGTGTCAAATCTCTTAGCAAAAGTAAAAACCCTGCCCATGGTATAGTCTTGTTCGTCCCGTTTTAATTTTCGCGCCTTCCTCTGTTTGATATCATCTTCATATTTGTTCAAGATATCATTTAAGATGTCATAATTCTTCTTGGTACCTTCCGCTTTCTGTAGATCTACTATTTCTTTTTCCAATATGTCCACTTCCTGGATAATTTTGGTAACCTTTCTCTCACAGTTTTCTATGAGTAAGTTCATTAGCCTCATAGAATTGCCGGTAAGTTCTTTTTCCCAGATAAGGAGGAGATCCTCCTCCAGGTCGTCATATGTGGGAAAAAGTTGTGATCTAAGACCACGTGGGACTCTATCTAACCTCTGATATTCCTTCAAGGTTGCTCCGTCCCACCATTTACTAATCTCCTGCTTTTTTAAGCATTCCAATCTGATAAATTTAGATTTAAGTCCATCATTAGATCTAGGTGTACCTAGAGCCACTGCTTTGTTAACAGAAGTTCCAGCATTAAGGCTTTTAAAGAGATCGTCCGCCACTTTACTACGATCATTACGAGAACACATCCTCAATAAGTATTAGGCACTAATGCCACCAATCCTCCCTGCAGCACCCCCAAATATACAATACAACAAAGAGAGCAGGTGAGTGAGGGTAGTTTGCGCTGAGAAGAAAATAATAGGTAGTGAAATACAATATCCAAGAAGCTCAAACGATTTGATTCTGGTCACCCAGCCAGAAACAAACACTGCGACTCAAATGGGCCACACTGGTAAGGTTATAGAACAATACACTAAATCCTGAGCTTAAAAAGAAATATGACAATGTCAATATACAAATATCCAGTCCAAGGTTTCAGATTCTCTTCATTATTCTTCATTTATTTTCATTTTTGATAGAATCCAATCTTCACCAATACAAAAGTAGACAACCGCTGCCAACACGTGTTTCGTCTAGGTCGTAAAGACCAAAAGACTTCGTCAGGGCTGTAAATGTTACAATAAATATAATCTTAATTGCATTCCACTAAAAATATATCACACAAAAAATAGATATTAATAATATTCCCAAAATATACAAAGTGGCGTCAAATCAACAGTTGAAACTTATCTGGCTATATTATCTATGAACAGAATATAGAGGGGTTTATACAAAGACGTCCCTCAAAAGAGTTAACATATACATTAAATTCATTTACGTGGACATTTTAGATCTATTCCTAATTGGGCTGTTATATACATTGGAAATAAGTATAGCCATACAATTGGAATCTGTAGAGGTCAGAATGGGAAGGAAGGTAAGGTAAGGTGAGAACACCAGGAAAAACCAAAAAAGAAAAATAGTGCTATAATCTGTAAACCATAGTGGTATAAAATGCGAAAAAAGTGTGTTAATCAAGAAAGTGGACATAAAACAAGAATTGTGTGGCATTATAGATACCCAACAAAACTCTTTATCCAAGTAAAAAAATAACAAATTAATATAAAGGTGAGCTCATAATGGAACCAACGACCATATTAGTTCAAAAGGTGGTGACGAAAGAATATTTAAGCCAGACAAATATATTCGAACAACATATATTAGAGGTTTTGCTCACCATATAAGTCAAAAAATGGGGAGTTGCGCAGACACAATGAAAATTGTTCTAGTCCATAGCCAGCAACACCTCATACACTGAAAATAAAAGTCATAAAGGGTCACTATTCAATACTAAAGTGAGGTTCTCCAAATTCAGCACTAAATTTAACGAATGCCAGAGTAACTTCGTCTAATAACCGGCCACAGTTTAAATAACCAAATAATATTTTACAAATATATATTAGAAACTCACTCAATTCCAGAGGTCATCCAAGTACATAAGTGCGTCAAATTCAAACTTCCAGTCCTTTCATTAGTTTAGTTCAAAATATCAAGGAGCGAAGGACTTTTTGTTATTATTAGTTCTTCACGAGTAAATTCCTGTCCTGAAAACCAAACATAAACATGTCCTGTTGTCAGTAATTGTCCCTCAAGGGCCTTGAAAAACGGCTTTGAAAAACTTGGCAGAAGATCCCTCCCTTATAGTTAAAGAAGCAGATAAGGGAGGGAATGTTGTTATAATGCACAAGTCCAATTATGACAATAAAATTATGAATCAATTAAACAATCAAGCTTGGTATACTGAATTACCTTTTAACCCCATCTTTGGAATTGTTACAAAAATCAATGACTATTTGAAATCTTGTCATCAAGAAACTATGTTATCGGATAATGAGTACAAATACTTATTAGTAGATCGCCCACGTTTCCCATGTCTATATACCTTACCAAAGGCTCATAAAGATATGACTAGTCCACCTGGAAGACCTATAGTGTCTGGAATTGGGGGCCCTACTGAAAAACTATCAGAATTTGTAGACATCTTTTTACGCCCACATGTTACCAGCCTTGCCTCTTACATTAAAGATACAAAGGATGTACTAAATGTATTTAATGATTTTAATTGGGAACCAGAAATGTTAATGGTCACTATGGATGTCTCACAACTGTATACCAACATTGGACATGATAAGGGTATTTCTGGTTTGGAATACTTTTTATACAAAAGACCAATTGAACTATTGGACCACACAAACATGTTATTGGCTATGTCTAGAATGATTTTGGAAAATAATGTCTTCCTTTTTAATGACAAATGGTACCGCCAAAAATGTGGGGTAGCCATGGGTTCCAGATTTGCACCGTCTTTTGCCTGCCTCTATATGGGGTGGATGGAAACGACGCGTATCTGGGGCCCTGGTGGTGCAGTGTGGCATGAATATATCAATTATTATGGAAGATATATTGACGACCTTCTATTTATTTGGACAGGTAGTGAGACTCAACTTTTGAATTTTTTTGACCATATGAACAACAATGCTTATAACATGACCTTTACTATCAACTATAGTCGCTCTGAAATAACCTTTCTGGACCTTAAACTTTACGTACATAATGGTAAACTTTGCAGTACACTTTTTAGAAAGGAAACCTCATGTAATGCTGTGTTACACGGCAGAAGTGCACATCCAAAATCACAAGTCAACTCAATTCCCTTCGGCGAATTTTACAGAGCTCGCCGAAATTGTAGTGAGGACACGGATTTTACAATATGTGCTAAGGATATAGAAAATAGATTCCTTTCCAGAGGTTATAACAAGGATGTTATAAGTAGAGCTAAAAACAGGGCATCTAAACTTAAAAGAACTGAAACTCTTCAAACGAAACCAAAACATACTGGAACTATTAACCCAGTTAGATTTGTCACCAGCTATAACATATGGTCCACACAAATTTATGGAATTTAAAAAAAATATTGGTTCATGCTAACCTCTGATCCCTCATTAAAAGAACATATATTGGCCCATCCATCCATCTCTTACCGTAGAGGTACTACGATTGGGAATATGATTAGTCCTAGTTATCCCAAAAATGTCCGGAAAACATCTTGGCTACATACTCACAACAAGGGTTCCTATAGATGTGGGAACTGTAGTATGTGTAGAATGTCAATACATGGTACCAAATCTTCTAATTATAATGACTTAGGCACTTACCATATTAAGACCCACATTGACTGTACAACTACCTATGTTATATATGCTATCTTATGTAAATGTGGGAAGGTCTATATTGGGAGTACCATTAGGAAAATGAGAGACCGAGTCAGCGAACACTTCAGAGGCCTGAAAAATATAGACAATAGAGTTTCAATAGCAGTCCATGCTATGGATTGCCCAGCGCAAACGGAACATCTCACCATGTTTTTCCATGGCATAGAGACGGTACCGATTGATGTAAGGGGTGGAAATCGTGAGCTCAAACTAAGACAACGAGAAGCATGTTGGATAATGCGGGTTCATGCGGTGGAGAGGGGCTTGAACTTTGATGATGAATTACAATTTTTCCTGTTATAATTTTATGATGTATTGGAATGCTGTTTTCTTCTCTCTACCATTTGACAAATCTACACACCTTGCAATATCACCATTTGATGAATCTACAAACTGTGGTGACATTTTGCGGACTGCTGAATTTATCATTAGCAAGTATGCACACACTTTTTCTCCTACGTTTTCAATTGGTTAGGAATTGTAAAATCTTTGGATTTGGATGTGTTTTTTAACTAAGATTGAATATACAATCATTTGACTGATGTTTATGTGATTATCTGTCTTTACCTTTATAGCCTTCTGTTTTCTGTGCACTTTACTAACATTGTCCTTTTTTGCTTTCTATTTGACATTCAATATCTGATGAGATACTCACTCATGCCCATGTTATTATATCCGGTCCTTATGGTTGAATCAGGATCGGATAATTAGAGGTTTGGTTTCTTTTTATACTGAGAAATGAACGACTTGCGTATACATATTGGCACCCTCGTGTTCACGGCCGCCAACTAACATTATGGAGCCCTCACAAGATAATAGCCCACGTTTTAATAAACCTGTGGGCGGCATAAAAATTTACCAACTTTTGGTTGGAAGAATATCGCCTTGTACCTTAAGTAGGTTATCTCCTGCGGTAATATGCGGCTGCGTTTTACATTACGATCTCTATTTGAGCAATTTTACGGACTTCTTTGACCGTTATAAGATGGCGGTGTGTTTCATTACGTTTACGTTAGTCCTTCCTCAATTACCCTTTATGCACAACCTAGTGATAAGGAGCAGAACAACATGGCGTTGGTGCTGTACGCCGCCTGATATCGGAACACTTTCCTTTGGTCTCTGCACTCGGAGGTATGTTGTTTGTTGTTTTTTGTTTTTTGCTCGCAATAATGCGTAGGACTTTCTGACTCGTTATCTGTTAAGGAAAACGTTGTGTCTGTATTGGTGGGGGCCGGTATCGTTAGGCTGCTCTTTTTAGTCTTTTTCGGTAATTGGAAATAGCGAGTTAATTTTCTCTTGGAGTCTCCTTACTTGTATTGTAAGCAAATAGCAGTTAGAATTTTCAACCGGTATTCGTTTTAGTACCGATTCTGTAAACAGAGGAGTCTATTTGTAGGATTAACCGTTTTACCTCACTATTATTGGATAGAATACTTTCTTTTCCCTTGAGGGACAATTACTGACAACAGGACATGTTTATGTTTGGTTTTCAGGACAGGAATTTACTCGTGAAGAACTAATAATAACAAAAAGTCCTTCGCCCCTTGATATTTTGATTTAAACTATTGAAAGGACTGGAAGTTTGAATTTGACACACTTATGTACTTGGATGACCTCTGGAATTGAGTGAGTTTCTAATATATATTTGTAAATTATTATTTGGTTATTTAAACTGTGGCCGGTTATTAGACGAAGTTACTCTGGCATTCGTTAAATTTAGTGCTGAATTTGGAGAACCTCACTTTAGTATTGAATAGTGACCCTTTATGACTTTTATTTTCAGTGTATGAGGTGTTGCTGGCTATGGACTAGAACAATTTTCATTGTGTCTGCGCAACTCCCCATTTTCTGACTTATATGGTGAGCAAAACCTCTAACATATGTTGTTCGAATATATTTGTCTGGCTTAAATATTCTTTCGTCACCACCTTTTGAACTAATATGGTCCTTGGTTCCATTATGGGCTCACCTTTATATTAATTTGTTATTTTTTGACTTGGATAAAGAGTTTTGTTGGGTATCTATAATGCCACACAATTCTTGTTTTATGTCCACTTTCTTGATTAACACACTTTTTTCGCATTTTATACCACTATGGTTTACAGATTATAGCACTATTTTTCTTTTTTGTTTTTTCCTGGTGTTTTCACCTTACCTTACCTTCCTTTCCATTCTGACCTCTACAGATTCCAATTGTATGGCTATACTTATTTCCAATGTATATAACAGCCCAATTAGGAATAGATCTAAAATGTCCACGTAAATGAATTTAATGTATATGTTAACTCTTTTGAGGGACGTCTTTGTATAAACCCCTCTATATTCTGTTCATAGATAATATAGCCAGCTAAGTTTCAACTGTTGATTTGACACCACTTTGTATATTTTGGGAATATTATTAATATCTATTTTTTGTGTGATATATTTTTAGTGGAATGCAATTAAGATTATATTTATTGTAACATTTACAGCCCTGATGAAGTCTTTTGGTCTTTACGACCTAGACGAAACACGTGTTGGCAGCGGTTGTCTACTTTTGTATTGGTGAAGATTGGATTCTATCAAAAATGAAAATAAATGAAGAATAATGAAGAGAATCTGAAACCTTGGAGTGGATATTTGTATATTGACATTGTCATATTTCTTTTTAAGCTCAGGATTTAGTGTATTGCTGATAGTACTGTAGCCATATCTGTAAGAAAAAAACAGGTCTTCCTCACTCAAAGAACAAAGTGAGAATGAGGAAAAAAGGTGGGGGCTTTCATCATTTGGAAAACAAAACTGTTCTGAACCAATGAAGAGTGTTATTTTCAAGTCACATGATCCGGGCTTTCATCATTTGGAAACCAAAACTGATCTGAACCAATGAAAAGTGTTATTTTTAAGTCACATGACCCGACGCGCTTACGCTACGCGCCCCGGTGCGTGCCCGGGGGCGCACCCCAGGGCGCGCCCGGCAGCGCTTACGTTGCGCGATCGAATGCGCTCTGGCGCTTCTGGGTGCGCTTACGCCGTGCGTCATAAGACGCATCACGCGGCTACGTGATACGTCATGATGTTGTTTTCGTTCGCGGCAATGGCGCTAACGGGACGCTCTCCGGTACGCGCACCGGGGCGCGCCATAACACTGCGCTTACCGGTGCGTTCACCGGTACGCGCACCGGGAGCGCACCAAAGCAAAAAAATTTTAAAAAAAGGGAAAAATATACATTAAAAAAAGTATTATATAAATATACAATATAGGATTTATTATAAAAAATATTATATATCATAGCTATAGAAATTAGCTATTAAAAAACACATGAAATTCACTGAAAAAAACTTAGGTTTGAGGCCCTATATAGAGTTAGGAATTAGCATTTACAAAACCTATGAAATTCACTGAAAAAACCATAGGTTTTACACCAGTTATAGTTAGGAATTAGCATTTAAAAACCTATGAAATTCACTGAAAAAACCATAGGTTTCACACCAGTTATAGTTAGGAATTAGCATTTAAAAAACCTATTAAATTCACTGAAAAAACCATAGATTTGACACCAGTTATAGTTAGCTGGAAATTTTACTCGCATAAAACCAATGAAAATCCCACGTTATAGTTAGTTGGACTCACTATAACTTGCGCGTGCAATGCACTGCTGATGACGTCACATATTACATCACTCATGACATGGTCAGTGACATCACTTTTTTTTATTACATATTATTTTTGGATGTGTTGGTGGCCATTGAATGTCTGCTTTTGGTTTCCGTTTTCACGATATGTCCGCGGAAAGAACCCCTAAAACTAAAGGGAAAAAAACTTTAAGAAAAAAATCACAATATTTCAGGTGCTAGGGTGGCTCTGACACGAACAGTTCCATTGGTTGTGTGTATTTGGCTGCTACAAATGCAGAGTTTCATGTCACTTAGAAACACCCTGTTGCCTTCATCTGTAAAGTGCACTCCATCATTTCTATAACTTCCATGCATGACCAAACGCAGATTGTTGTTATAGATACAGCTCATGCGATGGTTTCTGAGGCTTGCAGAAACAGTTTTATTAACATGTTTTTTGGCTTTGTCAATCTGGACGGAATTAATTTGACCACTTCCAATTCTGTCTTTGCCATATATTAGGGTACACCAAGACAGTGTGACGGAAAAGCGACTTCATTTCTGAAAAGGTTTCTTTCATTAGGAGTTCTATCCCTACCCCAGTCAAAGTGCCTAGGTCATTGCCACCACAGTGCACAATTATGAGGTGAGGATTTTGGGAATCCACACTGGATTTAACCAAAGCCAGCAACTGATGAAACTTTAACCGTCTCTGGCCAAACCAAGTAATGTGCACATTTGGCAAACCCAAGTCCATGTGAATACCTCTCTTTTTTGCAGCCTCTTTAGCCCAAGGATATAGCTGTGGCTCACAAGCCATACTCTAAGCATTTTGAAGTGAAGAAGCAATAGTAGTCAGGAGAAGGCTGCTAGATTTCCAGAGAAAAAAACAGTTGAAGAGGAGGTGTTTAAATATATATATATATATATATATATATATATATATATAGATATATATATATATATATATATATATATTACCTACTGGCGGTCGCCAGTAGGTATAAATAGTTAGGATTTTTTCTCTATGGGATTTTTGAAAATTCTATGTCTAATAACTTTGGCGTTTGTGGACGGAATTGGCTGAAATTTTCAGGAAAATGGCACATTTTGTTTCTGAGCAGCCCTTGAAAATTTGGGGGGGGTTCGTCAAGGGGGGGCCGAGAAAAAAGGGGGGTCCCAAAACGTGTTTTTAACATTGAGTTTTCCATAGGGCGGTTGGCCTCACTTTTAGCCCGAACGGCTGAATGGATTTGCACGAAACTTGGCAAAATTGTAGGGACTGGTAGCCCGATGTGCCTTTGCTAGGTCTCAATATATGTGCTCCAGTGGATTTTGAGAAATTAACGTTCAAAAAAAGATATATATCTGTAACAGCGGACCGGGCAGCGCTCCGGTTCGCGGACTTTTCACGGTACGGAGCTTTGTGAAGCGAAGCTGATTGGTTCTCCGGCGTCTGTGAACATTCCAAACAGTCCGTAGCGGCCGCCATCTTGTCTCTCGGTAGGATCGAGAGACAAGAGGAGGCCAAAGCGAAGGGGCAAATGACCATAAGGGGGCATAGTAGATCCTCGCTGACCCCCTAGGTTTGATGTAAAGGTTTTAAAGGGGCCCCGCGGGGCAAAAAAAATAAATAATAATAATAATCGAACGGCTGAATGGATTTGCACGAAACTTGGTAAAATATTAGGGACTGGTAGCCCGATGTGCCTTTGCTAGGTCTCAATATATGTGCTCCAGTGGATTTTGAGAAATTAACGTTCAAAAAAAGATATATATCTGTAACAGTGCTCCGCTTCGCGTAACGGAGGTTTGCGAAGCTGATTGGTTCTCCGGCGTCTGTAAACATTGCAAACAGTCCGTAGCGGCCGCCATCTTGTCTCTCGGTAGGATCGAGAGACAAGAGGAGGCCAAAGCGAAGGGGCAAATGATCATAAGGGGGCATAGTAGATCCTCCTTGACCTCTTAGGTTTGATGTGGAGGTTTTAAAAGGGCCCCGCCGGGCAAAAAAAATAATAATAATAATAATTGAACGGCTGAATGGATTTGCACGAAACTTGGCAAAATTGTAGGGACTGGTAGCTCGATGTGCCTTTGCTAGGTCTCAATATATGTGCTTCAGTGGATTTTGAGAAATTAACGTTCAAAAACAAGATATATATCTGTAACAGCGCTCCGCTTCGCGGAGATAAAATTATATCTGTATTACCTAGTTGTTGCTAACACCAGTTAGCGACGGCTAGTAGGAGATAGCGACCATCTTGGGCCCCACTTTGCATGTGAGTGATATTTATCACTAATGACATGCAAAGTGGGCATGCCAAGATGTTAGCGACTGGAAACAGTCGCTAACATCGCTATCTCCTATTATCAACTTTTGGAAATATTCGCGATAAGCGCGAATATCTCCAAAAGCTAGCACCTGCCCCGAGCAGTTCTTAGCCATGTTATCCAATGGGAGGTGGATAACATGGCTAAGAGCATTAGCTCGGTAATGCATGAATATCGCTGAGTTTTCAGCGATATTAATGCATTGCGGTCGTTTTTTATCGTATTTGCGATAAACCTTGATAATAGCAAGGTTTATCTGCGATAATTTCTGACGATGCTTAGCGGTAAAAAAATCGTTGCTAAGCATCGTTAGGGATAAATATCGCTTAACTTTGGTAATATGCCCCAACGTCTGTTAACGTTCGATTCGAAGGAAATCAGGAAGTGTTGAAAAACATTGTCTGCGCCATCTTGTCTTTTTTCAAATGCCACACTTTTGTCGTGCACGGCAGTCATTTTAGATGCCTTGACCAGACCCACTCTGTGCACGCTGTCGATCCTTAGCATGGCTCCCCACCCTCGCAAGCATCTCCCCCAGGCAGTGGTCACCCCCGCTCTCTGTCTTATGCATGGGTAATAAATCTCCCCCCATCTGCGCTGCTCTTCCCTGAGAATCACACCCTGTGCCCGCCCGACACCTCCCTTTCGCCCTATTCACTACCGCACCCTCTGACACTCCTTTTCCTCTGTGTCCGATTGTCCAGGCCGGTCCTAGGGTATCAGCTAGCCCTGCAGATGTAGTTTATGGCCCCAGCTGTAAAGAATCACCCCTCTTCAAAGGAGTTATAGTAGATCAAGGCCCACACTCGATGAGATCCGTCACAGCAGACGCGTTCCTATTATCTGAAAACCATCCTGTATTGTGATTGGGGAGGGGACCGAGCCTGAAGCGGAAGATTCCAGGGATGACTCTTTGTACATCAAAGTTTTTACAATTATGTGTCACATTAAAAATATATAGCACTCCGACAAAGTAGTAAGATTATAAAACTTTAATAACTTATAAATATATACAAGAAAACAAAAACAGTAATAACATATAAACATTTTTAGGGAAAAACAACGAAGTAGCGGTCGGCTGTGCGAATAGTCCCAACGCAGCACAACGTCCAGATTTCTGGCGTGGGGCGTCGCGGGGGGTGGGTCATCAGTAGCAAACTGTTGTGCGAATAGTTCCAAGGCAGCAGAACGATGGCACCAAGGTGATGTCCAGTAAGTTGCCGCACTGGTTTTGGTATCCTACAATGCTGCTCCGAATAACGGCGTGGGGCGCCCCTGGGGAGGCGGCGTGAACGGGCCTCTCCAGGTGGAGTCTCATCTGTTGTAGTGGGGCGCCCCTTTACCGTTTCAGTTGCCATTCCGTCCGTTTTTGGTCGACTGTGTCAAAAGCCGCAATTCAGCTGAGTTGCGCCCACTCTTGCGGTGCAGCGATAGGCGGCTGTCACAGGACTCTCAAAATGGCGGCAGGCTGTTTCCTTTTTGGGCCTGGTCCACTGAAATGGCCCTGGGACACCTTGGAAATCGGACGCTTGTCTGCTAGGTCTTGGACCCCATTCTCGAAAGCGTCCCCTCCGCCTTGAGGATTCATCAAAAGTTTTGGGGGCCCCCGACTCCTGTAGGCTTCTGGTGGGGAGCGGCTGCCATGATTGCTCGCGGAATGACCACGACGGAGCTACGAGATGGTGGTGCTCTCATGCTGACGCCAGCTTCAGTCTGAAACATCCAGAAACAAGGTGGGGCTTTCATCGTTTGGGAAAAAAAAAAGTTTTCATCCAATGAAAAGTGTTGTTTTTAGGTCATATGATCAAGCCTTCCATCATTAGGAAACCAAAAGTAAAATGAACCAATGAAAAGTTTTATAAACAAGTCACATGACCTGTTATGCGGCATAGGGTATAAAATGCGGAGAAAATACGTTGGCACGTGAGGCGGCGTCAGTAGCGGACCGATGTGCGAATAGGCCGAAGGCAACACAACGCGCCAAGATCCGGATGGCACCGAGGTGGTGTCCAGCAAGTTGCAGCACTGGTGTGGCCATCCTACAATGCTGAAAGTCGGCGTGGGGCGCCCCGTTGGCCTGTGAGTTTGCGTCAGTAGCGGACCGATGTGCGAATAGGCCGAAGGCAGCACAACGCGCCAAGATCCGGATGGCACCGAGGTGGTGTCTAGTAAGTTGCCGCACTGGTGTGGCCATCCTACAATGTTGAAAGTCGGCATGGGGCGCCCCGTTGGCCTGTGAGATGGCGTCAGTAGCGGACCGATGTACGAATGGGGCCAAAGGCAGCGCAACAATATTTTCGGAATAGAAGACACCACAAGGCGCTGAGATGCCAAGATCCGGATGGCACCGAGGTGGTGTCTAGCAAGTTGTGGCACTGGTGTGGCCATCCTACAATGGTAAAAGTCGGCGTGGGGCGCCCTGTTGGCCTGTGAGATGGTGTCAATAGCGGACTGATGTGCGAATGGGGCCAAAGGCAGCGCAACAATATTTTCTGACTGACACCACAAGGCGCTGAGATGCCAAGATCCGGATGGCACCGAGGTGATGTCTAGCAAGTTGCTGTACTGGTGTGGCCATCCTACAATGGTAAAAGTCGGCGTGGGGCGCCCTGTTGGCCTGTGAGATGGTGTCAGTTGCGGACCGATGTGCGAATGGGGCCAAAGGCAGCGCAACAATATTTTCTGTATGGAAGATACCACTAGGCGTTGAGATGCCAAGATCCGGATGGCACCGAGGTGATGTCTAGCAAGTTGCTGTACTGGTGTGGTCATCCTACAATGCTGAAACTCGGCGTGGGGCGCCCCATTAGCCTGTGAGATGGCGTCAGTAGCGGACCGATGTGTGAATAGGCCGGAACCAGCACAAGGCGCCAAGATCTGGATGTCACCGTGGTGGTTTCATAGTTGAGAGGCACTTCATCTGCAGTGGGGCGCCGAGATCCGGATGGCACCGAGGTGATGTCTAGCAAGTTGCTGTACTGGTGTGGTCATCCTACAATGCTGAAACTCGGCGTGGGGCGCCCCATTAGCCTGTGAGATGGCATCAGTAGCGGACCGATGTGTGAATGGGGCAAAGGTAGCGCAAGAATATTTTCTGAATAGAAGACACCACAAGGCGCTGAGATGCCAAGATCCGGATGGCACCGAGGTGGTGTCTAGTAAGCTGCACTGGTGTGGCCATCCTACAATGCTGAAAGTCGGCGTGGGGCGCCCCGTTGGCCTGTGAGATGGCGGCAGTAGCGGACCGATGTGCGAATGGGGCCAAAGGCAGCGCAACAATATTTTTGGAATAGAAGAGACCACAAGGCGCTGAGATTCGGTTAGCACCGAGGTGGTGTCTAGCAAGCTATGCAGCTGAGTTGCGTGCGCACTTGCGGCGAATAGGTCAAAGGCAGCATAACAATGTTTTCTGAATAGAAGACACCACAAGGCGCTGAGATTCGGTTACCACCGAGGTGATGTGTAGCAAGTTGCCGCACTGGTGTGGCCATCCTACAATACTGCTCCGAATAACGGCGTGGGGTGCCCGAAGGGGGGGGGAGGCGGCGTGAACGGGCCTTCCTAGGTGGAGGCTCGTCTGCTGTAGTGGGGCGCCCCTTTACCGTTTCAGTTGCAATTCAGCTGAGTTTCGGCTGCTCTTGATGCTACAGCGACAGGCGGCTGCAACAGGACTCTCAAAATGGCGGCCTGTTCTTTGGATTTGGGCCTGGTCCACTAAAATGGCCCTGGGACACCTTAGAACTCGGACGCTCGTTTTTTTTTTCCTTTCCTGTACATGCAAAAAAAGGTAAATGCCCGGTACGTTACACGCTTCATCTGCCACGATGAACTCTCCAGAGGAACCGAAAAAAAATATAGTTATGGTAACTATACCATGCATCATCATATGGAGAGGTGGCACCAATTAATTATAGTGCTGCATAAAAGAGAGATTTGGAGGAGAACCCCTGACCTGCTAGTACATTCATCAAAGAAGTGGCACTGACAGCATCAGAGGCAAGGGAAACGGTCCCAAATATTTAGAAGAACTTTGGAAAGATTATAATGACATGTTTAGATTGTGGCAAATTAATTTCATGTGGACAGATGAGTGTTACTCTAATAAATACAGCATATGAACATCATCATAGTCGATGGTTGGTAGAGACATTTTGACTATATCCTGGACCTGCCCGTCCTCGCCCAAAATGGCGCCGGAATAAATGGGACTCGTAACTCCTTGTTGTGTACTGGTTGCAGAACCTTGAAATCACGAGATACGTATGCAGTTTTGAAGCACATGGCGGGCGGGGACGAGAATTGATTGAATATTTCGACATCCCTATTGATATTAAGTTCTGATGTGTTATTGATTACTGTACTATTGAAAGTTCGAATTAACGTCACCCATGGTACTTGCCCGCAAATGTATATCTAGATAATTTTATTGTAACTGGCCCTGTCGTATTTTAATTATAAAATGTACGTCCACCGATTCCGTAACTGTTAGACACCTTAGTTCTTGCAACCTAATGGCCCGCCCGTTACGTTCCTCTACAGTGTAAATGTCTACTCATCATATACGATTACAGTTTGCTCCGTGGCCGGCCCACGTGGTTATAGGCTCGTATTTGTATAATGAA
Source organism: Lissotriton helveticus (assembly GCF_964261635.1). Taxonomy (NCBI): domain Eukaryota; kingdom Metazoa; phylum Chordata; class Amphibia; order Caudata; family Salamandridae; genus Lissotriton; species Lissotriton helveticus. The sequence goes on along the minus strand of NC_136063.1, from coordinate 768,367,047 downwards.
ATTTTCACAATAAAGGTTTTTAAAAGAAAACATGGTAGTAGTATATACATTGGTAAAGTTTTTAATAATAGTCACTGTTTTAGAATCATTAAAAGGCAAGTGAAATAAAGCAGACCAATTACATGAAGGGTAAAAGGTATAATACGAAGGAACGCAGTAAAGATAAATGGTCAAGGGCTGTTGTGTTTTCTATTCCTGCAACATAAAGTGATCGATAAGAATCTCATATTCAGGCGTATCGGCGACTAAGACAGCAGGTCGACCCTCTTTTGCTCAATGGCTCCGTCATGGGACGAAGAAACTCTCTTTTTCTCGAAAAAAGAATATATTTTACTTGCAGGACAGTTGTAAATTTTCCGGGAAAGTACATTAGCCTGGAACATTATAACATATATTTAAGAAAAAATAATGTTCGGAAGTAATAAAAAGCGTAATTTTTAGGTCATATGACCAAGCCTTTCATCATTAGAATAAGAAAAGTAAAATGAACCAATGAAAAGTTTTATTAACAAGTCACATGACTTGTTATGCTTACGTTACGCGCTGCGCGCCCCGGATGACTTCCGGATGCGCTAACGCGGCGCGTCATATGACGCATTACGCGACAACGCAGGTCCAGAATATAGTCAAAATGTCTCCACCAACCAGCGGTCGGAACACAACCCCTTTCAGCAGGCTAAATAGTTCTGTTAAATGACAACAGAAGGGACAGGCAACAAGAACCATTAGTCAAAGAGGGGAGGGCTAGTTCTTCTCTACCGGGTTACATTGGGGCGCTACCGGAACTGATCGAATTGGTAGTCTACAGTGTTTCTGGATGTTTCAGACTGAAGCTGGGGTTAGCATGAGAGCAGCACCATTTCGTAGCTCCGTCGTGGCCATTCCGCAACCAATCATGGCAGCCGCTCTTTATCGTTATTTTGGGCGGGGTGGGTGGCGGAGCCGAGCTGTTTTGCAGCCATCATTGTGTGGAGTTCAGTTCATTTCACTAGTTTTGTATTTGTCATGAGGGGTTGTTCCTAATGTTTCTATTTTAGCGAGGTCAAAAAGAGATCCCATTAGTGGCCTACTGATTTTGCTCGATTCCTTTTCTTTTTTTTTTACACGATTTTTCGTTATCTGCAAAGACTAAACAGAGTATTGCGACTCTGTGTTTGTTTGTAAATAGAGAATGAACCAAAGAGAACCAATTCTAAAACAGTAAATACTTGGATAACAATCAATCAAATGGAGAGAGAAGCAGGCACGACGTATTACAACGGGGGCAAAGGCCTGCGTTAACTACCCTTCACTATGTGCAAAGAGAGAGTACTCCTAATAGAAATGAGGGGGGGGGGCACCATTCAAAGCAGATCAGTGTGTATAAACACGAAAATGTTTTCACTTACCACGTACTTGACATTCGACAGCTTTTGATATTTGCTATTAAAAAACCATTGAAATTCACTGAAAAAAACATAGGTTATAGACCATATATAGTTAGGAATTAGCATTTACAAAACCTTGAAAATTCACTGAAAAAACCATAGGTTATAGACCATATATAGTTAGGAATTAGCATTTAAAAAACCTTATTTTACTCACACAAAACCATTGAAATTCCATATATAGTTAGTTGCACTAACTATATATCGCGCACCCGCAATCCACTGCTGATGATGTCACATATTACATCATTCATGACATGGTCAGTGACATCACTGATGACATCACTGATGACATCTCAAATGACATCACTGATGACATCACTGATGACATCTCATTTGACATCAATGACCACATCACTGATGATATCATTCATGTGACAATACAATGCATCTCCTCACATTTTAATATAACCTCTGTTTCACCCAGTGTTAAATACAGAGTATAATTTTTGAAACCATTGACACACCAATACTAGTTACTACATACGTACTCACTGATTCCTACGTCTACATACACATTCACTCATTCACCCATACAATCATTCATACATACAATCACTCATCTTTACAACACTATCATATGCACTCATACACCTATACAGACACTCACACTCTGCCACTCATCCATGGAGTTACTCACACACCTAGTCAGTCCTGTAAAGAATCAATCACACTTCCATTTTCTTGTCTATACAGTTAAACATAGAGCACCTTACATTTTCAAACATATACTAACACATACTTACTTTCTTATACAATCATTGATACAAGTACACATTGATCTGCACAGAGTCACACACCTCCCAGCCAGCCACACACACACTCAGTCTCCCATACAAATACTTGGACAATCAATCAATAACCCATATAGTTAATCATATAGCTACTGATCAACACATGCAGCAGTTTACAGAACAACAGACATAATGATGCACAAATTAAGACAGTTTAGTCACTAACCCATGCACTCAGTGAGACACATTTAATCACTCACTCATACATTCAGTCATGCACCTACTAAATCCTTCGTCCAGACAGTTATACATCTACTCATTCTTCAATATGTAAAACATATTTAAACTTTACAGAAACACACAGTCACTGGATGATGTCATCAGTGATGTCATCAGTGATGTCATTTGAGATGTCATCAGTGATGTCATCAGTGATGTCACTGACCATGTCATGAATGATGTAATATGTGACATCATCAGCAGTGGATTGCGGGTGCGCGATATATAGTTAGTGCAACTAACTATATATGGAATTTCAATGGTTTTGTGTGAGTAAAATAAGGTTTTTTAAATGCTAATTCCTAACTATATATGGTCTATAACCTATGGTTTTTTCAGTGAATATATATATATATAATTATATATATATATATATATATATATATATATATATATATATATATATATATATATATATATATATATATATATATATGTATTAAACACCTTCTCTTTAACTACTTTTTCTCTGGAATCTACCAGCTTTCTATATGTATATATATATTTCTTTGGATACTGTCAGCATGAAAGTGAATAAGATTAGATAGTGTGTTGGAGGGCTCAGGAAGAAGTCTTATTATTGGCTGTTGTTTAAAGAAATGTAATACAGACATTGATATGCTGTTGAAACTGTGGAGTAAACCACACATGCTGAATCTCATTTGGAAGTAGCATGTTCATTCTAAAATGTGGTAGGAACTTTTGACTTACTGGTACCACTGGGTTGCTACGTACACTGCGCTAAGACTGTGTTGGGGAGAAGGGTGTTAAAGAGACAGATTTTATTTTTAAATTGTGGAGTGATGCCTCAATATAAGTAATGGCAAGTTTTAATTCCCAACTCAGGACAATGTAATAAACTGTTGTACAGTATTTAAATTTCAGAAAAATTAAGCTAGATATAGGTTTGAACTCCCGGTTTGTTTCATGATTTCTTCACAATCATGGAGTACACGTCACGAAATTGCGCTGACTGGAAACTCGTTTTAAAAGAGAGGGAAAGGGTTAACACATGGTAACCATTCACAAGTGGAGATGTAGTAGTCTAAAAAAAAAAGACATGATAAAATTTGCTACCTTTCTAATGATGATAGAGTGGAAAGTTAAAAATGTTGCCATTTTACAGCTGCTTTGTATTAGAGTGGTGTACTATTCAAAACTCCAGATGGTGGATGTTAGAATGGTTTACTGACTGAAGGCCGCTACGGTGGAGTTCCACGCCTCCACGTAGCACCTGGGATTCGTGCTCCTTGCTCCTCCCCCCCAAGAGGATGATGGCGGAAGGTGACTGGCGTCTCGGCAGCTCCTGCTCTTCACGTTATGCTTAAACACGGTTTAATCTCTTGAGACAGCGCAGCCTTGTTTTCGGGACTCGTGTCCGTGTTTGTGTTCCTGCCCTGCTTTGTTAAATTCCTCGGGGATACTCCAAATTGAAGGAAGGAAGCAGCGCTGCCTATGCTGCCTACGCGGACGGGGAAGCGCGGTGGAAAGCTAACAGAGGAAACGGAGAAAAAGAGTATTCCCTTATTCAGTGTGTTTCCTATTTCACTTCACGGAGCGTTTTTTGGTGCAGCGGAGCGGTGCCTCATTCACGGTGGACTTTGAGAGGGTTTACCGAGTTACTTGAACCTCACCTGTCAATCTGAGGTCCGCTCAACTGTATGACTGACAGCACGCTCTGGAGTAGAAAAAATGTCCCCACGGCTGCTCTGTTTTTATTGAGCACAACGTAGATCATCATACTGAACGTATGATAGGAGTGACGGTTGTGGCAACGGAAAGTTCTACTGTTAGAGTCCCTTGGATTTGTGTACCATTCATCATCGATGAAAAGGACTTCAATACCCAGAATCCTTCATTTGCTGACCGGTAAGCTCCTTAGCGCTAATATCACTTTGTGCTTACGTGTTACCCGGCTAAAAGTAAGAGGCTCAAGGTAGTCCTACAACCTGTACAATTGCCGAGTACAGCATGGGTAAGCTCCTGAATGCGCAAAGAAAGGCACGGGCCGACAGCAGGCCAAAGAAGCAGCGGCTGGTAAATTAGCGGACAAAGGGGACTCCAGGGATGTGAATTCTGCACATTCCTCGGGAAGCTCAGATGAGCTGGGGGAATTACCCACAGAACGTCCTGTCCAAACCAGCCAAGGAGATCATTTTGGGAAAGCTGAAACTGGGAAATTCAATACTGAAGAGGAGCTGACTAACCAATCTATTCGGGATGATTTGAATGTAGAAAAAAAAGTCAAGACGCCTGGGCTGCCCCAGCCTTCAAAGCAATTCCCGTTGTTTGATAAAAAATCAATTATCCTTCCTCCCAGTATCCTGATTTCGCCGACTCCTGTTTCCATATTAAGTCAGCCTCCAGATGTGTTGGCTGCAACTGTGCATCTAAACAATTCGGATTTAATTCTGGCGACCAACACTATCTCTGCAAGTACCCCACCCTATAAAATAAAAAGTCCAGCTTCCATAAGTCAAACAATGGAGCAACCAGCGAGCACTTTGGCAATACATGCTGATGTAAAACTTGGAAACTTGGCGGACCCTTTTAGCCCTGTTCTAGAGATGGACACTGAGACTGTGGGTGAAATGAAGATGTTCGTTAAGGATATGCTGAATTTAATTCTAGACGAGGTGAGGGAGATGAAGAGGTTCCAAAAAATTGAACTGGCCTCTATACATCAGAGGCTGGACAAAATTGAAGATCTAGTCTCTACCTTTCCTGTTCGTTTGCAAGAGGCTGAGAGGAGAATTTCTAGTCTGGAGGACCAAATGGCGAAGGTCAAAAAAGAGGTTAAAGGCAGGTCCAAGACTGCAAGGGCATTGGAAGTAAAATTGGATGACCTGGAAAATTATAATCGGAGATCCAATCTTCGAATAGTAGGGGTTCCAGAAGGAATCGAGGGGTCCGATATGGTTCTCTGGATCACCTCTTTTTTACAGCAGGGCGTGATTCCTCAGTTTAAAGGGGACTTAACGATCACTAGAGCCCATCGGGTTCCGGCTCAGCCACTTCCAAACTCTGCTCTCCCTCGTACCATTAAACAGAGACAGTTTGCAGTAAACGCAATCTTCTCCGATATGTCCGCAGCTGCGGCTCGTCGAAGAAAGGAGTTCGTCAAAATTCTCCACTCGTTCAAAGCTAAGGGTGCTCATGCTATGATTGCTCAGTAGTCAAAGCTGAGAGTTTTGATTAAGGGCAAATTTTATATGCTGTCCGATGTTGAGGAAGCGCAGGAGTTGCTTAAGGAGATTTCTGATGGTTAGAAGGGCTGAATGATTCTATTACTTTAATTCTGAATATCATCACCTTGTTTAAGAGTTGCGGCTTTTCTTTTTCTCTCTAGGAGTATGGGGGGAGGAGAAGTGAGGGGCATGGCCCTTGGGCTTAAGGGGTGTAATATTACGACACCTCAATGTTAGGGGATAGGGCTCTGTGGCTAGCGTGAGGGAGGGAAGTAAGAGTAGGAGTAGGGCCACAGGCTGGGGGGGATGCTGGGGTTGGGTACACGGGATGGTGGGGGAAAAAAAGAATAAAAAATGAAGTCCTTGATGTTACAAATTTTTTCTTGCTAAGCACAGGGGACAAGGATAGCTTTGGCAGATACAAAATGTGGGTGTCCTTGATTTGCTCATGGAAACAAAATTGTTTTGTAAATTTAAATGTCTACTAGAATTGGTTTGAAAATTGTTTCTTTTAATGTTAATGGCCTAAACAATAAGAAGAAAATGCGTGCTATAGAAACATGGATTATGACTGAGAACCCCGCAGTAATATTGCTACAGGAAATTCATATTCCTGTTTCAAAAGTTGAAGAGTTTCACTCTATGGAAACATTAGATTCCGGGGAGATAGGGTCAATAATGCTTTCCCATTATAAGAATACTTATAGTACGCACCATAATACAGATCATCAAAGGTTAAATGATTTTTTAGATAAATATCTTTTGCCGATTCTTCCTCAAGTAGACCAACTGACAATGGTAAGCTCATTTTACAGGGAAGAAATAGAGCTGGTGGTAAAAAGTCTCCCCCATGGTAAGGCCTGTGGTCCGGATGGACTTCCTGCTGAGTTTTTTGTGGTCGTTTTTAGTTCTTTTTCCGAACTCTTCTTGTTATTATTAAACTCTTTGCTGGAGGGTGGCCGAATTCCAGACTCTTTTCAAGACGGAACGGTGGTGAGCTTTTTGAAGAAGGGGAAGAAAGCTAAGGATCCTAATTCTTATAGGCCAATCACATTATTAAAATCTGATTATAAAATTGCCACAAAACTACTTTCAATTTGGTTTAACAGTGTTTCCGCAGACTTGATTCATTCCGATCAAAATGGATTTATTGCAGGTCGACAACTCATCACTAACACACATTATTTGATTGAAGCTTTAGATTACTTTGAGACACGAGAGATTCCTGCTTTAGTTTTATTATTAGATGCGGAAAAAGCTTTTGATTTGGTGGTTTGGGAGACACTCTTTAATATTTTACATCGTTTTGGGATTCCATCACAAATCACTAATTTAATTCAGAATTTATATAGGGGCGCAAAAGCTAATATTATTATTAATGCAGCTGTGGTGGGCTCGATCTTAGTTCAGCGGGGCACGAGGCAAGGATGCCCATTGTCACCTATTCTCTTCGCTTTTTTTATCGAGCCACTAGCAGTCGCAATTCGGAACTGTGTGCATATTTCCCCTCCTGTTACCTCAATGGCCAAGATAAAATTAAACGCGGATGACATCATGCTGATAATCAAACCCGAGATGCATTCCCAAACACAGGCTCTCTTAATCTTTGAAGAATTGGAGGCTTTGGGGGGATACCGAATCAAAATAAAGAAAACCGAGATTTTAGTTTGCGGTGGCATAGATTCAGAACTTCATCCTGATATACACAGCTGCATTAACAATAGATCTAAGAGATACTTAGGTTTTTTTTTCTGCCTCAGTAAGAGATTTGTACACATTGAATTTTGATCCCCTTCTTCAAAAGGTTCGCAATATGTTTACACGCTGGAACGCACTACCATTTTCCATCTTGGGCCGGGTGGCTCTAATTAAAATGTCAGTCCTTCCCCTATTCAATTTTCTGTTCTCTACCATCTCTTGTTTTTTGCCTGGTTCCTTTTTTTTACAAAAGTTGAGTCTCTATTTTCAGCTTTTGTTTGGGCAAAAAAGACACCCCGAATCGCAATTAGTACAATCTATGCGGATACGGAGCAAGGAGGCCTTGCCCTACCAAATCTTAAAGATTATTACAACGCATACTTTGCACAGTATCTGTCAAGATTTAAACAGCCAGTTTATGGCCAGACATTATTTATAAATTTCTTTTTTGATTTAATTTGTCAAGAGATTAAAATTCCCTCCCCGCTTCAGGTACTTAAATCACCTAAATTTGTTCGTTATAAGGTCCAGATCTGGTTTTTTTAAAAACGTGGCGCCATGCTTAAAAGATATTCACTCTCCCTCTTTAATTTAACAACTCCCTTAAGCAGCGTTTTTCCCCTTATAGGGATTAAAATTGGGTCTGGAATAGTTGCAAATTGGGGACGAGCGGGGTTTTCAACGTTGTTTAATTTTGTTAAAAATGGATCATGGATAACTCTGAATGAGATGGCACGTTTAATTCAGGGAAACTTTTTGTTGATAGGTTTGGATAACTTGATTCATAAATTCCTGGGGCAAATGGATCTAGTACAGATAAGTCAATCCACTCAATTGACCAATGATCTTTTCTTGCATCTACGGTCTAAGAATCCCTGTGATTGGAGACGTTGCTTAGCGCAGAGTAGGGAGGGGGATCTAAGCTCTAAAGCAATTAGGAAATGGCAGAAACACGAAAACTGTGCGCTGACTCCTAACATCTGGAAAATTATAAATAAATTCAATTTTAGTGTATTGAGAGGCGCCAACTGGCGAAGAATGCTATTTTTTAGTAAATGGCTCTTATATCGCACCCCAGCCGTCATTGCTAAAATGTATATTAACGCTCCATCTACATGTTTTAGATGTAGACAACAGGTCCTGGCTAATTGGTCTCATATAATGGTCCACTGTCCGAAAATTAGGATATTCTGGGAGGTAATTTTTGCTTTGCTTCAAACTCATTTGAAGGTTATGGTTCTCTGGAATGTTAAATTAATACTGTATGGGTTTGATCCCGAACTCAAATTGTCTGAACAGTTTGCAAAACTTATTTATATTGTAATAGCAGTGGCCAGGTTATTGTTACTTCAGTATTGGAAGTCAGAGTCGGTTCCAACCGTAGATGACTAGTTTCAAAAAATTAAAAGAGTCAGGAAAAGTTAATATGTATATGCAGAAAGAATTGCGGAGTTGAGAAAATTTTCAAAAATTTGGGAATCATATTTTGATTAGTTGATTATGACTGTTAGTAGATCAAGAAAGTAAAGCTTTTTGTTTGACGCCTGTTTTGGCAGATTTTTTCTGCGTTATGTTAGATCCTTTTGTTCAATGTGTATTATTCACTATGATGCATAATGTTGTCAAGTACTTCAATACATTTTTTTTTTTTAAATGATATCATTTGCTACCTTTCTAATGATGATAGAATGGAAAGTTAAAAAGGTTGCCATTTTACAGTTGCTTTGTATTAGAGTGGTGTACCAGTCTTGTGCTTAGTTTTTACAAATATTAACAGTGTCAAAACTATCCAGAAAGAGTAAACAACAATGCAATCTACAAACTGAATTCACTGTTATGTATATAACTTTGTAATTATTTTAAAAACTATACATTATAAATAAAGATGTATATGGGAGTTTAATTAAAAAGAGTATTGCAGTGATGAGAAAAAATATATGAGATGAACTGTATCTTTTAGAAGGTATATGTTTGAGAGGTTAGTGGTGAATGTTTTGGGAATTAATAGAAAAACAAAATAGTGCCTCTTTATTGCATTGTGTATTTTATTGAAAAATAACAGTTTAGTCTTGTGGAAAGTTGCATTGAGGAACTAAGAATGTTTTAGAAAATTTCCAAACATCATGTGCAGAATAGATACATCTGTTATTTGCATTCTGTGAGTTGCAGTACTTTTAGTAACATTATTAAACAGGAATAATGTAGTGATAAATTAAAGATGAGAACATGTTGTCCCTCCTATATATGAATTAGAAAGAAGTCATACTTGTTAGATATGTATTGGCAAGTGCTTGTCAATGTGGTTTTTAACTTATAGGACCGCTCTGCGTATGCTTAGATGGTGAGATATGGTTTTTGTGCTTGCACATAGCTATATATATGGTGGGACTTTTGAATTGGCTTAAAGATGCAGAGAGGTATATATGTTGGGAACAATGGATTGAAGGAGTACATCTATCAAGAAATCGCATACATGTTTACATGGGGATCTATGTTCAGTAAGGCTAATGAAAATTTGATGCATCTGGTGTATGTAGTGTTTTTCTTTAAACATAGTTTGTTTAAAATTGATAAGTATTAATAGTGAAGAATGATGAGAGAGTTATTGTGCCAGCTTCAATTCAAGTGTAACTTTTGTTTGAGATATGCTGAATATATGTTTTAGAATCAGAAAAATATTTGAGAAATTATGTAGGTATGCCTTTCGCAAAAGGTTTTGTGCTTTGAAAAATTTCAAAATGTTGGTTTCCGTTTTAGAAACGTACTGATGCATGTGCACACTCAGTAACAAAGCAATATATGTTTTTAGAGAGCCATGTATGCAATTATACATCAAGTGTGATACCTAGAGTTCACTCACACATAGTTCAGAAGAAAAGCATGCATACAGTAAAACAGGTAGTTTGATACTGACAGAAGGAGATAACCAATGAGTCAGAGGTATAGTGACAACTGTTATGTATGTAACAGCAGTGCAGGTACTTTCTCAGGCAGGCAGTATTCAGGCACTCATGCAATCACCTAGCCACTACTCAGGCAATCAACAAATCAGTGATTCACTATCCATTGAGTTATTCAATTACCCAGACCAGACAATACACATGTACTCTTGCAATTGGGCAGGCAGAAATAAAGCAGTCATTGAACTATGCAGACACTACCTATACATTCATCTCATCACCAAAGTACTAACTATTTACTCATGCAATTAACAAGGTTGTAACTATGCAGTCACTACAACATTTACGCAGAACCTATGCAGTCATCTAAACACCCACTCACAACCCATGTAGTCATTGAAATACTGAGGCACATACGTGCACTTCTGAAATACTCAGGCTCTACTCATACATTCATGTAATTACATGGAGAGTACCATTGTAGTAAACTTAGCACCCATCCAGTGCAGTCATTTAATTACTGAGCCAATAGCCTTGCACTTATTCAATCACCCCAGCAGTCTACTTATTTTCATCCAATCTCAAACTTTAACAATGGAATCATGCAGTCACTCAGACACTAGTCATGTCTTCATGTAATTAGCCAGGCACTACTGATGCACTTATTTATTCATCCAGGCACTACAGTCAACCAAAAAGAAATGGGCATCATCCAATCATTGAAACACTATTCATCTACTCATGCAATAGGGTAGATGCTATGCATGGGCTTAAACAATCAATTTGATGAATCTTCATGACGATTTCCAGAATACAAATGCATCCCCTGTAGCTCCATCCTGGTATTCAGGGTAATCTGTCACGCAGGAGTTGAAAAGAAAGATGCATCCCAAAACGCATTTTCACCATGTTATGTTATGTTATGTTAAGGGGGTATTTATTGAGCGCACTATCACCGTGGGTATCATGGCGCTGAAAAGGTACGTGAAAAGGAACAGAGGGAATTTAGCTAGGTTGTGGGAAAAGCCAGGTTTTTAAAGATTTGCGAAATTGAATGAGAGAACCAGAGATCCTAACTGGGAGAGGAAGGGAATTCCAAAGTTTGGGGCAGAGGAAAGCAAATCTTCGACCACCAGATCTGCAGAGTTTAAAGGAAGGGACCACCAAGAGATGTAGATGAAGGGATCTAAGGTTACGTGAGGTGCAGTAGGGACGAATAAGAGATTTCAGGAAAGCGGGGCAAGCACCAGAGAGAGACTTAAAAACGAGACAGCCAAGCTTAAAGGCGGCCCTTAGGTTGACAGGGAGCTAGTGAAGCTTGGCAAGGAGGGGTTTGGCAGACTGCCACTTCGGTATCCCGAGGGCCAATCTCGCCGCCTGGTTTTGAATGATTTGCAACCTGTAGATGGAACATTTGGGCAAACCATAATAGATGGAGTTCGAAAAGTCCAGGTGGGAGAGGACGAGGGCCATGATGACTTGTAGCAGGGCATCGGGGGTGAGGAGGTAAGCCACCTTCCTAATCCTGCGTAGCTGGAACATGCAGGAGGAAACCACCGTCCCCACCTGCTGCCCGAGAGAGAGCCCAGCGTCAATGGTGACCCCGAGGCTTTTCACCGAGGCTACCGGGGTGGGGGAGAGCCAAGCTCTGCCGGCCAGAAGTGTGGACCCCAGTGTACGGAGCTCTTACCCGGCAGGAGGAGCTCCGTCTTTCCTGAGATTTCTCATAGGAAATTTAGAAAATGCTACAGTCAAAATGGCTCAGCAGAATTACATCAAATTTGGCACCTTTAGAGCTTTTTTAAAATAACATATAGAATTATGTTATTTAAAAATACTTGACTGCATAGGAAAGTATGGCTTGGTAAAGGTAGAAATACCTCTGTGATCCTTACCTTTGTAGTAAAGGCATGCGTGGTAGTGGCAAAGGCATGTGTGGTAAAGAATACGTGATAAAGTCTATTTCCCCTCTGATAAATGGGCTGTGACTAAAACACCAAATGGCACTTAAACAAAAGGAATGATATTCATCGTTTGATTTTAGTTTTGGCTCTCCGTTTGATGCAGGACATCTATGATGGGTTCTGTAAAACAACCCATTCAATGATTGGCTGCATTTTCCTTTTAGGTTTTCTTCCATTTGTGTTCTCTGACACTGCTGTCATGTTTACATCTGGCTTTGTAGCTCAGATGTTTGCAAGAAGTATTATTGCCAATACTTTAAAATGTACACAAGTTGACTTTGGCTCCACCTAGAGGAGTATTACTTTCATTAGAATATGTGAGACACTCTGTTATATCTGAAAAGTAGTACACTCAATCTTTAGGCTTTTTGTCATACTAAATTCTTTAGGTTAGTGGTTCTTAACCTTTTGACTTCTGTGAACCCCACTTAAGCATTAGTGGAACCCGGGGACCCCACCAAATCATTATTGGAAGCCAGGGACCGCGGTTAAAGAAATTTCGATAACATGAACCTCAAAACAATAGACAACTATACAGAAACGAGCATTCAACAAATAAATAAACATATAGAGAAATATTTAAATTTACCATCAAATATAAAAAAAATATCTTTTTTATTTTAATGGGAATGTTGAGGTTTTTCTTAATTCAACTGAGTCCACCCGTCGTCCATACTATATTCTCTTTCTTTATTTGCATTGTTCCCACAAATAAGTCTGAAGACACCAACTTATTTGTAGCCTCGAATTGCAAATGTCTTCATATTTACAAAAAAATATTTTACATTTTGCATTTTGCTTCCTTATTAACCTCCTTTTTCTAATCTTATTTAATTTTCTAAGCAATCGTGGACCCCATGATTCAGCATCACGGACCCCAAGGTGTCTCCGGAAAACAGGTTAAGAAACATTGCTTTAGCTAATATGAACACTGTACAGAAAGCAATTATTTTTGCTATCTTTCCCAACACTGACAAAGCCAATGGGTCAGGCATTAACGTGATAAACTTAATATGTGCATGTAACGCATGTAAGCAGGATTTGTGAATGAATGTGTTTACATGTGTTAGCACATAATAGGCAGACCTAATAGATTTGTTAGTGCTTGTTATTTTCGACCATATTAAGTGAGATTAAGTAACAGCTGGAACTCTGGCTGCTCCACATTTGTCATTTGCTTCCTTCCAAATTCAGCTTGTTTGAAAGAAATACGATGGTTCACAGACATTTATAAAGTAATAGTATGTGAAACGATGCTCTAGTTTTGGCCGCATATGGACTAGTGAACGCTGGTCCTGAATTTTAAATAAATGATGTTTGGCCGTTCAGCTCCCGATTATCTGATGAGCCTCTGTTGTGGGCGTGCACACTTTTCACTTGTTACATATTTTTCCAATGTATTTTGCTTTAATTTTATCACTGATTGTCTTTTTAATTTGTTCTCCCTATCAGAGACGTTTTAAGGCATGGGCAAAGTGGGCTCTGGCCCAGGGCCCCAGTCTTTCAGGGGTGGGGGCCCTGAAAGAACCTGCTCTGTTCGGCAGAGATTCTTGCCCTGATGACCACGAATGATTCTTAAATAGAATATTTAAATATCGTGTTACTTAAAAAAATGTTTTTAATGTGGGTGATATTTGAGAGTCTATTATAGATATTTTGCTGAGAAATGTTTTGTTTATGTTTCGTGTAACATCTATAAAAACAGTTTCTTTTAGATCAAAATAGAACCTCACATGTGAGAAATGGAAGTGTGTCACAAAGATTATCTGCAGTAATATTAGTGAGCTACTGCTGTGTTACACTATCGAAAACACATCACTATCCATGAATATTAGATAAAAACACATTTAGGACTTGGAGAGAGCGTCTGTGCACTGTTAGTGGCCTGGCCAAAGAAGGCATGAAAGAACTGAAATTGGCTCATAAATTCAAAGCTATTCTGAGTGGGGCCCCCAAAATACTTTCGGCCCAGGGCCCCCAAAATTCTGAAGCTGTCCCTGCTCCCTATATGTTGTTTAGCTGATCCTTGACTAAGTTTTTGCTGGTAACTGCTGGATATCTGTGATTCCAGACACTCCTGAGATGCTGGTCTAATATTGTGTTTGCAAAAGTGTGCGTTTAAACATATTAGTGAGCGGCGAATGGCTGTAAGGATAAATGTATACATGAGGGAGTGCATGGAGGCTGGTATGTATTTGTGGCTGACAATATGGATGATGAGTGAATGCATCAATGCCTGAGCACATGCGTGAATAGCTGAGGAAAAAGGTGGATTTATAGCTGAATGGATAGTTGAGTACATGGATTGATGAGTGTGTGAATGGGTGCTTCAATGAATGGGCGTTTAAATAATGAAATGAGTGAATACAGGTAACTGGGGCGTCCGTAGTGTAGTTGATGACAGGAAGATGCACTCCCCTTCCACCAAAGCTCATCCACTCATTCATTCACCCTCTCACTTGTGCTTCTCTTCACATAACCATCACTCAGCCATTCATCCGTCCAGGCTCATAGTCACTCATTGATTACCCATATATGCACCCATTCTTCCATGCATTCGTCCACTCATTTTCACCCTTAACAATCCATGCAATCACAAGCTTGCAAATCAATGCAAGCATTTTCTGTCATGATAGAAGCCATACCTATAGGCTTTTTTTCATAGCAGAAAGCCTCTAAAAACACCATTTACATATAACTGTTGCCTTCATAGTTGAAATATGCTCACCTCTATGTACTTAATACTTTCTTTTCACCCTCTAGCGAAGTGTCAGTGTAACTGTCAGTTAGAATGCAGTGTGTTGCCTTCAAAAGAGTTGGTGCCTTGAGGCAAGGTAAAGGTGCGCGGTGGCATCACAAGAACCCGATATTCTAAAAGAGCAGAGAAAGGAAATGAGCTCAGAAACAGATGGTGCAGCTTTGCATACATAGGTTTTATGGCTTGACTGAATGATTACTGTTTCTTTTTACTAAGTGAACATGTGAATTTTTTTTATGTTTTTGCTTAGAGCTCCACGCCGGATGATTAGTCCAAAACAATTATCTTTTTACATAACACTCAGTAGCATGGCTTTGGCATTTTATGTGCAGTAGATGCCAGGTGTTACTATTACACTTAATTGAGGACACATGTAATTTATTCCCAGCGGTGCACATTCAGTGACGCTGTCATATCAGAGAGCAAAACGTTTGCAGTGGAGAGAATGTCGTCAAGGCTGCTTGGTCATTCCAGTCCAGGCGCAGGCTGCTGACAAGAGTTCCTTTTGTGTGCTGTTATGTCTGCTTGCCTAGGGCTTTTCTTTTCCGGTTCAAACAATGTTATCTCTCCACTCTCAGGTGGGAAGCAGTTGCATGCCAACCAGTGCTTGATTTTGTCACGATAGGTTCTATTATGAATTGTCATGATTGGAACTCTTTCTGTATAATTGCATGCCCTCATAGATATGACATTATCGGGGAATTGTTTCTGCTGTGAAACCCTAATTGTCTCGGAGGCGCTGATTGCTAATCTGGAGTGCGCCATTGCCATACGTATTCGGTGCACCTATTGAAAATTGGGCCTTGTAAGCTGTCATCAAAAAAATGCATTCTCTTCAGCATATGAGTTAGGAAGAGAGCAGCATGAAAACATGGAGCAGCGGTATATAAGGCCGCTTGCATAAGACCTCCTTGGCATTCAATGCCCCGTAAGAGACATTGTCTAGGTAATGTATGGGGAAACACTGACACCACTGCCTCCGCCTCACTGTCACATTATTTGCATGCATGCAGCAAGTTGCCTTTGGTGGGGACATGAACACGCCCACAAAAGGGTTCAGTGGATGATTTTACTTCCTGTGGTGGTATTCCTTGAGGGGTCATCGGAACCCTCCATCACCCCTCTTTCATGTTTCCCTTTGCAGCAACATCGATACAATGGGGTAGATGTGCAGTGACAGTTGTTTTCTGATTTACATGGAAGCGCACTGCTGTGCAAACAAGGAAATGGCCACTTCACACTGCACAGTCTTGTTAGAAATGGGGGTCTCTCATTGGCAATGGTGTGCACCTTTATCCAAGTAGGGTCCCCTGCGTCTAGTCAGGGTAAGGGAGTTATGCCCTTAGGCAACCCCTGCTCACCCCCTTGGTAGTTTGGCACAAACAGACAGGATTATCTCAGAGGCAGTGTTTAAAGCATTTGTGCACACACAGGGCCAGACTGGCAGTAGCGGGCCCCTGGCGGCCGTTTTTGTTACAGAGCCGTTTTGCAGCATAAGCCCTGTAACAAAATCGGCCGAAAACCGGCCCTGGCAAAGAGCTCGGCCGCACCCCCAACCCCACGGAGGATGGGGGAGGGCGGCCGAGCACTTTGCCTGGCCAGGTTTTGGTTCCCACTCCGGCCCTGGGCACACATACAGTAACGTAGCAAAAACACTGCAAATGGACACCACACCTGTTTAGAAAAATAGGTAATCTTTATCTAAACCAAACAAGACCAAAACGACCCGAATCCAACATACAGTTATCAAGATATGACTTTTAAAAGGTAAATCTGTTCTGCCATAGCAAACTATAGGTGTGACACTTTCAGCACAAAGTACCTTGGTTCCTTACGCACAGGTAAGGTGATGTGTTGGTTCCTTGCTCCAGCAGAGGTGATGCTTTGGTTCCTTACTGTCACGCGGGGGAGGTGATGTGTTGGTTCCTGATGAGGAGGTAATGCGTCATCCGGTAACTGGGCTGCGGATAATGAGGTCATTCCAGAGTAGCAATAGAATGTAGTTGCTGGGATGGCATGCATGTCATTGCAGTGATTGGAATGTTGTTATTTAAAGGGAATCAGCAGTTGCCCAGAGATGCTGTTGGGAGATGGTATTCTCCTCCTCAGGAATATATTTCACTTTATGTTCAATGTGCATCCTGTAATCTTTGGTGTCTCATCGGCCATGGATCTCACACTGGCATAGTAGGTAGTTCAACTGATCAAGAACTGAGCGTTGCTTTCAATACCAGGAAGTACAGAGTAGAGGAGAGAGGATACCAACAAACCACCATCCCTACTGAATTTGCCCACAGTCTTATTACCGTTATTCAGTGTAGGAAAGTGGGATCTGCTTTTTATGGTTAACCCCACCTTTTGCTGATATTACACTGTTTCTGACTAGTCTGACTGGGATCCTGCTAATCAGGACCCCAGTCTATCTGCTTTCTCTCTAAAAATGTATGCATGTACTAGGTATACTCCAGATTGGATACTGAGGTACCCTTGTCAGTCCCTAGTGTATGGTACACATGTACTCAGGTGTTAGACCTGGTATCATTGGCATGGTTTCCCATGACTTTTTGCCTCTACCTCCTGTATTTTTGATGCTGTGCTGGATTTCGTTTTGCTGGCTTAGATGCTGTGTGCACTTTGCCACTGCTGATCAGTGTCAAAGTGCAAGTGCTCCTTGTATAAAGTAATACTGTGATTGGTTCTCCCTGATTGGCATATTTGGTTACCAGTAGGTCCCTAGTAAAGTGCACTACATGTGGCAGGGCTGGTAAGTCAAATGCTACTAGTGGGCCTGCAGCACTGATTGTGCCACCCACATGAGTAGCCCCAAAAAGATGTCTCAGGCCAGCCACCAAAGTGCCTGTGCGCAGTTTTCTAAACTGCCATTCCGACCTGGTCAGTGTACCCACTTGCCAGTTCCTACCCTTCTCTTTCCATACACCTAGGACACCCTATGGAAGGCCCAAGGTACCCCCCTGGGCAGGGTGCAGTATATTTGAAAGATTGGACATGTACTGGTGTGTGTACCATGTCCTGATAGTGAAATACTGCCAATTTTGTTTTTCACTATTGAAAGGCTATCTTGCCCATAGGACAGAATGGGGAATGCTGTGTAACATTTTACCTGCATTTCTTCCCATAGGAGTGAGATAGTCTGGTATCCCTGAACTCAGAATTTAATAATGCATCTTTTAGTGAGGATGGTTTTTAAATTCTGTGTTTAAAAATAGCACTTTTAGAAAGTGGCTATTTTTGTTTCAACCTTACTGTGTGCTTTTTCCTGGTTGTGGATTGATTCTCTGGCTTTGGAGTGACAGGGGCTGGGGTGGCTCCAGGAGTCTGGGTGAGTCGGCCTGGGCTGAATAGGCCAATCTGCATTTGAAGTGGTGGGAAGAGTAGTACCTGTCCCTGACTAGGGTTGTGCCTGCCTTTCACAAGAGACCATCTCCACCTCCTGCGGTGTGTCTGAGGACACTGGCCCACATTCACAAAGGAAGACGTTGTGCACTGGCAGAGTGCACCGAGAACTGGTTTGGACTGGGTCCAGGACCCCAGACACATAGAGAACAAAGACTTTTGGCATATAAAAATGAGAGATGAAACCCCTGTAAATTAGACTACTTAGTGATCAAGTTGAACCTGCTGCCAACGAGGATAGCTGAAGAGCTTGAGGAGTACTGCCCTTGCTGTGTGTTTGGGGCTGGCCTGCAGTTTGCTGTTCTACTTAGGAGAGTGCAATGAATGAATGAATGAATGAATGATTGAATGAATTTTTTTATTTGTGGTTACTCAAAACCTTTAAAATAAGACAAGAAAATGGCATTATTATAAAAGATTAAATAGTTAAAACCATAAGCTTTGTTAACAAAGAGACATTAAAATCTAAAGTTCATTAGTCCGTTTATACTCAGTCAACAGTCTTGCCTAGTCACAATGGGATGGGCTGTACAGTCTCGGCAGTGTAACACATCAGTGCAAGTACTGGCCCGGTTACTTAGCAGGGGAACTCCATCAGTTTCCTACGGGTCTGTTGTATAAATTTGCCGAACATAGCCATATGTTTCACTGTTTCCAGTGTGTACAGATGTTGCACAGCCTCCTTTGTCATTCTGATCCCTTGTTGTGTCCCTGGTCATCCCAGAACCAGCCTTATCGACCCGGACAGCACAAAATGGTTGCTGCCGACCAGAGTCACATTTCTGCCCTCCTGCTGCTGAGCCAAGCTTGAGCAGTGGAAGGCAGCACACTAGGCACCCTGTCATAAGGAGGTGTGACCACCTCCCAGACAGGATTTACTGTATTGGAGCTGGGTGGGTGCACATCCAAAGTGCCTGAAAGTCTGCACGAGGGTCATATTTCATTTCCCTGAGCATAGTCCAGTCCAAACCAGTTCTGGGATCCGTTGGCTCCTGCTCTGGTGCGAAACTGGATAAAGGACATGGGTGTAACTATCCCCCTGTCCTGAGGCTCCCCTGGAAGGGTCCCCTGAATCTGTCCAACCCTCTCCCGTGGGTACAAAAGGGATTACCTGGCTGTAGGACCCTAGATTCAACGTGAAGAAGATTCTGAACAAGAAGCCACTGGACTTCAACTGTCTGGACACTCTGGACTTTGCTGGACTTTGACTGGGCCCGACTTCGTCTCCCTCTCCGTACAAAGCATCATCTGTGCCCGTGCACCATACAGGCTCCATGCAGGACCTGTGGAGCATCAAGGACATCTGAAGTATCTCCCTTGAGGTGAAGGAGTCACTCCCCTGCATTTGCGGCACCATAACGCAACTCACCAGTCTGCTGATCCTGAGCTCCTGCAGACTCCGAAGGTTCCAGCAACACAGGAGGTGGGTTCCTATGTTCCTTGAGAATGAGATCCCTTCTTACCAAGTTTGAGGCCAGTATCTCTCGTGGGGACCACATACCCCGAAACCCTATTCACCATGTACTTTCACAACTGGATATGCATGTTGGCGTTTCCCAACTAAGTCCATTGGGCTATTGATAGCCCCAACCTCTACGCACATTTCATACAAAGGATTTTGCCCTCCTCACACTCTGTGCCCTGCAAGCTCTTGTGTTGTGAAACTGCTAGAGGTCCCCTCGCGACTCCTGCGGCCTCGGCCTGTGGGTCCATTTGAGGGACATCACCAATTTTTTGGAGATCTCCCTTGCTGTGGTGAGTCTCCTGGTCCTTGCTGGGTCAGACCGTGACCTTCCTTGACCTTCTGCATGGGTTGCCGCTGCCAAGGCTTGTTGGTGTTCCCGCCGGACACCAACCCCCAGCACTCGACATCCTTCGTGGGACAGCTCACATCCAGCTCCTGGTTGTCCTCAACATCTCCTGGCCCCTGTGGCTGCAGAGTCAAGGTCTCTCTCATTGCACCTGAAGCACCGACATCGGTGGGCGTTCTTTCCTTCAGAAATCCACCTGTGGGTTCCACCAGACACTTTGGTATCCATGGATGGGGTGGCTCTCCAACCTTCTATGTTTCAAAGGGTTTATTCTTAATCCACTGGGAAGGGTCCTTAAACACTAAAACTGCAACTGTGACTCTCCCATTGAATACGTAGCACGCGGTCATGTTCTCACACTGCACCTGTTCTCCGTGGGGTCCCTACTTACTCACATTTGGGTGGTTCCTTGAGGCCCCATCGATTCTACAACCTCTAGACACTGCCTTGACTCAAGTCATGGTTCTTATACCACCGTTTTATTATATGGTTTTGTCTTCCCCTGAAGCCCACTGTGTATTAGTGCTATTTACGTTTTTTCTGTGCTACAGTATTGTGTGCTTTGTGTTTATCTGCGTGATATTTAAGGTGTGTTATAATAATAAATACATATTTTTATAACTACTGTGTGGTTTTCCTTTCATCTAACCAATACATTAAGGTTGTATTCTGTTAAAACAAGCTGCTTAACATTCCTTCAAGACTAAGCCTGAAGGCTGCTCTCCACAGCTGCCACTTGGATAGCTTTATAAGGTTATATTTGACCTCTTAAATCACCATAAGGGTTGTTTGGACTGGTGCAAGGTGCCCACTTTAATTAGTGGACATCATATACCAGGCCAACTTCTCACATTCAGCCTTGTGAAACTCTTAAGTTTTCCTGGAATTTATTATCGTGGAGCCTATTTTAAGGGAACGTGATTTAAGACAGTGTGTCACAAGAGCGAGGAAAGTTGTGCTTCTACTTAGATTAGTCCCGCGTGTGGCCTGCAAGTTTTGTGATACTTAGTTCGACTTTCAAACTGAGTGTGGTGGCTGCACTTTGTTATCCTATGTGTGTTGGGTATACGTTGTAGATTGAGTAGCTGTTATGGAGGCCGTCCCTGTCTTGTGAGTGTTTTGCCATTCGCTTGCATGTGCACCTCTTCAGCCTCGCTCACGCTGGCCTTCCCCTTTGAGCCCGAGCAAGGTTTCTGGGGTGGCATGCGCATCTCACCTCCCTCGCCCACGCAGTGATCTTTTCCACCATTCTCAGTCTTAGCGGCTCACGCAGCGGCCTCGTAACACCTTCTGGAACACACCAAGCCCGGAGTTCCTTGTTCAAAAGTGATGTCATCTTTTCTTGAAGAAACAAGCTAGAGCTCTAACCTTTGGGAGTATTCAATTTGCCAGAATTCTCTCACTCTGTGATGTGGATGCCCTTTGACATGCGCCAGCATGAGTTCTTGCTGCCTGCTCAGTGACGGGCACCCTCTGTGGTGAAACTAAAAGGAGCGGAGTTCTTGTTGCCTGCTCAGTGATGGGCACACTCTGTGGTAACATTAAACGGTGCGCGTCTTCGAGTGACTTGACTGTTCAGTGACGGGCACACTGGTGGGAATAAATCATTCCAGTATGGTCCAGCCTGTTCAGTGATGGACACACTTAGTTGGTGAGTCAGGAATTTTCATTACACATTGGGACTGTACTTTTTTGTTGGCTCTCAGCGACTGGTACATTTTCTTGGCATGCCATTTGTTTTGTTCTCTACACATTGGACCTATTTTCATGTCCAGTGATAACTGGGAGCAATGTGGATAAAGGGTCTATGAGGCAATTAGTCATGATGCTTTATGAGTAAAAATATTGTGAGTGATAACAAACCACTACTCTTGGTTTTTTTCTATTTGCTTTCTTTTTCTTCTTCTCTTTCTCTTATTCTTCAACCTCCAATGGATTATTGTGCAATGTGGTGATTAGTTTTCCACTCACATTTTATTGTTTTCACTGTTACGTACAAAAATATTGCTGAACTCAACCTTGTCTGCCACCATGCAAAATGTTACTGCACCACCCTTTTTTCTTACAACTCCTGGTGAACCACCCATCAGGTGGCAGAAATTGAAAAAAAGCCTTCGAAAGATATGCAAAAGTATGTGCCACATGGTTAAAGGCTGAACGAAGATCGTCTCTTCTCCTCCATTGTTTGGGGTCCAAGGGGCAGGAGATCTTTGATCAGCTACCAGAACTTCATGTTTCAGAGTCAGAAGATTTAAATTAATTTGAAATTTGTATTAAGAAATTAGAAAAACACTTTTTGCCAAAAGTGAGCACAATTTTGGAGGGATATAATTTTGCCAGAAGGGTCCAGAGAGAGGGTAGATCTGTGGAGTGCTATGTTATGGAGTTAAGGAAACTTGCCTCTTCTTGCATATTTGCTGATCTTCTTGATAAGTGCATCAGAGATCAGTGCAGGTTGGGATGTGATATGGAGAAAGTGAGGGATGAATTGTGGATGAGAGATGAACCTTTTTTTTGGATGAGGTTTTACAAGTTGCTAAGAGGGTGGAGCATTCCATGAAATGCGTGGCAACAAAGAAGGAGGAGAAAGGACAAAGTGTGCAGGTAGTGAAAGAAAAACCGAGGAAACCAACAGTTAAAAATGAAGAGGGTGGAATGACGAGTAGAGTAACCCTGTGTAAATGTTATATGTGTAACAGAACAGGGCATTTGGCAAATAATAAGGGGTGTCCAGCTTTGAAACTAACCTGTACACACTGCAGAAAAAAGGTTACTTTGCTGTTTGCTGGTGTAAGGCCACCAGGACCCCATGCACAATTCAGTGAAGACATCACTGACTTTATCACCCCACACGCCCTTCCCTCCGAGGACTACATACTACTGGGAGACCTCAATTTTCACCTGGAAAAGAGCAACGACAGCAACGCCACCACCCTTCTGGACAATCTGGCCAACCTCGGACTCAAACAGCTTGTTAACGACCCCATCTTCACCTCCAGCAAACATATCTCCTTCAGTCACACCACAGTTCTCCATTGGACGGACCACAGCTGTGTTCACTTTGTCTACAAAAAGACCACAACCCACAACATTCCTCAACCCACTTTGCGGAGAAACTGGAATAAAATCACCATCGACCAGATCTCCTCATCGCTTCTTCAAAACCCCCCGGCCCACTCCTCGAACGCCAACCAAGCAGCCGCTAACCTCACTCAATGGCTAACGAATAGCGCCGACAACCTAGCACCTTTGAAAAAACATCAAATCAAACTAGGCAGCAAAAACGCTCCCTGGTTCAACGATGATCTTAAGACATCCAAGAAACTCTGTCGCTCCCTTGTGAAGGCCTGGAAAAAAAGACCCAAACACCAGCACCAAGGACGCCCTCAAAAACGCCACCCGCACACACCACCAACTGATCCGGACTGCCAAGAAAGCTGCACTCAAAGACCGTCTAGACAACAACGCCCACAACAGCAAGGAACTATTCAACATCATCAAAGAATTTACCAACCCCTCAGCCAACTCCAACGACATCACTCCCTCTCAAACCCTCTGCGACTCCCTTGCCTCGTTCTGCCACAACAAAATCGCAGACATCCACAACAGCTTCGACAACCAACACGGAGACCAACCCACCCAACATTCTGCAGTACCCTCACCCCCCTTGAACATCCTTACTGATTGGAACCCAATCTCCACTGAGGACACCACCCGCCTGATGAACTCCATCCACTCAGGATCCCCCATAGACCCATGCCCTCACCATATCTTCAACAAAGCTGACTCCATCATAGCACCACACCTGAAAGACATCATCAACTGCTCCCTCAACTCTGCCACCTTCCCGGAAAGCTGGAAACACGCCGAACTCAGCGCCCTTCTGAAAAAACCCACAGCTGACCCCAACGAACTCAAAAACTACCGCCCCATCTCGCTCCTACCATTCCCGGCCAAAGTCATCGAGAAAGCAGTCAACAGCCAGCTCGCCGCCTTCCTCGAAACCAACAAATCCCTCGACTCCTCACAGTCCGGCTTCCGAGCAAAACACAGCACCGAGACCGCACTCATCGCAGCAACAGACGACATTCGAACCCTACTGGACAATGGAGACACAGTCGCCCTCATCCTCCTTGACCTCTCCGCAGCCTTCGACACAGTCTGTCATAACACCCTCCTACAACGCCTCAGAAACATTGGAATCCAAGGAAAAGCACTGGAGTGGATCAGCTCGTTCCTTACCGGAAGAACTCAGAGAGTCCGCCTTCCACCATTCAAGTCAGAAGCCACCGAAGTCATTTGCGGCGTCCCGCAAGGATCATCACTCAGCCCCACCCTCTTCAACGTATACATGAGCCCCCTCGCGACCATCGCACGCCAACACAACCTCAACATCATCTCCTACGCTGATGACACTCAACTGATCCTCTCACTCACCAAAGACCCTAACACCGCCAAAACCAACCTACATGAAGGAATGAAAGAAGTAGCCGAGTGGATGAAACACAGCCGTCTGAAACTGAACTCAGACAAAACAGAAGTCCTTATCTTAGGCACCTCCCCTTCCGCCTGGGATGACTCTTGGTGGCCAGAAGCCCTTGGAAAAGCACCCACCCCGACGGACCACGCACGGAACCTGGGCATCATCATGGACTCCTCACTCTCGATGAACAGACAAGTCAACGCCGTCTCATCTTCGTGCTTCAACATTCTTCGCATGCTCAAAAAAACATTTCTCTGGATCCCCACCGAAACTAGAAAAACGGTCACCCACGCACTGGTCACGAGCCGCTTGGACTACGGTAACACCCTATACGCCGGAACCACCGCAAAACTTCAGAAAAAACTCCAACGCATCCAGAACGCTTCAGCCAGATTCATACTAGACATCCCGCGTAAAGACCACATTTCTAGTCACCTGAAAAACCTCCACTGGCTCCCCGCCAATAAGAGAATAACATTCCGCCTCTTAACCCACGCACACAAAGCACTTTATGAACTCGGACCTGAATGCCTCAACACTCGACTCTCCTTCTACACCCCCTCCCGCCAGCTACGCTCCTCCAACCAAGCCCTTGCTACCGTACCCCGCATCAACAAAACCACCATGGGAGGTAGATCCTTCTCCTACCTGGCAGCTAAAACCTGGAACTCACTCCCCATTCACCTTCGCCTCACTCAGAACCACCTATCATTCAGAAAGCAACTTAAAACTTGGATATTCGACAAGTAATTCCCCACCCTTCCCCAAGCGCCTTGAGACCCTCTGGGTATGTAGCGCGCTATATAAATTTTTTGACTTGACTTGACTTGTTGTTTGTAAAGCTAAAATTCCCACAGTGAGTGATAGAAGCGTAGAACCAGAGAATGATCAGGGGAGTGAGGACTTTTAATGTGGTCAAATTGTCTTACAGTTTGCAGATGATGAGAGCAAATCTAAATTGTGTCCCCTTGACACTATTTTCATTGAAGGGGAACCTACCAAGTTCTTATTTGATTCAGGGGCTAAGATCATGATCATTTTCAAAAAGTTCTTTCAAGATAAGTTGAAGAAGAAAGTATCTCTACTTAAACCTGACATCAATCCATTTGCTTATGGAGGAGAGCCAATACAGCTAAGAGGATATTTTACAGGGTTAATTGAATACATAGATCGCTATATGTCAGGCAAAATTTATGAGAGCATAATAAGCTGGTTGCATCTAAGTATGGGCGAAATTTGCGAAAAATTTTCCCGCGAACTTGCAGATTTTTGTTATGACTTTACATTTTGACTGCACCAGACGGTGGTACCACCTACACGGATCAGGAGCATCCAGGCACCAGACTTCATGGTGCAAGAGCATAATGGTGCTGTGCGGTACGGGTATATATGTACTGGGGGCAGGGGGACACTTAGCACAATGTGTGCTCACACCCAGAGGGCTCCCAGGCAATTGAGCACAAATGATTTTCACACTGAGAGGGCTCCGGGGCAGTTCAGCAGCACGGGGGCTCACACCCACGGGGCCCCGGGGCAGTTCAGTAGCGCGTCGGCTCACAACCCCTGGGCAAACCTCTGGTTCATCACTGCCACCCTCTGGTTCACCACTGCCACCCTCTGGTTCACCACTGCCACCCTCTGGTTCACCACTGTCACCCTCTGGTTCATCACTGCCACCCTCTGGTTCATCACAGCACCCTCTGGTTCACCACTGCCACCCTCTGGTTCATCACTGTCACCCTCTGGTTCATCACTGCCACCCTCTGGTTCATCACTGCCACCCTTTGGTTCACGACTGCCACCCTCTGGTTCACCCCTGCCACCCTCTGGTTCATCACTGCCACCCTCTGGTTCATATTTGCCACCCTCTGGTTCATCACTGCCACCCTCTGGTTCACCACTGCCACCCTCTGGTTCACCACTGCCACCATCTGGTGAACCACTGCCATCCTCTGGTTCATCACTGTCACCCTCTGGTTTATCACTGCCACCCTCTGGTTTATCATTGCCACTCTCTGGTTCATCACTGTCACCCTCTGGTTCACCACTGCCACCCTCTGGTTCATCACTGTCACCCTCTGGTTCACCACTGCCACCCTCTGGTTCATCACTGTCACCCTCTGGTTCATCACTGCCACCCTCGGGTTCATCACAGCACCCTCTGGTTCACCACTGCCACCTCTGGTTCACCACTGCCACCCTCTGGTTCACCACTGCCACCCTCTAGTTCCTCACTGCCACCCTCTGGATCACCACTGCCACCCTCTGGTTCATCACTGTCACCCTCTGGTTTATCACTGCCACCCTCTGGTTCATCACTGCCACCCTCTGGTTCATCTCAGCACCCTCTGGTTCACCACTGCCACCCTCTGGTTCACCACTGCCACCCTCTGGTTCACCACTGCCATGCTCTGGTTCCTCACTGCCACCCTCTGGATCACCACTGCCACCCTCTGGTTCATCACTGTCACCCTCTGGTTCATCACAGCACCCTCTGGTTCACAACTGCACCTTCTGGTTCATCACAGCACCCTCTGGTTCACCACTGTAGATTATGGGGAGAAAGCACACCTGCCCAGCCTCAACCGGGGCTGGTTAATGTGTTACTGAATTTGAGCTTCAAGTCCGGCACCTTATCTGTAAGTGCTTCCTGTTGTGGTTTAATTTTTGTGACAGCCTGGAGCATTGTGCCATACTTGTAACTATTCTCTGACCCTGCTTCGAGGGTCAGAGCAGGGACAGAGAATAGTTGCAAGTAGGAAACAACTCTGGAGGCGCCGCTCAGGAAGCACTTACAGGGTTACAGCAGGTCCCCAAGTTGAAGTTAATTTCTTTGTAACCATTTTGTAAATGATTACAAAGAAATTAGCTTCAACTTGGGCACCTGCTGTAACCCTGTAAGTGCTTCATGTACTTCAGTTTTTGAAAATCCGTCCCGAATGCGATTTCGCTGATTTTTCTGCAATTTCGCGAGATTCGTGGACCGCGAAATTGCAGAAAATCTGCAAATTCCGCGAACGGAACGGATTTTACGCCCATGCTTAGTGCATCAAGGTAATTGAAGAGTAATGTTAGACCCCAACGGAAAGCCTTCCATAATATTGAAGGAAAGAGTGAACCTTGTAATGGACAGCATTTCACCTAGCAGTGATTTGGTGAACACGAAGAAGAGGGATTTTACCAATGTGTTTTGGGAGGACTTAGGTTGTTTGAAAGGTTTTCAACATGAACTTCACCTGGGTGCTGGGGCTCAACCGGTATTTTGCAAGGTGAGGAATGTGCCAATAGCCATCAGAGAAGAGATGAAAAAGGAAATTGAGAAACTGAAAAAAGAATAATTGAAGAAGTTGAAGGTACTGAGTACTTGCTCCGGTAGTTGCCGCATGCAAGTCCCATGGTAGCTTGTGGCTCAGTCTGGATCTTAGACACCTTAACAAAAAACGTCATAGTTGACAGATACCCGCTTCTGATTATCTAAGATTTGTTAGTGTTGCTCGGTGGAGCAAGGGTTTTCAGCACTATCGATCTCACCTCAGCGTACCACCAAGTGGAGTTAAAGAAATCCTCTTGAGACTTGAACATAAATCCAAGAGGATCGCCTTTATCAATAATTTTCACAAGCTTATTGCTAATAGTAGCCACAGTCAAAGAAGGTCCATAGGCAGTCTTCATGTATATCCAATTAGTGTGTTTTATTTCAAAACCTCCAATTCTTAAATCCAGATCACACCACAAAAGTCAATCCAGTCAACGCGTTTCCTCCACACTGGACATCATCAGGGCTCTAACTGTATTTTGTGAATATACTTCAACCTGGCCTTCGTGGACAGGAGCAAAGTACATCTCTTAAACAATAAACCTGGTCTTTCTTTCCCTCAGGCTATCTTCGAAGTCTCAGGTAAAGGAACACCAGGATTATTGCAGGTAAGAAATATCGTTTTTGGAAATATCGAAGTTATTAATATATTTTGCAAACATATAGTTGTTTAAAACATCGATGTTTTAATTAAAAGTTTGTGATCTATTTTTTTGTATAAGAATTGCTTTTGTTTTTTAATACATGTGTTACATTTTTAGTAGTTATTAATTTTATTTCAATTCAGTTTTGTATTTTTTAGTTCTGTAGCGAGTTGTGGGTTTATAGGGGAATAGGGTGGGAAGTAATTTAATTATAATAAATTAATTAGTATTTATTTAATTTATAGATGTTAATTGCAGGAAATAATTTATTATTAATTAAATTAATAATTGGTTGTTAATTATTATGAATTAATTAAATGGTAATTAAGTTAATTTGGACATTTTGTTAGGAGCAGGTTGTGGATTGATAGGGGAATAGGGTGGGAAGTATTTTAATTATAATACATTTATTAATCTTTTCATTTATTAATATTTATTTAATTGATATTTTATAGTGTTAAATGTGGGAATTAACTTATTATTATTTATTTATTAATTGGTTGTTAATTATTATTAATTAAATAATTGGCAATTATGTTAATTGTGTAATTTCTTCAGGAGAGGTTTATAGGGGAAATGAGTGTGAAGTAATTTAATTATAATAAATGTATTCATATTTTTTATTTATTAATATTTATTTAATTTATATTTTATAGTGTTAATTGTGGGAATTAATGTATTGTTAATTATTTATTAATTGGCTGTTAATTATGATTAATTAATTGATTGGTAATTAATTATGTTTATTGTGTCATTGTTTTAGGAGCGTGTGGTGGAGTTTATAGGGGAATAGGGTGGGAAGTAATGTATTTATAAATAATTAATAATTGTTTGTTAATTAATGCTAATTAAATAATAACAATTCAAATATGGCAATTGTGTAATTAATTGTAGATGTAAGTTGTGGTGTTTATAGTGGTAAAGGCTGGGAGGTAAATTCTTTTAAATTAATTAATAAGTTGTTAATTGATACTAATTTATTAATTTAAAATTAGTTATGGAAATTTTTGTAATGATTTTTAGGTGTGGGTTGTGGTGATTATTGGGGTGGAGGGTGGAAAGTAAATCTTTGATAATTAAATAATAATTCATTATTATTATTAATATTAATTCATCTATTTATAAATATTTATGGTAATTGTTCATTTTTATTTTGTGCGTGGGTTTTGGTTTTATAGGGGTAACATTTTGGGAGTAAATCGATGTTTATCTGGTTTAATTTGTTTTTTAATAAATAACATTTCTTTAATTGATCATTAATTATGTTAATTATACAGGTGCATTTCTTTTTAAATGTAGATGTGTGTTGTGAATTGTGTGGTGTTATAGAATAGGAAATAGGAACGATTACATTTATGTAATAATTAATGTTTTTGTTTATAAATAATTTCTATTAAAAATAGTTGTTGGTTGTAAATTATTTCTAAATCTTTTTAAATAATCTTTCAAAGTATTTGTTAGATCTTTTTAACATTATAATCTCTTTCTATCTTTTGTAATATTTAATATTTTTATATATGTATTTACAAAAAATCTTTTGTGTTGTTGTTATTTTGTTTTTTTTAAATTTTGTACTGACTCCAGTGGAAATATATATTTTTTGTATCCAAAACTTTCCCTATTGGTGAACTAACTGGAGTGGGGATAGTAATTTTTACACCTGCGCTATCCAACACTTTCTCTATTGTTGCACTCACTGGAGTGGGAATAGTCATTTTTACCCCTCCGCTACCCAATACTTTCCCTACTGTTGCGCCCACTGGAGTGCGAATAGTAATTTTTCCCCTCCTCTTTCCAACACTTTTCCTACTGTTACACTCACTGGAATGGGAATAGTAATTTTATACCCCTTCACTATCCAACACTTTCCCTACTGTTGCACTCACTGGAGTGGTAATAGTAATTTTTACTCCTCCCCTATCCAACACTTTCCCTACTGTTGCACTCAATGGAGTGCCAAATGTTAGTTTAAAGACTATTAAATATTTTAATTTTTTCATTTATAAAATAAAGTTTTTTATTAGATTTTATGTTATAAGTGTATGTAAATATATATATATTAATTTGTAAATGTTTATATATTTATAAAATTATAGAATAAATTAAGGTTAATAGTATAATTTTTTTAAGTAAATAGATATATATATTACATTTTACATATGTATTTTTAAATATGTTTTTAATTACATTTATTTCTTATATTTGTTAAGATGTATATTAAATCTAGTTTGAAATGTAAAAGTAAATGTTATTATTTACGCTATTTAACATACATTTTAATAAAAATAAAAATGATATTTTGTGCATCTATTTTTTTACATCAATGTATTTTTTTCGATAATTTTATACTTGCCATTATAAATATAGGATGTCGATATTTTTGACATCGATCTTTATGACTAAATATTTGTGTATGGGGATATTTTGGGTGTCGATATTCTATCAGTTAACTGGCGAGAAGAGTTGAGTGCAGATTCTTTACTTTGTGAAGATAAGATTAATTAAGAGCCTGGGCATCTGGCTGGATAAATCTTTTAATTTCAACCATCAAGCAGCTACACTTTCAGCCACCTGCTTCGGTATACTTTAGGCTTATCCTTCCCTTACTACCCTTCAAAGCCAGGCAGATTATGATTCAGGGTCTCATCCTGTCACGCTTGGACTTTGGGAATGCCCTTTACTTAGGGCCCTCCAGGCTACCCTAAGTAAGCTCCAGGTCACCAAGAACTGTGCAGCACGAACCCTCCTTCAGATCCCTCGTCGCCTCCCGGTCAAAACCAAACTGAAGAATCTTCATTGGCTCCCAGTCAGGGAAAGAATTGAATTCAAGGGCCTATGTATCGCCCATCGAGCCTTCTGGGAAATGGGTGCCACCATTACTCATTCTCTGATCACCCCTTACCACCCCAATAGGCAGCTTAGATCAGCTTCTTCCTTCCTTGTCACAGTACCCAGGATCAAGAGAGCAGGATGCAGGGGCCGTTCGTACTCCTATAACTCGGCCAAACTCTGGAACTACTTCCCCCTCCACCTGCGATCAGAGCCCAATCTACTGTCTTTCCGCAAAAAGCTAAAAACCCTGCAGTTCAACAAATCCTATTAGGCCCTCACCATTCATCCACATGCGTTTGTCTGCAGCGCTAGGACGCCTCAATGTAGCTTTGACGCTATACAAATGAGCTTTCATTTCGAGTGTTGTCTCTTATGAGGAATGGTTGGCATAGTAAAAGGCGAGGCTCCAATGGGTGTAAAGTATTTTGGGCAGTAAAAGATGAATTGAACACATCTGTTGTTTCGAGGTATTCGGCTGGTGCCTCCTACTAAGTTTCGTTCAAGGCTTGTCCAAGATTGCTTGCCGTGCTCTCTGAATAAAAAGACTAAGATGGCAAGGGTACAGCCCATGGTGGTCAGAGCTCATCCTTCTGGACCATGGAAGGAAATTGCCCTAGACATCCTTGGGCCTATTCATGGAGAGAGTGAGCAAACCTATGTGATGGAGGTTATGGATATATTTTCACGATGTCCTGAAATCTGCCTCGCAATGGGAGTTGAGACCAAGCATGTTGTTGCATTTTTAAAGGGTCTCATGGCAAGGGAAGGTAATCCAGAGATGCTTTTAACTGATAATGGTGTTTAGTTAGTCTCATAGGAAATGGATGAGTTTTTGAGGATGCGTGGGATTAAACATAGGAAGGGTGCTTTCTATCATCCAGAGTAAAATGGCGTGGTGGAGAGATTCAATAAAGTTCTGAAAGAAACCATTGTAATGGCAAAATCGCATTGCTTGAATTGGAAAGAAGAGGTGGAAAAAAATTGAAATATACAGATTAACTCCTCACAGCACAACTGGGAAGTCGCTGTTTGAATTATTTAGAGGACGGTCTCCAATCACCATGGTAGAGTCTTCTTGGGTGAAAAACTTGGGAGTTGGAGTGAAGAAGGATGGATCTGAAAGAAACTGGTGTGAAAAGGAAATCAGAAAAGTACATGCCAGGAAACTGAATTATTATTGTAGAAAGGCAGTGAGAAAAACAGTGGTTGCAGTGGGTGACATGGTAATGATCAAACACCCTGGGTGGTATGGAAATGGGTCCAAATATTTAAAACCAATTAGAGTTATTAAAGTTTTTGAGAATGCTGTAAAGACACAGGATCACTGCATTTGGAACCTTGGCAGGGTAGTGTTGTACAATGGTCCTCTTAACCTGTCTGAGGGGAGGAGGATGGGTGGAGGAATAGAGCTTGATGGAAGTCTGATCAATGCCGGGATGAAGCGTGAGCCAAGAAAGTCTTCTAGAGAGGTGAGGAAACTGGCTTATTTGAGAGACTCTGTTCAGTAACTTTTGTATTGTAACATGCAGTATGTCTGTCCTTTTATTTCATGTGTAATGCCTTCTGTTTCTAATGAGGTCATTCCAGAGTAGCAATAGAATGTAGTTGCTGGTTGCATGTATGTCATTGCAGTGATTGGAATGTTGTTATTCAAAGGGAATCAGCAGTTACCCAGGGATGCTGTTGAGAGATGGATGAGATTCTCCTGCTAAGGCATAAACTTCACTTCATGTTCAACGTGCCTCTTGTAACCTTTGGTGTCTCGTTGACCGTGGATCACGCACATCGGTTATTTTCTGTGTGGGGAGGTGATGCGTCAGTTTCTTACTGCGGCCCCAGCATTGCTGTCCACTCAGTGACCTGGTGCGATGCATGGGTCTTCAGTGAAGCAACTGTGGCAACTGTGGCAACGGTGAAGCGTTGATCTCTCCAGCCATAGTCCCATGATGCGGCGGTTCTTGCAGCTGCAC
Source organism: Lissotriton helveticus (assembly GCF_964261635.1). Classification (NCBI taxonomy): domain Eukaryota; kingdom Metazoa; phylum Chordata; class Amphibia; order Caudata; family Salamandridae; genus Lissotriton; species Lissotriton helveticus. The sequence continues at coordinate 768,333,629 of NC_136063.1, read as the reverse complement.
AGCAAGGTGTGCGTCAGAGTCTGTGCGGTGATCTCGGATTTCAGAGAGCAGTGCACTAGACTCGCTATGCAACGGTTTTTCCAGCTGCGGGCTGGCGCTGCATCAGTTTCTTCAGCTGCGCGACAGCGTTGCGTGGAAATTCTTCCCTTATAGAGGTGTTGCGTCGGAAACAGGTGCGGATGCATCAAGCTTCTTCACTTGCTTCAAGTTTTCTCAGCTCGCAACATTAGGACAAACACCAGAGGCCCAATACAGGAACAGGCACCTCTTGACAGATCAGTTACTCCGAGCAAGGGAGTTCAGGAGAGATGGTGGTGAAGTACTTCTGTCCCTGAGACTTCAGAACAGGAGGCAAGCTCTACTTCAAGCCCTTGGAGATCTTCTTCAAGCTGGATACACAGCATGCAGCAAAGTCTTTGCCCTCTCCTTGGCAGAAACAGCCACTGCAGGGCAAACCAGACAGCACACTGTAAAGGGGCAGTACTTCACCTTCAGCTTTCCCAGCTCTTCTCCTTGGCAGAGGTTCCTCTTGAGTCCAGAAGTATTGTAAAGTTCTGGGGTCTGGGCCCCAATATTTATACTGCATGTCTGTTTGTTCTGTTGTGGCAGAAATGCTCTGTGCTCAGTCCAAACCAGTTCTGTTCTCTCTGGTCCAGCTTTCTGGCAGGAGGGGATACAGCATTGTGTAAGGCAGACCAGGCCCATTCAGGTGCAAGGAAATCTCCTCCCCTTCTCTAAATGTAGCCCAGGTCTATTCAGCCCAGTCCTGCTCATCCACGAAAGGCAGAACACACCTCAGCCCCCCAGTGGCTGTCTGAGAGAATGCACAATCACATCAACGCTAAAGACAGACAGTCAATCCACAAACCAGCAAAGGCACCCAGGGTGGCTAAGCAAGAAAATACCCACTTTCTAAAAGGGGTATTTTCAAACACATAATATAAAAATAATCTTTACTAAAAATGCATTTGTAGGCACACTAAACTTCATCTTCCTACCTGGTCCCAATGAGAAGTTATACATATAAGATGTTATAAATAAACTCCCATTCTTTCCTATGAGACAGATAGCTTTTCCATAGTGAAAAACGGAATTCACTGTATTTCAATATCAGGACATGTCACACACATTAACAGAACAGGTCACACACATTAACATGTTGTTCCTTTCACATGCACTGCACCCTGCCCACAGGGGTACCTTGGGCCTATCTTAGGGGTGACTCACATGTAATGAAAGAGAAGGTTAGGGCCTGGCAAGTGGGTGCACTTGCCAGGCCGACATGGCAGTAGAGACTGCGCACAGACAGTGCAGTGCCAGGTCTGAGATCCCGTTTGAAAGGCTGCTTGTGTGGGTGGCGCAATCATTGCTGCAGGCCCTCTAGCAGCATTTGATTTACAGTCCCTAGGCATGCATAGTGCACTGTACTAGGAACTTAGTAGTAAATCGGATAAGTCAATAAAGCAAATGCCAATCCATAAACAAAGTTTATAGGGAGAGCATATGTACTTCATCACTGATCTGCAGTGGTAGAGTGCCCAGAGTCATAAAACCAAAAAAACAGGTCAGAGACAGGAGGTCAAGAAACAAAAAGTCTGAGAATAAACCTGCTGAAAAGGCAGGTCTAATAGGTCTCAAAATGGGTAGCTACTCACTATGCACTGTAGAAGGGGGCCGCCCAAGGATCTGAGGCCACATTCTAATACAGAGGTATATAAACAGCAGGGGCATAATCTAACTGAAAGTCTCACGCACTATCAAAACAAATGGTTGTTAAAAGAATGAAAGATATTTGCAGTTAGAAAATCTGGGAAGTTGGAAGAAGTATTTTGGATCCAGTTTTCAATGAAAGAGGAGAGAATGCTGAGATTTTGGAAGACTGTTTAGTCAAAGTTGTCGATTCCGATTCGGGAAAAAAACGTCCGTCCGATTTGTATCCGGAGCCCTCTCCGTACGAATCGTACCCGTCCGTCCGAGTCACCTAGTACGATCTGTATTCCGTGAATCCGTCCAAATCGTCGCGATCCGTACGTATTGCAAGGCTGAAACCGTGAACCGTATGACTCATACACATGCTGTACGACTCGTACACATGCCATACAACCCGACGAGTACGATCCGGACCGGGGTATGAGGACGCGATTCGTATGGTCCACGTCAGGTAAGGGCGAATCGTACGGTAAAGCACACAAACACATACACACTGTACGGTCCGTACCCCCATTATCGCAGGGGTATGCACCGTATCCCTGCGATCATGGGGTGTACGAGCTGCACCCCATGTACGATGGGTGTACGAGCCGTACCCCATGTACGATGGGTGTACGAGCCGTACCCCATGTACGATGGGTGTACGAGCCGTACCCCATGTACGATGGGTGTACCCATCGTACATGGGGCGTACATGGGGTACGGCTCGTACACTCATCGTACATGGGGTACGGCTTGTACACCCATCGTACATGGGGTACGACTCGTACACCCATCGTACATGGGGTACGGCTCGTACACCCATCATAAATGGGGTACGGCTCGTACACCCATCTTACATGGGGTACGGCTCGTACACCCATCGTACATGGGGTATGGCTCGTACACCCCATGATCGCAGGGGTACGGTGCGTACCCCAGCGATCATGGGGGGTACGCACCGTACCGGGGGGGCGTTCCATACCTGTTTCGGCACAAACTCTGCTTTTACAGCTGTTTTCAGCTCCCATAGAAAAAGGGTCTACGGTGCGTACCCGACACGTATCGTACTTGCTGGATCGTAAAAACCAGCCGCGAACCGTAGAGATGTCGCGTACAGCGGGATCCGAGGGAGAATCGTACGGAGATTAGAGTCGTACGGTCTCTGTATGAGTCATACGGAGTACGGCTCCTGGTACGAATCGTACTTCGTCGTACGTACGGGGGACGTTGCAGGGTACAATTTGTATGGGAAAAACGCTCCGAACGGCTATTCAGAGCGTTTTTTCCCAAATCGGAATCGGCCCCAAAATAATTAAATGCCATTTTGTATGGTTGGGTAAGTAATGGTAATGCCAGAGGGTTATTCTTTTTGAATGACATCCATAGTGAGGACAAAATAGTAACTGGCATTAAGGCTGAAATTCCTTAACATATTCAGTTACTTAAGTAAATCATATTTAGACAGTGATTTTAATGCAATATACATTTGGCTCGAGGCTCACAACAGCATTGTATCCTTTTCTTTGAATACTGCCAGTGTAGCAAATTCACCTTTTCTGCTTCATCACCCAAGACTTTGTGTCTTTTTCTGGATCCTACTTTTGCCAGCTTTGGCACTCTATGCACTTTACTACTGCTACATAGTACTACAGTGCCTATGCTTCCCCTTTAAATCAAGTGCTGTACACTGGAACTCCCTGTTTGGACTATTTACCTTTCCTATAAGTCCATTGTAAATGATGCCTTACATGCGCCTATGGCATGGAAACGTAAACGTCGTATGTGGGCAGTGTGTATTTACACCACCCACATAAATGTCAAAATATATATTCTGATAGGTGCACTACTGTGCACTGACTAGGCTGAAGTTTGAATATACTGCAATGGGTCTTCAGTGAAGCAACTGTGGCAACTGTGGCAACGGTGAAGCGTTGATCTCTCCAGCCAGAGTCCCATGATGCGGCGGTTCTTGCAGCTGCACAGCAAGGTGTGCGTCAGAGTCTGTGCGGTGATCTCGGATTTCAGAGAGCAGTGCACTAGACTCGCTATGCAACGGTTTTTCCAGCTGCGGGCTGGCGCTGCATCAGTTTCTTCAGCTGCGCGACAGCGTTGCGTGGAAATTCTTCCCTTGTAGAGGTGTTGCGTCGGAAACAGGTGCGGATGCATCAAGCTTCTTCACTTGCTTCAAGTTTTCTCAGCTCGCAACATTAGGACAAACACCAGAGGCCCAATACAGGAACAGGCACCTCTTGACAGATCAGTTACTCCGAGCAAGGGAGTTCAGGAGAGATGGTGGTGAAGTACTTCTGTCCCTGAGACTTCAGAACAGGAGGCAATCTCTACTTCAAGCCCTTGGAGATCTTCTTCAAGCTGGATACACAGCATGCAGCAAAGTCTTTGCCCTCTCCTTGGCAGAAACAGCCACTGCAGGGCAAACCAGACAGCACACTGTAAAGGGGCAGTACTTCACCTTCAGCTTTCCCAGCTCTTCTCCTTGGCAGAGGTTCCTCTTGAGACCAGAAGTATTGTAAAGTTCTGGGGTCTGGGCCCCAATATTTATACTGCATGTCTGTTTGTTCTGTTGTGGCAGAAATGCTCTGTGCTCAGTCCAAACCAGTTCTGTTCTCTCTGGTCCAGCTTCCTGGCAGGAGGGGATACAGCATTGTGTAAGGCAGACCAGGCCCATTCAGGTGCAAGGAAATCTCCTCCCCTTCTCTAAATGTAGCCCAGGTCTATTCAGCCCAGCCCTGCTCATCCACGAAAGGCAGAACACACCTCAGCCCCCCAGTGGCTGTCTGAGAGAATGCACAATCACATCAACGCTAAAGACAGACAGTCAATCCACAAACCAGCAAAGGCACCCAGGGTGGCTAAGCAAGAAAATACCCACTTTCTAAAAGGGGTATTTTCAAACACATAATATAAAAATAATCTTTACTAAAAATGCATTTGTAGGCACACTAAACTTCATCTTCCTACCTGGTCCCAATGAGAAGTTATACATATAAGATGTTATAAATAAACTCCCATTCTTTCCTATGAGACAGATAGCTTTTCCATAGTGAAAAACGGAATTCACTGTATTTCAATATCAGGACATGTCACACACATTAACAGAACAGGTCACACACATTAACATGTTGTTCCTTTCACATGCACTGCACCCTGCCCACAGGGGTACCTTGGGCCTATCTTAGGGGTGACTCACATGTAATAAAAGAGAAGGTTAGGGCCTGGCAAGTGGGTGCACTTGCCAGGCCGACATGGCAGTAGAGACTGCGCACAGACAGTGCAGTGCCAGGTCTGAGATCCCGTTTGAAAGGCTGCTTGTGTGGGTGGCGCAATCATTGCTGCAGGCCCTCTAGCAGCGTTTGATTTACAGTCCCTAGGCATGCATAGTGCACTGTACTAGGAACTTAGTAGTAAATCGGATAAGTCAATAAAGCAAATGCCAATCCATAAACAAAGTTTATAGGGAGAGCATATGTACTTCATCACTGATCTGCAGTGGTAGAGTGCCCAGAGTCATAAAACCAAAAAAACAGGTCAGAGACAGGAGGTCAAGAAACAAAAAGTCTGAGAATAAACCTGCTGAAAAGGCAGGTCTAATAGGTCTCAAAATGGGTAGCTACTCACTATGCACTGTAGAAGGGGGCCGCCCAAGGATCTGAGGCCACATTCTAATACAGAGGTATATAAACAGCAGGGGCATAATCTAACTGAAAGTCTCACGCACTATCAAAACAAATGGTTGTTAAAAGAATGAAAGATATTTGCAGTTAGAAAATCTGGGAAGTTGGAAGAAGTATTTTGGATCCAGTTTTCAATGAAAGAGGAGAGAATGCTGAGATTTTGGAAGACTGTTTAGTCAAAGTTGTCGATTCCGATTCGGGAAAAAAACGTCCGTCCGATTTGTATCCGGAGCCCTCTCCGTATGAATCGTACCCGTCCGTCCGAGTCACGTAGTACGATCTGTATTCCGTGAATCCGTCCAAATCGTCGCGATCCGTACGTATTGCAAGGCTGAAACCGTGAACCGTATGACTCATACACATGCTGTACGACTCGTACACATGCCATACAACCCGACGAGTACGATCCGGACCGGGGTATGAGGACGTGATTCATATGGTCCACGTCAGGTAAGGGCGAATCGTACGGTAAAGCACACAAACACATACACACTGTACGGTCCGTACCCCCATTATCGCAGGGGTATGCACCGTATCCCTGCGATCATGGGGTGTACGAGCTGCACCCCATGTACGATGGGTGTACGAGCCGTACCCCATGTACGATGGGTGTACGAGCCGTACCCCATGTACGATGGGTGTACGAGCTGTACCCCATGTACGATGGGTGTACCCATCGTACATGGGGCGTACATGGGGTACGGCTCGTACACTCATCGTACATGGGGTACGGCTCGTACACCCATCGTACATGGGGTACGACTCGTACACCCATCGTACATGGGGTACGGCTCCTACACCCATCATAAATGGGGTACGGCTCGTACACCCATCTTACATGGGGTACGGCTCGTACACCCATCGTACATGGGATATGGCTCGTACACCCCATGATCGCAGGGTTACGGTGCGTACCCCTGCGATCATGGGGGGTACGCACCGTACCGGGGGGGCGTTCCATACCTGTTTCGGCACGAACTCTGCTTTTACAACTGTTTTCAGCTCCCGTAGAAAAAGGGTCTACGGTGCGTACCCGACACGTATCGTACTTGCTGGATCGTAAAAACCATCCGCGAACCGTAGAGATGTCGCGTACAGCGGGATCCGAGGGAGAATCGTACAGAGATTAGAGTCGTACGGTCTCTGTATGACTCGTACAGAGTACGGCTCCTGGTACGAATCGTACTTCGTCGTACGTACGGGGGACGTTGCAGGGTACAATTTGTACGGGAAAAACGCTCCGAACGGCTATTCAGAGCGTTTTTTCCCAAATCGGAATCGGCCCCAAAATAATTAAATGCCATTTTGTATGGTTGGGTAAGTAATGGTAATGCCAGGGGGTTATTCTTTTTGAATGACATCCATAGTGAGGACAAAATAGTAACTGGCATTAAGGCTGAAATTCCTTAACATATTCAGTTACTTAAGTAAATCATATTTAGACAGTGATTTTAATGCAATATACATTTGGCTCGAGGCTCACAACAGCATTGTATCCTTTTCTTTGAATACTGCCAGTGTAGCAAATTCACCTTTTCTGCTTCATCACCCAAGACTTTGTGTCTTTTTCTGGATCCTACTTTTGCCAGCTTTGGCACTCTATGCACTTTACTACTGCTACATAGTACTACAGTGCCTATGCTTCCCCTTTAAATCAAGTGCTGTACACTGGAACTCCCTGTTTGGCCTATTTACCTTTCCTATAAGTCCATTGTAAATGATGCCTTACATGCGCCTATGGCATGGAAACGTAAACGTCGTATGTGGGCAGTGTGTATTTACACCACCCACATAAATGTCAAAATATATATTCTGATAGGTGCACTACTGTGCACTGACTAGGCTGAAGTTTGAATATACTGCAATGGGTCTTCAGTGAAGCAACTGTGGCAACTGTGGCAACGGTGAAGCGTTGATCTCTCCAGCCATAGTCCCATGATGCGGCGGTTCTTGCAGCTGCACAGCAAGGTGTGCGTCAGAGTCTGTGCGGTGATCTCGGATTTCAGAGAGCAGTGCACTAGACTCACTATGCAACGGTTTTTCCAGCTGCGGGCTGGCTCTGCATCAGTTTCTTCAGCTGCGCGACAGCGTTGCGTGGAAATTCTTCCCTTATAGAGGTGTTGCGTCGTAAACAGGTGCGGATGCATCAAGCTTCTTCACTTGCTTCAAGTTTTCTCAGCTCGCAACATTAGGACAAACACCAGAGGCCCAATACAGGAACAGGCACCTCTTGACAGATCAGTTACTCCGAGCAAGGGAGTTCAGGAGAGATGGTGGTGAAGTACTTCTGTCCCTGAGACTTCAGAACAGGAGGCAAGCTCTACTTCAAGCCCTTGGAGATCTTCTTCAAGCTGGATACACAGCATGCAGCAAAGTCTTTGTCCTCTCCTTGGCAGAAACAGCCACTGCAGGGCAAACCAGACAGCACACTGTAAAGGGGCAGTACTTCACCTTCAGCTTTCCCAGCTCTTCTCCTTGGCAGAGGTTCCTCTTGAGTCCAGAAGTATTGTAAAGTTCTGGGGTCTGGGCCCCAATATTTATACTGCATGTCTGTTTGTTCTGTTGTGGCAGAAATGCTCTGTGCTCAGTCCAAACCAGTTCTGTTCTCTCTGGTCCAGCTTCCTGGCAGGAGGGGATACAGCATTGTGTAAGGCAGACCAGGCCCATTCAGGTGCAAGGAAATCTCCTCCCCTTCTCTAAATGTAGCCCAGGTCTATTCAGCCCAGCCCTGCTCATCCACGAAAGGCAGAACACACCTCAGCCCCCCAGTGGCTGTCTGAGAGAATGCACAATCACATCAACGCTAAAGACAGACAGTCAATCCACAAACCAGCAAAGGCACCCAGGGTGGCTAAGCAAGAAAATACCCACTTTCTAAAAGGGGTATTTTCAAACACATAATATAAAAATAATCTTTACTAAAAATGCATTTGTAGGCACACTACACTTCATCTTCCTACCTGGTCCCAATGAGAAGTTATACATATAAGATGTTATAAATAAACTCCCATTCTTTCCTATGAGACAGATAGCTTTTCCATAGTGAAAAACGGAATTCACTGTATTTCAATATCAGGACATGTCACACACATTAACAGAACAGGTCACACACATTAACATGTTGTTCCTTTCATATGCACTGCACCCTGCCCACAGGGGTACCTTGGGCCTATCTTAGGGGTGACTCACATGTAATAAAAGAGAAGGTTAGGGCCTGGCAAGTGGGTGCACTTGCCAGGCCGACATGGCAGTAGAGACTGCGCGCAGACAGTGCAGTGCCAGGTCTGAGATCCCGTTTGAAAGGCTGCTTGTGTGGGTGGCGCAATCATTGCTGCAGGCCCTCTAGCAGCATTTGATTTACAGTCCCTAGGCATGCATAGTGCACTGTACTAGGAACTTAGTAGTAAATCGGATAAGTCAATAAAGCAAATGCCAATCCATAAACAAAGTTTATAGGGAGAGCATATGTACTTCATCACTGATCTGCAGTGGTAGAGTGCCCAGAGTCATAAAACCAAAAAAACAGGTCAGAGACAGGAGGTCAAGAAACAAAAAGTCTGAGAATAAACCTGCTGAAAAGGCAGGTCTAATAGGTCTCAAAATGGGTAGCTACTCACTATGCACTGTAGAAGGGGGCCGCCCAAGGATCTGAGGCCACATTCTAATACAGAGGTATATAAACAGCAGGGGCATAATCTAATTGAAAGTCTCACGCACTATCAAAACAAACGGTTGTTAAAAGAATGAAAGATATTTGCAGTTAGAAAATCTGGGAAGTTGGAAGAAGTATTTTGGATCCAGTTTTCAATGAAAGAGGAGAGAATGCTGAGATTTTGGAAGACTGTTTAGTCAAAGTTGTCGATTCCGATTCGGGAAAAAAACGTCCGTCCGATTTGTATCCGGAGCCCTCTCCGTACGAATCGTACCCGTCCGTCCGAGTCACGTAGTACGATCTGTATTCCGTGAATCCGTCCAAATCGTCGCGATCCGTACGTATTGCAAGGCTGAAACCGTGAACCGTATGACTCATACACATGCTGTACGACTCGTACACATGCCATACAACCCGACGAGTATGATCCGGACCGGGGTATGAGGACGCGATTCGTATGGTCCACGTCAGGTAAGGGCGAATCGTACGGTAAAGCACACAAACACATACACACTGTACGGTCCGTACCCCCATTATCGCAGGGGTATGCACCGGTATCCCTGCGATCATGGGGTGTACGAGCTGCACCCCATGTACGATGGGTGTACGAGCCGTACCCCATGTACGATGGGTGTACGAGCCGTACCCCATGTACGATGGGTGTACGAGCCGTACCCCATGTACGATGGGTGTACCCATCGTACATGGGGCGTACATGGGGTACGGCTCGTACACTCATCGTACATGGGGTATGGCTCGTACACCCATCGTACATGGGGTACGACTCGTACACCCATCGTACATGGGGTACGGCTCGTACACCCATCATAAATGGGGTACGGCTCGTACACCCATCTTACATGGGGTACGGCTCGTACACCCATCGTACATGGGGTATGGCTCGTACACCCCATTATCGCAGGGGTACGGTGCGTACCCCTGCGATCATGGGGGGTACGCACCATACCGGGGGGCGTTCCATACCTGTTTCGGCACGAACTCTGCTTTTACAGCTGTTTTCAGCTCCCGTAGAAAAAGGGTCTACGGTGCGTACCCGACACGTATCGTACTTGCTGGATCGTAAAAACCAGCCGCGAACCGTAGAGATGTCGCGTACAGCGGGATCCAAGGGAGAATCGTACGGAGATTAGAGTCGTACGGTCTCTGTATGGCTCGTACGGAGTACGGCTCCTGGTACGAATCGTACTTCGTCGTACGTACGGGGGACGTTGCAGGGTACAATTTGTACGGGAAAAACGCTCCGAACGGCTATTCAGAGCGTTTTTCCCCAAATCGGAATCGGCCCCAAAATAATTAAATGCCATTTTGTATGGTTGGGTAAGTAATGGTAATGCCAGAGGGTTATTCTTTTTGAATGACATCCATAGTGAGGACAAAATAGTAACTGGCATTAAGGCTGAAATTCCTTAATATATTCAGTTACTTAAGTAAATCATATTTAGACAGTGATTTTAATGCAATATACATTTGGCTCGAGGCTCACAACAGCATTGTATCCTTTTCTTTGAATACTGCCAGTGTAGCAAATTCACCTTTTCTGCTTCATCACCCAAGACTTTGTGTCTTTTTCTGGATCCTACTTTTGCCAGCTTTGGCACTCTATGCACTTTACTACTGCTACATAGTACTACAGTGCCTATGCTTCCCCTTTAAATCAAGTGCTGTACACTGGAACTCCCTGTTTGACCTATTTACCTTGCCTATAAGTCCATTGTAAATGATGCCTTACATGCGCCTATGGCATGGAAACGTAAACGTCGTATGTGGGCAGTGTGTATTTACACCACCCACATAAATGTCAAAATATATATTCTGATAGGTGCACTACTGTGCACTGACTAGGCTGAAGTTTGAATATACTGCAATGACACATGACAGCAAAATGTGACTTTGCTATGTAGAAAAAATATTTATAAGTCACCACTAAATTGTGCCTTTTATGGTAACAGTGCTAATATTAAAAAATTGGACGCACAATTTATAGGTGTTTGCAAGCCCTTAGCGAAATATATGCCAAAAGCTATTTAAAGTGATAGGCCTGGTTAGACCATTCTCTAACAGGCCTATGTGAGGTTAAATCTTTTTTTCCAACCTCTGCTTAGGAAAGGGCTAGAAACATGCGTCAACATTATTTCCTGCTTAGTTTTTCAAATCTGCCTTAAATGGTAAAGTCAGATTTTTGATAACTTAAGTAGAAGCAACTTTACAAATATGCACTTTAGGCTGTCTGAGTCAGAACCTCTTAGAACAAGTTTTGCCTCTCTTTGCACTTTCAGAGCTGGAATACATAAACTTGGCTGGGAGGCACAACAACCCTGGCTTAGAGGCCAATGACTAACATCTGGCCCCAGGAATGGCCAATGAGAGTAAACTGCTGTCCACGTTGTAGAGATTAGCTATATGGTTGTGGGCAGGAACAGTTGGCAGAAGAAAGGTCTACCTTAGCATGATCTCTTATAAATTGGAAATGCCAGGAAGGGCTTCTTCTATTCATCACCTGAACCCTCCTCGATTATATTGGAGGGAAAGCCAATGTTGCCCCTGTCAGGTAGGAGAGTGGACAGAAAGCTGAAGACAGGCCTGCCTAGTGCGAGCTGGGTCCGGAGATTTGAAACAGGGGCTCCTGGGTAACTTTATATTAAGGAAAAGGAAAGTGTTGCCATAGGAGGTGGCGGAACTGTGACTAAATATGTAGGATTGGTCTGTAGAATTCCTCCAATCACTGGCTAGTACACAGGATAAATCTGTTACCTCCACCACCATCTTCTGAGAAGATGTGTGGACAAAGGCCCTGCTAAGAGAAGAATCCTGGGTCCTGGCTCTTGATGGAAGAAGTGGACTCACACAAGGACTCAAGGACTCCTGAATCCTACTGGCATCCATGGAATGGAATTGCTTGCCAAGGTTCAAGTAGTTAGCTTCCTTTTTACCTGAAGCAGGAGCACAAAAACACAAGGGCACCTGGCTCCAAGAGGGCCCAGCTGACTGAAGAGAACTAGACCCTACTGGAGGCATGGCTGGAGGGGAAACCTGGTGCTCAGAATCCCTACTCAGGAGCTAGGGGATACAGGACTGGCCCATTAAAGCTTTCCCAGAGGTTGATGACTAAGACTCAAGGTAAAACCTTTGACCAGGACAGCCTTGGTGTATCTGATGTCTGCTCTTTCACAGACAGAAATTGTGAATAGATCCTGGTCCACTCCAGGCTATTGTTTTCTCTTAGTGACATTTTGCCTTAAAACATAACAAAATCAACATCTTAGTTTACCTTTAACCTATTTCAGTGATGTTGGCTTATTTTTCTGAATTTTTCTAAATTAGTTAGGGAATTTTATAGTGTTATGTTATTTACTTTGAAAATGTTAATATTTCTTGAACTTAGCATATACTTCTCTTGGACTGCCTGCTGCATTTACCATAGCTACCAGGGTTGAACAGAGATTCTCTCAGAACAGTATTTTGACCTACCATAGCAGGTTTCTTGAATTGAAACGGGGTGCTCCCTCTCCTAAATTAATGACCACATTTCTGGCAGTCATGATATGGCTCAGACAAAAAATCAAATAGCTGTTACAAAAGCCTGATGACAAATTGAACATTACTCTTTTAGCCAAGACACCCTGCAGTAAATGACAGTGGATTACTCTAGCTATTCTCCTCCCTGCAGCCTAGGCTTGCACCTATAAATATTCATAAACACTATTGGAAGTAAATGAGAAGTGCGCCATCTTACTGGTGCCACCCAGTGATGCACTCTGGCAATTGAATGATGGGGAAACGTTGAGATTTGCCATGCAAGTCTGAGCTGTTCAGACGGTATCTGGAGCCTCTTGGCTGGTAGTGGTAAAATGTTGCATGGTAACACCATGGGGATGAAGGTGTCTTACCTTGTAGAAAAGTGACACAAGTGTATGCGTAAACATATTTGGACTAAAAGGCATGAAGATGTTCATGAGAATTTGAAATTGCCTCTCGTTACTGGTGACACTGGTGTAAATCAGCTCCTTTTTAAGTATGGTTCAGGCAAGCATGTTAATAATAGAGACATATGGAGGTTTTCCCACCTTCTGGATTTCAATTTCTTTTAGACATCACTGGGTGTTGTTTTAAGACCTATTCAGGAGGGTTTTCATAGGATATAATAGTGAATCTTTGGTTCTTTCTGGTAAATGATCTTACTTGTCTTTGCATTTATCATGTTTGACATCAGTCTCAAGCACTGGCATCTTAAAAAGTATTTTCTGCATGTACTTCTAATGATTTCTATCTAAGCCGCCATTATCTGTCTGGTATATGCTTACCAGCCAAATTACAGAATCATTCCTTGTCTTATCTGCTGAAGAGCTTTGCTGTTTGGACCCTTTCCATAAAGATGAAAATGTTATCAGGTATATGGATTTCCTTCTTTTCTTATGTTTACCACACTGTCTGTTAATACAGTCTCCCTTTTGCTTTAGAGAGATCTTTCTGTTTTGGGATTTAGCTGGGCTTTCAATCTGTTAATCTTGAAAGTATGAATAAAAGCGAAATACTTCATTTTCAAATGCACAATTAATTCTCCTTCTGGCATGACTAACTTTAAGATATTGTTCATAGACTAAAATAGGTTTTGAATTTCAGCACCTCCTTCCTTTACCATGGAGGCTATTGATTGTATCTGTTCATCTGACATCTTGTCCCCTGAAGCAAGTTTAGTTGCCTACATTGCTCACTTTACTAAATGCATTCTGGCAGAAGATGCACACCTAGAGATGGGAAAGTGCACAGGAAAATTTAAATCTTGGTGTTTGCTGTTGAGCATTACCTGTTTCTCTTATCTTTCTTTGTTTAATACGTTTTAATTAAGTTTTCAGAAAAAGAGAAACATATATTAATCAAATGAACACATTATGAATAAAATATAACAATTAATTTAAAGAGAAAATGTGAGCAAATAATTCAAAAGAGAATATAGAAAGAGGTGAAAAAAGATAGAAGAAAAGAAGAAGTAGAAAGAAAAAGATATAGTTGAGAAGAAGAAAAGGAAAGAAAGAGAGCAAAAAAAGAAATAAAGAGAGTTAGAAATTAGGAGAAAGTAAAAAATTAAGATGCAGATGCATGTGTAGAACAATAAGAAGTAAGAGAAGAAACAGTAGCAATTCTGTGTTCGTCACAAATATAGTTCCACCAAGTTAATAATGATAATTTAGAGTTATATTTCCAACAGGACAAAATCACTGTAAATGCTAGGCAAACAGCAAAGTAATATGATTAGGAACATCACAATCAGGTGAGGAGGGACCTAGAAAAACATTTTGTATTGTTAATGGAATATTACATTGAAATATTGTCATACATTTAGACTAAATAGATTGCCAAAACTTTAATACATTCGAACAATCATAAAGTTGATTAATTAAAGTCCCAGCAGATTCAGAACAAGACCAACATAGGGATGAGGAAGAAGGGGAAAACTTGGATATATAAACAGGGGTAATTACAGCTCTACTATAAATAAAGTAAAGTCATTGAGTAATACGTGCAGCCATAGAAGTTTTAAATAACTTGAGCCATGATTTATCCCAAGAAGAGATAGGGAGTGACAAAGATAAGTTTGCTTCCCAGAGTAATTCAACATGGGATTTAGTTCATTCAGTAACAGGTGATAACACCATCTTATAAATAAAGGCAGCCTTAGTTCTATGCTTCTGAGAAACATTATATAACGGGAGGGTAAAGTGAGTAAGGGAGAAGCTAAAGGAAAATTGTTGGAAGATAAAGAAGACTGCAAATCTGTTGATATTAAAAGATACTCATTACAAAATTAATCAGGTACATTATATGGTAATTTTAATTAATGGAAGGGAATAACAGAATTCTGTTGGATTCATTGATGAATAAAAATAATTACCTTCTCTTTCCAATGTTTGTAATAAAATGATTTACGTTTATATTTGATACATTTGCTATACCAAATAGTGGAAGACAAAAAACTTTGATATAAATCTAGACCATCGGAAAAACTATTATATAGCAATTGTCGGGAGTATTTTAAAATAGAATTATCTGATATGAAGGTGCAATTATATATATATATATATTATATCTCAAAAAAAAAATCTTTTAAAAGGGAACGCTCAAAAACAATCCAAAAAGGGATAGGGATATCAGCAAAATCATAAGTTAAAGCAAAAAATTGACGAATTAAAAATGCAGAATGATAAGATTTAAAATCAGGAAAACGCACACCACCTTCTGCTTTGGGACGTTTGAGTTTCATAAGAACAATGCGGGGGTGTTTGTTATTCCATAAAAACTTTGTGCAAATAGAATTAATCTGTGAAAAATACGAAGCAGAAATCCTAAAAGGTAACATGGATAAAGTATAAAGGACATGGGGCACAATCATCATTTTAATAGTATCTAATCTATCTCACCATGACAAATGAAGGGGGGACCAAGAAAGAAGGAGATAACATTAGCAAACATGCGGGCATTGTCCGAAACCAACTTGCCCTTAACAAAACCAGCTTGATCTGTGTTAACCAATAGTGGGATGATACTCTCAAAGTGAGTGGCGAGGATTTTAGCAAATAATCTTACAGTCATAATTGATTAATGAAATGGGCCGATAGTTTTTACAGAGGGAATGATCCTTATCAGGCTTGGGAATAAGGAGAATGAAAGCCTCCATAAAAAAGCCAGAAGCTTTGGAGTAAACAATGAATGAGTTAAAAAGGGCCAGAAGTTTGGGAACAAAAATAGTGGAAAAAGTGGAAATCAATTCAACAGAAAGTCCATCAGGACCTGGTGCTTTCGATTTTTTTAAGGATTTAATGGCTTCTGTTATCTCTTGAAGAGTAACCTCTCTTTCTAGTAATTCAAATTTATTAGGAAGCAGAGGGAGATTAGGGAGGCCCAAAAAAAAGGTGTGTAAATTTTGAGCAGAGGGATTCATATCATCAGAATATAATGATTGATAATAATCATGGAATGCAGTAGCAATAACTTCATCAGAGGATGCTAAATTATTAGTAGATTCATTTTGAATAGGACCAATATTTTTACGCTCAGATTTCATTTTTAAATAATTGGCCAACATCTTGCCAGCTTTATTTTGACCCCCGTGATACTTACTCTTAATTTTAAGAAGAACATTACATGCATCACTTGTGGCAAGCTTGTGAAGAGCAGATTTGGCCTTAATCAATTCATGGAAAACAGAGGAAGATCTAGGAGTAAAGTAATTATGTTCCAGCAGTTTAAGTTATTGTAGTAAAGTTGCATACTTGGCTTTAGCGGTTTTCTTCTATCAGGATTACAGGTCTTCCAAACATCGTATAATGAACGAGAGGCAATGGCAGATTGAAATGATTTATGAGTTTTAACAGGATTAAATTACATTTGGATTGTCTATTCGAAAATGGGTCTAACCATTGGTTAAAGTCCCCAGCAACAATAATATTTGGGTCATCAATAGAGGAGAGTAAGATCTTAATACTATTCCAAAAGTCCGGATCTGGTTTAACAGGCTCGTAAATATTCAATGAAATAAGTTCTTTATTTTGTATAACAACCTTAGCCATTACCCATTGTCCATCACTATCACATTGCTTAGATAAAATTTGCACATGGATCGATTTATGAAATAGTATAGCAACACCACCTTTCTGATTAGAGGCTGGAGAATAAACAACTTGAACCACCCATTGTCTTTTAAATTTAAGTGATTCTACATCATTACAATGCGTTTCTTGAATGAATTAAACATGCAAATTCAATTTAGACAAATGAGAGAGTACCTTTTGTCTTTTGACGGTGTTTCCAAGACCACGAACATTCCATGTGACAACATTACTCATAATGGAGGGAAGGAAGGGTAAGACATGAATGGAAATGATACACTTCAGGAGAACAGCTGGAAGCAAAAAAACAACACTTATTAGATGAATACAAATACAAATGTTCGACAGAAAGTAACACTAATAGGTACAAGCATCAAGCAACATATTAAAGAAAGATAAGCACTTAAAAAAATATAATGAAAAACATTCATATATACTAAAAATTGATAATGAAAACGCACCGTGGAAAAAAATAGAAAGACAATAGGATGATAGGAGAAGATAGGAAGAGAGTAAAGAGAAAAAACAGAAAAATTAGGAAAGTAAGCAGATCAAGGAAAAGAATCCAGATCTGAAGGTAAACAAGCAACAAGATGAAAGGGGCAAGGTGACGACAAAAGCAAAGACAGTGGTAAGAGTAAATAAATAATGATAAGCCTCAGAAATAAGTAAATGAGCAAACATAGTAGGAAATAAAGAGAGAAGGGAAAACATTTGAGAAAAAAAATAGTAGAAAAGAAGAACAAGTAAGGGAAAGCAGGTAAAAGTGCAATGATAGGAGCAACAACAACTAAGTAACTAGTAAAACTAAGAGAATATTAAAACATTTGTTTTCCATATTTCGAGGAGAGACATTATTGAGAAAGAGTTTCAGTTTAGCAGGATCATCAAAAGAACGTGACCTTCCTTCATGAGTAACTTTGCAGAGACAAAGGTAAAGAATGCCATATTAAATGTTCAAGTGTCTCATCTGGGGAGGGAGAGCCAAACATTTCTTTCTGCCTGCATTCATTGCCTTTGAAACATCTTGTGGGAACAAGATATTATGACCTGGCCATGTAAGGAGTCATTTGGATATAACAGCTTTCAAGACATGCATCAATTCAGTAAACTCTAAGAACAGCATGATGATACCACGTGGTTTGTTAGAGTTAGGTTGAAGATGACCCAAACGATGCGCCCGTTGTATGGTAAAAGGTGATGAAGATTGAAGATCTAAGAGGTCCGGCAGGAACTTTTTCAGAAAGGATAACATTTATGGACCTTCAATATTTTCCGGCAGGCCATAAAGGCAAAGATTTTTCCTTCGATTGCGATCTTCCAAGTCTTCGGTGTGAAGTTTAAATTTATTAATTTCTTATTCTAACTAAGGAATTTTAGTGGAGATATCTTGGAGATCACCAACACATTGTTCAAGCTCCATTACCTTGCCCTCCATGATTATCCAACGATCTTCAATTTGTTTTAACTTTTCGTTAGTAGTGAACATAAAAGGTTGAAGACAGCGTACCTCTTCTAAAATAGAGTCCAGAACAGGATTTTGTGAGGTATGAATGGGAGAAGGTGTATCATTCTTATGTCTCTTTGGTTTAGCGACTGAGGAGGATGATCTAGAGGAGGTGTGAAGGTCATTTGCCTTCTTTAATTGTGGAAGAGATAGATGGGTAGTAATTAAAAGCGGACGAATGCAACCTATACACCACAGGCTGGTGGTACCACCTCGCGGCAATCGACAATGATGCCTGTGGTCCATTCTGGTTTTGGAGGACTCTCACTCTATTTAGAGGTCTGTAACAAGGTGCTCGTTGTCATTAGATCCTGGGCAAAGCTGACTCACACGGCTTTGTGAAACCACGAGGTTGACCATCCCATGTTCTGGAGGAACTCTCTGTTTTCTAAGATAAAGCGATCTTCGCCTGAACCGCTCCAACGCGCAATTAATATCCATGGTCCCTGATAATAACAGGACACGTTTTTGTTAACTATTTGAATATTGGCGCAACTGGTATTTAACCATGATTCCTGTTCCCTACAGGACTGGCCTTGATAATACTAATAACACTGATGTCAGTACCCTGGCTAACGATTACCAACAGGGCGTTGTATTAAAGAAGTACAATCCTGTCTATCCAAGGGAACAGGGGCTCCAGAGCCCATTTACATTACTACTCAGGTAATGAGTACCCTTCTTAACATATTTGGGGTATTTTAGATTTTTAAGACATAGCTAATTTGTTCCTCCTTTTTCTTAGAGTTCGCCGTCACACTATTAGCCATCCCATGCTATAGTGCATTATTCTTCAACAGAAACGCTCTGCTATCCTTGATGAGCAGCCCCTTCTTTTCTCTCACAATTGGGGTAAGCACCTTTACATACCATCGGAATGATTTTTTTAGATAAGACTACTCTAGGTCTCTAATCCATTGCTCTATTTTCCTTCTCCCACAATTAGCACCAGGTTGGGTCGCATTGTGAGTACTTTTTTTCTCTTCCTTTCACTCACGGTTGGCACACACTTCTCACGTGGCTGCGCAAAACTACCAGGTATTAACACTATCATCTTTCTCCCTTCAGTATCATTTGTACCGTTAAATGGGCCACATGCAGATACTACTTTCCCCAAACTCTTTTTTTTCGTAGATGTCCCTACACCGCACAAAGGGTCGAAACTTCGTCGAGGCAAAAGCGAACCATTAACAAGCGCATATCATTGTATATAGCTGCTGTACATCCTGTACATACTAAATGGTCAACTTGTAATGAATTATGGAAACTGTGTAAAATATTTCTGTCACAATTTAGCACGTTATTTGAGGTTCCTGCTTTCACCGGGACACTACGCACATTTGTTTATTTAATTTTGGTTTATTCCTTGATATTGTATATACTGCTTCCTCCATTCTATACTATAAAATCTAATATGATATATTCAATCATTGGTATTGGTGGTTCTTTGTCTTCAAGCAACACATTAACCCTTCACATTGCCATTACACAAAATATTAATACCACAATAGATAATATTAGTTCACAGGAACCATTGTTTCTGAAAGTACTTTACCTTCCCTGGTTCCTAGTGAGTAGGGTTCCCCTGTTTCTGTTTTTGACTCTTAGTGCGGTGGCTGTACCACGAGGGATCTATCCTTTACCTGGATTTTTCCTAATACCCTATAAGCATATAGGGTTACCCCGTCCTAAAGGTTATGTTGTCAGAGGGTGAAGCACCTCTCTATACTGATGACTACATTGCTAAAATTATCAGTGGACCGTCTTTGTTCTCAACGGAGCCTAGTAAAAGTTTAAGCCCTAGGCAGCAACTGCTTGATAGATTGAAGAAAGCTAAGAAAAAACACATCAGAACTGAGCTTCATGCTCGTATGCTGACAGATTACCTGAAGTCAGGGACAATACCGCAGGGACTACAGATTAGGAACATCCCAGGCATTGTCCATGAAGACACGAAATTTAAAAGTAATTTCAGTCACATTTCTACTAGCTGTTGACTCCATTGGGTGGTTCTGGGTGTAGAAACAGCACTGGAACATGCCAAGGCAGAACTCAAAAAAATTGAGGAAATAGGGAAAGAACTTCTTGGGGGTGACGGAGTCTCAGAGGCCAAAACATTGTTGGACAAATTGAATAAAACTATTGATGATTTCAATTCCTTTGAACTTAAGAATAAAAGCGGATAAGGTTACTAAAGACATGAAGAACTTTTCAAAAGAAAGAGCTTATCCCGACCCTGGGGACGATTATTACACCACAATTGGGAATCAGAATAGACAGAACACGTGGGGAAGGTATAGGAGAAATCAACCCATTACATTTTCTGAATCCTCAGGAGGATCAGACGATTCTGACGCCCAACCAGGTCCTGTTCAGGACAGCCTTTTTTAGACAGAGGAGGGAAAGCCAAAGGGAAGACTTGGTATCAGCACCCAGGGGAATGACAAACACAGCGGAAACATTATCAGTGGGGTCCCCAACCATACTAAGGCGAGACATAGACAAAATGGCGACCATTCCCATTTTAATCTGCCTTATCACATAATGTCATCCTCAGAAATATCACTCCTGAGCAAAGGCTTGTCCTTTGTGATAACAGAAAGAACTAACTTCTTCAACTTAAAGGCAGAAATCTTTCAATTTTTTAGAAAGATACGTCTTCAGAGATAAAGAACCTATCACACAAAATTCAGTGACAGGCGTACGACCACCGTCAACCTTTTTTACCACCTGAATTACTTGTATTTGAGAAGCTAGTACTACAAGGCCTGGACAGATTGAAAACTACTAAACAGTACATACCCTACAACATTACATTACAAGAACGTCAGGCACTTAATGCGCTCTAAAATAATAGTTCAATATTCCTAAAACCTGCTGACAAAGGGGGCAGGATTGTAGTTCAGAATCGAAAGGACTACTACACAGAGATCCTAAAACAAATTGGAGAAGAAAAGCACTATAAGAAATTGCGTGCCAACCCACTTCTAGATATTCACAATGACATACTGCATCTCACCACAGAAGGGCTAATTTAAGGATACATCACCAAGAAGGAGTTTGAGTTCCTTAATACAGAATGTTCCAGAACCCCGGTCCTGTACACATTACCAAAAATACACAAGAGTACCACTAATCCTCCGGGCCGCCCCATCCTGTCTGGATTTAGGTCAATCAATCAATCAATCAATCAATCATAGCATTTGTATAGCGCACTACTCACCCGGAAGGGTGTCAAGGCGCTTGGGGGAGGGGGTCCGCTATTGCTCGAACAGCCAGGTCTTGAGCTGTTTCCTGAAGTCGAGATGGTCCTGGGTCAGCCGAAGGTGGATTGGGAGGGAGTTCCATGTCTTGGCCGCCAGGTAGAAGAAGGATCTGCCTCCGGCGTTGGCTCTTCGGATGCGTGGTACGGCGGCGAGGGCGAGGCTTGTAGAACGTAGATGACGGGTGGGCGTGTAGAAGGTCATGCGGTCGTTGAGGTATTTGGGGCCCAGGTCATGGAGAGACTTGTGTGCGTGGGTGAGGAGCCTGAACGTGATCCTCTTGCTGACGGGGAGCCAGTGCAGGTCCCTCAGGTGGCCGGAGATGTGGCTGCGTCGGTGGATGTCCAGGATGAGTCGGGCGGAGGCGTTCTGGATGCGTTGGAGTCTTTTCTGTAGCTTGGCTGTGGTTCCGGCGTAGAGGGTGTTTCCGTAGTCCAGTCGGCTGGTGACGAGTGCCTGGGTGACCGTCTTCCTGGTTTCGGTCAGGATCCAACGGGAGATCTTGCGGAGCATGCGTAGGGTGTTGAAGCATGATGAGGAGACAGCGTTGACTTGTCTGGTCCATCTTAGAGCCCATAGGGAGATGCATAGATCATTTTATTAAAGACGTTGTCCCTATCCAGGAAACGTTTGTGAGAGATACGATGTATATGATCAACATGGTTGAAGGAATGTCATATGATATTGATTCTGACTGGCTAGTGACCCTTGATATTTCCTCACTATATACAAACATACCCCAGGAGGATAGAATTCAAGTAATAGAGATGTTACTAGAGACAAGACCTAGGCCAATTCAAGTACCCACCTTCTTTATTGTACCACTGCTTCGCATTGCACTACAAACTAACTACTTTGTGTCTGGTGGTAATTACTACCAACAGTGCTCCGGAACCAGCATGGGAGCAGTTTTTGCGCCCTATTTGGCGAATATATCCATGGACTTTGTAGATCAAAAATTTGCATTAAGTGTCACCAATCTGTACCGTGCCAACATTAAATGTTGGAAACTGTAAATTGATGACATTTTTCTCAGTCAGTCAGTCAAAACTCTTTATTTCGATTAGTTAAAATCATAAAAGACAATAAAAAACACATACAACCTTAAAAAATTAAAATATAAATACGTTTATTACAATTCATAAATGCACTATTTACAATACAAAAATTCATCATTGGTTATGACAGATACAGTTAATAAAACCATTTCCCAAATGTGAGTCCAACTAGATAGTTACATGCAAACAATCTTCTTGTTATTAATCCGGGCCGCAGCCACCAGGAAGCTTGCAACGCTATAAGTGACACGCATACTACTAATCATTTGCAAATAGAGAAGGACATTTTTCTCATTTCGTCAGGCAATGAGTTCGATTTTAACAACTTTGTTCTGTACCTCAACAGTATCCAAACACATCTAACATTCATGTCCACTGTACATAGATCGTCCATTTCCTTTTATGATTTAAACATTTATCATGCTAATGGGATTTAATACACCTCTCGGCATTGGAAACCGATAGAGAGAAATGCTCTTCTATCTTATAGAAGCTTCCACCCACATGCCCTACGAGATGGACTACCCTTCGGTCAATTTTTGCGCCTATGCAGAAATTGTACCCTCAAAGAAGACTACGTGCGTGAGGCAGAATTATTGAAGCCAAGCTAGTACCCAGAGGCTACCCCAATAGATTGATGAGAAAATCATTGAAACGTTCCTGGTTTTGTCCCTGGGAGGAATCCTAAAAACCAAAGAAAAGACGTCGATAGACAGACTCATCTGTGTTACCACATTTGGCACACACACAAGTAAAGTACGTAACCTCATAACTACAAATTGAGATATCATCAAAAGTTTGACCCAAGCATTGATATACCCATGTTTGCATTCAAACATGGCAGAAGCATAAAAGACCACTTGGTTAGATCATCTACTGAGACAAACATGAGCAAACCCAATATACTACACTCATCATTGGGTCTACCAGAAATCAAGGGACACCATAAATGTGGGAACTTTGTTTCATGTCCTTCCACATCTAACACAAAAACATTTGAACATGCAAATGTCAAGCATACATTGGAATTCTTTTCCAATTGTAATACAAGTAACGTTGTATATTGCATATTGTGCCCATGTGGTCTCCCGTATATCAGACAAACCCAGCAACCAGTGAAAGCCAGGATTGGACAACACAGGAGTCGGATACTTAGATCGGTCGCCAATGCCCCCCTGGTTTCCCACTTTGATGAGAAAAATCACACCGCAGATGACATCAAGTGGCAAGTAATTGATATTGCCAACATCCCTGAGAGGGGTGGAGACATCTCTCAAATCTTACAACAATAGGAATGTCGCTGGATAGAGAGAATTTACGCCATAGAGGAGGGCCTCAACTCTGTTGAAGAATGGCGAGGTTTTGTGACTACAGTGACACATTAATACACCCAAGTACACCTGGATATCACGTGGCTGAGCAAAACTACCAGGTATTCACACTATGATCTTTCTCCCTATGGTCACATTTGTGCTGTTATATGGGCCACATGCTGATACTACTTTCCTCACCCTCCTTTTTTTCATAGATGTCCCTACAACCCTAGGTCCTGATGAGACCCTACACTGCACAAAGGGTTGAAACGTCATCACCACAAAACAAAAGCGAACCATTAACAAGCGCATATCATTGTATATAGCTCCTGCACATCCTGTACATACTAAATGGTCGACTTTTAATGAATTATGGAAACCGTGTAAAATGTTTCTGTCACAATTTAGCACTGTTATTTCAGGTTCCTGCTTTCACTGGGACACTACGCACAATTGTTTATTTAATTTTGGTTTATTCCTTGATATTGTATATACTGCTTCCTCCATTCTATACTATAAAATCTAATGTGATATATTCAATCATTGGTATTGGTGGTTCTTTGCCTTCTGACAACACATTAGCCCTTTACATTACCATTAGTCAAAGTATTAATATCAAAATAGATAACCATTGTTTCTGAAAGCCCCCACTTAAGTAGCCCTATATCCATGACCCAGGCCTGCCTTGCATAGCATGTATGTGCAGTTTACCCTGACATGTTGACCTGGCAAAATAAACCTTTTGCCAGGCCCAAACCTTCCAGTATTATACATATATGTCAGCTATCAGGTAGACCCTGGACAACCCAGAGGACAGGGTGTAATGTATTTAAAAGGTAGGTGGTTTTTCACTCTTCCAAGGGCTAGCTGTCCTGTAGGATACCACTGGGATTAACCTATTACATTTTATAAGTATAATTTCCATTGGAAAGAGGTAACACCCCCAAGTCTGGTGTCTCTGTAATCACAATTTAAAATCACAACTTACTCTGAAGTCAGATTTTAAATTGCAATTCTGAAAATGCCACTTTTAGAAACCTGGCATTTTCTTCCTTTGCCCTTTGGTACCTGCTGCCTGTCTCTGTTCAATCTGGGTTGGGTGACAGCTGATCTTTCAGTATTCCCTCTAGACAGCCACACACAAAGGCAGCTTAGGTGTGACTTGATGGGCCATCTAGGGAGATGGAGGAAGGAGCTTGGCACAGCCTCACACTTAGCCCTGAATAGGCTGTGTCCTGTCCACACACAAAGGGCTGCATACCCCCTGAAATCAGTCTGGAGCCAGGGCAGGAAAAAAGGACCCCTGTGCACTTCAAAGACTCTTCTTTGAAGTGTCCCCCACTTCAAAGGCACAACTGGGCATAAGCATTGGGACTCTGACAACATGACTTCAGTACACTTCTAGACTTGTGGCCTCTCTGACAGGAAGAAGAACTGCTTTGCTTCCGGAAGGACTGCCACTCTGCTGGACTGCTGTTTGCTGGCCTCCTGCCTTGCTGTGTCAATCTGCTGCCTGCTGCTCTCTCTGTCTGGGTAAAAAGGACTGGACCTGCATCACTTGAACCCAGAGTGACTCCAAGGGCCTGCTGGCGTGCCTCCTGATTTGATGTCTCAGGGACATAAAAGGCTTCCAACCATCCTGCTCATATACCTGGATTCTGCAATCTGCGAGTCTGACCTCCCAAGTGGTGCCAACCCAGTCCTGAACCCTTGGAAGTGGATCTAAGGTGTTTGCTCCAGCAGGGTCGATGCATCTTCTGCTGACAAAGTAGAATCAATTCATTGCTGTTGTACAGGGAACAAGATCGCCTCCTCACCCTCGGAACCAGGATATCACCTTTGGAACTGACGCATCGCGGCCACTGCGTGGAAAAGATTGACACATCACCCCTACTGCATTAGGAACACTGACACATCAATTGGCTGCACCCCGCATCTTCATCAAGGCAACCAGGATGAAGATACTTTGTTCAGCGTGCCTGTTAGACTTGACATACTTGGAGTGGTTTCCCCTGATTTTTTGCCTCTACCTCCTGTATTTTTGATGGTATGCAGGATTTCGTTTTTTCTGGCTTGGATGCTTTGAGCACTTTACCAATGCTGATCAGTGTCAAAGTGCAAGTGCTCGCTGTGTAAATTGTTCTTTTGATTGGTTATCCATGATTGGTATATTTGATTTACTGGTCAGTCCCTAGTAAAGTGCACAGGGTGTGCCAGGGCCTGTAAATCAGATGCTACTAGTAGGCCTGCAACACTGGTTGTGCCACCCACATGAATAGCCCTGTAGATCTCTCTCAGGCCTACCATTGTAGTGTCTGTGTGCACAGTTTGTAACTGCCTTGTTGACCTGGCAAGGGCACCCACTTGCCAGGCCCCAATCTTCCCTTTTCTTACATGTAAGGCACCCCTCCAATCGGCCCAAGATCCCCCCTTGGGCAGGTTGTAGTGTATGCAATTTAGTTTTTCACTATTGAAAGGCTATCTGTACCATAGGCTAACATGGGAATTACTTTGTAACATCTTACCAATATAACATTCCATTGGAACAAGATAGAGAAATGGAGTTCAGGCTCTCTGAACTCAGAATTTAATAACACATTTATTTGGTAAAGATGGTTTTTAAATTGTGTGGTTCAAATTGCCACTTTTAGAAAAAAAGGCATTTTTTTGCTTCTGGGTGCCTCTGCTGTTTTGTGTATTGATTGTCTGGTTTTGGAGTGACAGGAGCTGGGGATGTGCATTCAATGTAGACAGCCACAAGGGCATTTGAGGTGTGTCCTGCATTTCCTGAGTGAATCATGGCTGAGCTGAATAGACCTTGGCTGCATTTAGAGTGGTGGGAGGAGTTTCACTTGCACCTCAATAAGCTGTGTCTCATTTGCACAATGCTGTCTCCACCACCTGTGATCCTCCTGCACCAAGGAGGACAGGACTGGTTTGGACTGGGCTCAGAAGCCCTTACCACAAAGGAAACAAAGAGGAAGTGGGGTATAATTATTGGACCTTAAACCCCAGAGAATTTGATCTCTTCTGGACTCAAGAGGAACCTCTGCCGAGGAGCACAGTTGAATAGCTGTAAGGAGGAGTACTGCCCCTTTGCTGTATGTGCTTTGCTGGGTTGGCCTGCAGTTGCTGCTTTTTCCAAGGAGAGGACAAAGACTGTAACTTTGTTGTGAATCTGTTTGAAGAAGAATTTCCAAGAGCCTGTGTGTGCTGGTCTCCTATTCTGAGGTCTCAGGGCCACAAAGACTTCACCTACAACTCACTGACCAGCACCTGGGTTCCTCTGTGGAATGTATTCAAAAGGGTACCAATTCCAGTTCCTGGGCCCTGAGAATTGTGTGGTTCATGCTGCAAAGCAAGAACAACAACTCTGATGCCGTCAGCGGCACTACCCGTGTTGTGGTGAGCTGCACCGAGCCCGGGGGCACTGCTCATGAAGTGACGACACACCGCTCTGCCCACACCGCAGCTCTGACGCTGGCCGAATCCTGCAGTTATCAACCTTACCAATGCCATCAGCATCTGCTTCCCGTTTTTGTGGAGCCGATACCCGATGAGGGTGACCTAAAAAACTCTTCAACTTTGAATAGACTCATCCAAACCAACCCCTAACTGCTCACGCCGCCTGACTTCCACTGTCCTGGATTTGATGCCTGACCTCTCCCATAGCAACCAGGGAGCCGGCTTTGCCATGGTACCGACGCCTCACCTCCAAGACGCAGTGCAACATTTGTAGACTTTGTTTTTAAGGTTCTGCTGTTTGTGGATCCTTGTTACTCCATGCCTGATGCTGCACACCTTGCGGTTGGCACAGTCTTTGTATTTATGCCTGTCACAATGCTGTTATCGTCCCGATGGAGCTATTTTGTTTCGACAAGTTATTTTTTAAAATAACTGATCTAAAAGTATATCTTGATACCTGTTTATTGGATTTTTGTATTTTTGGTCTTCTTTGGTTTCGATAAAGATACCTTATTTTTCTAAACTGTTGTGGTGTCCATTTGTGGTGTTTTCACTGTGTTACGGAGTTTTTGGGTACAAATACTTTACACATTGTCTTTGACATAAACCTGTCTACTCGTGCCAAGCTACCAAGGCAGGGAGCAGGGTTTAGCTAAAGTGTGTAACTTTCTTACCCTGACTAGATGCAAGGGTCGCTTTTTGAACAAAGGTGCATATCTCTGCCAATTAAAGAACCCCATTTCTAACATGTCCTCACTGGGCCCCTGTATCCGGCCAACACTCCATCATGTTTGGCCTGAACTCATGACTTTGTCCAGGTCCGATGTGACCAGATATGCCAAGTAAGCGCTTATTACTTCAAATCACTTTTTTACACTTTATTATTTAAAAATCCATCTCTAAAGTTCTACTTATTGAATTTTTGGTATTTTGGTCTTGTGGTATTTATAAAATTAAACTCTATTTTTCGAACCTGGGATGGAGTCGTTTTGTGGTGTTTTCACTGTGTTACTGTTTGAAGTGTTGCACAAATACTTTAACACATAGCCTTTGAAGTTAGCCATTACTGCTCTGTGCCAACCTACCGGAGGATGAGTACAGGTTAATTTAGGGTGTGTTTGTGACTTACCCTGACTAGGATTGTGTTTTCTGCTTGGACAGGAAGCATACCTCTGCCAACCCAAAACCCAATTTCTAACACAAACTTTCATGGATTTTGTCAAAGGATCAATCCGTTATTTTTTTTGTAATTGTTCATTTGGTAGAAGTTCATTTTTGTGGCTCTATCTTGTTGGTAAGATGAGGACTGCAGTGTGGTCTTATTTTTTGTTTTCCAATAGCTAGTCTTCTGAAGGAACACAATTTGCCTTAATTTAGTATCACCTTTAGGGCAATTCTGCTGGTATCATGTCTTTTCCCTGTGAACAGGTATATTTTGCTCACTAATATTTTATTAAATGACATGTGCCAGCCTCTAATGTTTGCTTATGGAGGGAGAAGTTTGCTCTGTTTGTTTCCATAGTGCCTAGTTCTTGTTTATTTATTGGATTGTATTGTTTATATTTCTACCTCTAGCTTAATGATGTCACCTTTCTCAAATACATTTGTTATTAGTTTGCTCTGAGGAGAGTATTTTGAATGTATATCTTCTGTCTGGAAAACCGCTGTGGTTTTTCTCACTCCTCTATCAAGAGTGATTGGTTTATTCCATATGCTTGTAAGCAAGAAGTTGCTCTTTTAACTTCTTAATCCTTTGCAGATTTGTTTTGATTATTTTCTTATCTCTCTTAACTCATTTGCATCTGCGCGGGTAGGAAAATGATTGAAACTTTTGACTTGAGCCATCAGGATGTGCCTGTTTTTGGTACTACTCACTCTTTAATCCAAGTATTGGTGCAAGATTTTAGAGAAAAAGACTTGAGTAACTTAGGTGTGGCTAAGTGAGAAAATATACTGATGACCACAGTACCATGAATGAACTTGCCTCTCCAAACTTGCCTGTAGTATACCAGTAAAAACTATAGTGGCAGGGGTGTAATACACTCCACTGTAGGAGCTGCGGTACGAAGGTGGGTGGACACCATTTGTGGGGAGGAGTCAGCCTCAATAATATGATTATCCGTTACAAATTGGAGTCTCCGGAGCCCCTCAACACATTATGCAGGTAAAGTCCATCATTCTAGGCCACATGTATCATTATTTCAAATAGCGATTACCTAATTGTGATTCTTTGTGAATCGCAATTAGGTAATTGCTATTTGAATGTATGAAACCCAGTGAGTTTCATTTAGCATTTCCTAATGGGTAACAAATACACCTACCTCGTCAATATTAATGAGGCAGGTTTCAATTTGCAACCCATTAGGAATTCCTAAAATCACGGGGATGTTGGCCTTCTGGGGTCAGCAGATCACCATGTCTGTGATTGCTTTTAAAGAAAGCAATATATATTTTTTAAAGGCAGACCGTTTTTCTTACAGGAAAATAGGAAGCGTTTAAAAAAGGAAAATTAAATGTTTTCTTTTTATTTTTCAAGAGCAGACAGTGATCCATGAGACAACTGGCTGCTCTTAATAAACATTTTTATGAACATTCACAAAGGGGAAGTGGTCCCAAGACCCCTTCCTTTTGTGAGTGTGTTACCACTTACTTGAAGTATGGGGTAAAATGCACATTTTTTGTGACCACATTTTGGTTGCAAAACATTCAAACATACCGCTGCAATTCAGAATTAGGAAGAGACGCCTTAAACACGCCACTTCCTAATACCGAATCGGTATGCATTCGCAATTCCAAATTGCAATTCGGTAACATGTTACCAAATCGCAAACTGGAATTTATATATACCAAAATGCCTTTTACCGGTCGCAAACTGCCTGATGTGAATCGGGCCATTTCCGATCGGTTAAATGCTTGATACATGTGGCTCTTTGTGTTTTGCTCCATGATAGTGCTTCAAAGAAGCCAGCAATTATTGCTGCCTTTATGCCTCCTCTCTGCTGGTATGTTTAAATGTAAAAATAAAAATAATTATCAGTACTAGAAATCATTCGATACTGGATCCACACAATATGAGCTACACACCCTTAGTAGGTGTTGGTCATCAACACACGCTAAATGATCTGTCCATTCTGAAGAATATATTTGTACTGCAGGTTAAGAACCACTGCATTTAATACCCTGTTCCTTCCTCTCTCCGATCTCTCTTGACCCCTGTTCGCTAATCCTTAAATCTTTCTCTAGGTATCAACGTGCCCAAGAAATTCTCCTTTCACTTGTTTATTTACTTTAATCTCCCCTGCGCCTTCAGTTCTAGTCACTTTTCCATTTCTCCTTATTTTTTCAGTCCTTTTCTATACTGTTGTCCATACCTGCTATTTTTTTTTCTTTTCCTTCCTTTCTTCCTATCTGCTCTTCCTGTTTCCTCTGTCCATTCATCCCCCAAACCTTTCTCTACCTTTTCTGCATATGTCTTCTAACCCTTGTCTTCATTAATGCTCCCATGTTGAACGTATTTGGATATGTCCAATTCAACATTATAATTAATTATAGAACAATGAAGCCTTTTGTGACAAATTTCTATTTTATTCCAGAAATAAACTGTGGATACATTCCATAGCATTCATATCATACCCCTGGGTAGGACTGCAGTTGTAATCCCATGAGAAAACCTATGGGTCTTGCAGGCTCATTTCAGTCAAGCACGCCAGCTGTGGGGTAGAGACCGCGTTTGGGAGAGTCCTGACCCTTGTTGCTGTCCCTAAGGAGCCTTTACACGCCGCACCTTACACACAGCACCTGGAGGGGCTGCAACACCATTAAAAGCCAGTCGCGGCACCGCTGCGCAGGAGACCGCGTCTGGGAGAGTCCTGACCCTTGCTGCTGTCTCTAAGGACCCTTTTCACACCGCACCTTACACACAGCCCCTGGAGGGGCTGCAACGCCATTAAAAGCCGGTCACAGCACCACTGCGCGGGACACGCCCTGGACGCGACCGGGCCAAGACGGGCCCATCTTAGCCCGTTTTAGCCCGAGAGAGACTGGGCTGGGCCATATCTCTTTCATTTTAAGGTACTGTGATTTGCTCTTATGACTTACAATTGTGTCCAAGGGCTATAAAACGGATACATGGATACATGACATTTTAGTCATTATACAGCTATTGGAGTACTGTATTTATCTCTCTCTATCAGGGTAGATCGTGTATTGGGCCCTGGGCTTTTGGCTATGACTGTGATTTATTTTATTGGTTCTGGACATTCATTTAGATATTATTATATACTAATTGATACTGTTGTATATTTTATTTGTAGTTACTAATTTTAGCTCCCTAGTATGGGGAAAAGAAAAATGCCCAGTACCCAGAATAAAAGGCCAGCCAAACAGGGGGAGCATTCCCGCCAGTCTTTATTAAGTTATCTAACTGGCGCAGTAGGTGCAATCGAACTGCAAATTACTACTGTTGAAGAGGCCATAAATCCTGGCATGAATGGGGGTACTATAGTGGGACCTTGTTCACCAAATCCCGTAGAAGTACACACTAGCACTCGTACTATGAATGGTTGTTTAATAGATATCTCAGACCATATTTCCAGCAGCGAGCATGAACTTGATATACAACCCCCAACAAAACGTGCTAGGAATCCCAAAATTTGTTCCTCTATTTTGGAGGTCTCAGGCCATCGACTATAAAGACCCCACCGAAAATAAGTAATAAAACAATACCAAAAAAGGTTAAACCATCTACGACAAACAAATTGGAAAATTGGGGAAAATCATTAGTTATCTCCAATATGCGTACACAAAGTGAAGTGGGAAAATTGAAAATTAAGATGGAAGCCTTGTATGTATAGGCATTTATATAGCGCACTACTTACCCGTAGGGTCTCAAGGCGCTTCGACCGCTGCGAAACCCTTCCTGGCTTCCCTGAGAGATGGTCCCTTATTGGGTATCTCCAGGGTGAGACCAGGCATCCCCGGCGGTCTGGTGGGGCCGTTAGTGAAGATGAGGCAAGCTAATGCCCAGAGTTGCCGAGTGTGATCG
The DNA here is from genome assembly GCF_964261635.1 of Lissotriton helveticus. Lineage (NCBI taxonomy): Eukaryota > Metazoa > Chordata > Amphibia > Caudata > Salamandridae > Lissotriton > Lissotriton helveticus. The sequence continues at coordinate 768,301,318 of NC_136063.1, read as the reverse complement.
CTGATCAGAGTGGGCACCGAGGCGAGAGAATTATCGAGTCCGCTGACCCTGGTCCAGAAACCTGCCGCGCCGGGAATCGAACCCTGGTCCCGGGCCGTCCTCTGCTCTCGGGTCTGCCGCCTCTAACCAGTGAGCCACACTACTTCACTTAGATACGCTGATAAGAGAAAGCCAGGGTGGTCTAACTTCTAGAGTTAGTGCTATGGTGGCAACCTTGGCCAAATGTTTGGACAAGCTTCAGCCTTTGATTCAGGAGTGTGTGTCTACCCATGTGAATACTCAGGAACGTAATACAAATAGTATAAGGCCAAATACTATTAGCTCTGCCCCATTACATTGTAATTGTGTAAGAGAAACACTACCTATTAGACAATTACAGACTCCTACCACTAACATTGGGGCTTCCTCATCTGTAAATTCTTCCGCTATGCCTTTGCAAGTGAGCACTTTCTCTAATTTGAACTCTGATAATGTGCATGGTATCAAAAAGGTTCAACTGGTCCAACATGTTGCACACTTGGACTAACCTCCACCAGCCACGCCATATATTGTGGTGCTGGTTAATGTCCCTAAGCTAGAAAATGGATATGAGGAATCTTGGGAGGTACTAAGGAATAAATCCCTACATTGGCTTAGCAGCAGAACGGGCCTAATCGGGGGAACTATTTGATGAGTTTAAGATGGCAAGGAGAGTGGCTTGGATAGGAAGAGGACGGAAACATTTCACAGGGGATTGTGTGGTTCTGACTTTTAAAACTACTACATTTGTAAAGCTGATTCTAAACAGAATGGGAATTTTGACTGGGACAGGACAAGGCGTATTTGTAGTCCCTTTGGGCTATTTTTATCGTCCACCATGTAGTAATAGAGCCAGTTTAAACTGGGAACCCCACATGCCACCAATGTGTAGACCATTTAACATTAACACCCCAAAACGCTTTGATTTATTTAACAACCTCAAAGCAGTGGATTGACTGTGACTAGAATACTGCCAACAGGTAGTAACAGCCAGTAGTATGGATGTTTTATGTAATAAGGGTCTATCCCCACGAGGAGCAGATATTGACCCGGATAAAAGATGTGTTGTTGAAACAACGGATAGAGTAACGATAAATAATACCATATTTTCTGATACTGTGACTATCCCTATCCCAGGTTCCACGCAAATAACTATAAGTGCACAGCACAGGTAGTAGATAGTTGGCAAAGGACCAGTGGTCCAAGCAGGAAAGACATATGTCAGCTCCTGTCTTGGAACGTGGGCGGGTTAAAATCTAAAGTCACTAATACTGTCTGGGCAGACTTCATAAGTAAATATGACATCTTTAGCTTACAAGAAACCTGGGCAGAAGAGCCAATACATGTCTGTGGGTATAAAATGTTCCATACTCCAGCAGTTAGGTCATCTAATGGTAGAGCTAAATGGGGGTCTCTATACCTATGTCTCCAACTTTTTAACCATGAGGAAAATGTAAATAATAGTTAACAATAGATACTATCAAATTATTGTTCTACATGAGGATCAGGGATCTTGTCTGACCCTCCTAAATGTTTACAATAACATCCCTTTAGAAATGCTTGAGGGTGTCTTGAAAACATTAAAGCATGACCTAAGTATGCAGCAGTATCACCCAACTAAAGAACTTCTTATCTTATGGTATGGTGATTTTAACTACAATTTGTGTAAACTGGGTGATAAAGGGGTATGTGGTCTGACATATGAAAAGGATATTAACCTTCCTCATTTCCCACACACATTGTATGGTGATTTTTTAAATGATATGATGTTCTCAAATGACACAGGTTTTGCTAACTGTTTATGTAATCCATTGGTCTCTTTTAGTCTAACGTTTAATGGACGGGATACCTTCTCTATTATTGATTACATACTGGCAACATGTAGACACTCTTCACGTGTAAAGGATTCCATCACTCACGATATTGCAGTAAGTGACCATTTCCCATTAAGTATTGATGTGATGTTGTATAAACAAGATCTTATCACACAAAATAATTCTAGGCAACTTTTAAAAAACATCTCTCTTGATAAGCAAAATGGGTATGCATTAAAATGGGCAAAATTGAATCAGGAAAAACTTGTTATAAAGTTAGTATCGCATTGCAAGGATATGTTAATGACTTGTCTTGACGAAAATTCACCACATCAAGTAGTCATAGAGAACTTTTTGGCATTCTTTAACCACATTAAGGGCCTTTTGTGCGCAAAGCTAAATAGGAATAAGGTCCAAAGCGAAGGGTGGTTTGACACCAAATGCACAAAGGCACACACTAAGCTCAAACAAGCATTAAAAGCCAAAGTGAAAGATCGGGCTCAAATTAGGGAAGCCAGAAGAAATTACAAGAGCGCTTTAAATGATAGAAAAATAATCCTGAAAAAGTATGCCTGGAGTGCCCTACACGAGGCCTCAATAGATCGTGATAATACTGCTTTTTGTCAATGCACCGTTTCTTGCCGGGAGAGATAAAGCCAATATAGAATTGGCCATAACTGAGATGGAGTGGATATCCCATTACTCAAAGCAGTATAAAAAAAACATTACAAGCTAACCAGGGGTCCCGGTCAATTGAGGTCGACCTTGCATCACCTCCCATTTTCCAAAAACTGCCATTGAACTTTAATTTGAGCGAGGTAAATGCGGCCATAAAAGCAAGCATGGGTGGCAAGGCACACCCGGATAGTATCCCAGTTGATCTTTTCAAACTTAACCTAGAAATGTGGGACCCACTTCTATCACAAGATTTTAACGCCTGTTGCACTATGGGTTTTTTACCAACCTGGTACGATTCTACAATCGTTCCCAATGTGATTTCGGTGTAAATTTTCCTGTAAATCCCTTATCGACTTTTCCGAATCTGTACCTCTATGTCGAGACTGTTTAATAAAAATAATTATTTTAAAAAAGTTCTTTAAAAGGGAGACAGGGCAGATCCCGCTTGCTACCGCCCAATTTCTTTATTGGACTCAACAGTGAAGACCATTGGGCGAGTGATACTAGAAAGCTTGCAGGCTTGGGCGGGAGAGCAAGCCATTAAAAGCGACTTAGAATATGGATTTCGAAAAGGCCTGGGCACCATTGAACAGGGACTTAGGGGCCCGATGTAGGTAAAAGTCATTTACCGATTTTAAAATACTGATTTTTACCGAATCGGTATTCTGAAATCGGAAAATGAGATGTAGAGAAAAAAAATCTGTAAAATACCGATTCGGTAAAAATCGGTAGCGTGTTTCGATACTTACCGAATCTGTAATTACCGAATCGGTAGATACCGAATCGGTAATGACAATACAAGCCTATGGGCCAAAAGGGCCATAGGAATGCATTGGAAAAACCGAATCGGTATTTACCGATTCGGCAAATACCGAATCAGTAAATACCGAATCGGTAAATACGGAATCGGCAAGCAAGTAAAAGTGAAACCAATTTAAACAGCCAATGAGGTGGAACCGCCCTCCCCCACCCTACCAGGGAGTGGCTACCCAGGCAGGTGCAACTCATCAGAACTTTCTGGAGAGGCAGCCAGAGCTGAGCAGTGAGAGGGAGCAGCAGAGAGAGTGGTAGCTGATTTTGCAGACAGTGGAAATGGCAAGCAGCTCAGAGAGCCAGAAGGCTGAGAGGAAGCGCAAAGTGAAGTTTAGCAGCATGGAGCTGCAAGTACTGGTGGAGGAGGTGGCGAGGGTCCACAGGCAGCTCTATGGGAGGCTGTCCCTCACAGTCCCAGAGTCTACCAAGAGGAAACTGTGGAGTGCCATAAGTGAGAGGGTCAATGCTGTTGGTGTTACCCCCAGGAGCCTGGAGGACCTCAAGAAGAGGTTTTATGACATCCGGAGCCTCACCAAGAGGAAATTGTCAGAGCTCCACAAGCAGGCAGGTCTGACCGGTGGAGGCAGGAACCCCGCGCCCCCCCTGACTGACCTGGAGGAACTGGTGGCCACGACCATCGAGACAGAGAGTGTGGTGGGAGTAGGGGACATGGACAGCTCAGCCAGAGCTACAGCAAAAGGTAAGAAGCATGCGCAGCATGACACACCCAGCCAGACACCTCCCCTATAGCATCAATGTACAGTCAAACCCCAGTCCAGTACTGCTAGCACCATACATGAGCAATGCATAATGGGAAATGTAGTCAGCTAATGTAGGAACATTTGTCAGTGCACATTAATTTGCAAGGCACTTGAAAAAAGAATCAGAGTAATGAAAGTGACATGTGCAATGCTTTTATTGTAGTGACTGTAAGACATTTGCACTCAGTTCACAAATGCTTCTTTATACCTAGGGGCAACATCAGGCAGTGCAGGCAGTGGAGCATCAGCTGCACAAGCGACAGCTCCAGCGACGGCGCAGAGTGTGGTGGCAGGGCCAAGCACCATGGATGCCTCGCAGGAGGAGGAGGACAGCAGTGCCATGGTCAATGAGTACGACCCTGTACATGCCCTCGTATTTCCCCACTCCCCCCAACAATCACAATCCCCCCCATTGGTGTTCTCACCTGAGAACTCCCCCTCACGGTCCCAGCCAGCACCTGCCACATCACCAGCCAGGAGGAGTATTGTGGCCCCAATGACAATCATGGCAGGAGCTGCGGGTCAGGCACCAGCACCCACACCAGCGACACCTGTAGCACAGCAGCCCACCCAGCAGGCCAGCACCAATCGCCGCCCACGCACTCCCAGCAGTGCATGTCCATCAGGAGAGGGCACAGTGTTCCAAGGCCTTGAGGGGAGCATGGTGCGAATCCAGCGCCTGCAGGCAAAATCCATCCTGGCATGCCACCGCCAATTGCGTGCACACAACCTGCAAATGGTAGAAATGGCAAAGGGCTTTGGTGAGTTGGTGGCAAGCAACAAGGAGGTGGCACAAACAAACAGAGACATTGCCACAGGAATGGGACACATGACAACCGCCATCACACAGCTTTGTGCCAAGATGGAACATACTGAGCACACAAGGCGCAGGGATGCCCGTGTCCAAAACAGGGGAATTAACCGGCTTGCTGCCACAACGTCCCAGCTATGTCGCCGAGGGGTAAATTTGGAAGAGAGCCTGACACAAAACACTGCGGAGGTGACCAGGGGCATGGCCAGGATCACCAGTGCCATGGAGGCCCTCATCATATCTAATACAGTGGTCAATCCTGCCCTGGACGTGGCCGAGGCTGGAGACAGCAGCAGCCGCAGCAACCCGGCTAGCGCTGTGTCAGAGCCGCGCAGGAGCAGCAGGCGCTCCGCAGAGGCAGCAGGCCATGCTGAAGGGGGTGATCAGCATCCCAGTGGCACTGTGAAGCGCTTCAGAAAATGACTCTGCCAGTGTGGGTGAGGCAACCCGGGGAATTTCCAGTCCCCAAATACAATTTCATATTTTTACTTGTTGCACATCAGTGCTTGAACGTTCTTCCAACATTAAAAAAAAAAAAAAATTCACATCCATAACCTGTGTGTTCATCTGTACTCACTCAGAAATAGTTGTCTGTTATTTCCTCCCGTCTGTATCTGCCATCACTTGGTGTTGACACTCCAGCAGGTTGGGTTTGTGGCACAGCAATGTCGTCGTCATGGTCCTCGTAGTCTGACAACTCTACCTCAGTGCCCTTCTTGACCGCAAGGTTGTGCAACATTGCACAGACAGCAATTATCTTGCAGCAGGTGATGGGGGTATACTGCCTTGCACCTCCACTCTTGTGCAAGCATCTGAACCTGCTTTTCCAGATGCCAAAGGTCCGTTCTACCACATTCCTTGTGCTTTTGTGGGCCCGGTTATACCTCTTTTGGCTGGGTGTTGAGGGGTTGAGGTAGGGGGTGAGTATGAATGAGCGGAGGGCATATGCACTGTCGCCTAGAAGAAAAAGGGGTAACATTACTTACATGCATACATGTACTTCACACTGCTATTTTTGTTATGGGGGTCTGACAATGTGTCTCACCTAAGAGGTATCCTTCACCAAATTCCCCTGCCGTCAGCCATGCATGGATGCCGCTGCTTTGGAAGATGTAGGAGTCGTGGGTACTCCCTGGGAATTTTGCAACCAGGTCTGTGATGACGCACTTAGCGTTACAAATCACCTGCACATTTATGGTGTGCGTTGACATCCGATTACGGTATATGTATTCTGTGTCAGCAGGGGGGCAAATTGGAATGTGCGTGCCATCAATGCAGCCAATGATGTGGGGGAATCTTGCCATCTGGTAAAAGTCTGCTTTAGTTTGTACCAGTTCCGCATGGGTTGCAGGGAAGGAAATGTATTGGTCCATCCTCTGTATCATGGCGTCAAGGAATTCGTGGAATAACCTTGACAGGCTGCTCTGGGTCACCCCTCCTGCCACAGCAACTACACTTTGATAGCTGCCAGACGCAAGCAGGTGTAGGCTGCATAGCACCTGCACTTGTGTTGGGATTGCGTGTGCCCTTGGGGTGGGGTGGTCCAACAGTGGTTGGAGGTCCCTAATAAGGTCCAAAATGGTGTCTGAGTCCAGCCTGTATCTCTGTAGGATCTCTGCTTCTGTGAGCATGCACAGGGTCACCCTCTGCCTGTAGACCTGCTCCTCTCTCTGCCATTCCCTCTCTCCTTCCTCCTGTAGCCGTAGCCGTCTTGCAATGACATAAAATGCCGCCATAGTGCAAGAAGAATTGCATTTTGGGTCCGTTTTTATAGGTTGCACCTGGTTACCACCTGATTCCAATCCATGGTAAATACAGACTCTTAAATACCGATTTTTAGCCAAATTCGGTATTTCTGAGCTTACCTACATCTCACTCTTCATTTTTCACACTTCTTATTTACAGAATCGGCATTTTACTGATTCGGTAACTTTACCGATTCGGTAGAATTCCAGATTCGGTATATTTACCGATTCTGTATGTTAGCGAATCGGTAAAATTACCGAATCTGTGTTTTTTCCGAATCGGTATGTTACCGATTCGGTAGAATTACCGATTTGGTATATTTACCGATTCTGTATGTTAGAGAATCGGTAAAATTACCGAATCTGTGTTTTTTCCGAATCGGTATGTTACCGATTCGGTATAATTACCGATTTGGTAATTTACCGATTATGACGGATTTCGGACTCCTACATCCCGATGGTTCGATTCCCCTCGGTAACGGCCGAAAATCGGTATTTTCGGCCGTTACCGACCGACCTACATCTGGCCCTAGATTTCCAGATTTAATTGAAAAATGCATTATATCTAAAGGGGAAAGGCTGTTTTTAACTTTTGTCGACCTAACAGCAGCATTTGATTGCGTCATTCACGATAAATATGGCCTATTTTAGAGGGACTTGGGATCGACGTTTTATTAATCTCTTTCTTAAGGCAGCTATACGTAGGGACAAGGGCAAGGGTGCGTTTTGGTTGGGACGGAGACTGCACCAAGAACTTTAGAGTGATGAGAGGTGTCAGGCAAGGTTGCGTCCTAGCCCTATTTTTATTTACATTGTATATCAATGTTGTTGAAAAAACACTGGTTAAGGAGTGCAGGGACGTACCACTAGTAGCAACACGTCCTATCCCTGCAATATTATATGCGGACAATGCTGTTCTCATGGCCCGTGCGCCACTTGGGCTTCAAAGGGTGGTTAATTCCTTTTCAAATGTTATGTCTAATTTAGGCTTAACAATTAACTGCTCAAAAACGTTTGTCATGAATTGTGGGAAAGGCCCCAAGAAAAAGAATTACACTATTTTTATTAACTCTAATGCCATAGAGAGCACTGAAACTTTTTTGTATGTAGGGATCTTATTTGACTTCTCAGGCACCTGGACGCAGGCAATTAGGTCCAGAAGACTTTTGCTTAGTAAGTCCCTGATGTCACTGTGTAATTTTAGCAGAAAAATAGGAAAACGTGCACCGGGAGAACCGTTGCAAATCTATAGGGCAAAATGTGTTTGTATTGCAACGTATGGAGCAAGCATTTGTGGGTTTGCTAATGTTAAGTCGCTCCAGATAGCAAAAAAACTATTTTTTTAGGTTCCTCCTGGCAGTACCAGACAGCATGCCAAACTTTGTTTGCCATGCTGAACTTGGTATGCCATATTTAGAGGACTTGATTAGGATCCAACCTGTACTTTTGTGGCACAGGGTATGGACAACTGACGAGGCTGCTTTTAACAGACACTTACTGAAAGATGCTATGGGGTTGGATGGGGCCAAACATATTAGGTGGTTAAAATACGTTAAAACATTTGTATCACAATTAGGCCTTGGAGAATATTACAGCGACCCCTGCACTTTGTACAATGGGTCTAGGAAGGACCTTAAAAGCAGCTGTCTGCAATTCTTGAATGAACTGAGATATATGGGTGATAAGGAAAAAATAACAGTACAAGCGCATTGTCTCACTCTTGTTTCTGCGAACATACAGCTGTATATTCTGTTGCTCTCTGGAGATTATGATAGATTTCTGCTAACTCGTTTTAGGTTGAACATTTTGCACAGGTCACTAAGTTTCCCTGAATTAAATGACTGGTCAAGATCATTAGGTCAATGCCCGTGCGATGATGTTTCAGCACAGACGATCATGCAAGTATTATTTTTCTGCAAATTCTATTCTTATCCAAGAAAAAGATGCATCATACCAGTGTTAAAAAAATTGGGCCTGAGACAATGCCGACCAGCTTTTCTGGCACTACAATTTCTGGACAATTCATTTTTTATCGCCTCTGTTACTGTCTTTTTAAAAAATGTTTTTAGAATGCGTAAAACATCTGGGATTTAATATTTAAGTCTTATATTTTCCTTTTTGTACAAGTATTAACTGTGCTTTTATGGTGTACATTTTATTGTAACCGAATAAAGTTTGTTGAAACTATGGTAAAGAACAGATGCAACCTTCCTATTTCATGGATAACAGAACTGCAGACACCCGCATATTTCCTCATGATCACAGGAACCGGCGTAGAGCTCTTACTGTCAAACAGCAAGCAGGAGGCACCAGGCCTGCACCTGATGAGCCTATTCCAGAAGTGAGATTGCCTCCAACAAGTCCTGCTCGTGGCCTGCATGGCAGTGACTGAGGGTGCCAAAGCAAGCCCTGAGTTTGAGAACCAGTACAATAACCAAGCTACAGTTTAGCAAAAAGGAAGACTTCATATTCTCGCTTCATGTGTCATTGCTTCATACACCCACAGCAGCGGCCCTCACATCGCAATAATTCTCATTTCCCTTTATCCCTTTCTTTTTTTTTTGCACTTTCTATTTTGTTCTACTCACTGTGTGACATGCTAGTTATGCATATCAGTGTATGGTTTAGGCAATGGTCGAAGTGGGGAAAAAAAAGTAGGGGAACTGTCGGCAGAGAATCAGAGGACGGGAATAGCCCGAGGATTGGATCAGTGGGCAGAGTCAGAGGTGTGGCTAGAATGCACAAAACATCCAACTTTTCTATATTTGTTTGGCATTTCACTAACCAGTTTCAGCTTATTATGTTATTTAATTCAACCAATGCATACACACGATTAATTGAGGTTTAATAAGAGTTATTGACTTTAAAATACATTCATAAAGTGGGACATGTTTCCAATCACAGAATGTCCCAAATATGCTTAAAAGTGGAAGCATAAGACATTTGTCTCCAAGCCATGGAGTTTCTGTGCTCAGCAATTCTCCATTTTCCACAAGAATGGTTCAAACATGAATAGCAAAATATCTTAGTTTGCAAATGTTTTCCACATAATTATGGCCCTGCCATATTTGCCACATAATATATCACCTGCTGCACAATTTTACCAATTTAACAAAAAAAATGTGTCGTTCAAATGGATCAAAAGTTACAAAACAAATTGGCTTATGTTGCTGCGAAGTGGCAGCCCTTCACAAAGATTGACTGATCACCTTTCTCACTGCTGTATTTGTATGTTACACTGGTACTAATAAGGCAAAATCTTTCCAGAGACTGTTAGCATGTGTAAAATGTCAAAATAATAGTGTATCAGAAAATATACTGCATTATGCTGCAGCCTTTTTTTGCTGCATAATTTGGTCAACACTGCTGCATAATTTTGTCCTCCTTTGCTGCATAATTCCAGCGACCCCCAAATCAAGCAGCACATGCTAAAAGTGCTTGTGCATGAAGCAGAGAGACTGTGAAGTTTGCAAACTAAGGGGGATATTTACAAGGAAGTGGCGGAGCGTGTCGTTAGGCTCCTTGGCTTAACAACACACTTGGCCACTTCTGAAACGCAAAGCCATATTTACAAGAATGTGGTGCAGCCTTGCGTTTCACCCTGCGATGGCACTGAGTTTTATAAATTAGAGCCAACGCAGGCACCCTTGCACCAAAGTGCAAGGGTGTTTATGTGCAGTGGAGGATTGGTAATGTGTAGGAAGGTATCCCTTCCTGCACATAAACAATCCTAAAATGCCATTTTGTAACTTTCATGTGTGCTGTTTCGTGCAGCATACATGAAAGTTCCAAAATTGATTTTTTGGAAAAGGTTTGTTTATGTACAGGGAGGTACACTTTCCTGTACATAAACAAACCATGGCATTTTGCTTTTTCCATGCACAAGGCAGCACAAATGGAAGAAGCAAAAACGAGGAATAATAATGCATTTCTCCTCGTTTCGCCAACTTAAGACCAGGATTTTCCTGGTCTTAATTTTGGCACTGCCTCCTATGTATGCAACCCTTGTGCATAGGGGGCAGCGTCAAATACAATGTGTATTGCGGTGGAACACCCACCACAACACCCACTACACGCCCCTTTCCCACTAAGCTTGTGTGAAAGGGTGCCTTATGTACAAGACAGCGTTAAGCCACGTTAAGTGGCTTAACGCTGCTTTGTACACAAGGCATGGCCACAGGAAAATCACAAAAAGTGACGTTCCCATGGCGATGGGGCTTGTACATATGCCCCTTAGTTTGGAGTGCGTGCAAATCCTGCATTGCTGATCCCTGTTGATTTGCAGCTACTACTGCTGAAACAAGACCAATGGAGGCACCAATGGGTGAGACAGACTGGCCTCAAGGGCAGGGCTGGCTTTAGCGCTGGTGGCGCTCTGTACGATAATGTTTGTTGGTGCCCCCCAATGACCACCTACGCCACGGATTCCCTCACTACCACTCTTTTACAGTGCCCCTCAAGTCTCCATAACCACACTCTCTCGCAGATGCATTTAACTGGATTTACACCACCACTCATACCAGTGTGGGGTGGCGGAGCATTTCACATCGCACTCATTATAGAGAGACAATTAATCATATGTGTGTAAATCTCTGTATAGGAAATGTTACATAAGACAAAGGACTACAAGGTTTAGGAGCCACATGACCACTATGCTAGTAAGCAATACAGTTTAATATTGATTAGTCTGGAGAAACACAAACTGAGAATTTAAAACGTAATACCATGGATGGGGTTCTCTTTAATAATCAGAATTGATTTCCATCTGAATGAACACCTTTTGTAACATTAGGATAATCAAAGACTGGGGAAAAAACCATAACGCTGTAATATTTACTTTGCAGTTTGCATGCAGCACTTACTGACAGTTAATAGCTCACTGTTCTATGTTAGGGTTTCAATTTATAAACTGCAAGTAACAAAAGGATCTCTCTGACAAAAGCAGTGACTCACTGACCTATTTACATTAGGTGCACTTTGTGGTCTGCATGGTACATGTTCTTTGCAGCAGGTACATTAATCGTCTGCGTTACCTTTCCATGAGTTAAAACTTCCCCTAGAGAAAACTCTGATCTCACTCTGGGAAGAACATTAATCACCGGAGTTATCATGACATTTTTATTGTTGCTGAAAATTGCTGGAGGCCAGGAAATAGGCAGCAAATCCTTTTAGAACCATAATATACTTGCAAACATAATGCCCCCACCCAAAGTCAGCGCCCGTTGCTATCACACTGGTCGCACCGCCCTAGAGGATCCTGTGACCTCATTGACAGAGTCACTGTTGCTCTAGGGTGTGCTGCTACATAGGCCTTACCTACAAGACTGGAGGTGAACTTCAGTAAGGATTTTAGTGGACAGATTTCAAGGTTACCCGGCGCTTGCCACCGCTAGGGTGCACCTGCTGGTGCTAAGACACCAGGGCTTCTAAGGTCTAGCGGGCCATCTAAGGTCTAGCACGGGAATGTGTTCCCTCAGGCGAGTGGTCTGGGGGACTGGCCATGAAGGCTGAACCTGGTTCCCCAGTTCCAAATTTGACAGCTCTGACTATGGTGCCACATCCTCTCCCCACTGAACACCATACTGCCCCACTGAGAGAAACTCGCACTGCCTTCAACTACAACCCAATTGTGCCCCGCTATAAACACCTGGATGCAACTCAATTCAAATTACGCACTAGACAAGAAAATGCCTCCTGGCCGGGTCCGCCATCTTTGCCTGGACCTGTCACCTCCGCGCAGGCAGCTGACCATTCCAGGAATGCCGCCTCGCTCTATCGAAAGGATGGGGTGGGCCGCCACCTGTGTCAGCAGACCAGCACCATTGGGAAGCAGCGTAGAAAGGGCGCCAGTGAGTCGGGAGATTCGGAGCGGATGACGGAGGGGTCCGGAGCACTGTTAGAGTGTGACCGCCATCTTGACGCTCCAAGCCACGCCTCCATGTGTATATATATATATATATTTGTGTCTTATGTATATATGTATGTGTATGTATGTATGTATGTGTATGTATATGTTTGTATATATATATGTGTGTATATATATGTATATGTATATGTGTATGTATATATATGTGTGTGTGAATATATATGTATGGGTGTGTATGTATGTGTATATATATATATATGGGTGTGTGTATGTATGTGTATATATATATATATATATATGGGTGTGTGTACGTGTATAAAAATATGGGTGTTTATGTACATACAATCCCTGGATACAAGAAAAAAAACATGGGTGGCACATCCTTATCAGTTCAAGCAGCCAGAATATGGAACTCTTTAACACCCAATATAAGATCCACCGACCACCACCTTATCTTAAGAAAACTACTCAAGAATTGGCTCTCTCCCACATAAGCACCATACGCAAACGGAAATATAGAGCATATCCCTCTCTATATAAGCATTTATTTGTACTATAGATATGTAACTATATAGGAGTATTGCTTTGTTTAAACATGTAGAATAATTATGTTTTAAAAAAATGAAATAATTTTTTTTAGTACAACACTTGAAAACCCGAGTTTATCTAATGCATCTATAATCTACTTATGCTTACTTCCTTTATGCATCCATATATCTTCCATGTACTTGGATCTATATATTTATGACTTTCCTCCCCCTCAAAAAGTCCATATTCAATGCACTACACTATTTCTCACCTATACTTCTATCCATATCTTTCATCTACATATACTTACTTCCTTTATGCATCTATAAACTTTCCATGTACTTATGGATCTATATATTTATTACTTTCTTTTAATTCAGCATATCTAATGCACTACCCTATTTATCACCCTATACCTCTCTCAATATATCTTCTACCTCAGCTCTCTGACTCATCTCAAACCTCTTTCTACTGCCCTTTCCAATGCACTACCCTATTTCTCACCCTATACCTCTATCAATATATCCTCTACATCCACTCTCATTCATCTCAAACTCCATACCACTACTATGATCCCCAAAATAGCCCTTTCTAGATTCTCCCCAACTCTGCCCCTCCTTGCACCATCTGACACCTCTTTTACTATACTGATCCCCCAAAACAAGCCTTTCTAAACTCATCCCTCTGACTCTTCCCCTCCACATCCCTTTGTACTCATCCCAAGCCTCCCACTACTGCTATGACCTCCCAAAAAAGTCTAAATCATTCACTCTTCTATCTCCCCACTATCCTTTTCAATCAAAACAACAGGCTAACATGTCCACTTCTCAAACTTCATATTTCACTATACTAATTCACCACGAATCTATCATGGGGGTTCCAGAGTAGCGTGCTACTCGCCGAAGAAGCACTTCAACACCCCATCAGGGGGTAACAAATGCTATATATATATATATATATATATTCGCTCCACCACTCTTCCAAATTTTGAAGAAAAACGAGACACCCAGAGCTGCAAATTGAAGATTTATTTGGCAGATGAAAAAGTTTCCACGACGCGTTTCGCCATTACGACTTGGTCACGCTCGACTCGTGGTGTTGATAGCCATTTTTAAAACCCAACACCCAGTGCTCATAGAATTCATCACGGAAAACTGGCAGACATCTTGTAACGTGTTATTTTAACCGACAATTCATACTTGTTATACATGGAATTGGCATCTTATATTATCGTGTAATCACACTATATACATATAAATGATTCTCATATTGTACCATCATATTCTAGTACCTCTGAATCAATGTGGTTATTTCGAAAGTCTCTATGCATACTTTCATCACTTAGCGCAAACCGCATTTAGCGCAGATCTACGATACTTGATGTTACTGTATCTCATAGAATTCAAACCGAATTTCTAAACATTTCACTCTTTTTGTATTAGCGAGCAAGACTCCACGCTATAGGTTGATTCCTTGGTAACCTAGCAACACAAAATAACTTTTGTCCGGTCAACATTGTCATTGTGTTCCAACATGGCGTATATCATTTGACCTTTCAGTAGGATAATATAACCGTGCTCCATGAACCGTACAGCCCAAGTAGGCATACCGCCTTCAATTTTGCAGTTCATGTGTTGCCACCAAAGTTCTTTCGTAAACCTATCTGCCCTAGTGGGCATATTCCTTCGACAACCAAAATAAGTCTTACTGGGATGATAACACTGCATCAAAGCAATTAACCAATTAATTCAATTATGTCCTTTGTTCCACCATGTTTCATGTCTTGCCGTATAGACAGTTATGTTCCTCAATTACCCCGTGATGTGTGAAATCTAAAAGTAAAAGTATCATATTTTAAAATCAAGAAAGCCACGGACAAATAAAACGTTATTGCTGTAAACATTTAGATTTATGCTTCATTCATATAAATGTATTGACAATTCCTCTGTAATGTTCAGCCCTTTAGGTGTCAAACATGCAAAATCCACAATGTACTTCGACTCTAATTTTCTGAGTGATAATTCTCGATTACCACCTCTCAATCCAAGGTCAACACTGTCAATCACCACCAGCTGAACAAGTTTCTCATTCTGCATGTGCATTGCTGTAAAATGTCTGGCAACAGGATATGATTTATTATTGTTATGTATGGCACGTAGGTGTTCCAACACTCTTTTCTTTGCAGGATGTTTGGTACTACCCACGTACCATTTGTTGCACGGACAAATTAATATATACACACTGTAGGGGGTGTTACATGACAATCGTTTGCGAATATTAATCTCTCTGTTGGTATTCGGGACTATTAAGGATTTACAGTTCCTACTGAATCTGCAAGCTTTGCATTTACGGCAACAAGTAAAGCCCACATTTTCCTGATCATTTGAAAACATTTTCGAACTTACATAGTTGTGACTGAGTTCGTCTTTGAGTGATTTTCCTTTTCGGAATGTAATTTGGGGATTATCGTTCAGATATTTCTTAAGATGACTATCTGTTTGTAAAACATGCCAATGTTTTTTGAAAACCCTGCGTACCTCATGTGCCTGCCCAGAGAAGGTGGTTATGAATCTAACATTCTCTGATTCCTCTTTCTCACTTCTAGGATTGAGTAATTCCTCCCTGTTTTTGGCAGCAACTCGTTCTTTCGCTGCAGTGATTACTTTCTGACTGTAACCTCTACATTGAAATCTTTCACACATAACCTTTTCTTCATCTTGGTATGCTTTTTGTGTGCTACAATTCCGTTTGGCCCGCAGCAATTCCCCATAAGGAATGCTACACACTAAGCTACGGGGATGGCAACTATTGGCATTTAAAAATGCTGTTGCCCGCTGTCTTTTTTCGAAAAAGTCTGGTATTCAGTTGATTATTGCTCACTTCTACAATCACATCCAAAAATTCAATCATCTGGTGGTGAATGTGTTCTGTTAGTCTCAAATTCAAATGATTTTGGTTGAGTTTCTCAATAAATAACCTCACCGATATCTCATCCCCACACCAAATGAAAAAAATATCGTCTATGTATCTAAGCCACAGGGCAACCTGATCGAATTCTGCCATTTCTCTGACGACCTGCTCCTCCCACCAGCCCATGAATAAATTTGCGTAGCTGGGGGCGAAGCAGGTCCCCTTGGCTGTGCCCTGTGACTGTCGATACAAGATGTCATTGAACCAAAAAAAATTATTCTTAAGACAAAACTCAATCATATCAATGATCATCTCTGAATGTTGTAAGTAGGAAACTGACCGTGTTTTGAGAAAATGTTTAATTGCCTCCAAGCCATGTTCGTGTCGAATGCAAGTATACAAACTGCTTACATCCAGTGTAACCAGTATGTATTGTTTTTCCCAGTGTATTCCATTGACCACTGTTAGGAAATGTGTGGTATCTTTGATATAAGATGGAAGGGACATTACGTATGTTCTAAGGTAGTGATCTATGTACTTAGATGTATGCTCAAGCAGGGAGCCAATCGATGATACGATCGGACGCCCTGGTGGATTTAAGGGATCTTTGTGTAATTTGGGGAGAAGATATAACACCGGTATTCTGGGATGTGCACAGTATAGGTATTTATATTCATCATTCTCCAATAATCCTTTATCATTCCACTCCAATAGAAGATCTCTAAAATTGTTATTAGATTTAAGCAATTCATCACAATTTGTCACACAATAACAATTAATGTCACTTAGTTGACGTTGGCCCTCTTCCAAATAATTGGTCTTATCTAGTACCACCACATTCCCTTCTTTATCACTTTGTCTAATGACAATATTGTGATCAGCTTTTAAATTGTCAATTGCTGTGAGTTGATCACAGGTCAAGTTTTTGTTAGTTCGTGCAGTTTTCTGATTGCGTATTTGCATTAGGTCTTTTAAAACGCCTCTTTCAAAGACGTCAATCGCATCGCATTGAACAGCCGGCAGAAAGATTGACTTTGGTTTAAAGGCAGATCCTGGATTTATCCCTACATTTGCACCAAAGTCATCCCCATCTATATTGACTGTGTTTGCGGGATCAGAGTTAAGGACATGCATTAATTCTATATCATATGTGTCAAGGTTACTGATAGTGGTAGAAGTACTCACACGTTCATCAAAATGTGGTTTCGTCGCAAACCACTTCTTCAGCTTTAGTTTTCTTGAAAACATGAATAGATCAATCCGAGTTTCAACAAAGTTCATATTGCTGGAAGGACAGAACGATAATCCAAGAGCCAAAATATTTTCTTCATCCTTCATCCTTCGAGCGTGACCAAGCCGTAATGGCGAAACGCGTCGTGGAAACTTTTTCATCTGCCAAATAAATCTTCGATTTGCAGCTCTGGGTGTCTCGTTTTCTTCAAAATTTGGAAGAGTGGTGGAGCGAATTGGATAGCCTGCTGGTGGCTACAGCGAGACCGCCCGAGACAGCGTGACTTTTTTCAAGGATGAAGAAAATATTTTGGCTCTTGGATTATCGTTCTGTCCTTCCAGCAATATGAACTTTGTTGAAACTCGGATTGATCTATTCATGTTTTCAAGAAAACTAAAGCTGAAGAAGTGGTTCGCGACGAAACCACATTTTGATGAACGTGTGAGTACTTCTACCACTATCACTACCACTTCTATGCCAACCTTTGTCCCTCTTCTATTGCTCTTCTACCCTTCTCAATCCAAGTAACTGACTAACATAGCCACCACTCAACTTACTTTCATATTTCACTATGCTAATTCACCACTAATCCTTTATGGGTTCCGGGTGAGCGTGGTCCTTGCCGAAAAAAGCGCTTCAACACCCCATCAGGGATAACAAGCGCTAGATAAATGCAAACTTTTTTCCCTCTTCTATCCCTCCTCTATCCTCCCTAATCCAAATAACTGACTAACCTATCCATCACTCAAATTACTTTCATATTTCACTATACTAATTCAACACTAATCCTTTATGGGTTCCAGAGTAGCGTGCTACTTGCCGAAAAAGTGCTTCAACGCCTCATCAGGGGTAGTAAACTCTATATAAATGCAATTACAATACAATACAATACAATACAACTGGGAAACAGGACAGTGCCATACATTTATTTAGATTATTTCTAGAGCACCAAACCTCACATGCTTACTCTGAAGTAGAATTTTACTCCATTTTAATTTTAAAAAATGCCCCTTCACTTCCAATTGCGACAGCTGGAGGAACAACCCACCTGAACCATACAGTCCTACAGTAAGGTTACAACAGCAATTGAATGCACTGCTGCACCAATGTACCAGCAGATGTTTGTTCAGGAGGAGAGGAAGGGAGAGTTTAAAAGGAGGTACTTAACTTCTTTTTTTTAACTCTGTAAAAGAGCAGTTATTACAAATGGCAGGGGGGCAAAGTACCAGACTTTGGGTGCACAGTTGGTAAAGAATTGAATCATGGTGTATTTTTATGATGACTGGGGTTTCAAGAAGCGTTGCTCTAAAACTGAGTAGTTGTTGAAATCCTCCTGAGATAATAAACGTCTTTGACAATCGATATGAGTGCAAACATTTGTGCCATAAGCATTCAAGCATTGTTATTGTGAGTCTTACTAAATTCAGTATTAAATATGGTTATCAGTGGAATGTGTAGTAAAAATTTACAGAGGAGATTGAATGCCTGTGAGGTCTACAGTCTACGTGAAGACACTGATTATAACTGACCTGAATCATTTGATGTTTGTGTTGTCTCCCAAGGTGCATCATTTAACAACCTTAGTCTTTGGCTATTGTATATAGAAGAACATTCAGACATGTAATTATTAATATTTATAGGTGAATTAAATAGCCCCAACTCTTTTAATGGTGTCAGTAAATGCTGGAAATAAGTTACACCTCTTTGTGCTCTTTGAAGTTTGGGAAAAGTTATATGAAAGAAAATAATATCTGTGCATCAAATATAAAAAAATGTATTTCGGAAAAGGGGAATAGTGCTGGAAGCAATTTAAAGTCACATTGGAAAAGAGGACCAACCCATGTCCTGAGAAAAATGGTATACATTACTGCAAAAGGCGTAACTCTTTGAGGCAAAATGTCACATACACAATAGGAGCAACATGGGGATCCAGAAGTCAGACCTCCCCCACCCCATCAATTATAAACACTGCTAGGTCTGACCTCCAAGAGCAGTCAGTCACAAACTTTTGAAACTCCTGGAAGTTATTACAATCGTTGGAAAAACCTTCTCAGTACAATACACAAACTGATTAGTTCTTGCTCCTCTAATTTAAAAAGATTTGTCAATAACCACATCAAATACACATACCACTGTGGCACAAAACCTTCACATCAATGTGTATGCCAAACTCAACATATGAGAAAGTGATAAAAATATAAAAAATATAAAAAATGTGTGAGAAAGGCTAGAATGCACCTCACGTGCGCAAACCCACAGGGCTGCTGCATGGTACACGCCAGTATGCCCATGTTATCATCATCGATTACTTGCATAGCCTTAACAAAGAATAAAGAAAAAGATGTGTGTATTAAAATTCCACAGAGGTGGAAAGTCAAACAAAAAAGTGTGTGACAGACAACACTGAGACTCTGTGGCTCACTCAGTGTTCCCTCATCCCCAACCGTACAAAGAGAACCAAGTTCTCAAAAATTAAGAAAGAGGTATCATTCACATACAGCACATCCTTTATTCAATGTGAGTGTCCTCAATTTAAAAAGCAGGCATGTATCTGGCCATTTTCACTTGCCAAAGGCCAACATGATTCGTTGCCAAACAATCTAGGCAACTTCGTCATGGCTGTCGGGGAACTAATCTTCACCTCAGTCCTTTTTCATACCAAATCGAGTGGCTGCTTGTGTCCAGTGTACTTCAACCACCTTCAGTAAAGGAACTTGTGCCAAATGATCGCGTTCTGCTTTAAAGACTGTAATTGTCAGTCTCCATCGCACTCGTGAGATATCTTTGCATTCTCTCGTCCTCCCCGAACCAGGCAAAATGTCACAACAACTTGCATGCAATGCATGTGTCTCAAACTACAAGAGGTGGAGTTCATATGAAGCACATTTTGTCAGTTTGGTGACATGTTCAGTCAGATTCAGATTCAAAATACTTTATTCGGTTAAAAGGAAAAATAACCATAAAAGTAGCATGAAAGATACAGTTTACAGGGGAGTCATGGTTCATTATTTAAAATACATGTGTACAACATAAAGATTAATTCATTTGAATCAATTTACGACATTTAAAAACAGATTTAAGAAATTCACCAAGTGAGGCTACCATAAAAACAGTTTCCATTTTCTGGCACTCTAAAAACGCTAAGCGACATCTGTATATATTTAAATCTTTAAGAATAGGGATGATAAGTTTCTTTCGGAAGAAGGTATAAAATTTACAAAAGAATAAAATATGTATATCAGACTGTGGGGACACATCATCACATGGACAAAAGGATAGTTCTTTTGACCAACAATTCATCACAGGAAAAGATAAAACCCTAAAGACAATGTTGAGTCTGAACCGGGTTAAAAGAAAACGTTCATGGTTGGACATATACAATGATAAGTATGGCTGTAGTTTCTCTCCACATAAAATATCCTGATGAGCAGAAACAGTCTTTTTTCTTGCCTCCTCTAAATGTCTTTTGTCCCTGAGATAAGTAATACACAAATTGTTCAGGTCCCTTCTTGATATGTATGCCATTGATAAGGGATCCTCAAAGTATTGGGCACAATTTAATTCCTCAAGAAAGTTTCTGACATAACATATCCATTTAAAATCATTAATATTGTCCAATGCTAAAATGTCCTTTAAGATGGCCCGGTTAACCACACATTCATCATTTGTCCAAACCCTGTGCCAAAGAAGGATTGGCTGGATCTTAATCGTATCGGTAACATAAAGTACTCCCAATTCAACATGGCATATCATAGTTGCAGTACTTTCAGGCACGGACAAGATGTAACGTAAAAATTTGTTTTCCATAGTTTGAATTGAGCTAATATTTGAGTAACCCCACAAACCTGATCCATAGGTGGCTACAGCTAAACAAGTTGCCTTATAAATAGTTAAAATTTCCTTTATGGGTTTTTTCCCTAGTTTTTTCATGAAATATTGTAAGGCCATAATAGTTTTGGAAAACAACAGGGATCTAGCATAGATTGCACTAGTCCATGAGCCACTTTCATGAAACAGAATTCCCAGATATGGGAAGGTGGAGGTCTTTTCTAAGGGATTGGAATTTATAAAAATTGGCTTCGAATGCTTGCTTGTTCTTGACCCACAATACATAGACAGAGTTTTGGAGCAGTTGATTTTCAAGTCTAAGCCAAGCATGAAACTATTAAAAGATGTAACCAAGGTTTGTAGTGCCATTGGGGTTCGTGCCATCAAAACAGCGTCGTCAGCGTACATCAGGGCAGGGACAGACCTTCCACCCACCATTGGCATGTCCCTACCCTCCTGCACGAGACGTTTCTCCAAGCCATTTATATATAGCAAAAATAAAAAGGGGGCTAAAACGCACCCTTGGCGTACACCCCGGCCAATCACAAATTGTCTACTACATTCTCCATCTTTCCCATGACGGACACTTGCAGTGGCCCCGGAATATAGATCTCGCAAAAAGCATATAATAGCATTGTCTACCCCCAATTCGACCATAATTGCCCACAATTTATTGTGTGACACACAATCAAAAGCTGACGAAAACTCAACAAAAGTGAGGTATAGACGTTGTTTTTTAACCCTTATATACTTCTGTTGCAAGATAAACAAATTCAATCCTTGCTCTATAGTCCCTAAACCCCTTTGGAACCCAAATTGAAAATCGCTTAGCACCCCATTATCTTCTGCCCAGATTTGCAGCTTATCTAAAACCACTCTCCCCAAAATTTTTATAGAAGAGTCCAATAAAGAAATTGGCCTGTAACACATGCAATTCTGCCTGTCACCTTTCTTGAAGATTGGGACTATAGTCGATGTAAACCAAGTAGGAACTAAACCTTTTGCCAAGGCAACATTAAAAAGCTGGACAAGCAATGGCCCCCATAATTCGGTATTGGCCTTATAGAGGTCTGCTGGTATTCCATCTGGTCCAGCCGCCTTACCCCCCTTAGTTGCCTTCAAGCTCGCAAGGACTTCAGGAAGGGTTACAACCAAGACTTTGGATGTATCTAAGTCTAACGGCGTAGGGTCCTGGCCTGTATCGAGGACTGGTTCCACAGCCCTGTAAAGGGAGGAAAAGTGCGCCACCCACTCATCTTCTGGGATGGCGATTTCCATGCGTGCCTTTTTTTCATATAGAAGGGGGGGTATTAATAACCCTCCAAAAAGCTGCCGGATCCTTGGATTGTGACGCCGCACATAATTCATCCCAAGCCTCCTTTCTTATGGAGACCTTCCTGTCCTTCAGTACTATATTATAGTCCCTCCTCAAAATTCTAATTTGGGTTACATCCCTTGGTCTTTTGTGGATCGCATGTCTAAGCTTTAATAAGGCTTTAGTACATTTCTTATCGAACCATTTTCTATTGTGTTTTAGGGAGTTTTTCCTTGCAACCCATAACACCTCCTTAATTGCAATAGAAATAATGTTAAAATGATTTAAGATTTCAAAACTCTCGGCATGCTCATTCAAACAGATCAAAAAGCTACTCATACACTTATTCAGTAATTTGGACAAAAAAATCAACCGGGACCACTCTACTCCATTTAAGGCTATAACCATTTTGGGTACCTAACTTCACATCCTGCATCATATAGTTGGAACCTACTATATGATCGGGTACAGCAAATAGGTTCTCAATTTTTACTACCTGTGGGTAGTGGTCGCTTAATGGTAGGTCCATAATACTAGAGCTAATCAATCTGCCCGCAGAGCTATTTGTACACAAACTAAAATCAATAATAGATGAAGCCCCCCGCCCCACAAATGTTGGAACAAATGGCATTGTGTGGTGGGCTAGCTCATTTGTAAACCCAAGATCAAAATTAAAAATCATCTCATTTAAAGAATCACCCAAAAGGGTATGTTCAAAATGCCCCAAAAGGGTATGTTCAAAATGCCATGTTCAGTCATATTGATGGCAGAGTTGACGATGAAGGTCTAGAGTTAGAAGTCTGTAGAGAGCCTTGTTTTTCAGAAAGCATCAAGCTTAATGGAAATAATGTGACGTGAGGTGTTTCTAGAGTGGCTATATAGTACTCTAGCGGCGAAGTTTACGGTTGTATCAAGGTGAGGAAGATGAGAAACTACAACTTAAAGGCTATTACAGTAGTCTGGTTTGTCGATACTCAATGAGGTAGTACACCCTTGGCTGTGTGGAATTGAGGGCAGACTTTAATTACATTTAGGATCTGATATCTCACTAAATTGCCTATAATGGTAATGAAAGATTTCAGCCATGTAAAATGACTGAAAAAACCCTCAGAGTTCTTGCAGGAGTGGTAAAAGTCAGTGTGTCAGGAGAGGTAGGAGTAAAGGTTTTAGTAAAAGAAGAGGGAAAGTACAAGTCCATCTTGGATGAGTTCAGCATGAGCGAATGTTGGACTACACAATGATAGATGGTAGAGAGTCCTATATATGTGGTTGTAGACAGTTGGGAAAGAGAAAAAAAATCAAGTGTCATCAGAATATAACAAAAGAGGGGATGGTTTTACCAAAGAAAAAGATATACAATGAATCAAGAGGAGGACACAAGGCAGAGTTTTGAGCAATGTGAACAAATAGTCGGAAGAGATGTGTGCTTTATACAAGGTAAATTTAAACATTGTCTAAGTTCTGTGAGCATGCAATCACAAAACATATTGATCTGTCTGCGGAGATAAAAAAAAGGGGAGGGTCCTAAAATGGGGGTTCCCCATGTAATTTTCAATATGTACAAAGTAAAAGTATATTTATTACAGGTAATAAAAAACATAATATTTTACACAGCTGAATCAATAAAAGTTACATGTACATTAAGATGCATTTTAATAAAAAAATGGCTGAACGGAATTAAGCCAAATTTGACTCAGAACAAGATATTTACTGCAAAAAAGATCTTTTTGTGATGTGGTGTAAATGTGTTTAGCTGTTTCTGAGAAAGTAAGGTTCAAAGGTCCGTGATCTCTGGATGGATGGTTCCAAGGGAGCACAGAGGTACACCTGTGGTACCGCAATATTTTGTTTGGGGGAAAAACAGTGATCTTATTGGGCAAGAGAGCTTTTTCCACTGGACCCCTTTGGTACTGCTCGATCAACTGATCCCTGGAACAGAGGAATCTGATTTGCTGGCTGCAACATCATAAAAAATTCTGTGGCTACCATTACAGAACATGGGGATTCAGTCCCTGTGTCCTGAAATTAGGGTAAAAAAGCCATAACAGATGGTGAGGGATTCCCTGAACCTTGTGGGTCCATTTGACAAAAAATGGTGCGAGTCCCAGGGTACTCCTGCAGGACAGAGCAATGCGCCTGTGAGGTACCTCAGGACTCTTGTGGTACCCAGAGCTACCCTCCCGCATGGCCCTGTGGTACCATGGTATCATCATGTTTTTATGAGTTTAAGTGTCTTTGGTGGTTGTGCAACTGTGGGGGGTTTCCAGCAAGGGGTACTGGTTGCCTGAAAGGGGCTGGGCACCTTTGAGGGGTTGTGCGCAGCGTCTGGCCCAGCAGTTTACGCCACACCATGCACAGCCAAGGGCTGTACACAGTGGAGAGGTGGGTGCCCGCCGGGGGCTGGATGCAGGTAATGACTGCAGTCTCTCTTCACATGTACATTTTCCCTTATAGTAACTTTATCCCATAATGAATTTATTTCAAACACATTGCAGTACAAATCTTATTATGGTAAAATAAATTCATAATACAGTTTAAGAGAGCTAATTCATAAATTCATATAGATCGCTAGAAAAATATATAAATAACTTTCATTCATTGCTAAGATTCACATTTGATGCTACCTAGGTTACATACATGGGAGGCATGTCCATAATATTTAAATGTTTTAAATTGTCACTGGAAATAAGCTTCTGAATCAGAGACTCCTTTAATCTTTTGTACCCCAGTGGATGGGGGGTCAGCTAATGGCCCCAGAGGTGCAAGATGGGAATACTATCTGAATCTGAACATGTTGTCTGAGGTAATACTATTTTAATTCAATCCTTTTACCCCAGTGGGCTTACTCTCCTTTGTTGCCTAGCTGAAGAACACCTACTGGGGAAGTTGTTATACAGAGTAGAGTGGGACAAGACTAAGATATAGACTAACATTTATTAACCTATTCATTTCCAGGTACCCAAGTGGGACAAACTACGTACCGGCACCCACCATTTGTGTCCACAACATATTCATACTATAAAATAAATATCATTATAAAAAGCAATTTCCAGACAAGGGTAACATTTAAACAAATACTCCAGCAGTTGCTTGGCACGGATTTGAATAGACACCCAAATCCCAGACATGCAGTTCACTCTTCTAATCGATATAGATTTTCCAACTCCTCATTCTTATTTAGGTGTTCTGGGTGTTTGGTGAGAAGATCCATGATATGCCTTGATCCGAATCAGCATAATAATTTCACTCTGTCCTCTTCTTTCCTGAGCGGTGCCACCCTATTAATTCCCAAAAATTCATAGGGTGCCACAATTCTAATTTTGAATACGTATCTACTAACTATAACGTCCCTGTATAAATATATTTTTTTTTCAGGGAATAAAGCAAAGGTTACAGGGACGTTATAGTTAGGTTGACATTCCACTCGTACAAAACCAGAGAAATTCAGTCGTTATAGTTAGCTGAGCTAACTATAACTCACGCCCCTCCAATGCACTGCTTATTACCTCATATATTACATCATTCAATATATTGTCAGTAACATCACTGATGAGTTAAATATATATACACCAAGGAGTATTGTTGAATCAGTGGATTTATGAATGACTGTATGGATGACTCAGTGGGTGCATGACTGACTGTATAAATGAGTGATTAGGTGTCTCAGTGAATGTATGGGTGAGTGACTGGTTGCGTGAATGTGTGTATCTGTCTGTCAGTTGATGTCTAAGTGGGTGTATAAGTGTGTTAGTGGGTACATGAATTGCTATGTGGTTGATTGATTGGTTGTCTGACTATGTCTATGGTTGTCTGGGTGTCTATGTTTGTGAGTGAGGAGGTGTGTGACTGGTTGTATGGATCAGTGAGCGAGTCAGTGGCTGTATGGGGTACTGTTGCATGTGTGAGTTGTTGTATGAGTGAGTGAGTGTCTGCATGACAAGGTCAGTGATTGAGGGCATGTGTCAGTATGGGTGAGTAACTGAGTATGTGAAATGCAGTGTATGTGAGTGATGGGATATATGAGTGACCGTATGCATGAGTGAGTAAATATGAGAGTGGCTATATGGATGAGAGCATGCTTCTGTCAGTGACTGTATAGCTGAGTGAGTATGGGTTACTATTTGTATGAGTAAGTAAGTAGGTGGGTGTGTAACTGTTTGGGTGAGTAAGTGGCTCTATGGCTGTATGGACGAGTCTCTAGGTGTGTGAGTAAGCATGGGCGGATTTAGCGAATCTGGCGTACGCGAACTTGCGTATTTACGGATTCGCAATCCGCAAAATCCGCGAACTCTCGCGAATTTGCGGATTTTTGTGTTTTTTTGTGTTCGCAAGGGTTTCTGCCAGTTCGCGAGGTTTGTTTACCAGTTCGCAATTGCAAACTTACTTTTCGGCTCGCAACGGCCACGACTATGTTGTTTCTACGTCTGGTTCATCATCACAGGTTCACAGCACCCTCTGTTTCACCACTGCCACCCTCTGGTACACCCATGCCACCCTCTGGTACATCCTCACTGCCACCCTCTGGTTGGTTTATCACTGTAGATTATGGGGGTGAAAAAAAGCAAGCACACCTGCCCTGCTTCAACTACCATGAATTAATTTGGGGTTGATTAATGTGTCACTGATTTTTAAACTTCCAGTCTGGCTGGCACCTGCTTCCTTCCTTATCTGTAATTTGCTTTCTGTTGCAGTGCATTTTTTTTTCACAGGACCTTTATGGCCTACTTGTAGCTATTGTATGAGCCTGCTGTGAGGGTCAGAGCAGGGTCATAGAATAGTTGCAAATAGGCAACTGAACTCTGGAGGGGCCCCTCAGGAAGCACTAGAGTGAATGGTTACTAATGTTAAGAATGAACTTTTGCACCTGCTGATTGCTTTTAGTTTTGCAAAAATCTTTTTTCTGCAATTTCGCGCAATTTGCGGGGCGCGAATCCGTGCGAGATCGTTTTCGGAAGCCGCGAATTCGTGCGAATACACGATTTGTTTTTTGCTCGCGTGATTTTTTGCATGTTCGCAAGCCGCTTGTAGCGCAACGTTTGCGAAGTTACCCTAGCGGTCGTACATGGGCGCAGCCATCTTGTTTGCGCGACGTAATTCTGTTTACGGGCGCTATGTGTAATCTCGCAAAGTGTGCGGCTCGCTCGTAAATGTTCGCGTGTGATCGCGAGGAAAATCTTGTGCGAACTTACCCACGCGGTCGTGAACGGGCGCGGCCATCTTGTTTCTCATTCATTGCTATGGTTCTGGGCATGCTCTCTGTATCCTTTCTTAATCTCTGCCATCCTTTGCTTGTTTGAAGTTTATTTTGATCTATTTTACTCATTATCTATCCCTCTATTTTTCTTGCTCTATATTTTTGTGTTTTCTGCTACTTTTTGTTCATTTTAAACTACTTTTTTAAACGCTTTTCTTTTCTTCTTCCCTGTTCTATTTCTTCTTTCTTATTTTGCTTCCTTTCTGCCCAGACCATGGCAAAGGGAGCCGGGAAGAAGCCCGCAAAGGGGAAGGGTCCCGCACCCCGTGCCCGGCTCTCGTGCAGGCGTTTGAGGGCGGAGACAGTTGTAGCTCGGGAGATTTTTAGTGCGGAGGAAGTGGCCGCACTAGTCTTTCACGTCCAGTGCCGCCTCCCCAAGACCATCATGGGAGGCGGCAGGATCGCTACCGGCTACGGGATCCGGGAGCGCCGGAAGCGGTGGGAGCAGGTGTGCCGGGCCATGTTTGAACACTCTGGGGTCCGGCGCACCTATAACCAGGCCACCCACCGCTGGACGGATCTCATTGACCGGGAACGCGACTTGCTGGACGTGGTCGGCGTAGAGATCCCCGGGCTTGGTGAGTAGTAGTAGCTATTTCTATCTATTTCATCACTACTCTGTTTTATCCCGCTCTGTGTGTTTTTATATTGCAAATTTTTGTTTTTTACCAAGAGCAATAATGCTGCCGATTACATTGTAGGTAAATTATATTTCAAAATCTTCTATGCATTTCAGGTGCACTGCTCTCCTTCTCAGTAAC
This sequence comes from Lissotriton helveticus, assembly GCF_964261635.1. NCBI lineage: Eukaryota > Metazoa > Chordata > Amphibia > Caudata > Salamandridae > Lissotriton > Lissotriton helveticus. The sequence continues at coordinate 768,272,985 of NC_136063.1, read as the reverse complement.
CTTGCTGCTATGCTTATTTGTTTTCTATTTTGTGTTCATTTCATTGGCCTGAGAAATTATGTATGAGTGTAGTGTAAAGAACTGCGTAATGCTAGACACTAAGGGTCAGATTTTCAATTACCGGCGCATCCCTGCAAAGTAGCAGGGATGCGCCAGTAATTGTGCGCCATGCCACCACCACCCATGGTGCGCCGTATTTACAATGTTTTTTTAACAGAGACAGTGGTCCCTAAAGTAACTAAGTAAATTAAATACAAAATAGACTAAATAGTTCTATATTGGTGTCCAGCCGGACAGTTTAATTATATTTAATAAGAAATTCGTATAAAAAATTTCGGTTAAAAGATATAAGTGGGACACCAGCCGGTGCCCGACTCAACAACCTTCACCAGGGAGAGACATACAACATAATTTTTGTAGGCAAAACAAAAGGCAGTCTGATTAGTATGAAATATATACAGACTATTCATAAATTACACATATGCACACATCAATACTGATAGAATAGTGACATTTGTGTATTTGGTCGACAACGTTTCGAACTACCATTAGTTAAGAGTTCATCTTCAGGACACTTGATCCTTTGCCTATTTACAAATGCTAACATAATTACCCATATTAGTGGTACAATTGGAAATTAACAATTAACATCAGAATGGACATACGAATACATGTAAGGGAAAAGAAAGAAATAGAACAGAATGATTAGAAGGTTTTAAAAAAATAGAAAGATTGGCATGTAAGTTAACCACAACTTAGATTACATTAAACAAGATCACTTTTGACCAGACAACTTACATTTGCTCAATTATGGGTGACTAATAGCACCAACCCATGCAACCCATGTGACATGGTTCTCAACCTATACAGAAATTTGGGCAGACAACACACTATATACTGGGGAACTCCCTGGTGAAGGTTGTTGAGTCAGGCACCGGCTGGTGTCCCACTTATATCTTTTAACCGAAATTTTTGATACGAATTTCTTATTAAATATAATTAAACTGTCCGGCTGGACACCAATATAGAACTATTTAGTCTATTTTGTATTTAATTTACTTAGTTACTTTAGGGACCACTGTCTCTGTTAAAAAAGTATTACCCATAGGTCCCTAACAATTGCGCCTTGGGTTCCCTTGTGTTGTAAAAAATTTATTTACAATGTGGCGCACCATGGGCCCAAAACGTCACAGAAGCCTTACGCATCTGTGCCGTAAAGGCGGCGCATTGCTGGAGTTGCGTGCCAACGATGGCGCAGCTCCAGCAATGCTCTGGGGTGCCCTATCTCCCCAATGCTGCATCAAGCCGTACGTCGGCTTCAAGCAGGCGCAGGGTTTGACTCACGCATCATTGTCCTAAAAGTGACTGATTGACATCTTGTAGATTTCCCTCAGCCACTTTTAGGATTCTTTCCTGCGCAGGAACGCCCTCCCTTGCGCCGGAACGCCCCCTGATGGCGCAGGGCTTTACAACGTGATGCATCTCCCATATGCGTCACTTTGTTAATATACGCCGCACCATGGCGCCTCTTTTGTTCCGCCGCTGCGTCACAAAAGTCACGCTACAATGGAGCAAAAGAGCCGCAAGGGGCTTCTAAATCAGCCCCTACAGACTCAAGTTCAGTCCTTCCTTTAGACACATGGCTATAAGAAGAAATAGTGGTGGTGGTCGGTGTATTGATAGTTTGAGTATTCACTGATCTGCAAGCACGATGGACTTTGTCTGTCACTTCGCGTGCTGCGGACTGCTGCCTGCCAGGCATAGGCAAACCTTTTTAGTAGTTTGTTTAGTGAGTTACATAGGAACTTTCCAAGTCAACGGTCCGCAAATCAATAACGTAGTAGACCACATGAGATCGGTCAATATATCCCGTGGAATAGTTGTCTATTTGCTATTTCGCCAAAATATTTTGTTATGTTTGAAATGTTTGATTTGGTTGACTAATATCATCCATGTTTTCTGGTCTTTCTTTCTTTCATGTTGTACATCAGCTCCCCCCAGGGGCAAGAGGACACAGGAGGAGGAGGAGGAGGGTGCTGTTCAGGATGCAGGCCAGGAGCGATCAGGCGAGGGCTCCTTTGCTGGCCCCAGTAAGTTTTAATTTTAATATAGAGTACCTATTTTTTCCTAGCGTTCCTCATTCGATTTTTTCTAAATCGTCTTTGATCTTCTTGTAGACTTTTGGTTTGGCTAGTAGGATAATCCATTCTACTACTGTTGCAGGGACAAATCTGCACAAACAGAACTATGGACACTAAATAATGCATTGCTTAGCTTATCAATTATAATAGGTGCTGTTAGACTTTCCACATACCTCAGTGATAACAGACTTTGTAGTTGAACCCCCAATCTCCTTACTGACTAGATAGTGTGGCAGAGTCATTTAGCTCCCAAAGTCACCGATGATTGATCCCCAATGATGATTATATTATCCAACGCAGGACAAGAGTACGGAGTCAGGGTCAAGAAGTGTCAGAGGCACGGACTCATGCTTGCAAAAATTCCACAACCTTTAGCTCATCCACTCTAGTCTGGAGGACCAAAAACCACAGAGTCTATTTAAGTTTAAAAGCTTTATTAAAAGTAAACACATTTCTAAAAATCAACTTTGTCATAAAACTAAACGTTTAACTGAAAATGGAAAAGTGCTTAGTGCTGACGATTAATTGGACACATTTCTTGTGGTCGAGCCGAGCTCTCACCTGGTTTGAACTTGATCCTGCTCGTGTTCTTAGAAGTCAAGCTTCAGTCTGTTAGGAGAAAAAGTGCTGCGTGTTAAAAATAAAAAGCAAGCATTCATCAGTTGTGCCAAAAAGTGCAGCAAGACAACAGCCTTCCCTGGAAAAAGGGACATTTTTACTTTAGAGTAGACAGACACAAATTATTACATTGTATTCTGTTTTTTTCACATTTCTTCATTCCTCCTAGACCAAATATTATATAGTAGTGAGTGGTGTATTCTAACATTCTTAAATGTACTTTGTAGGTGGAACATCTGGTGGCGGGGCCAGCGCGGAGGTGGTGGTATTGGACGAGGGGGACAGCTCTGGGGAGGAGGCGGTGCAAGTGCCGGACTTGCCTGTGAGGGTTCACACGGTGGTGGCGGACAGAGGTAAGCTATATATTCCTTACTTATTGAGATTGAAGACTGCATAGTGTGCTTTCTGCATGGGTGTATTATAAATCAACCAGGTAGTAGCCTCCTCTAAATGTACTTCGACTTAGCTGTGAAGTTTTTGGCGAGAAGAATCCCAATAAGATCTGAGATGAACTTGATGGATGGGATGAACGAAAAGCGAAAGAAGGGTGTAAGTAAGTGTGGAAGGACGAGAAATTTAATGATGACTGGCAAAGGAGAATGATATGTGTTTGCTTGGTCCCCGAGGTGGCTGGGAAGGAAAGAATATGGTATGGTGCATGGCTGGGTGAATGATGAAGCAAGGATGGGTGGAAGGAGAACAGCCTGGGTGGGTGAAACAGAAACTGTATGTGTGCATATACTTTGAATGGATGGATGCCTGGATCATGGTATTATCGGACTCTTAGATAGCATATGTGTATCTAGAGAGAGTAGACGGTCACTGGATGAACTAAGTGTTACTTTGAAGAGCATGTAACACCGCACCCGCACGTCCGTTCCAGTGTAGGAAAGGCAAGGAAAAGAAGTTGTAATTTTGTCCAAATACTACCATGAATAGTAGCAGTAATTTGTATTGCAACTGCAAGCACAGCATATATCCGGTAAGGTTATTACGGTGGACACTCCCTACCTCGCTTAATAACTTTAGTTTAGTAGTAGTACGTCATTCATGTGTGGGCACACTGTTCACTCAATAATAAGCAAAGCACCTAAAGTCATCCCATATGTCATCAAATACATCCCATGTGAAGTGATAGATAATCAGATTATTTAGCTTCTTCATTTTCCTTTTCTAGTACTCATTTACACTGTAGGGTGAAAGCTAAATTAATTAAGCAGTAGCCCTTTTACCAGAGTATTCTCAGTGCCACCCGTAATAGAAAAGTAAGAGCTTCACCACCTGCATGTACTGGACCGGTACAGTAACGCAAGTCTGTCTCACTCATCATGTTGTGCGTCTGTTTTTCTCAGGTGCAAGTTCACTGCGCTGGCATTATGCCGGCTTGCATAAGATAACGTACCAATTTTCCTAAACAAGAGAGAAGAATAATAATAACTGGTGTACTGTCATATTCGACTGTAATGGAAGTCCATAGTGCTCGTAGAATTTGTTCCTTAAACTCCCACTAATGTTAGAGCAAGGATGAAGAAGTGGGAGGTTAGATAGATACTGTCCTCAATAGTTATGTACTGTGCTTTCAATTTGCTTCTTGTACTGTGACACAACTTTCTGCTCAATCATTTTGTGTTAATCTTAAGGAGCATTGGTTACAGAGTGACTATGTCTTTCGTTTCTTCATATAGTTGCTCCTTCCAAATCAACCAGAAGACCATCAAGGAGGGAGCTGGCTCAAATGGCCCGGCAACGGAGGCTGGATGCCACTGTCGCCGAATATCGGCGGCTGGTGGCCCTGGAGGAGGAGGAGACGCAGTCTACCGGTACAACATCCACTGGTACAGCTGCATCCTTCTCCGTGCACCCACGGGCTGCCAGCTAGCGCAGTGCTCCAGCGGTACGGAGCCGGGCTACCAAAGCCAACCGCCACCGCCAAGCCGCAAAAACAGCAGCTGCCCCCCACAGGAGTTGCAAGGCACGCCAGCGCCGCTTATCCCTAAGAGTGTCCTACCTGGAGCAGGAGGTCCATACCTACAAGAACTTGCTGGAGGGCCTCCGCTTCGACCATGCCACCCTCCGCAAGGAGTATGATGCCCTGGCCGCTAAAGTCAACAGCACCCTCCCGTAGTGTAGTGTCCCTTGCCCCTTTTTTAGAGACTTTTGGGGGGTGGGAATTGGGAGTTGGGTTGTGGGACTTTTGAAGGACAATCGTTGGGGTTAGGGAGGGTCTTGCGGGAGATTATTTTGTATGGGCTACAAAAATATACTTTTTGAAACTTTATCTGACCATACCTGTTTTTTACTGCTTTTGAGTCTGGTGGGTGGGGGTTTAACAGTAAGTTTGTTTTCCTGAAGAGTCCTAGGACTTTAGTAGTACTACCGTCAATCTCTCGTCTATTCCTAATACTCCATTATACTACCTCCCACCAAATGCTTATCTTACCTGTAATTTGTGTTTGAAAGTAGGGCTAGGCCGAGGGCTGGCTCCACGGGAAATGGCGATTAAGGTTGGCAATCCTGGGCGGATGAAATGTCCTCATTCTGTAGTAGGGGATCTCTGTGTATAGTCATAATCTAGTGAATAGTCCCCCCTATGTGCGTGGACCCCGGAGCAATCAAAAATAATCTCTTATAGTGTCAAAAAATGCAGAAAAGCATAGACACTTAAGAGAGAATTTAAAGACAGATAATACAGCCTAAAAAGGCTACACTGTCCAGTACTTCAACTAGAAATTCCACCATAAAATCCACAAAACAGCAAAAGCCTGTACAGATTTCCTTTGCTTTCCCAGCAAAATCCCTCAGGAATGATAGAGAGAAGAACCTGGACAGACTAGCCCCATAGGCTGCCATTATGTGGCTCAAAACAGGATACTGTGCCTTTAAGAGAATCTTCCAGAACCTTCTCCCAGTATCCCAGAATGCATAGCAGGTCCAACTTAGTTTCAGTTCTTTTTTCCGGCTCCTGCAAGCAGGACCCTGGAGCATAGAGCTCTCCCTTTTCAAGGGTTTTTGTTGGTGTTTTTCACTAATTTCGATTTTGTGTACTTTTAAAGTACTTTGGTGACTTTCTTCTTGGATTTCTGCTCTCTTTGGCTGTTCATAATGCTTGCATTATTTGATAAATGCCCAGAGTGCTCCAGGAAGAAGGCCAAGTCAGACCCTCATGAGGTGTGTAGCCTCTGCCTTCCCTCTTCCCACATCCCAGAGGAGTGTGTGATCTGTAGAGGCTTCTCTGGCAGGACCCTGAAGGACAGGAGAAAAATCAGACTTCAGGGACTTGAAGAAAGAAGACTGAAGGCTCAAGGTGGGTCTGGAGGGGCTTCTGCTGCCCATGCTGAGGCCTCTGGGGGGCTCCACAGGGGCAGGAAGTCCAGCAAACATCCGAGGTCTCCGTCTGGTTCAGTTGCTATCACCACGACGTCGAGAGGAAGGTCCACGGCCAGTTCCCGGTCTCCCCAGGGCGCTGGGTCGAGAAAACGTCGCCCGTCGACGTCGAGGGACGTTTACAGGCCGCCGTCGAACCCGGTGTCGATCTCCTCGTCGTCGGCGTCGAGTGGACGGTATCGGAGGGACCGGTGTCGACGCTCGCCGTCGAGGCGACACCGTCGTTCGCCGTTGAAGACAAGGACATCGTCGTCGTCGAGGGGATCCTCGTCGTCACGGTCGCCGTCGAGACGGAGGAGGTCTCCGGTGCCGAAGAAGTCGACGTAGAGACGGTCGAAGAGGTCGACGTCGAGGCGATCGAAGAGGTCGACGTCGAGGCGTTCAAAGAGGTCGACGTCGAGGCGTTCGAAGAGGTCAAGGTCGCCGTCGAGGCGTCATCGCCCGTCGTCGAGATTTAGAGGTTCGTCCATCTGGTCGGGGTCGACGTCGAGGCGGAGAAGCCGGTCGACGCCGAGGAGTGTGAAACGGTCGACACCGAAGGGCCGCTCGCCGTCAAGGGAACCACGATCGACGTCGGAGCACCGATCGTCGACGTCAGGAGGCCGTAAGGACAGGCCCAGGACTGTGGGGGGCTCCCCACAGTCGGGACAGGATTGTGGCTCGCCGGAAACGGCATATTCCGAGGTGTATACCCCGAAGAAGCCTACTGCACCGCCTTCTTTGCCTCCTTTGCCTAAGGGCCCATCTCCGAGGGTTTCGACCCCTCCTCAGTTGCCTCCTCTACCGGCGCCTCAGGCCCCGGTTCCAACTGCTCCTCCTCCCCCGGTTCCACCGCGATCGGTGTCGATGCCCCAACTCCCGACACCTCCGAAGAAGACTCCTAAGTCGAAGGTTCCTCCTAAACCCAAGACGTCCGACCAGGGGAGGCCGGCAGAGCGTCCCAGACCCAAGAGATCGAGGTCACGCTCAGGTAGACGGGACAGGTCGAGGAGCGGACGCGGATCCTCCTCGAGATCCAGGCATCGACATAGGAGGCATAGGTCCAGGTCTCGTTCTGCCTCGGGGACCCGTTCCTACTCACCTACGTTGTCAGATTCACCGGAGATGAGGGTGTCCCCGATTGATGATATTGGCATGTTCCAGGAGGTTCTCCTGCGCGGGGCGGCGAAGTTGGGGATCGAGGTTACGGCCCCTACGCCCTCAACTTCTGTGATCTTTGAGACATCACATAAGAAACACCTGTCTCGCCCCCTGCTAACTTTGGTGCCAGGACTACTCGAGCCGGCGGAACAACTCTTCCTTACGCCGGCGGTGGTGAAAGCTGCGCCTTCAAGGCTCATGAAGAAATACAGGGCTCCTGAGTCGGACCCGGCTTTCTTGCGGAAGGACCCGACACCGGATTCGGTGATTGTGACGGCGGCTCGGAAGCTCCATGCCACCTCTCCTGCCTCCACCGTGCCTCCCGATAAGGAGAGCCGCTGGATTGACTCTGCTGGACGGAAAGCGCGTGGGACGTCCTCTACAACGATGAAGGCCTCCAGTGACTCGGCGTTGTTGGGATGGTACGACCGTGCACTGTGGGACTCCATGGAACGGTTTGCGGACCTCGTTCCGCGCGACCGGAGAGAGGATTTCATGGAGATCGTCCAGGAAGGGATGCTGGTTTCTAACCAGGCCATTAGCGCCGCGGCGGATATCTCCCTGATGGCTGCGCATGGATACTGCCACGGTATCAATCAGAGGCGCCATGCTTGGCTTCGGTTGACGTCGCTTAAACCTGAGGCGCAACAGCGTGTGGCAAATCTGCCGTTTTCCGGGGATACCCTTTTCGGGAAACACGCAGATGACGAGATGGCCAGGATGAAGGCCGAGGCGGAAACCCTGGCGGCGGTGGGCTTGGAGAAGCCCAAAGATAAGAAACCCTTCCGCCAATTCCAACGGCGCTTTGGGTCGCAGGGTCGAGGAAGGGGACAGAGTCTGGGCAACATCAGCAGCAGCAACAACAGCAGCAGTACAGAAGACCCTTCCAAAAACGTCAGAGGGGTAGAGGTGCACAGCAGTCCTCTACCGCGACCAAGGGCCCGGCTGGGTCTCGACCCTGAGCAGTTACTTCCCCTTCGTCCGTTACCCGCTCCGGTGGGGGGAAGCATTCAATTTTACCTGGCAGAGTGGAGAAAAATTACTCAGGACAAGTGGGTGCTGAATATTGTTTGCAATGGATACAGTCTTCGTTTCACCAGCCCTCCTCCGTCGATTCCTCCGATCAGCTCGCAGTATCAACTGCGCGAGCTTCAGGCGGAGGCCGACATCCTGTTAAGGAAAAGGGCGATAGAGGATGTACCTCTGTCTCAAAGAGGACTAGGTCTGTACTCTCGGTTCTTTCTGGTCCGCAAGAAGGACAAGAACGAGTTCAGGCCCATTCTGGACTTGCGACAGGCAAACAAATGGATTCGCAGAGAAAAGTTTCGCATGCTGTCGTTGCATCAGATCTATCCTCAGCTGCAATGGGGAGACTGGCTTTGTGCCATAGACCTACAGGATGCATACTTCCATGTGCCCATTGCACACAAGCACAGGAAGTTCCTGGCAGTGGTAGCGGCACACCTGAGGAAGAACAAGGTGTTTGTCTACCCGTACCTGGACGATTGGTTGATCAAGGCCTCCTCCTTCTCGGAAGCTAAAGCACACTTCCAGAAGACGTGCGTTCTCTTGAACAAGCTGGGGTTGCACATCAACATGTCCAAGTCTGTTCCAACTCCGGTCCAGTGCATACAGTACTTGGGAGCCTCCATCAATACACTGTCGGCAAGCGTGTCTCCTTCGGAAGAGCGACATTTATCACTCCTTCGGAAGGCTCAGGCTCTCCTGTCCACTCCATCCACGACAGTGAGGACGGTGTCTTCTCTGCTGGGATCGATGGCCTCGTGCATCTTCCTGACGCCACATGCGCGGCTGCACATGAGACCGCTGCAGGAGTGCTTGGAAGATCAATGGGACCAGAGGAGAGGATCTTGGGCCGACGGGATACGACTGTCTCTACATGCTCTTCGATCTCTGAAGTGGTGGTGTTCGGCGGAGAATCTCCTCAGTGGGGTTCCTTTCCACAAGGACATTCCCACACAGACGATCGTGATGGATGCTTCTCTCCTGGGATGGGGAGCGCACTCCGGAGATCTGCAGATTCAAGGGACGTGGTCCCCGTCGGAGTCCACGTACCACATCAATTTCCTGGAACTCAGGGCTGTTCAGTTGGCGCTGAAGGCTTTTCGCCGTCCTTCCGGACCAACTCTCTGCTTGTGCAGACGGACAATACGACCACGATGTATTACCTCAACAAGCAGGGGGGCTCGAGATCACGCACTCTGTCTCAAGAGGCGCAGGCGATCTGGCATTGGCTTCTGGCTCGAGGACTCTCGATAACGGCCACGCATCTGCCAGGTGTGCAGAATGTTCAGGCAGACGAGCTGAGCAGACTGATTCAGGAAAACCACGAATGGGTCATCAACGACGAAGTACTAGGAGAAGTCTTCGCAAGGTGGGGAACTCCAGACGTAGATCTGTTCGCCACCGCCGAAAACAGCAAATGCCGAGACTTCGCCTCCAGGTACTACCAGCCAGGGACGCTGGGGAACGCGTTATGGATCAACTGGTCGAACAGCTTTCTGTACGCTTTTCCACCCATTCCCCTGATTCCAGCGGTTCTCATCAAGCTCTCCCAATCCAGGGCGAAGATGATTCTGGTTGCCCCGGAATGGCCTAGACAGTGGTGGTTCACGGACCTGCTTCACCGGTCTCTCCTTCCTCACATGAAGCTGCCGTGCAGGCCGGATCTTCTCACAAAGTTCGGGGGGCGGATGGTGCACCCCAACCTCTCGTCTTTGAGTTTGGCGGCATGGCTCCTGAAATAGTGCAATATGGCCATTTGAATCTCCCGGCGGATTGTATGGACATACTGAAGGAGGCTAAACGACCTTCCACTCGGACGTCTTATGCTTACAAGTGGAAGAGGTTTTGCATCTGGTGCAAGTCTAAGAACTATGACCCTACGACATGCAAGGAAGATGTCATCCTTCCATATCTGCTACATCTGGCGCAGTCTGGCCTTAATGTCTATTCCATTAAGGTTCATCTGGCTGCTTTGACTGCCTACAGGAAATGCCCTTCACAGACTTCCTTCTTTCAGATCCCTGTGATCAAAGACTTTTTGGAAGGCTTGAAGAAAGTGTTCCCTCCTGTCAGGCTTCCTTCGCCTTCATGGGACTTGAATGTAGTGCTGTCCAGATTGATGAAGGAGCCCTTTGAACCTATTCATAAGGCTTCTTTGCAGCACCTGTCCTGGAAGGCGGCGTTCCTCGTGGCCATTACATCGGCCCGCAGGGTGAGTGAAATTCAGGCGTTGTGTTGCCAAGAACCTTATACTGTATTTCATGCTGCTAAGGTTGTTATGCGTACTCACCCTAAGTTTCTTCCCAAGGTTGTTTCTGATTTTCATATCAATCAGACTATATCTTTACCTACGTTCTTTCAGAATCCTTCATCTCCAGCGGAAAGGTCTTTGCATTCCCTGGATGTTAGGAGGGTGCTGAAATTTTATCTGGATAAAACCAGGGATATTCGTAGGTCAGACCAATTGTTCCTCAATTATGGATCTGTCAGGACGGGTCTTGCGACCTCTAAACAGTTTATCTCTAGGTGGATTGTGTCCTGCATACAGTTGTGTTACCAAAAAGCTAATAAGACCTTAGGAGGTAAGCCTAAGGCTCATTCCACCAGGGGCAAGGCTGCCACGACAGCATTGCTCCGTAATGTTCCGATTGCAGAAATCTGCAAGGCGGCCACTTGGAAGTCGGTTCATACCTTTGCTAAGCATTACTGCCTGGACACTGATGCCAGGGCAGACGCTCAGGTTGGGCAGGCTTCGCTGCGAAATCTGTTCGCACAGTAGTGGCGTTAATTCTCTTTTCTCCACCGCCGCTTTGGTGTGGGGATGGGCTTGCCATTCTATTCACTAGATTATGACTATACACAGAGATCCCCTACTACAGAAGGAGTAGTTTCTGTCCTGTAACTCCAGTTCTGTAGTAGGGGTATCTCTGTTATAGTCATAAGCGCCCTCCCTCCTCCCCGGTGGAGAGAGAGACATATTCCTTATGGAATGCTACAGGTCTGGCGTGTTACGCCTTCAAAAAGAACTGAAACTAAGTTGGACCTGCTATGCATTCTGGGATACTGGGAGAAGGTTCTGGAAGATTCTCTTAAAGGCACAGTATCCTGTTTTGAGCCACATAATGGCAGCCTATGGGGCTTGTCTGTCCAGGTTCTTCTCTCTATCATTCCTGAGGGATTTTGCTGGGAAAGCAAAGGAAATCTGTACAGGCTTTTGCTGTTTTGTGGATTTTAGGGTGGAATTTCTAGTTGAAGTACTGGACAGTGTAGCCTTTTTAGGCTGCATTATCTGTCTTTAAATTCTCTCTTAAGTGTCTATGCTTTTCTGCATTTTTTGACACTATAAGAGATTATTTTTGATTGCTCCGGGGTCCACGCACATGGGCGGGACTATTCACTAGATTATGACTATAACAGAGATACCCCTACTACAGAACTGGAGTTACAGGACAGAAACTACTCCTTGCGGTGGTACTAGTGGTGTGACACAGTGGCAGTTGCATGCCTATGAAAAAAAAGAAAATGAAACCTGGTTTGTCCTTACTGTAGCATTACAACGGTACGATAGAGAATATAGCAGGTGACAGTACACTAGAACAGTGCCACACAGAGCCTAACAAATGGTAAAGTATTGGAAGTATAACTAGTACTTGCGTTGAATTTCTTTGACATTGGCTACTACTACAAGAAATAGTACTGAAGCTGAGTAAGTCTAGAATATATTCTCGGATTCCTTCACCAGCCTGTTGCTATGACCTTATCCTCCCCAGCAAGTGTGTGGAATTATTGATGTCATTTAGTCACACATCAAGCAAAACCACACAGCCCGGGGGAAGAGGGTTAGGGTTTGGAAAATGGATGGGAATGGGGGTTTCTTTTTGGGTAGGTTTTGTTGAGAGAAAAAAAAAAGCACAGCATGGACAAACAATAATTCAAGATAAAAAAATCTTTGGGTACAAAGCTAACCATAAATCTTTTTAAGTGACATAAAGGAAGTGCATGCCCTACTGCATGCATTGTTACTGAAAAGTAAGTAGTACTAGAATGCGACAGTACAGGGCTGCAGCGTTTTCACTTGCCTATCTCTGCACTCAGAGAAACACTTCTTATTCTTACATTAAATTAGGTTTAAAAACTTAGCCGAAGTAAAACCTATAGAATGGCTGTAGGGATCAATTTAGAAGCAGAGAGAGATCCAAGAAATGGAGTCACACTCATAGAAGAAAACAATGGATACTGTATCTGTATGTTGTTGTAGTTGTCCTGTTGAATTTGGTAAGTAAGTTGCATGCAGCTAACAATTCCTCTTATTAGCGGCACTCCTCCATTCCAGCTGACGCTTCGTCCATCAATGTTGGTGACCAGAAGACACACTGTCCACTGCTTGCCTGGCGGATGCTGAATTGCGGCTCGCTAATGTGAAGCCTGACTCACTCCATCCTTTTTTCCCCATTGCACAGACTGAAACCCGGCCTGTAATTATTGAACGAAAAATAGGAAGTGCTATTACAACACCACTGATAAATAAATACAAGGTGTGTACGCTGTGTAGTGCAAAAAGTCACACTTTGATTCTCCAAATAGACAGTACAATATTTTTGAAAGTGCGTACTCTGTCTAAGTCACCTTTTGAAGGATAAATAACTATGGGCAAATTAATTTAGCGGATCTTTCCCCTCAAGCTAGGTGTACTGTAAACTGTGTTTTAGAACAAAATTAGACCTTCCCAGCAGTGCTCCCGCCTCCCACCCAGACCCTTACGAAAGCCAGTCGCAAAAATGTAGAAGACCCCCAATCAGATCTCAAAAAAAGAGGCCTAGCAGAAAACTGGTGACAAAACGTACTTAGAAAGTAAAAGTAGGCCCAAATACCCCCTTACCCACCGTGGATTGTATTTCCAAACCACTTGCAAGCAAGCAAAAGTATCCATAGCCAGCATCGCTCCAAGACTCGAAGGCCCCTCCACCCAAACACATGCAATAGAAATACTGCTAACCCTAACGAGCCCTAAGTTAAGAATAGTGGCAAAGGCTTTCTTTAACTATGCCAAATCCCCCCTTTTCCACCATACTACTGGTTTAGAGTCTGGTGGGTGGTGGTTTAACAGTAAGTTAGTTTTCCTGAAACTTAAGTCTGTGTCATTTTCTTCCTTTAAGTGTAAATGGCTAAATGTTTTCAACAGTAAGTGCCTCTCACCGAGTAAGTGATCCCCCCTTTCCCACCATGGATTTTCTTCAAATCGCTTGCAACAAAAAATACACATTCCCACAAGTGCTCTAAAACCCCAGAACTCAGTTGCAAAAATCAAGAACACCCAAACACCACAGGCAATCCTGCTACTAGGGCTAACCCTAACGAACCCTACGTTACAAAAAGTGCCAAAACCTTTTTCCTCATGGATGTTGTTTAAACCAGTTTTATCCGGTATTAGACCTTCCCAGCAATGGCCCCAGAGCCGTCAACCCAGGCGAAAACAAGTAGAAGACCCCCAAACAGCCAAAAAGCAAAAGTACAAAAATGTGGACTTTGTCACTTTTGTGAACATTTCCAAAATCACTCAGCGCGCGCTCTGCAGCTAGGCCCTAACTCCCCTCTGCCTCCATGGATTTCCTTCAAACCTCTTGCTATCTAAACTATTCATACCCAGTAGTGCTCCCAGACCCCGAAACCCACCCACAAACACCGGGAAGCCCCCCAAACAGGCCCCTGAAAACGCTACATTGAGCGAAAAGTCAGAAAAGGCAAAACCTTTTTCTTCATGGGTGTTGTTTAAACCAGTTTTATCCGGTATTAGACCTTCCTAGCAATGGCCCCAGAGCCGTCAATCCAGGCGAAAACAAGTAGAAGACCCCCAAACAGCCAAAAAGCAAAAGTACAAAAATGTGGACTTTGTCACTTTTGTGAAAATTTCCAAAATCACTCAGCGCGCGCTCTGCAGCTAGGCCCTAACTCCCCTCTGCCTCCATGGATTTCCTTCAAACCTCTTGCTATCTAAACTATCCATACCCAGTAGTGCTCCCAGACCCCGAAACCCACCCACAAACACCGGGAAGCCCCCCAAACAGGCCCCTGAAAACGCTACATTGAGCGAAAAGTCAGAAAAGGCAAAACCTTTTTTCCTCATGGGTGTTGTTTAAACCAGTTTTATCCGGTATTAGACCTTCCCAGCAATGGCCCCAGAGCCGTCACCCCAGGCGAAAACAAGTAGAAGACCCCCAAACAGCCTAAAAGCAAAAGTACAGGTGATTAAACTTTTAATTATATTAACTTGTGCAAAACAAAGAAAGACAGAAACACAGGAATAAAAGTCAATAAGTACGAAAAAGAAAATGTCTGAATTCATTGGCTCATTTTCAGGCCTCGGTGTCAGGGAAGAAGAGTTCATCCTCATACTCTGCGAAATCATCAGGCAGGAGTAGGTCAGTGTCACCTGACACAGAAGAAATTCCCTCATCTAAGTTGCTGTCCTCCTCGTCTTCTTCCATCGTGCGATCTGGTACTTTGAAATCTGGTGGTATGAGGTGCTCATTCATCTTGATCATTGTCAATATCTCCACATTTTTGGGCGAGAGGCGGGTCCGTTTGCAAGTTACAATGCCACCAGCAGCACTGAAAACACGTTCAGAAGACACGCTTGCGAGTGGGCAAGACAAGTAATGTATAGCCAGGCGGGAGATCTCTGGCCACAATTCTTTTTTCCCATGCCAATACGCCAATGGGTCAGCATTAACATAGACCTCTGTTGAGTCATTCAGATAGTCCTGCACCATCGACTCAAAGTTCTCCACGTTTCCTCCACTTTGCTGAATTTTCGCTCGGACCTTTTCAGAACCATAACCAATCTCAGCTAGCCAATCCTCTTCATCACCCGATATTTCTGTTGTGTCTGGTGCAGATGATGCGGTTGCCGGTGTCTTTAACAGCTGAGAGGTCACTTCTGCCACAGCCACAGGTGCACAAGTGGAGTCTTCTGACTGGGGATGGCCTGCTGATGCTGATGTACTGCCTTTTCCTTCAATTTGCTTCCGTTCTCTTTCAAACCTGATGGCTGACCAGGCTACCCAACGTTTGTACTTTGTAGCATCTTCATCACTAAAAGGAAATAATGCAGAGCCTGCCAGCGCCTTTTTGTAGCGTGGATGCAGAATAGTAGCACAAATGTAATGCTGTTCTGAGTGGATCTTTTGAAGACGTTCATCGCCACGTAGACGCTCTAATAATTTCTCCGCCAAAAGAAAAGCTTGTTGCTTTTCTTCATCGTTTTGAAACTTTGAAGACACCGCCTTCAGTTTGTGCTCCAGCATGCGCAACAATGGGGTAGCTTTTCACAAATTACAGTCCTCCCTGCTGACTGCACGCGTGAAGAACTCAAAAGGACGAAGCATGTCTGTCAGGCTTTTAACTAGCTCCCATTGCGCCGCATTTAACCTCAGGTCCTCCTTCACAGCTGTACCCATTGTTAAGAAATACTGATCGAGTACCGTAAACTGCTCATACAGACGCTCAAGCATGTAGAAGGTTGAGTTCCAACGTGTTGGCACCTCCTGGATGAGTGCTTTCACTGGCATTCGACGTTCATGTAGCAGACTCCTCAGATGCTTCCGGGCCTTAAAAGAATGGCTGAAATGGTTGTACATTTTTCGGCAGGTGACCACTAACTGGCATGCTGGACTTTCTTTCTCCAAGAATTTTTTAACAACCAGGTTTATACAGTGCGCCAAACACGGCACTCTGCAATAGTCACCCAGTTCCATGGCCTTAACTACATTGCCGCCATTATCCGTGGAAACATAACCAATGCCGCGTTTTTTTGGAGACAGCCAGTGAAAGACCTTCTTGTTGAACTCATTCAAAATGTTTTCTGCTGTATGACGTTTCTCCAAGCCAAACATGGCTAGTGTTGCATGTTTCCGAGCAGCTTTAAAAACTTGGTCCTGGTCAGCACCTGCGTTTAGCTTTGCTTGAACCCCTGAAAAGGAGACCCAGTGTGCAGTGATGCACATGTAATCAGTGCCTGCGCCACTGGTCCACATGTCTGTTGTGAGATGTATAGCGTGAACAGCACTCTTCTGCAAAGCTGCCCCAATCACCTCCAGCACATCTTCATGTAGTGCTGGAACCGCAACTCGGGCAAAATAGTACCGGCTAGAAACCTTCCATTTAGGGCAGAGCGCTGCCACTAATTCGAGAAAACCAACCCCTTCTACAAAACAAAAAGGTAGAAGATCCAGCGCTAGCATTTTAGCCAGCTTAGTGTTATACAGACGCACCATTGGGTGGTTGCGGTCATATGGCGCGTCTGAAAACAACATTGTTTTAATGTTGCCCTGGACCATTTTACGGGATGATGATAATGACTTCTTTGACCCAGTTACGCTCGCTGATGAACTTTTTCGCATTGGTGTCTCACTCTGTCCCACACTCTTAGTGTGGCTCCCAGGGGTACTGGGTGTAAGTGAAGTGTGTGACACTTCTTCCTCCTCGTCATCATCAGATGGAACATCAACGTTTTCTCAACTTGCAATTCGGGATTCCTTGATCTGCTTTAGGTGCGCCAACCATTGGACAGTGTGCTGTCTCTTAAGATGACCTCTCTGGCCTCCAGTCCCATAGTTGGTACCAAGCTTACCACGACTAACTGCAAGCTTACAAATGCTACAAATGGCTATGTTTTCCCTTTTTGTGGAAACACTAAAGAAGTCCCAAACTGCGGACTTGAAATGTCTGTGGGGGACGGAGGAGGCGATACTGGTGGTGGCCGTGCTGCTAATGCCAGATGAAGTGGAGGATGTGTATTGCTGAACTTTACTATGTTGTGCACTTTCACCACCACTAATTGAGGTCGAGGTGGATGGAGGTCCCTTCTGGCGAGTAAGAAATATGGAAGCGGCACGTTGTGGTGTACTAGTTAACATCAATGATTCTGGTGTTCCCATTGCCTCCTCGTCGACTTCATCATCACGCTCAGCAGCTTGTCGGGCTAGGGTCAAAATGTCTGTTTGCTGTATGCCCGCTGGTGATGATGACTGCGTCGTCGTCGTGAGAGTCTTCAGCAGCAGGAGTATACGCCACTTCTTGTTGAGCGTCATCACACTCCATAACTTTGAGAGTTTCGACGACCTTCCTTTTACGCTTTGCTACCTTTGTCAGATCATGGTGTGCCTCCTCAACCTCACTCTCAGACGGCAGTGGTGCTGGTTCCCAAGTAAGATCCATATCATCAGAAGGAGGTGGGCTTGAAGAAGATGTAGACACCAACACCCTTGATCTTTTCCTTGCTCGGGATGTGGACGACAATGAATGATCATCCGGAGGAGTGGCTTCCTCGAATGATACCTCGGCTTGATTGTCGATTTCCAGATGTGCCCCTACTTCTGGAGGAACAACTATTGTGGCCACTTGTTGTGCCCCTCCATGCACCTCTGCTTGCTCCTCTCCTTGTGCCGCCTCTCCTTCCACATGTACTTGGGCTTGTACTACTTGCACATGTGATTGTTGTTGCGGCTGTGGTTGTTCAACACTCGTCAGATGAGTTACAACAACCTGTCTTGATTCTTGAGGGACATTGCTGCTACTTTCTTGCGATGAGCCAACATCACTGGTCGATGGTGATTGAACAACTATACTGGCTGCCTCTGCAGCACTCAAGGGCTTGGACCTAAGTTGGTGTGGTGGTGGTGGCACTGAGCCCAATGGAGCAGAGGTGCTGCTCCCAGCTTGGTCCCCAGCAGACCCCGCTGCTGCAGCAGGCGTACTTTTTTTTCCCAAAAAATGTGGCGGTCGTCATCACACCAGTCTCCTTGGCAAGTGGCGTCACTTGCTTCTTCTGCTCCTTACTGGCAACTTTCTTGCTAGAGGAGCTACGGGCAACTTTTTTTGGGGCCATCTTCTTCAGATGTCACTCTGACCAGCAGGCCGCAGTTGCACAAGTTGCAGAGTTGTCTGTGGCCACACGTGACGTTGTGCTACACACACACCAGCAGGACTTCTTCCTGGCACTGATGGTTCTCTTGTGCACCTACAAGCAATGGAAGACAGAGGAACATCAGCTATACACCCCAAAAAGTCGAAAAAACACACAAAAATCAGCACAATCCCAGCCCATCCATGGCCTCAATGGTGTTTAAATTCAAGAAGACAACCCACAGAAAGACTAGGCCCATGCACCACTCACTACCCCTGGCCAAAAGGCCCCACCAGCAGCCCCAAACAAACGACAAAAACCACAAAATTCAGCACAATCCCAGCCCATCCATGGCCTCAATGGTGTTTAAATCCAAGAAGACACCCCACAGAAAGACTAGGCCCATGCACCACTCACTACCCCTGGGCATAATGGATGAAAGCTAGGCAAAATAAGTGCAGGCCTCAGACACTGCTTCTCTTCAAAATGGCCCCTTGCACCCCAAGCACATGTTGCCTGTACCAGCACTCAAGATGGCCACCACCACCACCCACATGGCCAGTCCAAATCAACAGTAGCACCCCCAAAAAAACGAAAAACACACAAAAATCACCACAATCCAATGCCATCCAGGATGTTTACATTAAAGAGAGTGAGACCCCACAGGCAGACTCAGTCCACGCACCACTCACTACCCCTGGGCAAAAGGCCCCAACAGCAGCCCCAAAAAAACGACAAAAAACACAAAATTCAGCACAATCCCAGCCCATCCATGGCCTCAATGGTGTTTAAATCCAAGAAGACACCCCACAGAAAGACTAGGCCCATGCACCACTCACTACCCCTTGCCAAAAGGCCCCACCAGCAGCCCCAAAAAAACGACAAAAAACACAAAATTCAGCACAATCCCAGCCCATCCATGGCCTCAATGGTGTTTAAATCCAAGAAGACACCCCACAGAAAGACTAGGCCCATGCACCACTCACTACCCCTGGCCAAAAGGCCCCACCAGCAGCCCCAAAAAAACGACAGAAAACACACAATTCAGCACAATCCCAGCCCATCCATAGCCTCAATGGTGTTTAAATCCAAGAAGACACACCACAGAAAGACTAGGCCCATGAACCACTCACTACCCCTGGGCATAATGGATGAAAGCTAGGCAAAATAAGTGCAGGCCTCAGACACTGCCTCTCTTCAAAATGGCCCCTTGCACCCCAAGCACATGTTGCCTGTACCAGCATTCAAGATGGCCACCACCACCACCCACATGGCCAGTCCAAATCAACAGTAGCACCCCAAAAAAAACGAAAAACACACAATAATCACCACAATCCAATGGCATCCAGGATGTTTACATTAAAGAGAGTGAGACCCCACAGGCAGACTCAGTCCATGCACCACTCACTACCCCTGGGCAAAAGGCCCCAACAGCAGCCCCCAAAAAACGACAAAACACAAAATTCAGCACAATCCCAGCCTATCCATGGCCTCAATGGTGTTTAAATCCAAGAAGACACCCCACAGAAAGACTAGGCCCATGCACCACTCACTACCCCTGGCCAAAAGGCCCCATCAGCAGCCCCAAAAAAATGACAAAAAACACACAATTCAGCACAATCCCGGCCCATCCATAGCCTCAATGGTGTTTAAATCCAAGAAGACACCCCACAGAAAGACTAGGCCCATGAACCACTCACTACCCCTGGGCATAATGGATGAAAGCTAGGCAAAATAAGTGCAGGCCTCAGACACTGCCTCTCTTCAAAATGGCCCCTTGCACCCCAAGCACATGTTGCCTGTACCAGCACTCAAGATGGCCACCACCACCACCCACATGGCCAGTCCAAATCAACAGTAGCACCCCAAAAAAACGAAAAACACACAAAAATCACCACAATCCAATGCCATCCAGGATGTTTACATTAAAGAGAGTAAGACCCCACAGGCAGACTCAGTCCATGCACCACTCACTACCCCTGGGCAAAAGGCCCCAATAGCAGCCCCAAAAAAACGACAAAAAACACAAAATTCAGCACAATCCCAGCCCATCCATGTCCTCAATGGTGTTTAAATCCAAGAAGACACCCCACAGAAAGACTAGGCCCATGCACCACTCACTACCCCTGGCCAAAAGGCCCCACCAGCAGCCCCAAAAAAACGACAAAAAACACACAATTCAGCACAATCCCAGCCCATCCATAGCCTAAATGGTGTTAAATCCAAGAAGACAACCCACAGAAAGACTAGGCCCATGAACCACTCACTACCCCTGGGCATAATGGATGAAAGCTAGGCAAAATAAGTGCAGGCCTCAGACACTGCCTCTCTTCAAAATGGCCCCTTGCACCCCAAGCACATGTTGCCTGTACCAGCACTCAAGATGGCCACCACCACCACCCACATGGCCAGTCCAAATCAACAGTAGCACCCCCAAAAAAACGAAAAACACACAAAAATCACCACAATCCAATGCCATCCAGGATGTTTACATTAAAGAGAGTGAGACCCCACAGGCAGACTCAGTCCATGCACCACTCACTACCCCTGGGCAAAAGGCCCCAACAGCAGCCCCCAAAAATCGACAAAAAACACAAAATTAAGCACAATCCCAGCCCATCCATGGCCTCAATGATATTTAAATTCAACAAAACAGTTGTATAATGCATGCACCCATAACCAACCCTGGTCCTACTGGATACTGTGGCTACCCACAATATATTTTATTTAATGTTCTGAAAAAGTTCCAAAATTGTAGTTGCAGTAACTGTAATGCCCCAACAAACTTACTTGTGAAAGTTGATTTCTAATCCAAAAGTGATCCAAAGAAAGTCAAAAAGGCCTCAAATCCAAATATCCAGCAGCACCCACAAAAAGTAATCCTTCCAGGTCAAGGTCCAAATGAAAGTGACCAGCACATGAAGAAAGCACTGGGAGGAGCCTGCTGGACAGGAACAGGAAGTTGGAGACTGTGGGGCACTTCCTTCCTCTCCCCCCCCCAAAAAAATGGACTCCTTGCAACAAAAAAGTGCAGGCAAATGTCAACCCGAGGAGTGATTCTGATAAAAATCATCATTTTCTGAAGGTTTATGCTGTTTGCTGGTGGATTTCTTGTGCAGAATTGCAAAATCTCTATTTCGCGAGTGCGAGATTGTTCCTGCCCGCCGCACCTACGTGTTCGCAATTCCGAACTCACGCGATGCGTGCTGTGCAAGGTAAGGTGGCAAGCCGCGATGACGTATTCGCGGGCGCCAACTCCCGCGGGATCCCGCAGCAAGATCCAAAATGGTGCAGCACTCGCAAAATATCGAGAAAAACAACTCGGCAAACGCTGAATGACGGAAAGTGAACGCCGTGCGCCACGCGCCGCAATATTGTATCACCAAGCAGAAAAATCCGCCGCGTGCGAATCAACGGATTTTCGGCAAATTCGCTAGAGTTTGCGGATTGCGAATTTGCCAAAAATCCGCAAATTCCGCGAGCGGAACGGATTTTACGCCCATGCTTATGTGTGAGTAGTTCTATTAGTGACTCACTCAGTGTGTGAGTGCCTGTATGGCTGTGTGAGTGGATATGTCAATGGCTGTATTAGTGAGTAAGTGGGTCTATGAGTGCCAGTATGGGTGAGTGAGTGGATGTGTGTGTAAATCAAATAATCAGTGAGTGGGTGTGTAAGTACTGGTATGGCTCTATGAATGGGCTTGTGAATGGTTGTGTGGGAGTGACGGTGGATGTATAAAAGATTCTATAGGGGTGTGAGTGGGTGCGTCAGAGATGCTGTGGATAATGTCATCACTGGTGTCATCAGTGATGTCATTTGAGATGTCATCGGTGATGTCATCCGTGATGTCACTGACTATGTCATGAGTGATGTAATATGTGAGGTCATAAGCAGTGCATTGCAGAGGTGTGAGTTATAGTTAGCTCAGCTAAATATAACAACTGAATTTCTTTTTTTCTGTACACGTGAAATGTCAGCCAAACTATAACATCCCTGTAACCTTTGTTTTTTTTCTGTGAATTTCGAAGGTTTTTTAAATGCAAATTTCTAATTATAATGTCCTCGAAACCTGTGGCTGTTTCTGTCAATTTTTAAGGTTTTTTAACTTGCAGTCACATTTGCAGAGTGGTGGAGAAAGGAGTCCTGGCCTCCCACCAGCTCACAGGAATTCCATTGAGTAGGATTTACAGGAGCTAACAGGAGCGCTTCTTGGCCCCCAAGGTCCCTCTGGAGTGAAGTGGACTTGATTCCCCAATCAGTAGTGTGCCAGGAGGTGGGTTTACAGAGTGGAGGCGAAAGGGGGGCATGGCTTCTGAAGAGGTTTTAGCAATCTCACTGTGTTGGACGTACTGGAGGTAACAGGAGGGGACCCCATCCTTGGGGCATGGCCAGGTTGTTGGGGACCGCAGGGGTAGCCCCATTGCCCCTGCGGTCCCTGCTGGCTCCCCGCCTCCAGCAGGAGCCGGCATTGCTTTTGGGCAGAGGGAGCTGCAAACATGCAACTCCCTCTGCCCAAAAGCAATTCTGCTTTGCTTTATGGAAGCTGGAGCACTTTCAATGCTCTTGCTTCCATAAAGAGAAGAAGAGTTTGCTCCCACCAAGCCATAGTAAACTGCAATGTCCCGAAAGTGAGCACCCCGGGACATTGCTGGAGCCGGCCCTGGGGGTGGTGGTCCCCAGGGCCTTGGAGGGCCCCTGGAGGGGGGCCACATGGCCTCCTCCCATCTATATTGTAGCCCCAGGGAGGTGGTGACTCCCAGGCCCGGGGGTCTGTAACGGACCCCTGCCTTTACGTAATTTATGCCCAGGGGAGATGGTGGTCGCTGGGCCTACAGGGGGGACCATGTGGCCATGGTGGACAATTACAGATAATGATGTGGGGGCCACCACCACCCCAGCACGATATTCATTGAATGCAGGGGGGCATGCAGGGCCCGATGTCTGCCAACTCCCGGGGCTTTATTTGTAAAAAGAAATGTGTGGTTGGCTTCTGCCCCCCAGGCGGCCTAGGGCGGGGGGCAGCGTGGCCCCCTCCTTTAAAATACATTTTTTTAAATGGCCAAGCCTCAGGGTATGGGATCTCCATGGGCAAAAATGGCCCCCTCCCTTAAAAACTTTTTTTAACTTGGCCAGGCCTTGGGGGATGGGGTCCCCGGGGCTGAAATCGGCCTGGGGAAGGCGGCTGCATGGCCCCCCACCCCGTTAAAAACAAAGCATAGAAAGGCCCAGCCCTGAGAGATGGGGTCCCCAGGCCATAATATATTGGCCCTGGAGGGTGGCCACACATCCCCACTCCCTTTTTAATAAAAAAGACATTAAAAAATGGGACAGGCCCCAGTGGATGGGGTCCCAGTGTCCAAAAGCACCAAGGGAAGGGGGGGGGTCACACTGCCCCCTTTCCTAAATAAAAAAAAATAAAGGAACCGGCAACTCACCGGTGGCCCGCCCCGTTTTACTACTACTTTTCAAAGTGCCTCCTGTTTGGGGGATGAAGTACCCGTCACTGCTGAGGGTCCTTAGGGGCCAACTAGACCACCAGGTATCTCCAGTAAGCCCCACAGAGTAGGATTGCTGAGATGTGGTCTTTTCTTTAGTCCTAGGAAGTGGTGGTCCTCAGGGCTCAATGAGTCTCAGGAAGGTGCCCCGTCCTTTTTTTTAAAAAATGCCCCTGGGACCTGGCCCACCCAGAGGCTTTATGCAAAACAAGCGAGAGAGCCTGTGTTTTTTTTCTGCGTGTTTATTCAGCAAAACTAGTCGTTTTGGCCCTGTCGGTGTCTCCCTGGGACCCCATGACCAGAGCTAAGGGGTCAGGGTATTCATAGCCTGCCCCCTTTAATTTTTTTTTTACATTTGTTCTGGGATCTTGGCTGAAGCCGAGTCCAAGATGGCTGGCAACACTTTCTGGTTGAAGTGTTGGCAGCCAATCAGATCTCCGCACAAGACCAGGAGGATTTGCAGAGCCTTCGAGACCCTATATACACAAATTTGAATTTCCTTTAATATCTCTAAAACTACTAAACAGATTTAAACCAATTCACAATAAGGTTGCTTTCTGGACCAACAGCCACCTTTCTGCCAAATCAGGTGTAATTTCCTTCAGCGGTTCAGGCTGTAGTAGTATATACAATTCCTATGTGAATTAACGTGGGAAATGCACCTCATTCCCCCCCCCGCCCCCTGTTTTCTTGGCCCCCGCTCGAGGGGCCGCCCAAAACTTTCAATGCACAAAAAGAATCAAATCACTGGGGCACCTCTTTTTGGAAAATTTTGTGAGGATTTGTCAAACTGCACCAAAGATATAGGTACGTCAAAAAACTATTTTCCTATGGAAACATGGCCCTAACTATAACTACCTACTGGTACTGCTTTGCAGGGCGTAAGTTATAGTTAGCTCAGCTAACTATAACTGCTGAATTTCACTGGTTTTATGCGAGTGAAAACTGAGCCTAACTATAATGTTCCTGTAACCTTTGGTTTTTCAGTGAATATATATACATTGGAAAGTGAGAGCATGCTTGCAATCATGAAAAATTAAAAAAGAATCTCTAGTGTAAGAATAATCACCTCAAAAAGCTGTTAGATATTTGTGCCAAAAAGATATTTAATTAACCATTGAGAGCAAAAAGTAAACATCTTACCATAAACATCTCCTTTCTTGTTGTCACTGTACAGCTAGAAAAAGAGAGCAGAAAATAAATAACAATTTGTTTTTTCATTCTTTAAACAGCTACTTTAATTATGCCCCCAGATGATCTGACCTGCCTTTTACCTAGGCTTCTGGCACTGCGGCAGGCATTGTGACGTCAGAACTCAATCAGTGGCGTAATGCAAAATTAAAAGGCACTCCTGCACAATGTAACGAGGGGCCCCTGAGTCTCATTTTTTCATAGATATTCATTGACATTGGGTTTAATGGGGCCACCTGGTTATTTGGGGACCTCCTGAGGCAGTCCACCCCATAGCCCCAGTCTGTCTGCATTTTTTCTGGATCGCTGTCTGTTTTAATACTTCCTTCTTCATCACTTAAACACAGTCTCTTGTTCAACGGGCCCACCAGGTGTTTTTTCTATTTTGTGCAACTAATAGGCTCCTTTGGGCCTCTTGGAAAGTCTACAGATATTCCAATATTTGAATACCCATGAGGATTTTCTGTGTGTCTTTTCAGTCATCCCATAAATAATGTTGAATCCCATTGACACAATAGCCATACGAATGCTCATTTATGCTCGCCATAACATTAAGGTTCTCTGTTTAGCCACCTAACACTTAATAATTTCACAAAAAGGACAAAACTATCTGCGATTGGGTAGAATTTTTCTTCCTTTGCCTAAGTCTCACTGACAATGATTCTGTATTAATATTATAGCATTATTTTGAGTTTTATGGTTGAGACCGTCAAAGCTCTTTTTCTTTATGAAGGCCCTAGATATTAGCATTGGAAATGCCATTAGGTTGGTAATTGGCAAGTATGCAATGTTGTTATTTTTTTATGCAACCCTATGCTAATGCAAAAGAAAATGCAAAAATATAAAAAATATTTTAATAATATGTAACAAATTAAGCAGTGGCCCAGCATCTTTGGCACTGCAGTTGAATCATTTTCTGATGACTGTGTAGTGCTTAATTTGTGCAGTTGTTTGCTGGCATTCTGCAACGGCACCAATTTCTTAACTCCAGCACCTATAGTCTACCACGTTGTGGAGCTCTCCGTTTATTTTTTAGCCCAGAGCATAAGCAGAATGTTTAATAACGTACTCTAAATAAAAAAAATTATAATACCAGCATGAGCAGGTCATGCCTATTGCTTTGGGTGAGCTTAAGCTGTCCACAATGTCATATTTGTAGGAGTGTGATGAGAAGCATGCAGACATTTCACTGGTATTCGGCATTGCAGGCATGCCTGTGGGTGGTACAGCTGCAGTGGTCTCCTAAGAAAAACAATTGGCACCTGGCACTTATTTGTTTTTTTACAAGTTAAGCACTGAGCATGTGATCAGTGAAAATGTAGTCACCACGGTGCAAGAAAGTTAACAGCACTTTCTAGTATGCAAACAGATGTTTTCTATTACTTGTTTTTTCCTCAAATACTGTAAGGGTCGAAATTAAGAGCTCATGAATTACATAGAGGTGTATTGGAACTTAGGGTTCTGATTTATAGTTTAATGCTTGGGCACTCCATCAAAAACATGACAGATAACCCTTTCCACCTTATTTCAAGTGTATTCGGATATAATGCACTTGTAAAAGGCAAACAGAACATCTGTCACATTTGCGACAGAATACCCCTCCATCAAACACTAATAATGCCCGTAGCTAAATATTTTAGGTAGTTAGAAAGACCAGTGTGAAATGCTACGATTTATTCTCAAGTATAAGTAATGCACATGTGTTTTAAACTCATTCCAAAAGGTGCCACAGTTTTGAGCATCAGTATGATTAATAATTGGGTATGTTCCCCTCGTACGTTCTTGTTCAGTGTTGCATTTTGGCTTACAATAATTGAAGACACGTACTAGCGAAACGAATATGAAAACAATTATTTTAGCCTCTTTAGAGAGGCTCCCATTGTTATTTTTTGGGGATGTGTTAAATAAATGCACAAGATAACTTGCTAGGTTGCCAGGTTGGACCAGCTTCAGCTGCCATCAGTCCTTGTGTCACAAACACACACAAAAAACACAATGGGACTTTAGGTGAGCCCTTCCAGTCAATTGTTGCTTAGGGTCAGCCTTCTTCATCCATTGCTTGATGAAGTTGTCAAACAAATTGTTGGTTAGCACACAGGAATATTTCCTTTTTGCTGTCATGTTGTTTATGACAGTGTGCTACTTGTATCAACTTGTCTATGTTGAGGATGGTTCTATGAGCAGAGAACGATTTATATATTTGTGTCCATGAAAGGACTAAAGTATATGGGCCATTCAGAGGGGATAATAGGGTTGATATTGGAAAGGAGATTTGGCAGATCACCAAACCTGGAGCTTTGAAAACAAAGTGGGCATGAGCTAGAGTGCTGATCATTGAATCAGACCTGATGGTGAACCCCTTTGAAATGTGAGTGGACTCCTCAACATGTCTAAATAATGATGTAATGATGTGTTTTGCACATGTGTCCCTGTGATGGCCTGTCTACCCAATCAATATCACACATTCTATTCTTTTGTGGCTTTTATAAGACGGAAAGGAAACAGTACATCCTCCCTCTGATAAAAAGAAAACTGAGCCTATACTCTCGTTGCTCAGCTCTTACAGCTATTTATTCCTTGGAACGCCCCTATATTTGTTTTATGTTAGCACATTTTTTATACTCAGTCCTTCGGACTAGGAGAAGATCTACAGATAGGGATGTTGTTTTATGTGATTATTGTTATTAACCGTCGTCAACTTTTAATATTTCTTTTAATTGATTTGCTGCTAGATATTAAACACGCTAAATAGAAATTGTCAAAAAACAAGGAAATACCTATGTGAGGGTGATACCATCGTCAATTGATTACCGTTACAGAAAGTTATTTCATGATGGTAAACATTTTATTTGTGATGTGAAAGTTATTTGTGAACTGTCAGTTGAGCCAGTACAAGAGAGAGGTTTTGAAATCATAATTCCAGGTCAGTCTGTAGGTCTTCTACAAGAAAAATATGTGTCATAAGTCCCAATGAGCTTCTGGCAAATCAACTTAAATTCCCCTGCATACCAATCCTCAAATGCTGACTCTTGCATTCTTGGTGAGGATTAGGAAACTACACTAAGGAATTATGAAAAATCATGCAAGAGGTAAAATCTTTCCAAATAGGTAATCCATTTTTTAATGTCCACAACCCACTGAGTGGCCCGTACACACTAAGACTTCTGTGTTGATAAAATCCAGCCTATCAGGGATAGGACAGAGGCCTCTAAATTGAGCAAAGAGAATCTGGATATAGTGTCTCCTCAGATAGCAATTTCATCAGGTTGAGTGGTTCATTCCCCTACTGACTATTCTCTGCCCTTCTCTTTTAGAGAAGGTATAAGCAGGAGAGCTTTTGAGGGTGTGGGAGGGGGTTGAATGCCACTCAATGCCTTTACCCTTTTGTACTTGTGTAGGATTCAAGCATTTAGTAGCAAAATTAATGATATCCTAAAGGAACAGAATTTTGAGACTAATACATTGGATGCAAATGCATTATATAGAAGCATACACTACACTTGAGGGGTCTATGAATGTGAGCATTAGCTAAGATCTAGATGGTTTCAATCATTTAAACATACAAACATGCTGTCTAATATAATTTATTTGTGTTCAATAGAAAATACCTTTTTGTTTCAGGAAGAACTATTCAAACAAATCAAGAGAACTGCCATGGGTATCTGCTTCATACTCAGTTATGCAAATTGGTTTATGGATTGATGTAAGGAGCAGGTACGCTTAGCACTTGATATGGAATAATACACTGTTATCATTACTTTACATTGAGAACCTATTTATTATATGGATTAGGAATAACATTGAAATTGTAGATTCCGTGAAACACCTTAATAATTAAGTCCTAAATCTGCAGTTTGAAATGAACTACAGTAAATACTAATGTAGAATCTTTAGCTCTGAGATTTGTCGTTCAAGAAGATACATTTAAAAATGTCCTCCATCATAAACTGACAGCCTAAACAGCTAACTCCATACCCAGAGCAATCCCCCAATAAGTCTCAAATTAAGTATCCCCTACGGGAAGCTCATTAGCTTCCAAAAGAGTTGTAACACAGACAAAGAGTTTGAATTAGCCAAAAATGATATGCTAGCAACGTTTACAAATTAGGTCTATCCCTAAAAGGCATTGCAAAGTGCAGTCAACAAAGTAGAAATAAGAAGTAGACAGGACTTGCTGTACAATGTGATAAGTCATACCACCAGGAAAAGCCAGAAAGGTGGGCTGATCAAATTTATAACTTCCTTTAACCTACAATCAATCAATTAGGAAGACAATTGTGAAACATGGGACATATTAAGAATGGCACTGAAATTAGTTTCAGACTCATGCAGAATGTCACATGACACGTCCATTACCAAACAAATAATCTGAAGATCTGATTTTACTGTTTATATACTGGAAAATCAAAGCCACGAAAAATATGTACACTTTTCCCTGTTTAAAAAAAAGAATATTTACCAGAGAATGTGCAAGCTATCATTAACATGGATGATAAATATCAGTGGCAAGACTTTTCAAGTAAGGTAATTGAAATACACAGAACCACAAAATCCGAGAGAAGGAAATACAAATGTATAATTACAAAGTCTAGAATCTTGATCTACAATTGACTTGGAAACTAAAGCCTTCCGGGTTAAACTCTGGAGAAGAATTAGCAGCATATCATTCTTAAATTTGTAATTATTTTCTGAATTGGTTTATTTAATCTTAGCTGATACTTAAAAATATTTTAAATTGTATATATTTGGGGCTTCATTATGATTGCGGATAATCCGCATACTCCGGGCCGGCGGAAGCCACCGCCGGCCCGGAGTATGCAGATTATCCGCCGCAGTGCAATAGAAGACCCACCGCCAGATCAGGATGGCGGTGGGAGTGCGGTTGGACCAGCGGCGGACGGCAGGTCCGTCCGCCGCTGATCCGCGGTGTGATGAGGGCTATTTGGTGACGGTGTCTGCAAGACACCGTCAGCCAAATTAGGAATTGCACGAACACATGCTTTTCCGCGGCGGCTTTTCCGCCGTGGAAAAGCATGTGGACTTTGGCTTTTGGGGGCCCGTTGCGGGCCCCCAGGGTGTCGGGGGTGCACATGGGGGGTACCTATGGTACCCCCCAACATTTACATGCACAAAGCGGCAGGCACCGCGCGGTGCCTGCCGCTTTGTGCATGTAAATGTAACACATGCAGTTTTAACATTGCGGCGGGTGCTGCTTCAAGCAGCACCCGCCGCAATGTTAAAACATACAGGATGTGACCGCCAGGGTGGCGGTCACATGCTAATTTGCATGGAGGGACCGCCGCTGCCCCTGCGGACGGTCCCTCCACCTCTGGGGTGGCGGACGGACGCAAGTCCGTCCGCCATCCTAATCGGCCCCTTGGTGTTTTTACAGATGTATATTGACTTATAAGATGAATAATGGAGATTGATTTCAAGTGCTGTGTTTACTTGCGCGGGAATGGATATTTTTATACAGCCATACAGCGGGGCTTCCCTGCCTACTTGGGCTCATAAAAGCAGTCAAATGGAATGTATTGAACAAAATTGACTTACTATTGATCTATATTAAATTTGGATGTGCATATCTAATGTTTACCTGATTTAAAATGAGACAGAATGAATATTCAATATTTCAAATTATTGTAAATAATTGTATTGGCATCAAACTTTAATTATTTTGGCCTCAAAAATATAATGAACTCTGTCTTCACTTTTCACTGTTGTGTTTAAAGAGACTTGTATGCAAGATGGAGCGACAGTATCTAGGCTTCCTTCATGAGGTGAATGCGTACATCTGCCATACCATTAATGGATTCTCTTGAGTACTGATGAATGATCAACTGCCGCAATTCAATTCATGGTTTCTTCATTTGTAGAGGAGATGGTTACACACACACATGTACACACACATACACACCCTAACACACATTACATTTTTATATAAACTTACTGGTGTCACATGCTAGTTTGTGACTCCTAATGTAAAGGATTGAAAATTCAAATGCACTGTATTGACTCCTGGTGCACTGCTGATCATATAAATGTAGCACACCCCTCAAAACCAGAACGTTTTTAGACGCAGTTACAAACACTTGTAGTGATGGGAAGAATAGGTTTCAAAATGTTGCAATTTATGAATTATAATAGCAAATGTATTGTTTGTTCTGTGATGTGCTATTGCAGATTAATATATGCCGGCAGCATGTTATCTAATTTATATACCAGAATAGCGAAGCATTATAGGGCTATTAAAAAGGTGATTTTGATTTCCTGTAGTTATCCATTTTAGAGATGAAGAACAACAGTGCCACAATAAAGATAATCCGTGATGAGGTAACAGGCTACTACTGGCACACTGGTTACATTTGGAATGTGAAGTAAGAGAGAGCATATTTAGTGTAGATCTAGGGAAAGGATCTTTGACACAGAAAAAAATATTTTTCCCATGGAGTAAAAATTGCTTGTGCAATTGCGCACAATTGCATTACGTTCCATAAAGAATATTCTACCTGGCGACAGTTCCCCATGACTATGGCACCGATTACGAGTCTGGTGGTCCACGGATCGCCAGACTCGTGGGGGCGCGGAGGTGGCAGTCTAAACACAGGCGGTCGGCCTGCCACAGCACCGCCACAGCCACCAGGGACCCGCTGTTCCCTGGCGGTGTTGCAGTGGTCAGGAGGCCACAATATGCTTGCCCCCACCAAGCATATTAGAAGTTTCCCTTCCACCGGCAGTGTCATGAAGGTTCCTTCTCTATGAACACTGTGGAAGAGAGGAAACAAAAGGGGTTCTGCATAGCCCCCTGAGCCTTCTCTGCATGGGGATGCACACAGTGCCCCCTTGTTTGCATGCACCCCAGTTCCTGCACGGCATGGAGTTTTCTGTCCATGCCGTGCAGGAACTGTTTTTTTGGCATTCTCATTGTGGTGGCCGTTTTCTGAGGCACCGCTAAAAACCAGCCTGCCAGATAGGAGGAAACGCCAAATCTGGCAAGCGGTCTGACCACAGCTTTGGTGTTGTGGCGGTGGAGCAGACCCAGTGCTGCACCGCCAAAGTCGCAATCGGGCCCTAAGTTTTACACATTGGAGTACCTGAAGAAATCTAAAAGTGTCAGACATTTCAAGGGCACTTCTCAGATCTCTGGTAAATCTCTAAATAGTTAGAAATTAGCTAGGTTGTACCAGTGAGTCCCTGTAAGTTTCTCATTAAGTCTAGTTGCTCCTGTAACCATGATTCAATTCAACTGTGATCAAAAGGAAGCACTGAATCAAGTCTTGTGACACAATATGTTAGGCATATTAGAGAAAGGTATAATACTTAGGCCTAACTGCCGCACCGTGCTTACCTGCATGGGCTGGCACTGGAGACAGGAGTTATTTGGATAGAAGTGTGTTGCCTATTTAATTAATGGTTCCTGAATCCTGTAACTACATTTAGCAATATGTGCTATTAGTCTTTTATTGTTGAGGGCAAATCGAGTGAAACTAAGTTGTGGAATATTGATTATGTCTATATAATAAAGCTGACTTATATTCATTACAAATGTAGAGGATACTATACGTCTCAAGGCTCACGAACTACAGCGACCAAGATGCAATTGCACAACTGAAACCTAAAAACTTTTGTTTTTACTGACTGCATACACGCAAATATTTGCCCAACGCGACAGAAACAACGGGGGTTTCAACTGGATACCTTACGGGTGAGTAGTTGCACTTTACAAGCCACCTGATTCGTTGATATATCTCGCTGTCATAGTGAATGCACTTTATGTGAGATGGTGGCGATGGAGTGCTGACCTAGTGAAGCCAGCTGAGGTTAGAGAAATGGTGGATATTTGAGCCTTGTGCTGTAAATAATGAAGTGAAGAAGAGAGGCATTAGCCTGGCAAAGTGCTTGTGATGTATACTCCCACTGGCTGCCTTTCTCGGACTGGACAACTTGCTGATGATGCATGTGAACAGGGTCGGCCTGGGACAGAAAATAGTCCAGGTACCCTAATAAAAGAGTCCCCCATTAGCGAATTAGATAGCTAAAAAAAGGGTCTCACGTTTCCAAATCAGGCAAGGCATGGAGACTGCATGCGTTTGTGGTTGCAACAGGCAATGTTTGGGCAATATAAGGGAAATCAACAAAACATGGGCCCACCAAGTCATAAAATAGGCCCACAAGCAGGAGAAAAACCTACACAAGCACCGGCATGGAAGACCAGCACTGTACAGTCAGATTGCCCTATAGGCCAGTCTGCCCTGCATACGAATATGGAAACACTTTCCGTGTGAAGCATTGATCTGGGTTTTTCTTAAAGGGCTCTCTAGACTGCTCCTCAAAGAATACAAACACTTGGCTTTGTTCACTCTGAATTAAGGTAGAACAATGAAAAATAGCAGGCAAGTGTTTTTCATCAAGTGCTTTGGAACAGAAAAGAGCATTTGAAATTGCTGTGACAGGATAAACCTTCCAGGCTCACAGACATTTGTTTATAGGTCAAAGGGAGGTCACTGGGGCCTGGGGGCAGCATCATTAGAGGCTCTGTCGATGCACTGGGACGGCTCAGGGCTCAATGCAGACTCCAGGCTCAAAGACTACCCACAGGTGCAGAGGCTCCTGACAAAAAGTGTGGAGATTTTTTTAAAATTCATTCGAAGCCACAGAGGGGCATCAAATAAATGCATCCATCCAACAACACATTTAAAATAAACGCCCATTAACGCGTATCCACTGTGTGTATGAATGTATTTATTAGAATCCCTCAGACGAATTGTGGCTTGACGGTAAGCTGGTATTGCTGGGGCGGGAGGAGTTGCGTTGTTATAATCGAGTGAAAACGTAAAAAATCAGGCAATCGAATTTGGACGCCGCACTTGCAATTGGGCTGGAATATTGCAATTAATTATGCTGGTGGTACCAGGGTGCGATTTTTTGGGCATATTTGTTTGGCCGAGCAGGCACTTTACTTCACCATCCACACTTGTCAATGCACTTCTTTGAGTTATTTTGTCTCTAGTGCTTGATTTAAGTTCAGAGAAGTGCCAGGTGATTTAAGTTAGAGCTGGCTTCACAAGGAAAAGAAAATATTAGCAAAGAAAGATAGAAAGTCATACATTTCCAGCAGTGATTTGAATTTAAAGGAAGGCTAAAGGATAACATGCTTTATTTGAAAACGTCGGTGTAGACACATTTACAGTTAACATCGATATAATAAAATCATTAGTTAAAAAAGAAGTGTGCATATACCAACTCTGAAAACAAAACCTTCAATTAACTGTGCTTTTGCCACCCAACGGATCTATAATAGAAGATTCAAAGCCACTGATCTGCTCAAAGATTACAACATTTAGGATCATTATAAAGCTCTAATACATCGAAGGCAATACAATTTCCTGTAGCTCATCTTCTCGTTACAATGTGATTGTAACGTCACTACTCATCTGCAACAGGTCCAGCGCATAGTGTAATAAGCAGCAATGTAAGTGCCGTGTAAACAATTTGTT
Source organism: Lissotriton helveticus (assembly GCF_964261635.1). Taxonomy (NCBI): domain Eukaryota; kingdom Metazoa; phylum Chordata; class Amphibia; order Caudata; family Salamandridae; genus Lissotriton; species Lissotriton helveticus. The sequence goes on along the minus strand of NC_136063.1, from coordinate 768,238,588 downwards.
TAAGTCAATGTATTATTTTAGAATCTTTCTGTATGAGTTTTTTTTCTCAGGTCCCGGTCAACAGGTATGAGAATACATACAAGTTGCTTTCTTTATTTAGCACCACTGGTGCTCCAGGCAGGAGAGCAGGATTTGTGTGCATACTTTTTAAAAATAAATCTGACGTAGCTGAGTTTAAAAGTTATTTCGTTGAAACTGCTAAAAGGTTTCTCTGCCACAAATTGCAGACTGTTTATTTCATTTTTTTTTATTTTCTCAGAATTTATTTTGCATGTCCGGAACTGGGCAAAGGAGTACATCAACAGTGGTACGGCTGGGGGAGGGGCTGGACGTGAATCCATACAATATAAGTAAAAATTATAATGTAAGTCACTTTGTAGTACATAACTAGATCTTCAGCTTTGATCCCTACTGTGACTTAAAATATCCTTATGAAGTTCAACAGACGATACTTATGTACTTTTTAAAAACTGTAGACTCACCCCTTAGAGCTCCATGGGGATGAATGCAAGAGGAGGCTGGAGTTATGGGACACAGTGGGCGAGATCGGAGGGGCATGAAGTGCCCATACTTTCTACATTTAGGAAACATTGTTCCTCTGCTTTTGGTTAATTCCTGTAGTTTGAATGCTTCAGCTGAAGTATCATTCAGAAAGTCTCCTGTGCGTGTAACCGTAGGCAGGCAGACAGTTAATCAAGAAACACGCCTTCTTGCCAGGGTGCCTGCATGCCTGAAAGAAATGAAATGTGTGCAACTGGTTAATCAACAAAAGTAAAGTGTGCTTGGGAGCTGGTACTGGCTTTAATTGATAGAATCTCTTAAAGCTTTGTGAGGACAAAGATGTATTCTTTCTGAATATGCCTTTTTAGGTGGTATTGCAAAGGAGTTACCTGAAGAGTTGTGAAGTTTGTACCTTTTAGGAACAGTTATATAATAAAATTGCATTACGTACAGTCAGGGTAGTACTAAAATATATATTTTGGAAGGGCCATTTAATCTTAACATATTTGCGCATTTTGTAGAAGTCTATTTATACTGGTGCAATGCAAGTTTAATATAATGACTTAGATATTTATAGTGCTTTCTGTCAAAGGGACTTCTTAGTACTAAAAATGCACAAGTCACTATTCTCCATTGCATGAACCTAGATTTAATTCTGTGGCTCTCTAGTTACACACAGGCCTCTGCAGTGCATTAACTAATAGAGTTTTCATAATGTACCTTAGTGCATTTCCCATTGATTAACTTAGGGTTTTTTATTTATTTTTCATTTAAGTCGCATGTTATTTAAATGTAGGTAGTCGAAGGTTAAAGACCAAAAAAAGTACAGAATGTTTCGTTTTTTAGCCACATCTTTGACCCCTTTCTCACCCTCACTGACCCCACCCCCTTGCTGAAGGGAACATCACAGTTCCAATACATTTTATAATGCACTTTGACTGCTGAGGACACTAGGTTTATAAGTAACATGAAATGATGAGCCAGGAACTGGAAAAGTTTCCTTTTAAAGGTTAATTGGTTGGGACATAGTTTCAAAGGAAGAGTATTATAGGTGGGAGAAGCCAAACTGAGGAAGGACGGTGAGTATTTTGGTTTTCAGAACAGTCATGTCGCCCAAAATGTACCAATGAGCTATGGTCTGATTTCTCAGTGGGTCAATCCATTCCCTCTATCAATTTGTGTTTGACCTCATGGTCACAAGTTTATATCCCAGCAGGGCTGTTCAGCCTTTTATCCTTCTGAGATCGATAAAATGATTATCATTCAATTGTGTAACAATACACCTTTTGTTATTCAGTTTCAAGGGGTAAGCGTACTTTAAAAATCCATATTTTATTTTTTAACATGTGGGGCCCATGTAGGTGGTCTTCATGAGATAAGAGGCTAGTGGAGTGACTATGCAATTGGTAAGGGTGGAAGAGTCATGCCAGTTCCAAGCCATACAGAGTTCTGCACAATCTGCAAAGATTTCATTGAACACTTTGGTGCTCTTGATGTAGCAGTTTGCTGTAGTCCACTCTCAAAGCCTCCAGTGTTGTGCTGGCCAACATGTACCTTGAGGTGGACTAGCAAAAATAAACATCTTGTACAATAAAATCATACAGAGGAAACAATAAAAATGTGTTGTTCAAGAGAAAGACCTTTATCACGTTTAAATTCTAAATTCCTCACCACCTTAACAGGCTGAGGCATCCCACAGAAGTCTATGGACGAAAAGGTCAATTGCCGCAGGTCTTTTTTGTCTCCCAGGATTATCATGTCCAATTTGTCCGAGTTGGGTGTGAGCTAATGGAAGGTCGCCCATTTTCAGACACCCAGCATGCAGACATAGATACATTATCATGTATATGATGTTCTTTATTGCTAAAAGGTGCACTGAACAATTTCTGACACTATACATAAATAATATCAGTAAGCCTTCAAGGGTTATAGGTGAACTTACTGCATGGTGTTCTAGAGCAGAGCTACTTTTTCGCTTCCCGGTTCTACATCTTTGTGGCCTTTATCGTTCACACTTGAAACTTTCCCTCTGTGAATCTGATTACAAAGTAACCACATTGATGTGCTGGGATACCATGCAACCAGGAATATTGTTTCCAAAGAGTATTCTTGCTCATAAATCTGATTATCACAAATATGCAGACCCAGATTTAATGGGTCGAAGTACACATGCAGTGTGCCCAGTTTCTAGATAAATGAGCTTCCATTTACCACCTGCTCTGAGCACATTGTAAACGGAAGCAGAGGAATGGTGCGAGGCAGGTGGCAGGAGGCAGGGGTTGGGATGATGTTAGAGCACAGCAGACACTTTCCATGCTTCCCATGTGCCATAGAAGGGTGGTCAAGAAAGCAACACAGGGTCCTGACTCCTAACCAGTAAGGCTAAGCCAAATGCATAAAGTGAACAATACAAATGGCAATACTGAACATCACTTCATCTTTTCCACTATGACCTTAATGAACCAAGCATACCAGTCCGTTTTATGAATTACGTCTCTAGTTTATTGAATCATTTATTTCACTAGTCAGACTTATTTTCTTTTTTCATTGACTTGAAACATTTTTTGTGCATAAACAGAAATTTACAAAAAACATACAAAATGTTGCAGTTAAATCCAATATCTATACAAATTTACAAATTTACAACACATTCACTCCAAACTATTGGCCAAAACATCCATCACACATTCAGTCCAAACCAAAAAATCAACAAACCACATAAACACACCAGGCCCTTTGTCAACGCTATTTTGTTATACTAATCAATAAAAAATTGCTTGTTTCTGAAGATTTTTTAACAAGAAATGGAATTTAGACACAACTGACTCATACAGACAATATGCCTTTCTCTAGCTAACTTAAATCGTGATAATAAACATGCATGGAAAAGAGAAAACATGCTGGTGAAGCAAAATGCATTTCAATTCTGATCTGTAGTCAGGCTAACTTAAATGAGCATTTAAAGCACACTTCGAATACATGGTTACACTTGCATACATAGTGTGTTTTTTTTTGGATGGTGCAATGAGCAAGGGACTCACGTCTGAGTATATCCTCCCACACATAGTGTGTTTTTTTTTGCACACATGTAACTTTAGAAATAACTAAAAAACAAGAGCAAAAGACTACAGGTTTACAAGTGCCTTATAACTTGAAGTGTAAGTGTAATTATTATGCATTTTACGCAACATAGGGTCAGTTGTATCAAGAAAGCATTTTGCGGTTCTGAAATAGCTAATTGTATCGATTCGTTATTTTGGAATTGCAAAATGCAATGTATGTAGGAATTGCAAAATATTTTGTGATTCCTTAACATTCCCTAATTGCAAACACAACAATGATGGACAGAATGTGGCTCAATGTCACACATTCACCCCAGTCCAAAGATCTGGGCCCAAATCCATCGTTTTTCCACTCCACACCACCCTGGGTTAGACAATGGCGATATGCAAATCAGCGCTGACCCTGTGCCCCATGGGAACAGTCCAGTCCGAACTACAAAAGCCATGTCCTTCCCAGAACGGAAACAAGCATCCGAGGACCAGCCCGGTTTCAAGGTAACACCTCTCTTCAGCCCGGCTAGCTTGATTCCAGTGGTGTGGAGTGCCTGGGACTCACGTCTGAGCATCCCCAGTACACTTAGAGCGGTAATTGCAAACACAACAATGATGGACAGAATGTGGATCAATGTCACACATTCACCCCAGTCCAAAGATCTGGGCCCAAATCCATCGTTTTTCCACTCCACACCACCCTGGGTTAGACAATGTTGTGTTTGCAGTTACCGCTCTAAGTGTACTGGGGATGCTCAGACGTGAGTCCCAGGCACTCCACACCACTGGAATCAAGCTAGCCGGGCTGAAGAGAGGTGTTACCTCGAAACCGGGCCGGTCCTCGGATGCTTGTTTCCGTTCTGGGAAGGACATGGCTTTTGTAGTTCGGACTGGACTGTTCCCATGGGGCACAGGGTCAGCGCTGATTTGCATATCGCCATTGTCTAACCCAGGGTGGTGTGGAGTGGAAAAACGATGGATTTGGGCCCAGATCTTTGGACTGGGGTGAATGTGTGACATTGATCCACATTCTGTCCATCATTGTTGTGTTTGCAGTTACCGCTCTAAGTGTACTGGGGATGCTCAGACGTGAGTCCCAGGCACTCCACACCACTGGAATCAAGCTAGCCGGGCTGAAGAGAGGTGTTACCTCGAAACCGGGCCGGTCCTCGGATGCTTGTTTCCGTTCTGGGAAGGACATGGCTTTTGTAGTTCGGACTGGACTGTTCCCATGGGGCACAGGGGCAGCGCTGATTTGCATATCGCCATTGTCTAACCCAGGGTGGTGTGGAGTGGAAAAACAATGGATTTGGGCCCAGATCTTTGGACTGGGGTGAATGTGTGACATTGAGCCACATTCTGTCCATCATTGTTGTGTTTGCAGTTACCGCTCTAAGTGTACTGGGGATGCTCAGACGTGAGTCCCAGGCACTCCACACCACTGGAATCAAGCTAGCCGGGCTGAAGAGAGGTGTTACCTTGAAACCGGGCTGGTCCTCGGATGCTTGTTTCCGTTCTGGGAAGGACATGGCTTTTGTAGTTCGGACTGGACTGTTCCCATGGGGCACAGGGTCAGCGCTGATTTGCATATCGCCATTGTCTAACCCAGGGTGGTGTGGAGTGGAAAAACGATGGATTTGGGCCCAGATCTTTGGACTGGGGTGAATGTGTGACATTGATCCACATTCTGTCCATCATTGTTGTGTTTGCAGTTAACATTCCCTAATAGCACATCGCAAATTGCCTATAGGCCCATAGGAATGAATGGGAATGCATTCCCTATTTGCGATTACCAAATTGGTAATTGCAATTTGCGAATGAAAATCCAATGGTGCTAGGGGGCCTAAGGCCCCTCAAATGTACCCCCAGAAAAGGTAAGTGTGCGCCACATGGCACTTTGGATTCGCAAATTACCATCAACTTGAAGTTGATGATAATTTGCGATTCCTAAATGCAAAGTCACATTTAGCGAATGCTACAAGCATTGCATTTAGGGAATCACAAATTACGATTCCCTAAATGCATTTGCAATTAAGGCAATCACAAAAAATTGCGATTGCCAATATTGCGAATGCAAAAAAGTGCATACATTGCAAAAGGCCTTTTTGCGTTCGCAAACGGGCCAATTCTGCGAATTGTCCGGTTTGTTAACGTAAAGAACCTTGACACATCTGGCCCTTAAAAGGCAGTTCTTAAAGTGCACTTAGTGTGCCCCCCACCGAGAGACACGTGACTGTCACTAATGTGTTATGATGCACCAGACAAGACCATGCCTCCTCTATGTTAGAGTCCTCTGTTTATGTATTTCGTGCCTTTATGTAGCACGTACTAGACGTGGATGGGTGACAGAGTTTCTTACATAGGTGAATACATAGATCTTGTTACACAAAAGTAAGCAGAAAATAATACAGGCAAATACCTACAGTACATAATGATGGTGGATAAAGGAACATCAAAAAATATAATTTTACAAAAATCCCTCAATTACACAAATATTGATTAATAAATATAGTGAAACATAAATATTGTGTCAAAAATATAATCAGCACAAAAATATAATAAGTACAAAATTGTGGCGCATAGTTTTAGTATAGAATATAACTATGTGTATATAATATAGTTTTAAAGAATAACATTGTATTTGATATGGATATAATGAATATCAATTTTAAATTAATTTAATTAGTATTAGCTAGTATTTTACTTTTAAGTGTATTATTACCACAATTGCTATTTATTTTAAAAATAGTTTGTAATTTTCAATGTATAACCTGAGTTTTTAAATTTAATTAGTATTTTATAATGTTTTTTAATGTTAATTATGTAAATTGCTTGTTATTTTAGCTTTTAATTTTATTTGGTTAATTTTAATGTATATATTATTTTATAGTTCAAATATCAATTTATATTTCAGTAATGGCTTGTTGGGTTTTCAGGAAAATAGGTTGGGAAATTATTTAAATTTTATTCATATTCGTTTTTTACTGATTTTGTATTTATTGAAATATCCATGCTAATTAATTATGTACATTTTAATTGATTATTTATTATGTAACATGTTTGTTTTATTTGAAATATTGATTCTTTATTGATACATGCATTTGATAATATTTGTACATTTTATTTTATATTCATAATTATTTGAATCCTATTTGTTTTATTTAAGTAGATTTTACATTTTCTTCTTCATTTATACATTAATTTACTGATGTGTGTTGCTTTTTAGGATAGTATGGATAGAAGTGAAGTTTTTTTAAATTTACTTCAATATTTAATTTACTTGATTATTTTGTACTTTGCATTACAATTTTAATTTTTTAACTTAATAAACAATATATTGTTTTATTTTATTGTTTTAATAATAATTGCCTGCATGCTTCTATGCCCTGCTCATGATCTATGCTGGTATATTGAGAGCATACATATAGGATCATCAGTCTATTCAATTGCTTTCACTCTCCTGAGAAAATCTCTTGTATCTTGTAAATAAAAGGGCAGGGTGGTGACAAAGTCCCTCAAGAAGTTATTAATATATCTAGACACATTCTCCAGACGTCCCCTCCTAAGGAGGCAATAGGTCTTCCTGGTAGGTTGAAACAATTCTTATGGATTTTCTGAAAAAGGTAAAAGACAGGTAGAACCGGATAGTTGAAATTCAAATTGACAAATGTGTTCAATTCTGGATTCGCTCTGTCTTTCCAACGTTCAAGGTGTTCCCATCTATTAAGGGCAGTATTTTTTTGTAGTATTTCCTACTAATCCTCTCATAACGTTTAGCATCTCATGGCTGTTTATAAATGTTTTCAATGTACATTTCTTACTCCATAACAACAACATTGTCATCCTTATCTGCTGGGCAGATCATTTTCCCAGTATCTTTCTCTTAATCAAATACAGCATGCATTTATCAACATATAGGTTTCAGTGCTGTGTAGCCTTACGATTCCTCAGAAATTTCAGATCTTTGATCACACAATCATAGAACACTTCTATGGCATCGAAGGAGAGTTGTGGGATGAGCATAGATTCAGGGAAAACATTACTTGGAGCTGCACAATCATACACAATTGATTTATTCCTTTCAAATACTGCCAGAACATAAGTCTAGCTCTACGATGTATATTTTATGATCTTGTATGAAATTGTTTTTAACCACCTTCTTTCTTCTTTTCTGATGAGTCCTTTATCTTCTGTGTCAGGAGGAAAGGAGGTGAAACTGATTTGAGGTGAGGAGGTGCCCATCTGAGAAGGAGCCCCGCCCCTTTTCTCATTCCTCAGGATATCTTGATTTGATGTATCACAGATAAGAATTTGAATCATTATTACATTGTAATGGATTTTTTTGTAAGTGATTAATTTAAATTCGTAGCTTATACTTTGTGGTTTATGTTTTTTTGTTACATTGGGAAGAAGAATATGGGAGGGCACTCAGGTGGATCCTAATTATAATGAAATTTGGTCAGCTCACTGAACATATCCGCCTGGGTATATATTTTAACTTTAACTATGAATGATAGCACATTGATTTGGTCTGTGTAATGGTTCTGATCTCGGATACAATAGCCCACTTTGACAGAATTTCTTCTGACTAGGTCTTTTTCCAGTGGACTTGCAGCTCTGAGCAGCCGATGGGAGTATTACGATTTTGTTTATTCCTTTATTAATTATCCCATGTAATCTGTGATGAGATCTATGAGGACATTATTAGTCGTACCTCTTACGTATAACTGATCCCCCAATCGAATGTTACAATGGCCTTAGTGTCACGTTTGTCTGAATTATATGTGTGATGATATTACATGTGTGTGGGTCGGCTGTACAAACTGATTTGTAAATAATGTTTCAAACCTAGTCATTGTTTAATTATGTCTAGATATGACCTGATGTACAATATGTATTCAGACTTTTGTTGATCCACCCGTGGTAGAATTATGCATTTTATTTATGTCCTGTGAGTTTAACAGATGCTGAAGATTATTATTGTGCTTCACATATGTCTTAGAGACTGATTACGAGTTTGGTGGAAAGAGTTACTCCATCACAAATGTGATGGATATCCCGTACTCTATATTTCAATTCCAGTATATCCTGTGGAACTTGTAGTTCAACAGATTGGATATCGGTTATGTTTGTGATGGAGTATCCCATCCCGCTAAACTCGTAATCAGGTCCTTGATCTCTTTAAATTCCTATTTAGATAAATGAAGGACATTGCCATTTCAAGATGGGCAATGCAAAAAGAACAATTGATGTATAGAATGCAGAACAATGCCATACATTCCCTCCGGTACAGAGATCTGGGCCTAAATCCATTGTTTTTTTGCTCACCATGCCATTCCAGTTTGGAACCAGCCATATGCAAATCAGTCTTGACCCTGTGCTCAATGGAAATAGTCCAGCCCGAACTGCCAGGCCAAGTCCTCCCTGGACCGGAAACAAGCATCCTAGGACCGGTTTCGGGCTTTCAGTCCTCATCAGCCAGGATAGCTTGACTCCAGTGGCAAGGAGAGCATGGGACACACGTCTGAACATACCCGTCCCACTCAGGGTGACAAATGCAAAAAAGTTGGAAGGGTATGTCCAGACATGGGTCCCTTGCCCACTTTGCTACTGGATTCAAGCTAGCCTGGCTGATGAAGTGTGTTACCCAGAAACCGGTCCCAGGATGCTTGTTTCTGGTTCAGGGAAGACCTGGCTTAGCTGTTCGGCTGGACTGTTCCCATGTGGCACAGGGTCAAGACTGATTTGCATATAGCTGGGTCTGAACTGAGGATGCGAAGTGAGCTAAAGAATGATGATGGATTCAACCCAGATCTGTGACTGGGGATGAGTGTCTGAAAAGTTTCATCGCTCAATCCATCATCTCCTTGTGTTTGCTTTGCGCGCCCTAAGTTGGCAGGGTATGCCCAGACGTGGGTCCCTTGCTCACTTTGCCACTGGATTCAAGCTAGCCTGGCTGATGAAGGGTGTTACCCAGAAACCCATCTCAGGATGCTTGTTTCCGGTTCAGGGAAGACCTGGCTTGGCAGTTCCGGCTGGACTGTTCCCATGAGGCACAGGTTCAAGACTGATTTACATTTAGCTGGGTCTGAACTGAGGTGGCGAAGTGAGTTAAAGAATGATGATGGATTCAACCCAGATCTGTGACTGAGGGTGAGTGACTGAAAAGTTTCAGCGCTATGTCCATTATCTCCTGGTGTTTTATTTTAAGATGACCAACAATGTGATCAAGGTTGAGGCTGAAAACATTCAGTAGTGACTTCTAATAAACTTGGATTGTGATCTACACCATGTGTTCCACTGCTGCATGCAGATTTTTTATTTTGGATTTTGGATATCTTTTCCAAGTTTGCTCCGTCTGCAGCAGTTCCTCCTCCCACGAGGATTTGCAACATATAACTACTTTATATAAATGCCATTTGCAAACAAAGCTATGTTGCATGCAAAGTAATCAACATGGACAAATGACAATTTTTTTAAAGGCTGTACAGTTCTTGAATTCATGTCAGCCATCTTTGCTTTTTTCGTAACGTTTGGTGTTTGTGAATAAAACACGTGTTGTTTATTCACATTATAATTTTAGCAAAACAAATTAAGCAGCAAAATAACCCCAAAAGTCTATACATAATATATGGTGGCAGATTGGTAATTTCATCTGTGAGATATTCCATGGAGGGCATTAGTGGGGATTCATATGGCCTATCACACATCATAAGTGATTGCTTTATTCACCATATCCCTCCACCCCTCCATCAATCAGGGTAAAAAAGAGATGGCATGACACTTCCTTTACTTTCAATTCATATTCTCGCAGTAATATGGGGCAATATAATATCAAATGCAACAGATCATTTTGAGGCTGCCGCAGATGCTATTGCAAGTGGAATGATACTCAATCTCTTGTATGGTGATCAGTGCTTTCTCTTGCTAATGCTCCTATTGGGCCCGTCAGACCGAGTAATGGCATGCTCTTATGATTTTTTATTCTACATGTTTTAGTACTGACATCAATTTAGCCCTATATGGGCATGTGAAATAAAGTCCCTCATGTGGTAAAGCTAATGTTATACATAATTATGGCCTGTATGGGCAAATCACACGATAAAAACAGAATTGTGCCCTAGGTGGGCTGATCACGAAAACAACAATTATTATCTGCTGACGATTGATATTTAAGGACATTAATGGTGGCAACCTGCTTCCTCTCTGATGGATATATTTACTCTAAAATGTATCAAGTATCGCCTTACCCATAGAAGGTTCAAGTGGGTTATAAACTAACAAGGGTTAAAGACAGACCAGAAAATCTATGTGTACCCATAACTCCTTAATCAGAGTTGAGACCTGTTGGATGTCTTGTTTGCAATGTAATTGTATTCTTAGACTCTAGTTGTCTAGGTTGTGTTGTTCAGTCTCCTCCCCTTTCCTCTCTTGCTACTCGGTCCAAACAATAAAACTTTAGAAAATCCTGATTACTATTATGATGGACCTGAAAATGTCTCTCAACTCGATAGGCCAAATCAAGGTTGGCAATTGCCCTAATGTGTTTCAACACTCTTTTCTTCGCTGTGTTGGTAACTCTGCCTATATATTTCTTCTCAGATGGACATATGAGGCAATAAACCACATGGTCCGTGTTACAGTCCAGCAACTTTATTATGGTACCTTTCTTTCTTGATTGCGGTATCTTCTATGTCTGTTTTTTTGCTGAACCTACATGCTTTGCAATGCATGCACAGAAAAAAATCTGACTACCTTCTTGATGTAGTTCTAAAACAAGAACTACATCAAGAAGGCAGTCACAGTATTTTTTTCATTGTTGTGGGCAGCGGCAAAATCACATAAAGGCGTTTATGGAACTACAGTACATTTTCTTTGGAGCATTATTGCTAGTGTCTGTGTCAATTCAGTGAAAGGTAGGAACTCTGGGGCGGTTTGCTGAATGGATACACATATATAGATATAAATATGTATACATTTGTAATAATACATATTAAAAATAGGTATTTTAAAATGTATTATGATTTACTAATTTAATATTGGAAACACATTTCTTATAATTCAATATTTATTAAAAAACGACATTCTTACCATTTTGCTGCGATATTATGTTCCACAATATTTATGTTATATTTTCTATATAAAGTATCTTAACTCCATAATGTATAACTATTATTAGCTTAGTTTGGACACATGGATGATACCAGCTGGAAACATTATTTGCAGGCATCTGGTAAACCTGCACCTAAATCCAGCAAATATGCAAAAAGTCACTAAGACTGTATGTGTTTTTATTTGAAATCCCTAAAGATTAATGTTCGCTTCCTTAAGATGCACAGGTGCAACCCAACACAGAATCAGCTACACAAAACTAAGCATTTTATAAATGACTGATTTTAGTTCAGCCTTTCATTAAGAATTGCATCTAGTGTGATATTATCTAAAGAACACTGGAAGCACCAATAGATTCTGCAATCTGCTGTGAATGTTTCAGATTTTGGTAATACAAAAGGTACAAGGTGCTCCACATCGTAAGCTTAAATGTTCTGGTGCTTTGCAGGTGTTGGAGCTTTGTCATACAGGCTTTGTTTGAATGACTGAATGGGCCTTTCCTTGTTGACATAGGGGATTTCAAATTCTGAAACAGGTCTGGGGTTGCCTGTGTTCTCTTCTAGATGGGACCTTGCCTGCCAGTTTGGGAAGAACTTTGTACAAGAGGCCCAGGTTTAATACTTATTTGTAAAAAGCAGGCCTCTGTCAAGCATGTCAAAGTGGCTGGAATATGACGGTTTGTAATGCAATCCAGTGGGACAGCCATTGGTTTAGATATTTGCAATCCTTCCTCCTGTCACATTTTGAGTGTTCGATGTAACATTGTAAGTGGGAAAGAGAATACCCAGACGTGGGTGCTTTGCTTTTTGTGCCAGATGATCAAAGCTATAACTCACTGACGGGGGCTAATGGGGCTGAAACCATCTGGGTTTGTTTATGTTCCCTTCTAGAGGGGGCATCGCTGGGCAGTTTGCGATGAACTGTTCTCATGAGGAGCAGGGTCAGTACTGATTTGCATAATGTTGGACTCTGTCTAGAGTGGTGCAGTTGATGAAAAATTATGAGCTGGAATACTACTCAGAGTGGTTGCCAGTGGTTTAGACTATTTGTAGCATTCCTCCAATCACCTTTTGTGTTTTTGCTTTCCCATTGCTACAGCACATTTTCATGCCGTCGAATATGTACCAAAATAGAGAAGCACACAGAGAAGGAGCAGAGCTTCTCCACATTTTCTTCTGATTGAGCCTCTATGATCCCCCAACAGGCTCACTCCCAATGAATGCTTAAAGTTTACTTCGTGTAGAGCAAGGCAGCGTTTCCTTAGCTACACACATGGGTCTACCTTGGGCAACCAGTGGGCCCAGTGGTTGAGAGAGGATGTAAGCTAGTGGCTGGCACGTTCATATAGGCTTCAATACACAGCAATTACCCCAGATAGTCTAGTTAAACCAACACTAACAACAGTATGTATCAAAATATAATTTTTATTTTGATATTGTCAAAGCAAAGAAAATACAATCATAAAATTTGCTAAACACATTAAAATCCTACTCTCATCATCATAATTACATAGAATCATAAAAATCCTTTTATGTACAACACATTTTAGACAAATCATTCAGATCTTAAAAAAACATAATTTTCAAATGTACAAAAAAACAATTAATAGTGCATATTCAGTAAAAAGTTTGTCGACGCGTTTCGGTGATGTATTCTTTAGAACACCTTCTTCAGGACTTTCTAAAGGATCTTCTTAATCTAAAAATAGATACATAACAGTTTGTTAGATTATCAACTATCTGGGGGTTGTACCACATCACTAGTGACGGAATCCTAATTTATCTTACATTTAAAAGTGGTCCTTTTATACATTGCCACATCAGGGTACTGGAGTATTGTACTTGGTGATAGTATTATCCCTCGCGTTACATCAAGGAATCTGTGCATTGGAAATACAAGGTTTGTATAAAACTTAATTACATCCTGATCGCACCCGATCCCAATATTGCGAAAAGTTAATGCGGGTAATAACTAGTTCACCTACTTGTCATTGCATCATCAAGTTGGCTAGTAAAAAACGCTTATCCCGTTTGCGTTAGGATCCTTGTATCTCTCTAGATTAATACACGGGTGGCTCTAGGCTTTGCACTCCGTGGATCGATTTGCCTGGCGTATGCACCTCTTTTTGTCTTTTCGGATGCTCTCACCATCAGTCTAGATAAATAACATATGTAGTATTTACTATCTCGAGCATTTATATAGCTTATTCATTATATCGATAATTATCATTGGAAACAATTCCTAATCACACTTGTGATTCCCGGTCCTTTCTGGGTTCTACAGGGAAATCTCTCCCCTTTTTTCAGTTGTAAGCTAGTGGCTACACCAACGTCTAGAGGAGTTCATCTGCCTTTAAAAGCAGGGCCCAAAGCCCAGCACGGCATCATATAGCAGCTGATAGGGTTGCCATCTTTCTTAGAAAAAAAGAATAACAGTCATTGGTTATGTTTTGCTATCCTGGAGCAGGCAAGTACTGATGGATGAAATAGTACTGGTGTAAAATTATCGGTATTCTTTCGTTACATGGCTATTAACCCTCTGTTTGCTATAGCATTAATTCTGAAACAATTTGCACAGCTTGTAACTATTTTTTTAATAGACTTCTTTACCTGTTTGCAGTTTTAGGATTATGTCTCAGAATGGAAAAAATACCTGGTTTCACTGTTTAAAAAAAAAAAAAAGTACTAGCAGAGATTTAAAAATATAGGCCATGCTAATAAAAATAAGTCTGTCAGGTGATAAAATCTCTGCACTCTGGGAGCGCAGCGCGTAGGTTGCACTTCTACTCAGGCAAAGAATAATATAGATATATTGCCTGTGCACCATCACCGATCAATATTCCGATATGAGGCAGGCATTTTAGCAGTTGCCCTACATCCACCACAGAGTAGCACAAAGTCATGTTTATATAGCCTTATCCATGGAGTTCAATCCACCGGTATGGTTCATCTGGAAAATGTGCCTAATCTGAGTTATATTATACCACACGTGTATTTAATGCCTCAGGACTTTGTCATGCAAAAGCATGACAGAACTAGCCCTGCGTTAGTGCAGGACAAACCACCGTCCTATTCTGCTGCTCCGGAAATGGTCTCCTCTAAATTCCATGGGCGGTAGAGGGCTGCTATTCCTGGAGCTCACAGGCCTCGCGCGCATCTCCCATGTAATCAGCCAATAGACAGAAGCGCGCTCCGCCTGCCACTCATGGCACGTGCACAGCACTCAAGTGCTGACCTCCTCGCCCCATGCACGCCATTTCTAAATGAAGGCAAATTGCTTCAGATCATGCTCGCAGTGCATCATTAAGATACGCCCTGTCAAAGCCCGTGTCTCTATTTTCGCTCCATATATCTGAAAGGACATTCATCATGAAGATTTATGCACTTGGCGGTATTGGGAAAGAACACAACAATTACTTGCTGACAATGAGGGTTTAATGATATTTGATAATACGCGTCGGCCTCATGTAAATCATGTCAGACAGGCAGAGTCAGGCAGTTGGTGGTGGGATTCGTTAACGTCTTCTGAATGAGCCAGCCTATCCGTTTGAAGTGAAGGGGATTCACGGCAAAACTGGATAATCCGTTTTTATTTCTGTTGCTACACAATGCCGCTTTGCAGATGAGTAGGGGCAAGTTCTGTAAGAGGCTAATATATCACACTTTAGCAATGCTAATTGTTTGCATTATTACAATAATCATATGCAGACATTTTATTCTCTCTGGCTATTAACTTCATTTTTTGCACATTGCGATTTAGATTCAGTCCCAGGGGAGAATCCATTAATGGCTTTAAAGTTAGAGGATTTCAGCGTTTTTAAGTTTTTTTTCTCTTCTTTTAGCTGCAGGCGCTGAAAACTGAGCATGTGGGGAGTTTTGTATTTTTATGCCCTTGGGGATTCCTAGAGACACTGCTGTCAAGGACCATGAATCATGGTAATACATGGCAAACCCGACAACTATTTAACCACTTGTCATAGTGTGAGGATTTCTACTAAGGAGATGTTATGGAACGTGTATCTTCGCTATTAGCTGTTTTTGTCGCAAAGATTTTGAAGGTCAAAAACGATGGGGCATGTTCTTCACAGCATTTATTGTGAATTTAAACCTGTTCTCTCGCTCGTGTTCACAGAGCAAATCTGTGTGCAAGCGAACAGCGCACAGCAATGGCAAACGTCGAAAACAATAAGCAGGAAAACGTGTTTCAATTTCAACTGGGCAAGTTCAAGTGGCTTCTTGGACGCCGGAAAATGTCCTCCCTGTATCTTTGTTGTCACCTAATGATGACAAACATACACACACAAAAGGTGATGGGAGGAACGCTTGCACTAAGTCTAACCACAGGCTATCGCTCGGCCATGCGCTGTATGCAATTTTTTGCCCAACAACCTCAGATTGACAGTATGGCAAGATTTATCACTATTCTATCTGGACCAGAATGATGCCAATAACAGGAAATATCACATCATTGATGCCGACACAACGGCAGAAAAAAACAACACTTTAGTAAGAGGGAGCATGATTACCACTCTTGTGCCCAGACTAGCATTTCTCAAGAGATGCCATATGGACATGCATTTTACAAAAGGTGAAAAATGGACATTATCCCATGGATCTCCACAAGTTGCCAAAAATACCAGCATTATGCGATGGGCATTATGTAATGTGCAACGCACATCTTCCAATAGAGGCCTACAAGTTTGTGTCTGGGCTGACATTTTACCAGAGTGAGCAGTGGGTGCAACAACCATACGAGCTCTTCATACGTGTGACATACTTGCAAACGCACTGATGCTCAGAAACTTCAACACTTGCATGCACAGACACCCACACATGCTTGCTTATACACACACACACACTCCACCCCGTACCAAGGGCACACCGGCCTTACTGAGCATCAGGTGTTTCCCCGGGAGGCCGGAGTGGTGGGGTGGTGCTTTTGTTACTGGGGGCTAGTTTTCTAGTCGTGCAGCAGTTTTAAAAGTACTGTAAAGTTTCTTGTATATCCAACAATGCTCAGGCTACAATAAAAGTGCCTAGATAACACTGCTGATTAATGTACCTACTGGAGAGAGATTGCAGTTTTTTCTGGTGGCAGTTTTGACTCATCTAAGGTAGTACAGAGTTTTAATATGCCTGCTGCGAAGAGCGTGTACTATGCAGATCACAGAATAGTATTTTATGGTCATAGGCCAGGGGGTAACTGCTCTTGTCACAGAGATCCTTTTGTTACTATTTAGATCATTAGTTACAATCGTAATTTAGGTTAGAAAGTTATGTATTGTTTTGTCCCAGTCTTTCATTGTCGTAACTTTGCTAAAAAGGGTTTGTTTGGGTAGATATAAATTCGTCTTATTAACCCCTTCCATGCGCACGACGGCCTGGAGCCGTCGTGCCCAAATGTGTTTGTGTGCGCACGACAGTTCCCACCGTCATGGCCCCGGAAATCAGAGGGATTTCTATTTCTCTCTCTGTGACCTCGGGTGCTGGGGAAGAGCTTCCCCAGCTCCCGAGGCCCCCCCCTGTTTCAGTGAAATGACGATCAGAGTGCATGTCGTGCTGACGTCATTTGCCAGAAACCGAAACTGAAATGAGCCTTTAGGCTCATTTCAGTTTCACTTTCTACGTGCTCAGGGGGCTATCTCAGCCCACTGAGCACGTAGAAAGACGGGAGAGGTATCATCGGAAAGGGGAGAATCTCTCCTTTGCACTGATATGATAACCCTCCCCAGATGATTGCTGCTTGGGGATAGCCCCAGGAGGGCGCTCCCCAAGCATGGATCTACCACTAGACACCAGGGAGGGGGGAGCGGCCCCTTGGGCAAGGTCCTTTGCTCCCCCAAAAATGTTTGGGCCATATTCAGTCTTTCTAAACCCCTGGGGGCAGATGGGGGCAGTAGCCCCCAATCTGTCCCCCCGGGGGGGCAGAAAGCCCACTGGATGCCAGGGATTTTTTTTTAAATTTCAGTGAGGGTGGGGGCTGCCCAAAACGGGCACCACAATGGCCCCACCCCTGCCACCATTGCAGCCCTTCTGTCCCCCCTGGGGGGTAGAAAGCCCACTAAACACCAGGGATTTTTTTGGGCGCATTTCTTTTTAGGGTGGGGGCTGCCAGAAATGGGCACCCTAATGCCCCCGCCCCTCTGCCACCATTAAAGCCTTTCTGCCCCCCAGCAAACCTGTACATTTTTGAAAACTAGACACCAAGGGGAATCAAGTATGGTGTGACTTGACTTGCTCCAACGAGGTTCTATTACCCAGAATCCCATGCAAATCTAAACAAATGTCAAAAAAACACATTTTCCTCACATTTCTTTGGTGGAAAGTTCTGGAATCTGCGTGGATCCACAAAATTCCACACACCTCACATTCCCCAAAGTCTTCCGAGAAAAATGGTACCTCACTTGTGTGGGTGGGTCAAGTACCTGCGCCAGGCAAGTGCCCAAAAACTATTGAGGCAACACCAAACCTCATTAAACTCCCCAGGGTGTCTAGTTTTCAGAAATGTGTGGGTTTGGTATGTTTACTTAGATGGCAGCGAGCCTGGGGCCAAAATCCCAGGTGCCCCCACCCAAAACCAGGTAGTTTTGTTATAGGTCATTTTGAAGTCTCCACAGTACGATTTGGGCCATTTCCCGTTGCAGCCACTATGCCTACCCACACAAATGAGGTACCATTTTTATCGGGAGACCTGGGGGAACATTGGGCGGTAGGAAATTTGTGTCAGCCCAGTGATCGTACAACTTTCCAACACAGAAATGTGAGAACAAATTTATTTTTTCATCAAAATTTGAGGTCTGCAGGGGATTCTGGGTAGGGAAATGTTGGGGGACCCATGCAAAAATGTGTGGATCGACGCAGATTCCAGAACTTTCCAACACAGAAATTTGAGGAAAAAAGTGATTTTTTCAGCTAAATTTGAGGTTTGCAAGGGATTCTGGATAGGAAAACGTTGGAGGACCAATGCAAGCCATACCTCTATGGAATGCGCCTGGTGTCTAGTTGTCAGAAATGTGTGGGGTTGGTAGGTTTCCCTAGATGGCTGCCGAGCCCGGGGCCAAAAACTCATGGGACCCCCTAGCAAAACCAGGTTGTTTTGTGATAGGTTATTTTGATGTCGCATCAATAGGTTTTGGGCCCTTGCCTGTCTCTGTTACTTGACCCACCCATGCAAGTGAGGTATCATTTTTATCAGGAGACCTGTGGAAACGCTGGGTGGTAAGAAATTTGTGGATTCACACAGATTCCAGAACTTTCCCACACAGAAATTTAAGGAAAAAAGCTATTTTTTCAGCTAAATTTGAGGTTTGCAGGGGATTCTGGATAGGAAAACTTTGGGGGACCAATGCAAGCCATACCTCGTTGGGATGCCCCTGGTTGTCTAGTTTTCAGAAATGTGTGGGTTTGGTAAGTTTCCCAAGATGGCTGCCGAGCCCGGGGCCAAAAACTCCTGGGACCACCCATTGCAAAACCAGGCTAGTTGTGATAGGTAATTTTGATGTCGCCTCAATAGGTTTTGGGCACTTGCCTGTCGTGGGTAATTGACCCACCCAGACAAGTGAATTACCATTTTTCTCAGAAGACTTTGAGGAACGTGGGATGCATTGAATTTTGTGGATCCACGCAAATTCCAGAACTTTCCACCACAGAAATGTGTTTTTTGGGATGCATTTTTGAGTTTGCACAGGATTCTGGGTACCAGAACCTGGTGAGAGCCAGTCAAGTCACCCCATTCTGAATTCCCGTGAGTGTCTAGTTTTCAAAAATGTATAGGTTTGTTAGGTATACCTAGGTGCCGGCAGAGCTCGGGTTAAAAAGCTACAGCTAGGCACTTTGCAAACAAAGGGTCATTTTTCACTGTGAAAATGTGGTGTGTCCACATTGTGTTTTGTGCCTTTACCTGTCGTGGGCACTAGGCCTACCCACACAAGTGAGGTGCCATTTTTCTTGGAAGACTTGGGGGAACGCGGGGTGGGTAGAATTTTGTGTATCAACGCAGATTCCAGAACTTTCCACCATCGAAATGTGAGGAAAATGTGTTTTTTTGTCCTTTTTTTATGTTTGCAAGGCATCCTGGGTAACAGAACCTGGTGAGAGCCAGTCAAGTCACCCAATCCTATATTCCACTGGGTGTCTAGTTTTCACAAATGTTTAGGTTTGCTAAGTTTCCCTAGGTGCTGGCAGAGCTAGGGTTCAAAAACTACAGCTAGGCACTTTGCCAAAAAAGGGTCATTTTTGACTGTGAAATTGTAGTGTGCCCACGTTGGGTTTTGCGTCATTTCCTGTCGCGGGCAGTAGGCCTACCCACACAAGTGAGGTACCATTTTTCTCGGAAAGACTTTGGGGAACGCAGGGTGCGTAGAAATTTGTGGATCCACACAGATTCCAGAACTTTCCACCACAGAAATGGGAGGAAAATGTGGTTTTTTTTGGACAATTTTTTAGGTTTGCAAGGGATTCTGGGTAACAGAACCTGGTGAGAGGCAGTCAAGTTACCCCAATCTGGATTTCCCTGGGTGTCTAGTTTAAAAAATTTATAGGTTTGCTATGTTTCCCTAGGTGCCAGCAGACGTAGGGCTTAAAAATGACAGCTAGGCACTGTGCCAAAAAGGGTAATTTTTCACTGAGAAATTGTGGTGTGTCCACGTTGCATTTTGCACCGTTTCCTGTCGCGGGCACTAGGCCTACCCACACAAGTGAGGTACCATTTTTCTCGGAAGACTTTGGGAAATGCAGGGTGGGTGGAAATTCGTAGATACACATGGATTCTAGAACTTTCCACCACAGAAATGAGAGGAAAATGTCTTTTTTTGACAATTGTTTAGGTTTGCAAGGGTTTCGGGTAACAGATCCTGGTGAGAGACAGTCAAGTCACCCCATCCTGGATTTCCCTGGGTGTCTAGTTTTAAAGAATTTATAGGTTTACTAGGTTTACCTAGGTTCTGGCAGAGCTAGGGTTCAAAACTACAGCTAGGCACTTTGCCAAAAAAGGGTCATTTTTGATTGTGAAATTTTAGTCTCCCCATATTGCGTTTTTGTGCCGTTTCCTGTCGCGGGCACTGGGCCTACCCACACAACTGAGGTACCATTTTTATCGGGAGACTTAGGGTAATTCTGATTTGTAAAGCAACTGGTATTACCTATTGACATTCAATGCATTTCTGGTTTCCAAATGAAAGACAATGTGTAAAAATGAAGTCATTTTGAAAAATGACCAATAATTCTCATGCTATTATGAGTATTCCCAATTTCGGAAATGTGGAAATAAATGCTGTTTCTAAACTCTACATTTTGTTCCCATTTCAGAAATACATAGGTGGCTTTCATACCAATTTTTCCATGTATACATCTTCCCAGAATAATTGCTATATACCCGGTACATAATAAAAAACTATTGCAAGTTGCTGCTCAGATTTTGGCTCTGGGTTCGTCGGGTTCTTGGTGAACCTACAAGTCCTATATATTTCCACAACCATTAAGGTTCAGGGGATGTAACAGTATATTGCTTTCAAAGAACTTCCATAATTAGAAGGAGTTACAGGTGAAAACATTGACACAAATGTCAGTTTTTTTCAACTAATTTTCAATTTTTCCTATATTTAACTGTTAGTTTCTATAAAGAAACCTTGAGGGATCTACACAAATGACCCCTGCTGAATTCAGGATTGTGTATAACTTTCTAAAACGTATAGTTTTCCAGGATCCATTATTGCTTTCATACCCATTTCCACCATTAACTGGAAGGAGGTTGAAAGCACAAAAATAGCAAAAATAGGATATGTCCCACAAAAGTGCCAAAACTGTGTAAAAAAAATTGTTTTTCTGACAGAAGTCTGTCATTCCCTAAAAGCTGGGAGAATTTTGATTTCATCCCCCAAACCCCTTTGTGATACCATTTGCAGGGAAACAACCAGCCACTTTCATTTGCAGCACTTTTTTCCTATTTTTCCAAAAATAAACAAAGATTAGCTGTATATTGGCTAATTTTTGGGTCCCCTCCAGGGGAACCCACAAACCATGGGTACCTTTAGAATCCTTATGATGTTGGAAGAAAAGGACGCACATTTGGCATGGATACCGTATGTGGTCAAAAAGTTACAGGGGCCTAAGCGCAAACTACCCCAAATAGCCAAAAAAAAGGCTTAGCTCAGGGGGGGAAAAGGCCTAGCAGCGAAGGGGTTACAGTCAATCCAAACCACTGTGTTACATTCTGAATCCTGAGTTTCTCCTTCCCCAGAACTAGCACTCTTAAAAAATGCCTACCTGAATGGATGATAGTTCCCATTTTTCCTATGTAACTTTTTCTATACACTGATTTACACACTTGTATGAGAGGAGCTATAAAACAAAAGAAATACATGTGAGAGAGCAGCTCTTGAGAGATGATAGGCACTGTTGGAGGGTGATAGGGAGGGAATTATTGAGGAGCCACAATAAAGAGTGATGTATCCTGGTGCACTGTAAGGTCATCATTTAATATGCTTTAAAAATGAATACAATTGAATATATAATGAAACAGGTGTTGTTGAATGAATAATTTTTCCATCTTTTCTCCATATTTTCTTGGGCGGAGCACTCCCAGCCCCCCTTGTAGTGGTGAGTCTTGCTTGCTGTGCTTGATCACTATGGACTATATGGGGGCTGGTCTGACAACATTTTCCAGGGCTGCTTTGGGTACCCAGTTCGGCCCTCCGCTCAATCCCATATTGCAGCACTCCTTTCTTAGCTTTCGCAGCCATTTGGCAAGCTAGAGTGCCTGAGCATTGAAACGTGTAAATACATTTCTTGTAAGAAACCTTAAACTAAAAGGTATTGTTTTCCCTTTCTTTCCTGGCGATTTAATGTTGCTCTTGAATGATTCCTCATGTCTCTACTTTTTTTTTGTGAGAATGCAGTCTGTTTTAATCGGAAAGTGCACATTTCCCGGTTGTTTGGAGCATCATGATTCATGTTTTAAAAAGCTTCTGGCAGGTACAGGTGAGCCTTGTCTTGAAGACCCAATGCTGTTTGTGAGCAAGCAGGTCTTCTAATCAGCTCATTTATTTCTGTGAAGCAAGCTGAAGTGGTGAGAAGTAAGTGACTTTATTCCTTCCTTGCAGTATTTTGGGTGTATAAACTGCTACTGAAGAGCCTAAAGTGTTATGTTTTTGGGCAAAAAACACAAATCTGGTTGTTTCACAAGTTATATAAGGAGTTAGGAGGCTTATTGATGCTTTGAAGCTGAGCAGTGGAGAAAAACTCAGTGGTGGATTAGGTGAGTGATTGGTATATTCACCATCACCTGTGTGAAGTGTTCTCGGTCCTCAGTGCACTATTTGGTTGGTTCTCCTGGACGAGGTAAAGGTCCTAATAGTAGTCCAGGGAAAGGTTTTAGCATCTGAGTGAGTTAAAAGTCTTCTGGGTAGTATCTTAGGTGTGCACTGTGTGTTATAAGTTGCATCTGAGGACTGTGTGGGGTAATAACCTTGGTAGTACTCCTCAGGAAGGTTTTTAGGAGGTTGCCAATCTGAGAGAGGTGAAGGTGTTTACGGTAGTAGCTCAGTGAAGTTTGTTTTTGTTTAAACCCTGAGGCTTGAGGAAGGTACTAGGCGGTTTCGAAACATAAGCAGTTTAAAGAAAGACATAAGGGTTATTTCTGGATTTAGTGAGAAGAATTGTCGTTTGGGTGAGTCTATTTATTGAGACGTCTTTTTGGTAGAGATAGAAGTAACTAAGGGCTGCATTACAATGGCAGTCGGACGAGTGTACAACCACCATCGCAGTGGGACTGAGATCACCCGATAAGTGTTGGTGGTCCCTAGTGCCATATTTTGATAAGACCACTGTGTAGGCAGTCAGAAACTGCATTTTTCTACTTTGGCTCGTGCTGGGACCTGGAAAAGGGCTGCAGCACAAACGTAGTAGAAAAAGGCATGATTCCAAACACTTAGTCATCGTGTGGCTCCTTGAGCCTTTCAGAGGTGGCTGTCCCTCCTCCAGAATGCTGCGGTCCAACCATCCTTCCATAAATATTGGTGATCTTTAAGGGGAAACAATGGGTTTTCTTAAAATAACCCTCACCTACTAAAAGGTCCCTTGGTGGCATGCTTCATCATTGGGTTCTTCCCGCCTTGCTGCAGGACGGGGCGTGCTACACCTGACAGAGACGTAGGAGCACTTTTTGGAATGTGTGAGCTATACTATTAATATTGGAGTGGAAGGGTCAGAGGGAATTGTGAAAATTAAAAACATAACTGGCCACTTGGCACCTAAACTTTATTAAATCCTGTCACTGGTATTGTTAAAAAGGGGGGAGTTCAGGGAGATGCACAGAGTAATGAATGTGTACCTCCCGGTCTACATGTTTCAAGCCTTGCCCCTATGGCTTTTTGTCAGGACCAGGTTAATTGATACCTAGTACCACTCCTGAATAATGCCAGATGGTCTCCTTAATGCTTATCAAGGTATAAATCTATGCAAGATACAATACCTAGTTGGTATGATGCTTCAATATAATCGAGGAAGATAAGAATTAACAAAAGGATTAACTTAACAATGAAGTTATCTAGTATAAAACACATCACCAATCTGTGGAAAC
This sequence comes from Lissotriton helveticus, assembly GCF_964261635.1. NCBI lineage: Eukaryota > Metazoa > Chordata > Amphibia > Caudata > Salamandridae > Lissotriton > Lissotriton helveticus. Next base: position 768,214,346 of record NC_136063.1, on the reverse strand, counting down.
AATGTGATATATTTTTCTTGCGTTACATTAGTCTATAATTTAGCATTATTGTGGTGCTCTTCTTGAGTAATACAAACAAGACAATACAAAACATCAAACATAAAACACACTCTATGGAGTCATCTTTGTTGGGTCGCACCTTATATATATCTCCATCAGTATACTTAGTTTGTAGGCATTTGATTATCTTTTCAGACTATATACCTTCACAGTCGAGACTTTACACAGAAAAATGAGATGAGAAAAATGCTTTATGTGTTTGTAAAACGTACCTAATTACTGCCTAAATTTGGCCCTTTGAGCTCTGCACAGGAGGCGAGAGGCGCTTGTAATCACACACTGCAAATAAGCAAAAATGATGTCAAGACATTGGTTGTCAAAAAAACTTTCTGTTGAGGAGGAATGCTCGTTTCCAAAGGGAGAGCGGCTATGCCGTATTTACTTTACAAACGCCATATTAAACAAGAAATTCGTATTCCAGGACCTCAACTATTTCTACCTCAGGGTTGAACTGAAAACGGCAACTCACATCAAACCAACTGCAAAAAATTGCCTCCTGGTTTATGACAGTTTTCACCCTAGACATCTGAGGGAAAACCTTGAGTTTGGCCATTCCCTATGGTTAAGAAGGAACTGCTCTGACCTAAAGAACTTCAAACAGCAAGCAGCAGACCTCCATCAGAAATTGGTGAAAAGAATTGAAATTCTCAAGTCCATGTTCTCAAATAAAAGTGGCAGGAGTCTGAGGGACATGCTTGTACTCACTAGACCACGCAATATCAGGGATGAGGAAATACCACAAACTTTCCTTTCCCCCCTCTCAGGTCACCCCCCATGTGGGAACTGCAACATTAGCCACCTAACCTCCAGGAGTAAGAAGATCACATTTAGCAACAACACTAACTGGGAACTACACCACTTCACAAATTGCAAAACTAAACATTTCATCTAAACGATCACTTGCCCATGCCAAGTCCACTATATTGGCATGATGAAAAACGTATGGTCAAAAAACGCATCTGTGAACACCGTAGTAATTTGCGTTGTGAAAAGGCAATGACCAAAATATTCGCACACTACTTTGACAAAAGACGCAAGGTGCAGGACTTACAGTGGACCATTATTGAACAAATTCCCAATGAATCACAACTGTTCGAGAAGGAGCAGCGCTGGGTCTTCCGTTTTGGAACACATACGAAGGGCTTAAATTATGGCATACCATGGAGCCATTTTGCCTGAACCTTTAAAAATAAAGGGATTTGCCCTGGTACTCCACGAGCATCTGGGCACAGAAACACTGGAAAATCAAAAAAATGATGCAGCGGAATAGATCTGACAGTCTTTTATACTGGAAGGACACTTGAATTAATCCTTCTCCAGGAATATATATCCAAAAGATTTCATTGTATATTCAAAAACCATATACCAATATGGGGTCCAACGTTGTGTTTCTATTTATATATTTCTTTTAAAAAGTCAAGATACAACATATATACACAAAATTCAGTATACAAAGACAATCACAAACACTTTTGTTATACAAATATATACAATTCATGTTAACCCTAACTATTATTATGGATGCAAAACACGGTATTTTGGAATGCGATAATTATCTTTTGCAATCCATATTAGTGATGATAGCCCATCTACAAAAACACAACAGGAGGGAAAGCTCCTGAACCCTCTTCACTTTTTAGGTTGTGCTTAACAATTCCTTTTTGCATATAATTTTGATTTTTTTGGGTGCTTCTCCAAGTAATGTGTCGACGCATTTCAGCTCGGTTACTTAGGGCCTCATCAGGGCTGGGGTAACAACAAGAAAACCGGAAACTGTCTGGCTCGAAGAAAGACCTGAGGACACCGATTATCAGTTAACTATAGGGGTCCCGGGAAAAGAATTTTTTTATAGTATATTCGTGGTGTATCCTATATAATTCCCGGAAGGAACCTCTCGCGTAATGGAGGAATCGGGTCTCTCTCGCTGTTTTAAATTTCCAAGAATTCACTTAGTAAATTCTGGTATCGAACCAGTTGAAGCAATCCTTTGCGATAGTAGCCACACTACAGACGATTTGTCGTCTGTTTGAAACCAGAATTTACGAAGTGAATTCTAAGAAATTTAAACCAGAGAGAGATTCCCGATTTTTTTTATTCTGTAATATTTAACTCCAATCAGTTGACTGATACATATTCATCGAAGGACACTATTAACCACTGTAAGCGAATGGGTGTGCTACTGAGTAATATAGAATCATCAGCAAATTGTAGGTACTTTACATTATGGACTGCAAAGAAGGGAGCAGGGCCGTTTACATTTTCTAAATGTTGAGGAAGATCGGTCATAAAAATATTGAATAAACTTGGGTCAAAGACACGGCCTTGCTTTTAGCCACTAAAGGTGTTAAATCTCTGAGTCAAACTAGTGCCATACCCCAGCTTTACCTGATCCCATGTGTTGGTATATGGTAGGAATATTAAGAAGAAAAGTATGCTCAAATCTCCACAACACACAAATTTTGCCCATAACAGGTCTCATGGTACAGAGTCAAAGGCGACCTTCAAATCTACAAAACAAATATGAAATTACTGCTTTTTATATATTGGTCTTTCAGTCATTAAAGTGAGAGTCAGTAGATTAGTGATTGTTGTCTGACCTCTCCTAAAACCTGTTTTATTAATGGAAATTAGGTTTTGCGGAGCGACCCACCCTTCATGCTCTTCGAGTAGGCGGTACGCAATTACCTCCGCTTTAACATCTGTTAAGGTAATGGGCTGGTAATTTGCTGGGTTGTCTGTTTATCTGCTCTTATAGATAGACTGCAATATACTCCCCTGCCAAGATTCTAGGATAAAACTGATTATTAATATCTCATTGAATAGAGAAGTTAGAATCTCAGACCACAACTCAGGAGTCTCTTTGAAAATTGCATTTAGGAGGCTTTTTGGACCAGGGGCTTCATTGGATCTGATCCCCTTAAGTAGATTAATTACTTGATCGTCATTTATTACCTCCATTAGCTGGGCTGATTGTGTAAAGCAGCATAAAACACAGCAAAGTCGGTTGGTCCTTTATCTCAGTGTCCTTTCCCTGATAGACACTTAACATAGTGCTTGTTGATTCAGTCATCTGTACACCTTGAAATTCAGCTTGAATGTCATACAGTGGTTAAGTTGGCGTGTAACCACTACTGTCTTTGATCAATCATGTGTTATGTTACAAAACGATAACACTGGTGTATAATCCTTTAGGAGAAAAGACTTTTATCTTACAATTGCATACATATTTCTGAATGCATGTGCTAATTAATGAGCAAGGGAAAAGACAAAAATATATACAGAAGCACCAGAGTTACAAGTATCACATGTTTTTCGGTTTATTTATAACTAGCAGCCCGTCCCGACGTTGTCCGGGAGCAACAGGCTTCCCCGACCCCCGCCCGCTCCGACATTGTCCAGCAGCCCAGCCCCCGCCCGGCCCGTCCCCCGCCTGCCCCGACCCCCGCCTGCCCCGACATGGGTCCCCTTACCTCAGCCGCCGCTCCTCCCGCCTGTCCGCTGCTGATATACTGCTTTAAATATGTCTGTTCTTCTTTGCAGAGGTGTACAGCTGACCAATCCGTTCTACAGAGTGTACATTGGCTGGGAAAGCTTACATCATAGCTAATAATCTTTTTTGCCTAGAGGTGTGTTAATGATTGCTGTTTCACCATAAAAACACGAGATCATTCTCTTTTCTCCTGCAGCCCGGGCCCCCGCTCAGCCCGTCCCCCGCCTGCCCCGACATGGGTCCCCTTACCTCAGCCGCCGCTCCTCCCACCTGTCCGCTGCTCGCACCGCCGCTGGCCTGTCCGCTGCTCCTCACGTCAGCGCTCCTCCCCCGCGCCATGTCTGCCGCTCCCTTACCTCAGCCGCCGCTCCTCCAGCCAGTCCGCTGCTCGCACCGCCGCTGGCCTGTCTGCTGCTCCTCACGTCACCGCTCCTCCCCCGCGCCATGTCTGCCGCTCCTCGTCGCGCTCCTGGACGCCGCTCCTCCCCGCGGTCCTGACGTGAGCACGCACATCGCGACCGGCGCTACTTCGGAGGGACTACTTTTTTTTTACTGTACATTTTTTAAATAACGTTTTTTAAAAAATGTATATAGCCTATAACCATCTACACACCTTGACGATTCCAACGGTGTATCGGGTGTGTGGATTGGCGCTGTGGTTCCTGAGGTTACCCGCCTCAAAGCTTCAAAGTTCTTCCTTTATTATAGTAGTATAGATTACATCCAGCACACTAATATGCAGTGGTCAGAGGCTGCCTCAAGAAAGCAAGAAGGGGAGTTGGGGAGTGATGGTGTGAGGTTTTGAAAAAAAAAGATCATAGGTTAAGAACAGACATTTTTTTAATCATTTTCATTAGTTGCTGGTCAAAGTACCAGTATCGGTGAGACCTGGCCATAAATGAAGTTTCGTATACAAAATCTTTCAGTCAGTTCATACACGCAACATTTGCATTTCCAGATTGTGGTGTCAGAAAGGATGGTACAGGTCTACTATGGATAGAGGGCATCGACGTTTCGACTCGACTAACGCACGGAGGCCAACTGGGAGCCTCAGCTGTGAGTCTTCATCAGGACAAGGTGGAGGCAACATAGGGATGGTGTAGGAAGTGCATGAAAGGAAACTAACCTAATCCTGGTGCCAACCTGGCAACTCAGGGGGAAAATTCGCTGTCATCTGACCAGGATCGAAACCAGATGTGTCTCAGGCTCGCCAGAATCCAGAAAGCTCCAAATTAGCTTGCTAATACTTGGCTTGTTAACTAGGGCTCAACTGGCGCCCAAGTCTCAATTTGCGTATACATCCATAAGCCCTGTGTGGGGAAAAAAGGGGGGGAGGGCGTAAGGGCCAACAAAAATGTACAACTGAGTCGAGCATAATTAGATGTTCAATCCCCATTTGTGATGCCACCACTAAAGGCGGCAATGCTAGAACCGATGTGTGGTCCAATTCAGGGAAGCAATTAAACCCGATGTGTGGTAAAGCAGGCCAGTGTGCCTCAATAATAACAGGTGGAGTGAAACTGGAAATAGTCAAACAAAATTAAAAAGAAATCAGCCGCGCTGTGAACTTCATGTCTCAGCAGCCGCTGTAGTAACAGAAGACCGTGTAATTAAAGAGTAACAATCGGTAGTGGATACGAAACCAGGAAAGGGTGCTGGTATGACTATTTTAACTGAAACCATGCTTAATCTCAGAGAGGCGTGTAACACAACAAACGGGGCCGTTGAAAATACCTGAAAATCAGGAGATGTCACACATGGGAAGGAAGCCTGATCCCGTGTGGCTGTTTCCATTCGAAGTAGAAGCAAAGTGAGTGCTGTGCCCCCGTATATGAGCGAGCGCAGAGGGCCGCCGTGACGTGTACGCTGGGCTCACGTAGGGCATACATGAAGGAATGCCCTAGCAACCGAGACGCATTGCTATTGGGAAGTTAGGCTACGCTCCGCACGTAGATCCGTAGCCTAACTTCCCAATAGCAACGCTATTAATGTTCGGGAACGTGTTTGCGGAGTTGATTGGATTCCCCATTTTTAACTTAACCCGTATGGGTGAGTCATTGCACCCTGAGAGTATGTGCTCCTTGGTGCCATACATATGTATGAATGAAGGATGAGTGTAACCAGTTATTGTCCATTAAATATGTTTTTGGGTCGAACGGTGGGAGTGAATGAGGGTATCTATAAGGTGTGTAATGGTTGAGGATGCTACTGTGGGCTTTGGAATCAAGTCAGTTCAAAGAAAAGGTATTTTTATATGTGTATATATTTGTTTCATTTTATTTTATTTTTATTTAGAATTATTAATACTAGGTGGGAAGAAGTTTTCTTTCCTGAAGAAGGTGGGGGAGATATTACGTTGGACCCACCGAAACGCGTCAATGCTTTGTATTGGAATACATCACGGATTAATGACGAATGCAACACTTGATTATTGATATTTAACAGGAATTTTTCTGTTCAAGTTGTGTGCGTTTATATTTTATTTATCTGTTTGTCTGACCATCGTGATGTTTTCTTGATTTGAAATCATTTTTCTTGCTGCTTTTTTGTCCCACTTTGTCATTGTGTTTTTAACCTGCATTGATTATTGTGATCATTTTGTTTTTAAATTTGAATGACATATTTGAATCTCAAATTTGTCTTTGAAATGCATGATTTTTAACTCTGTGATTACGTTTTATATGTATTGATGTTCGTAATAAACTGCAAGAATTATTCATAATTACTGTTATTTTTGCACTGATCTGATTCTTTAGTTCACAGTATGTGCTTCCTTGAGTTGGTCCACCTTGGCTGAGTGAGAATTCTTGAGGGTATGTATGACGAATAGTGTTGGTGGCTATATATTTGATCCCAAGGGGATAGTTTTCTGACTTTGGTTTATTGGAACTCACTTCCGCTGAAACTACGTCTTTAACCAAGTTACATCAAATACCGGAAAGGCATTAAAACATGGCTATTTAACCAATAAATTCCTCTCTCTACCTTTAAATCCCATTACACCTGGTAAAACTCGGATCCAAGGCGCCGGGATACCCTCAGGGTAGCTGTTGCGCCATATAAATGTAATAAATAAATAAATAAATAAATACATTGGTACCCTACCCCTTTGGTGTCATAGGGTCCCTCTCTCTTTTCTTTAATAATTGGTTTGCTCTACTGCCACCGTTTTGTATGTCGTTGGCATGTCACCAAAATGCCTTAATGTTGTTTTGTGGTAAATAAATAAATAATACCTCTATTTTTGAATGGATAAATGAATAACAGATAGCTCAATAAATAAGAGTCAAGATTCGAGGTAGTAGGAGTTTTGCAGGTTTAATACAGCATAAGGACAGGAACAGGACAACCTGCACAGGAATAGGATGGCAGCGCTGCCGGGGGCAGGATCGGAATCGGCGTAACATTTAATAACAGTGCACGATCATATATACTAAAACAGTTGCATTACAATACATACGATAGGCGGAGCAGTGGGTGTGACGCGTAGCAGTCGCGAAAGATAAGGGTGAAAGTAGGTGTAACAGGGCGCATACATAGACATGTGATGCAAACGTAACAGAATATGTCATGAATGGGGCGGAAACATGGAGGGGGCTACCTAAGGAGCTGGGACCTCTGACCTGCTGGTGCGCGCAAACTGGCAATGACGTATTACTAGGAGAAGCTGGGGGCTACGAACTCTGCGCTAGGAGCAGAGACTGAAGTCTGGAGAGTCAGGGCGACATGTACCTAAGCAGTATCTAGTATCTGATGTTTAGAGAACATGTTGATAGAATCCAAAAGTTATCGGGGTAAAGGCGAACAGACTCTAAGACTAGAGCATGCATTATTCTACATGTAGTGCGTGATGAAGAATATTGAATGACCATTAAATACAGTATTTCTCTTACATGGAGACGTAAAGGCTAGACTATGACGGAAACTATTGATGCAGTTCAGTAGCTTTAGGAATGCAGAGAAGGAGGGCTGGACTGATAACTAGAATCATAACATACTCTTGGCAGACTCAGAGGCAGAGCCAGGCTGAACCGGGCACTGCAAGGCAGGAAATAAGTGAAGGGTCGAGGATACAGGTGGGGGCTGTATCGCTCCTCAGCGAGGCTTCAGGAGTCAGGAGCTGAATCTGGTGTCCAGGCCCTTTTGAGGCCTAGAAACGGGGACTTTACAATGAAATAACGTGCACACTGGGAAACGTGGCAACGTAGCTTTACATAGGCCTGATATTCGTAGTATTCACGAGGACTGGGAACTGGCATACTAGAGGTGGACACAACTATAATTGCGTCTTTAATCGAACATGGGGAATACATATGCATATTAATCATACATACATAACATATGATGGAGGACGCGTAGAGACACAGAACATGGCAAAATTTACTTTTCCACATTCCCTCCTTGTCACTACGTTTCCATCAGGAAACATCAATATTCATGATACCATCTATCATTTCATACAGTATCATTTGCTCGTCTCGAATTTTCTGGGAACGGGTTTTAGAACGGGACTTGGGACTAGGAATACAAGAGGTAGCACAAATGCCGCAAATCGCAGGGCCACATTGTATACAGAGGCAGCAGCTGAATATGATCGCTACTGCAATACCTAGGAAGGACAATACTTTCCATCCCCAGGCGGAAATTATATTCCAGAACCAACCGGACCATGTCCAGGTGCCTGGATCTTGGTGTAACAGATGGGCAATTTTATGGAGTCTGGTTATAGCTGAATAAACAGACGGCGCGTTATTTGGAATGAAAATGCAGCAACTAGATCCGATGACTCTACAGGCCCCGCCCCTATCGGCCAATATGACGTCAAGGACGAGACGATTTTGCAAAACGACAAATCTCATAGCAGATTGCTCTTCAGTTAAGTTACCTAGAGCAGAGGCAGTCTCATTTACTACAGCTTCAAGGGTTCTGGTTAACCTACGGATTAGCTTACTATTCTGGATAGGTCCTATAAAGAAGAAGAAACCTCTATTGAAATCTGTATACTGTTCTAGAGCAGTTTCAGTATAATCGACAATCGGGGACTCGATCTCCCTTCTATGTCTAAGGTGTACTAGATGTGTATTTCTATGATAATCAGATGGGGCTAGGAAAACTGGTGGCAGTAGGAAGGCAATGTAACAGGTTCCCTCCCAATCGAGGGGCAGACGAACATATGCGGTCTGACCACAAATAAAATAAGAATGACGTGAAGCTTTGAAAATAGATTTCCTACTGTCACTATATTTGACAATAGTAGTACAATCACTGTGTCCTACATGTACGGAACCATTATTTCGGACACATAATTCGCCTTTGACTGGTAGTACTGAAATAGCAGGTAAGTCTGGAGTAGTATCAGACTGGACATTCAGGACCATAAAATTCGAAGAATAATTACCTAGATTATAAACTTCGTTTTCTAGATCTAACCCTGTTCTGTGGGGAAGACCTTGCTTGTCTGGGAAACATGTACTGTTAAGAAAAGACATATCTGTTGAGGATGACGTTAACGTGGACCATGCTCCACACGAACCATTATGTGAAAATGGATAAGGAAAGAGTGGCAGAACTCCCTTCGGTGTCTGGAAAGGGGGGAGTCGACCACACACCCAACAATCAGTGGCATTGCTGGTCTGGTGTGAATAATGTAACATGCGGATAAAGGAATTGTTACGCATAGCGAGGCGGTAAGAGAGTTCATGAGGAGGCAGATCACTAAACGTGTGCTCTACTGTAACATTAGAAGACTTATTTACATGAGGAACTGAAAAATACAAATAAAATGCATAACTGGTGCAGGAAATCATAATACTGAGAAATAATATGAAACATAGAAAAACGATACATCGGATTGAGTTTTGACTAACTCTCTCACTATGGGGGTCTATTTTATACATGTCAGAAACCGGTCTAACCGTTTCACCTAGGGGAGGACTTAGACAATCAAACTGGCTGACTTATTTTACTAGACCTTAATTTGAGCTTATACTCCTGTTGCGGAGTTGTCTCTAACAGGGAGGGTGCAGTAACATTGTCTTTTGCGGGACAGTCCTTAAGAATAGTACTTTGGCAGTCCTTTAAATCCTCGGAAATGTTCTTTGAAACTGGTTTCAATCCATAAAACTTCTTGATGTGCGATAGATGCACCCAGCCTTTGCGTCCCTCCAACTTCACGGCTGTACGGGTGGCGAGGAGGACCTGTCGGGGCTCCTTCCAGCGAGGTTCCAGCGGACTTGAGCGATCGAAATTTCGCACTAGGACCATGGATCCGGGAACGATTTCATGCGGTGCCACCTCGGTATTGTCTGGAAATGCGGCGGCAACCTGTGAACGACAAGAGTTGAGGGCAGACATCAAGGAAGCTAGGTAATCTGTCAGCATATTACTTGAAACATCGGTAATACTTCGAGGTCTAGGTGTACCCCACATGTTAGGGGGGCGGCCGAAAACGACCTCATACGGGGACAGACCTGATCTGGAATGTGCGACCATGCGCATATAGAACAAAGCGACTGGCAGAGCTACTAGCCAGTCCACACCTTTCTCTTGACAAACTTTTGCAATGCGGATTTTCAGGGTCTGATTATGTCTCTCTACGAGACCGGCTGCTTCAGGATGGCGTACACAATGGAACTTCCACTGGTACCCTAACAGAAGGGAAACATGCTTCATGAGTTCAGATGAGAATGGCTGGCCATTGTCAGAATACACGACTCTAGGGAGTCCATAACTGTAGTGTAGCTCCTATTTTCCCAATAGGCTCTGCGCATTGGAATAGTACCTACAGCAGTAAAGGCCTAGGCCAGACGTTAACTAGGTCTACTACTGTCGAAACTAGACTTAATTTTTGGGTTTGCCAGCTAAGCTCAGAGTTCGCTAGAAACTTTCTCGAATGTTCAAGGAAGGATGAACTCCCCTGATTAGACAAGAAGGGATTTAGTTTCTGACAACCATAGAACATGACAACTTTGCTCTCCCCTAATCAAGAGTCAATCTCGAGAGTCGTGTGAGCACAAGGCAATTATTTTACTCAGTCAGTACGTGCATTCTTAGTCTCATCAGAATGTAGAGAAAAGGAAGAGACGGGCGTGTTCAATAAAAGATGTTATTTATTGATCAGTCTCTTTTCTCGTACAAGAGAAATGGATCGATATTATTGCAATACTTATAGTTAAGTAAAGTGCATACATTAGAAGCAATAGTATAAAATAATACTGTAAAAACATTGATATGGTTTCTGAGCCATATGATGTTTAAAATGATTAAAATATATTTACATACACATATACATTTGACTAAACGTACTCAACTGGTGTTTCTAAATACGCCTACCCCGTGTACCTGACCTAAGTCTAATGCGTGGGCGGGAATAGAAAGTTACAGTTTAGTTTAAGTTTGTTTTTGCCAAGTGAATAACTAAAGAATTCTCTAGGAGGGGTTATTCAGTTCTGTACCTGGAATTTAGGATGAATGAGGAATGGTATCTCTTTCTCTGCTCTCGATATTCCAGGCTGCCTGCGAGGGCTGCCCAGAAGCGCCGGTGCTGGGTCTCTCGGCTTGAGATAGCAGCGCGTCTCTCAGCGCGTCAGGAAGGCGGGGCTGCTGCCTGCGGGGTCTGCTTCTGCTCTCGGCTTCGGCAAGTATGGCTGCTCCGTCTTGTCACCACGCGTGTGTTTGCATAGGGCAAGGTCGGCAATATTTATACCTTAAAGGTGCCGAGATTGACGTAAGGATGGACATAGGTACGTCAATAAAGATGTCATACGACTTGCTCGTTAGCACATTCTTTACTAAAGTTCTCTGTGAAATCAAAACAATGGCCGCACGGATTATCCAGGTTGTCATAGGTTTGATTTGTTATGAGAACGTCGTATGCCTTATCAGGGGCTGGAGGAATATCGCTTGTCTAATTAGATCTCAAGCGTTATGACCTAATCAGATAACACGTTCCTGTGCCGTAGTGTGACTGCGTCAGATAACGGTATCTGCATCATGGGGGATTTCTTGCCTCATGGGCTGACTGTTAGTTAACTAGCTAGTAAGTTTAACCAGAATAGGGTCAGGAATAGGGGGATCGAATCAGAACCTATAGAAATACACGACACCCACTCCACGCTAACTATGGTCATATCTACTAATCTATGCATAGTATAACATAGTACAACATACTATAGAGTATAGTGTATACCTTACCACCCCAAAATACATAAATGCATTTCGAAATTTTCAAATATACTGAAAAATTGCAGTCATATATATTGTATGCACTTAAGCTATGAATTAGATGCAAAAGTGAACACGCATTGTTATGCATTATTGATTGTTGGTATATGAGAAATACACATGAAATGGCTCTTAATATGGCTATACAGAAAAAAAGTCGAAACCATTTCATCACATAAAATCTATTGCGAACATACCAGCGGGCAGCTAAAGTCTATAAAGTCTATAAAGTATCTAAAATAGAAATCTTAGTTCTCTAGGAATAGTCTCTTACTTTAAGCAGAAAATCAGTGTCCCGGGAAAAAATATATAGAAAAATATTTTAGGGGCTTGCTGAAAAAAGTTGCTGTCCGTGAACTGGATTGTGATTGTTCATGTGACTTTATTTTTAAAGTTGAAGGCCGAATTCAGGGAACGCCGTGTGCGAGTTTACTCAAAAGTCTCTATTTCTGTTCCGGAGAGAACATCATATCATTCAGGCTTTCGAAAAAACTGTCAACAGCTTCATGGGAAAGTTCCACTAAGTCGGAAATAGGGGTAACCATGCATTCATGCGCATGATTGTCTCCATTGACATTCTGATTTGCATTGCTGACAGAAGGTCGTACCTGTTCGATGCTGCTTTCATCTTGAACTTCACTACTCTTCAATCGCAGTGGTGAAGATTCCAGGAATGCCGTCATCAGAATTGGCAGCCTTTGAGGGCAGCACAGTGCGTGAACCTTGGTAGGAACCAACAGTGTATCTGCATCCACCGGCGCATCCGATTGTAGCGTCAGACAGGTGTCTAACACGCATTCTTCTCCGCATAGCAGACACCTTAGTACAGGTAAAACACACCTTTGCCACATTGGTCGAAATGATAGAAACCAAGTCATGTTTAGGTCTCTAAGCCGGGATAGTCCCAGGATTTTTGATATCCGGTCCCGGTATCCAATGGCTAGGATCGTATCTTCCATTGTCGCGAGAGTTTGATCTGTGACATGGGTTGCCATAACGAAAAATAAGGACTAGGAATAGGATTCCCGCAATTAGTCCTAGGATCAGGGGAAGTCCGCCAAAAATCGAATGGACGAAGTCTGGAAAAATACCCAGTATGGCTTTGAATGGTGTTAATGCCATCGAAAATACTGTCTTAAATACCTTTGAGACCCCTGTGGTATCAGAAATATTTAAGATTTCGCTCAGGATTTCCGCGAAATGTACGGGGGAATTAGTTGATAATAATGTATGTATCTCTGCAGTCGTCCTTGCGACTTGTAGATCATACGTTTCTTTAGATGACGTGAGCCTTGTAGGCGTCTGAAGAAGCACTGTTTTCATTCTGCTTAAAGTGTCTATTCGAATAGAAGTAATTTTCAAACTGGGCCATGCCCTCGCCTCCCTGTCTGGAAAGGAGCTGGGGAACAAAGAACGTCCACAGCACTTGACCTTCGCCGTCGTAGTGACGAGATAAGGAGTCCCGGGCATAAGACTACAGCATCTGCGGTCTACAATAAGAATGTAACTCCCATTATAGAGTCTTTGAAAGAATGGTTCTATTTCAGTTGCAGGTGCGCCTTGCTGGTGACATGAAAGGTTGTATGAATTCCCTTCACAGGCTCCGTGCAAACTAATACCGTTACACAGAAGCGTGCCGCTTAGTGACATAGCACAATTGATGCCACTAAGAAACACTTTCTGTCCTTTGTTACTGACACATGCATGTGAATAGGGCAGGTTCCATGTTGTTTTAAGGTACCCCTTTCCCAATTTCTCGTACATGCCAGCCTGTATATATTTTTGGCAGTATTGAAACCTGAAGGTTGAGATTGGAATATTTATGATTCCGTGGATTATCCATTCACTGACAGGTCGTTCTGACATTGTCAACGGTAATCTGTCTAGTTTTTCAATGCTCAAGATTGTATAATCAGCACCCTTCTGCGCCATACCGATTTGTCTATCAGTAAGGTTAAAGATTTGGAATAGTGACGTTGTGTTGATTAAACGCCAAGGCACATAGCCTGAACGCAGATTTTGTAACGTCCAGCCAAGCTGTACAATAGAACGCAATTGTGACTGACCATGTTGTAATAACAGTAAGTCTTGCGATAATATATCGATTGCTGAAGACACAATGCTGTCCAATGAAAAAATTCTGGAGGACAGAGTCATTAACCCATTGTCCACTACAGAAAGTGATCTTTCCAAATTAATACGGTCAATTTCCCGTATTCTTTCTGCTGTCTCAATTTGAGTAACCTTCCAGGCCTCATTGTATGCTGCATATACAGAGGCTGCTATGAAACGCTTTTGACGCTGTTTGCGTGGTCCCATTATGAAATCACGCAAGTCAGCACCATCAGTAAGTAAAGTTAGGTGTTGCTTAATTTCAGGCAGTGTGGAAGTTTGTAGCCATTGAAGGCATAATTTGCCCACACTGTAGGTTGTTATTATCCCTGGGTGATGTCTTTGGGGATATCTAGGGTCTGGCCTGTTCATTTTGAAACCCTGTGTTTTATTCAGGAATCTATCTTGACAGTTATTTGTATCTGTGGGCCAGATCAACCATTGTTTCCAATCAGAATGTGTTCTGTTTTGGTTAAGTATATGGTTTATGTCTATTTCTTCATCTGTTTCAGAGTTATTGCTAAACATTGTTGGCTTTGGAATAGACAGGTTATTTAAATCTTTGATTTTGGCTAAGCCAAGACAGGTGGTTTGTTGAACGGTGTCATTTAAAAATATCATTTGTTCTGGGATCATGCAGGCTCTAAACAAAGCTTCTATACCCTGTACTTGCCATTCTTTTGTACCCCAAACACTTTTCAAATCAACATGTTTGTCCCAATAATCAAATCCAAAAGTATTCATTTTTTCAAAGAAAGAATCTGAATATATCAATTTTGTGTTGGTTATCGTGGTTTTCATCCGTGTCTTGTTTGACAATTTGTAATAAAATGTTTCAGCATTAGTTATGTTAAAACCTGAAAAATATGAATATTTGCCATACACGGTTCTAGAGCTCCCTTTTGGAGGTGTAGCACAATGTTCCCATTGATTAAAATTTAAAACATTTCTAGGTTGTGCAGATTTATGCAAGAAATGGTTACCATAATGGTTATAGCAGTACATGCTGTCATAATTTGTAGAACCCTGCAAATAATCATGTTTTGTAAATTTAGCAGACATTACTAAGTCAGACATCATATTGTTTATACTTTCAAAGTCCCAATCATCAGCAAATGAGTTTGGTTTTGCAAAGTCACTCAAGGAGATCTTGATTTGGTGTGGATATTTCAGGATCTCGACCGGACCATAAATTTCATAGTCAGTGTTGTCCCAGGCTACCCCACCAGATATTGGAATTGCTGTGAAGTTGGCTGAAGAAAGTTCTGAAGAAAGTTCTCTTTTCTCGACGTGTGAAGATGTGTGTGGTTTGAGGACCAAGTTGATGTTCTGACTTGCTGTGTCCATTTTAGCATATTTTCCCTCAATGAAGCGTCCCAAGGTAAATACCATGATGAGCCAAAGTATGAGGATAAATGCACCAAAACCCACCCAAAATTCAATCCATGGAGAAACCAGATATGTTTCTTTCAGTTGTTTCAAAAGTTCCTTCGCTTTGTCTTTAAAGGATTTTGATGATGGCTGTGTCTTTTGTTCGCTGAAGCCTTCAGAGGAATCATCGAAGTTGATGAAGTAACCGGATGCAGTTCTGTCAATTGTTCCAATTGGTTCAGGATTTTTGTTTCTTGCATTTTCATTTGGTACTTCTGTATAGATTGGTGTGTCTCTGCTAAATGTCTTTATTTGGGTTTTCAGAGGTCTAAGTTCTATTGCATTGTTGCATAGTCCTTGTTGTTCTTCTGTAGGCGTTTCGAATGTGATGAGCCTCTTTGATAGGACCTCTGTACTGGTAGCAAACCTTGGTGTTCTGCTACTTATTGGGAGTCCACTTGGCCTACTGTTGGTTATCGGCCACATGTTGTGGTTTTACCAGGTCGATGGATACAACTCGGTTCTCCTTTTTTCCAGCAAGTGGCGGTAGTACAACTGATCTTGTCCCGTTGACAGACAATACAGGAACTGCTTTTCTGTAAGAAGGCCCAAATTCCTTCTTTACCGCGATCTTCTCCCTGACTAGATCCCCGACTTTTGGAATCCAGACAGGTCTTGCTGGGACAGGTGGTGATTCTTCAGTGGTCGTTGGCTGTTCTTTCAACTGTATGTTGCTCAGGTCTTTTCTTGTTTTGTTTAAGTCCTGCAAACTAGCCAAACGGTCTTTGACATCAAAGCTTTTTTCTGTTACCACTGAAGTCTGACTATCAAGGTCAGAGATCAACATCCTAGTTCCGAATAATAATTCGTACGGACTGAATCCCTTCAGAGAATTTCTTGGCAAGTTATTTAGACTACGTTGGACACTTATTAGATGTTTGACCCACCCAGCTCCCGAACCTAATATCCTTTCTATTATAGATTGCTTTCTGTCTTGGTTTTTTCTTTACACCATCCCATACCCTCAGGAAGGAAGTGAGAAGATTCCCGCTGGGCTGTGCTCATTTGGCCATTCTTTCCCCCCCCCAGGCTGGATTGCCTGAGAAAAAGAAAAAAAAAATGGTCGAACGTAGCATGCTCTTAGCGTATATGCCATTTAGACTCGCAAATCTTGTATAACAGTCCGGACGTCAGCCGAGTGCTGTGGATCTACATTATAAGTGGGAACTAGCCTGTATATGTTAATCGCAAGCCATTCTTTTTAGTGGTGATGTTATCTGCCTTGATACGACGAGGTATTAAACTGTTTCTCTCCCCACTGCGATCTCTGTTGCAGTTTGGGCAGTTTTTTACAAACATGGTGTAGTGCAGGCTCATGCCTGGCCACCAGTACCGTGATTGTAATTCTTCCAGAGAATCTTTTAATTTAAGGTGTCTGAGACCCTCGCCCATGTGTGCGTCTGCGATTAACAAGTTTCTCCTGTCCATGTTTGGAATCACTCTATCCCCCACTCCAGGGATTCGAGCAAAAGGAATGGAGTTTGCATCTATGATGTATGTGTAATTGAGTGGATAGTTGATCGGTAACGCCGAGCAGTCGCCTTTTGATGACGTTTTTACTGCCAGCACTGTTTCGCCGTCAATGTATTTTAATGTACGCTTTTTTCGATCTACGGGAGCCGGTTTACTGGCTGCCGCTGCGGCTGTTTCAGCCAATGAATTCCCTACAACGTGAACGCCATCACGCTGGTGACTCAGTGAGTGTGTCACGTGAGTCTTTGGTAGTTCTTTTTTCAAAAGAGCTACCTGTTCCCAGAGCAGTCTCTGCTTTATTGGTGCATCCGTGTCATCTTTGTAATCGTTCTGAATCCAGGTCTGCAAATCCTTGTTATATGCTTTGACGCAGAAATATGAATCTGACACTATAAGTGTCGGGAATTCGCGATCCGCATTATCTAGCGCCATTTTCAAAGCTAATATTTCAGTTTGTAGTTCTGAATTGGTTTCTACTGAGTGTGATTTTGTTAATAGAGGTCTTAGTTTACCTCCGTGCCACACTTCTTTTGTAATCTCACATGTGGGATTGTATGCATGTTCTCCCCAAACGGAGGGTTGAGCATGTCCGTCTGTATAGATTACACAGGCGTAATGTCGTAGAGGCAGAATGTCGATTGGCAGAGGATACGTTTTTTCATATTTTAGATTTTTTAATTCTTCTAGTTCTTAAAAGACTGTTAACCAGGCAATACTTGATAATTCATATCCTCCGTACTGGATTTTCAGATGGGCAATTCTGGACTTTTTGAAGTTGAATTTGTAACCCTCTGCAGCGAAACCAAGTATTATGGTGTTCACTCTTTTCAAGTGAGTTTTCAAGTCATCATCTGTTAAGTAAAAATCATCGACATAAGATAATGCTTCATCATCATATAGTTGTAGTAATTCTGTTACTCTCGCTGAGAATACCCCCGGGCTGTTCTTGTACCCCTGGGCTAACCGACAGAATTGTTTTTGAGTGCCATTTACTGAAAATGCAGTTAAATATCTGCTCTCTGGTGCTATGTTTTGACAAAAGAATCCATTGGAGATGTCCAAGGTTGTTTTGTATTTTTTGCGCACTATGTTATTCATTAGTGCAGCACTGTGTGAGTTTTGCACTGCAAAAGTTTTGCAACATGTGTTAAGGTGTCGGTAATCCAAAACTAGACGGTACGAATTGTCTGGTTTGGAGACCGGAAACAAAGGATTGTTCATTTGTGAGGTGCAAGTTTCAATCACCCCCTGGTATTCTAGCTGATCTAGTATTTCATTTACTTGTTTTTTAGCTTCTTGCTTAATTGGGTACTGCCTTTGTGCAGTAGGTTGTGATTTTAACTGGACTTTGTGAGGAGGAGAATCCTCATCCCATCCTACATGATTTTTATATAAAGCAGGTGCTAAGGCCACTGCCCACTTTCTAGCAAGTGTGTATTTTTTATGAATCGGTATTTGATTCGAGAAGGCAGGCATAATTACTTCTTCGCCATGAGGGCACTCCCTGACAAACTCCGGTGGCCAGTCTTTTTCAGCTAGAAGGATGTCATAGCCCTTGGATAGGTTATCCCAAAATAGTCCCCTTATTTTCCTAGTCTTATCTCCCTCTATACGTAATGTTATCTCGTATATTTTGTGGGGCTTGCTAACTCTGGTATCTGCAGTTTCCACTTGAAGGTATTCATTCGTGTCCACTGTCTCCAGATGATTCATAAGGACTTTGCGAGCTATGCTCACCTCTGCTGCGCTGTCTAGCATTGTCTGAGCCCATTCTCCGTTTTTCAGTTGTGTCCTCAGTATTCTCGGCATTGTTAACTACCTTGATACTGGCTACCTTCTTTTTTGGAAATTGTGATTTCTTTTTCAGTTGAGCAAGTTCCTTGTCTTTGGACTTGGCGTGCTCTTCTGATCGTCCTCTTCTTTCCGATTTCTGCGAGGAATTCTGAAAAGATTGAGACGGACGTGTATCAATGTCTTGATATCTATCAGGTTTTTTAATATTATCCCTATTTCTAAGGTTATATCTATTCCCAGAGGGTTCACTCTGAGGTGACCTTTGTCTCGGGTTTGGAGATTTCTCTCTTCGCCTAGGAGACCTTCCTCTGGACTGGAATTTCTTTTCTTTAGGATTGGATTGTTTATTTCCATCCCAGTTCTTTTTTGGTGAATTATTATTAAAAAATATTTTTTCTGGACTTGTAGTCAGTTGCGGTTTTACTGGTATTCCACCTAGACTATCTCTGCCTAGTTCTTCATAGGATTTTTCTATGATTCTGGCAATTTCAGCTGGTTGGTCTGCTATATCTGTCTCTTTTAACCTCTGGCGGATCGCCACGTTTGCTGCTTCACCCTTTATGTTGGCTAGTAATATAGCCGAGACCTGCTTGAAGTCTTTCAGTAATTTCATACCAAGAGTTAAAGCAGGTTCTGGACCGTATTCATCTTGAATTTGTTTTAGCACATCTGGTATTACCGAAATGGATGGAACACCGTGCGTTTTTGTGTAGATTGAAGCAAAGACCGTACCCCAAGTGTCACAGTCCTCAATGTGTGGTGCGATTCCCATTGGGAGACATATAGTCAGAATCCTGTGCTTTTCTAATGGGGTGGTGTCAGGAAACACCGCCTCTATTTGGGTGATTTTCTGTGCCAACCAGAATGGTATCTGTTCCCGTTTAGCTGGAACTTTACCTAGGCAGGATTGGATGTTCTGTGGTGTGATTTTATTTGTGTTCCCCTGGTGAGGGGTCAGCTGTGGAATTTTAATCGCTGGCTGAATTGTTGAAGTCCGCATTACATACTGAACTAATTGTCTGTGAATTTTTAGTAGTTGTTTTAGCTGTATTAATAGCTCTGGTGCAGTCATCTCGTCGATGTCTGGATGTGGTGTGTATCCGGCTAAGACCGGCCACGTTGCTCCTGGTCTTCCTAAAGGACCGAGCCTTGTAATGTGATTATTATGTTTTAGGGCGCCATCAAATAAGAGCAAATGCTCTTGGAATTTGAGTGGTACTTCCACCTCCTCGAAAGGAGTGTACGTTTCAGGAGGTTCCTCTACTTTGTAATAGTGGAAGTACTTTGTTACAGCATTTGCTGCTGGAAAATGTATCCATGTATAGTATACCTCTGTCTGCCGATATTCGTGTGCCTCAATTACGAATATGACTGTGCCACCTCTAGGTGTCAGTCCATTTTCTATAAGTTTTAAGGTTATAGATCTCCTTTTGGCGACCTGGATGAGTATTATATCCGGGTCTGCTGTTTGCATGGTAGCATCAGCATCTGCTATTTCAGTAGCTAATCTAATTGCCTCTCTTTCTCCATCACTGTCTCCCATTTTACTGACAGGATGGTATTATTTTTATTTGCAGATCAGGTTTCTTTATGGAAACAGAGATTAGGTGCACAATATTTTGGAACTGTTTTATCCTTCAACGTTGACTAGACCAAGAACCGTACATAGGAGTTCCCTCCTGCGAGGTTTTGGAGGATATAATAACCTTTCACCCACTCCAGACGTCTTTGGAGTATTTGGGAAAAGGGGTCTGAGTGAGAAAGCACGACTGAGTTACTCTAAATGTCTTACGTTAGTTTTATCGCCCTTTCCAAACACGTTGGGCGCCATGTAGTGTAGCTCCTATTTTCCCAATAGGCTCTGCGCATTGGAATAGTACCTACAGCAGTAAAGGCCTAGGCCAGACGTTAACTAGGTCTACTACTGTCGAAACTAGACTTAATTTTTGGGTTTGCCAGCTAAGCTCAGAGTTCGCTAGAAACTTTCTCGAATGTTCAAGGAAGGATGAACTCCCCTGATTAGACAAGAAGGGATTTAGTTTCTGACAACCATAGAACATGACAACTTTGCTCTCCCCTAATCAAGAGTCAATCTCGAGAGTCGTGTGAGCACAAGGCAATTATTTTACTCAGTCAGTACGTGCATTCTTAGTCTCATCAGAATGTAGAGAAAAGGAAGAGACGGGCGTGTTCAATAAAAGATGTTATTTATTGATCAGTCTCTTTTCTCGTACAAGAGAAATGGATCGATATTATTGCAATACTTATAGTTAAGTAAAGTGCATACATTAGAAGCAATAGTATAAAATAATACTGTAAAAACATTGATATGGTTTCTGAGCCATATGATGTTTAAAATGATTAAAATATATTTACATACACATATACATTTGACTAAACGTACTCAACTGGTGTTTCTAAATACGCCTACCCCGTGTACCTGACCTAAGTCTAATGCGTGGGCGGGAATAGAAAGTTACAGTTTAGTTTAAGTTTGTTTTTGCCAAGTGAATAACTAAAGAATTCTCTAGGAGGGGTTATTCAGTTCTGTACCTGGAATTTAGGATGAATGAGGAATGGTATCTCTTTCTCTGCTCTCGATATTCCAGGCTGCCTGCGAGGGCTGCCCAGAAGCGCCGGTGCTGGGTCTCTCGGCTTGCGATAGCAGCGCGTCTCTCAGCGCGTCAGGAAGGCGGGGCTGCTGCCTGCGGGGTCTGCTTCTGCTCTCGGCTTCGGCAAGTATGGCTGCTCCGTCTTGTCACCACGCGTGTGTTTGCATAGGGCAAGGTCGGCAATATTTATACCTTAAAGGTGCCGAGATTGACGTAAGGATGGACATAGGTACGTCAATAAAGATGTCATACGACTTGCTCGTTAGCACATTCTTTACTAAAGTTCTCTGTGAAATCAAAACAATGGCCGCACGGATTATCCAGGTTGTCATAGGTTTGATTTGTTATGAGAACGTCGTATGCCTTATCAGGGGCTGGAGGAATATCGCTTGTCTAATTAGATCTCAAGCGTTATGACCTAATCAGATAACACGTTCCTGTGCCGTAGTGTGACTGCGTCAGATAACGGTATCTGCATCATGGGGGATTTCTTGCCTCATGGGCTGACTGTTAGTTAACTAGCTAGTAAGTTTAACCAGAATAGGGTCAGGAATAGGGGGATCGAATCAGAACCTATAGAAATACACGACATAACGGGGGAAGAACTCACGAACCAACTGCTTGGCAGTGGTCGCAGCTGTGTAATCTGGGACTGGATATGCTTCTGTCCACCTGGACAAAGCGCATACAACTACAAGGACATACTTGAAACCTCGACATCGCTCCATCTGAATATAATCCATCTGGAGGACTTCAAAAGGGTGGTCAGGGGGCTGGAATCCACCTTGTTCCACCGGGACACTTTTACCTGGATTGAACTGACAACATATCATACAGGTACGGACTTTCTGCTTGGCTGCAGCTCGTAAATGTTTGTTGAACCAAATGTTCTGGATACTGTCTAACATAGCTTTTTCTCCTAAATGTGCTGGACTATGTGCGGTATTAATAATGACTTGAACCATAGAGTCGGGGAGAAACCATGTGGCTCTACCCTTCGTTAACCATCCTTGATCTGTCTGTACCCCTCCTTGTTCGGACCATTTCTTGATTTCTTCAGGAGTAGCATGTAACTGGATATCTATGACATCTTGAGTAGGGTCTTTGACTGTCATACAGGTAGTCGGATCTGGAGTAAGTGTCGGTGTCTTATTAACTGGAATGTCTGGAGTCTGTGCTGTAAGTTTGGCTGTGCGATCTGCTAGATCATTACCCTGGGAAATAATGTCAGTAACTTTCGTATGTGCTTTGCACTTCATGATAGCAATGGATGTCGGCAAATGTATTGCATCTAACAGAGCTTGAATAAGGAGACCATGCTGAATCTTGGTTCCATGAGAAGTCATGAAACCTCTCTCCTGCCAGAGCACTCCGAAGTCGTGTACGACTCCAAATGCGTAACGTGAATCTGTGTAAATATTAACTTTCAGGTTCTTAGCGTGTATGCAGGCTTGTGTCAGAGCAACTAGCTCTGCTGCTTGAGCAGACAGGGTGTCAATGCGGTGTGTCTCTATAACTTCAGTGTCAGTAGTCACTGCATACGCGGCTACTAGTTCTCCTGTACTTGTTCTCATGCATGAACCATCCACATAAAGTGTCAGGTCGGGATCTGGTAATGGAATATCTGTCAGATCTTGTCTTGGCTTGGTCATGATGTTAACTACTTCCACACAGTCGTGTGTGGCAGGATTTGGATTAGCTGATGGTAACAGTGTAGCAGGATTTAAAACGTTGCAGCGTCTGATTTCTATGTGTGGCTGGAACAGTGTCAATTCATAACCTGTTAAACGTGCAATTGTCAAGTGCTGAGTTTGTGTTCGGTTTAAAAGAACTTCCACGGAGTGTGGAACTTGTACTGTCAGGGAGTGTCCTAATACTATGGAATCACTTTGTCTGATAGCTAGTGCTGTGGCTGCAACTGACTTGAGGCACGCAGGCAGAGCCTGGGCTACAGGATCTAATGTGCTCGAAAAATAAGCACAGGGCTTGTATTGTCCTGCTTGATCTTGTGTGAGAACAGATAATGCTGTACCTTCGCGTTCAGTAACGAAAAGTGTAAAAGGCTTACTGTAGTTTGGTGTAGCTAGAACTGGAGCTTGGCATAAAGCTTTCTTTAATTCATTAAAACTAAGTGTATGTTCAGATGTCCAAGGGAGAACAGTCGATACGGCTGCCTCCTGTGTCGTTAGCTGTATCAGTGGCTTGGCTAGAAATGCATACTGGGGAATCCATTGTCTGCAATAAGAAGTAAGGCCGATAAAAGCACGTACCTCCTTCTGGGTCTTGGGCTGAGGAAGACTCGCTATTAACTGAATACGGTCGGGTGTCAACTGCCTACCCCTCTTGGACAGTAAGTGTCCTAAGTAGACCACTTGCTGGACACAGAATTGAAGCTTCGAAGGGGACACCTTGTGTCCCATCTCGGCAAGGAAATACAAGACTGTAAGTGATGCTCGCTCGCAATCACGTTCAGAACGGGCTGTGATCAGTAGATCATCGACATACTGGAGCAGGGCAGTGTCAGTTGGCATGTGAATATTGTCTAGTTGTCTCTTGAGTGCTTGACTGTAAATACTAGGACTTTCTGTGAAACCTTGAGGAGCTCGTGTGAACATATAGCTCCTTCCATTTAAACAAAATCCGAAAAGAAACTGGCTGTCTGGATGAATGGGGACACTGAAAAACGCATTCTTGA
This sequence comes from Lissotriton helveticus, assembly GCF_964261635.1. NCBI lineage: Eukaryota > Metazoa > Chordata > Amphibia > Caudata > Salamandridae > Lissotriton > Lissotriton helveticus. The sequence goes on along the minus strand of NC_136063.1, from coordinate 768,190,456 downwards.
GGTCTATGACCGTAAAAAATGAGGCTTCGGAATCAATGGCTGTCAATAGGGAAGAGATATCTGGGACAACTGGGTACTGGGGAATAATACATTTATTAAGTTCTCGGAGATCAATCACTAATCGATATACTGGGGGTGCATTTGGATCAGTACGTTTCATGACAGGAATGATCGGAGAATTACATACATTGGAGTCAGTTTCTACAACTACTCCTTGAGCGATGAGCTCGTCAATAATTTTGGATAAGGCTGCTACAGCCTCAGGTGGCAATCTGTACTGTCTGATTCGTGGTAACACTACACCTGGCTTGAGAGTCACACGATGGGGTGTGATTTGCATATAACCAACATCAGTTGGACCTTGCGCCCATAGATGCGGCGGAACATTAGACAATCTCGGATCAAAATCTCGTAACACATAGTGACCCTTGAAGTCACGTAGGAACAATCGTATTCCCTCTGGGGAGCAGCAAATAACTGCACCTAACTCTTTCAGTGTCTTAATGCCTAATAGATTTTCTGGACATGACTTCGTAAGTAACAGATCAGTAGTGCGGGACAATGGACCTACTTCTAGAGTAACTGGCTTTGAAATTTCATTTACGATAGGTTTTCCTGAAAATCCAAGGGAAACATTTCTTGAGCCTGAGAGCGGAGCCCCTGGAACTTCGGCGTGACTTATAGTGGTCCTACTTGCCCCTGTATCAATCAGAAACTTTCTGTCTTTCCCTAGTACTTGACTGTGAACATAGGGACCTTCTTGATCTACAGGTATTTCGATGAGAGGCAAGCCTACCTCCCTCTCTAGGCTGTTTCATGAATATGGCTGATACTCTGGATACTCGGACTGTGCATACTGGTACATCTGCTGGGTAACATGCTGTGTTGCAGCGATAGGCTGCGGTGCTGTAACTGTCTGTGGTGCATTCTGTGACTGAGGAGTCTGTGTAACTTGTTCTTGTCTCGGCGGACGTGGTCTTTCTTTAGTCTTACCGGTAGCTATGTTGTGTTTCAGAACTGCACACTCGTTTATAAAATGACCTGGCTGTTTACAATAATTGCAGTTCCCTTTAACGGGAGCTGCAGGATGACTGGCTTGATTCGGACCCCTCTTCTGACTGTCTTGAGGAACAGATTGTGCAACTAGTACTTTCATTTTCGTGTCTTTCATACGTTTCCTTTCATGTTCTTGTTCTTCCCTGATTCTATTCTGGTGGTATTGAAGCATCTGTAACATTTGGGACGGGGTATTAGCTTGCCAGGTACTTTCGACTTTCAAAACTCGGTTTTTAACTTGTGGACTTGAATTCTCGACTAGTTTAGTAACAAAAAGATGAGGGTATGACTCACTACTTGTCTTGAGGCCACTGTTTATAATAAAACATTTCTCAAATCTAGAGTAAAAATCACTAGTGTCTTCGTCTTGTTTCTGTTTACATGCTGAGATTGCATACCAGTCTTCCTTTTTAGTGGCTAATAATCTGGGCAAAACTTGTATTAACAGTTCAGGTAATTCTTTACATTTATCTCCAAGACCGGTACCTGGTACTCGTGCCTTATCTTCAGCTTCTAGAACTGCCCAATCGATCTTTTTCTCCCCCACCTCCCATTCTTTTTCCTTGAGTTTCTCATATACCCCTGCGGGCAACAGGACCTTTAACATTTTAATAATATCTGGATACGTGTATTCTCCCATACGGAGCATGTCTTTTAATTCTCGGTGGAACCCTGCTGGATCTTTATCATGACAGGGAATTAACTTTTTCATCTCTAAGAGTTCCATCTTTGTGATAGGGGTGTAAACAAACACTCGTTGCATTTCACCACCGTCTGTCTTAATTGGATGCACTTCTCGTAACGGATTCTGTCTGTCTATGTAAAAGGGTTTACTTTCTGGGGGTGAGACATGAACAAAATGCGGGTTCAAAAACATACTATATTTATGGCGCTGTTCTAGAATGACACTAATTAAATCGGTACCTAAACCTTTCCATTTATACTGGAGTAACTCGTTCAGGACATCATGCAACGGACCTGGATCAGAATGTTGACCCTCCTTCAAAGTAATGAGGTGTTGAATCATATACATACCCGCCAATCGTTGCTCGGCTGGGGGCATTTTCAGAAACATTTGTGCCACTATTTCGTCTGGAAAAGTGGTAGAATCAGTAATCCATCGGACTGCTGATCGGACTAGTTCTTGTTCATGCATGGTACTTAACTCACTATAACCGATTCGTGATTTCAGAATGTGGTCGGTAGCTTGAAATACTTGTTCCAAAGAACCTTGTTCTGGTGCTGGATGATGTAAAACTGACTTGTGTTCTAGGCGCAAATGGCGGTCTGGAAATCTAGATTTTCCTACATACGCTATTCTGTCAGAATTCTCGTCCTCTACCTCTTCAGTATCAGAGTTACTTTCTTTCTCGAGTACTTGTGTTTCTTTGCGTTGTTCGTGTATCCTTATTATTTCTTTACGAATCTTCTTGTACATACTCTCTATACTACCGATAGTCTTATGCTTACCCTCGGCTATATTATCACTCCACTTTGTCAGGACTTTCATTTCGGCTCGATCTTTGGTCGGATAATCTTGTTCTCGTATTAAACAATTAATCAGAAACTTTAATAGCATGAGCTGGACTTCAACTTTTCTTTGGCACATGACGTCACTAATGCTTTCTGGATCATTCCCTGTACGGATGAAACGATATATTCTGTCTAGATCTTCTTTCATATCTGGTAGGGTGACTAGATACTCGGTCACCTTTCTCACGCGTAATGAATATAATACCATATTATCCTCGCCTGGGACTGGATCATAGCCACATTCGTTAAGGGCTTTTCTTATTTCTGCAACAGACTGATATCTGGGCGTACGCTGTGACGCTTGTACATGTAATTCGGCTAACGTTAAACGTTTGTGTGGCGGCGGGGTCTGAGGAGGACCTCCTCCTGCGGCCCCTAAACTAGAGTCGTCTACTGATGCTCTTCGTCCTGGCAGAGTGGGAAATGGAAATGCAGGCTGGACTTGTATGGCGGGCTGGACCGGGGGTACCGTAACAGGTACTCCCGTGTCTGGAGGAGCGGGAAATGCCTGATTTACAGGGACTGGCGGAGCGGGATTTGCATATTCCGGGACTGTGTCGTCCAAATAGGACGAAATGAATATATCAGCTGCGGTCGGTTTGTGACGTAGCTTGGTCGGAACTAATGGTGACGGAAAATTACTAGATGCCTCCGGGGTCGCTTTTGGCAAGCCCTCGGCAAGAAGAGGGTACATACCCTTAATAAGAGCATTCCTCTGTCTGTCTGACTGTTCGGCTTTAACTCGTTCACCTATCTCGATTAATTCCCTTTCTTGGGCTCGTTCCAAGGATTCTCTACTTAGTTCTGACTTTCTGATTTCTTTTTCGGTTCTTTTATGAGATTCTTTGCGCCATAACTCGATGGCATCTTTCTGTGACTGTCTGGCTTTCTTTTTCCATAATGCTTCTTCTACTCTCATGATGCACTCGGCATCCCATGTGCCTGATACAGGCCATCTATACTTTTCTTCTAACTGTTTGGTATACTCTACCCATAAATCTAGATATAGTATGGCACTTATGCCATGCTTCTGATACATGAAATGACCTGGACTGTCCCTAGGCGGGACAGGAACTGCTGCTTCTAGCAGACCTTTTCTAGTTTTTAACTGACGCAGTTTTGAAAAGAGCGGCATGACTGAACTATAATCTGGACACAATACAATACACAATAAACACGATAATTACTTCACACTCATACCACGACATTAAAATACATGAAGAACATTTGAAATAACAGTTCGAACAGAATACTACCTGGAACACTGAGAACAGAATTACATGAATTTCTCGAGAACGGAACAGACTAGAATTACTGGATGCGCTGCTGAAACAGCACGGAACATACCGGTCCCATAAAGGGACGCATCAAGACCCGTATCCACCTAGGTGAACACTTCGTTTCAGATCTGCGTACCCAGACCCATCGGACCAGAGACAATTTAGATTGACCCTGTCTAGATACTACCCCAACAACGGTACTCACCGGGCAGCAAGAACGGAAGGCCTTGGACTGGACTGGACTGCTTCGACGCCGGACGGACGAACTTTGGACTTCTGTTACGGGTGGGCCTCCGGATACCTCGGACCTTGGACTCTCGGCTTGGGCTCTGGTCGGGACTCGCCGCGTTCCTCCACCGTCTCGTCTGGATGCTGGACCGCCTCCTCCGTCTCCTCCGTGGGCCTGAGGGATACTTAAAGCAGAAATATCTGCCGGTGCGCAGAAGAGTTCCGTCACGACTGCAGAGGGTCAGGGGGTCGGCGTGGCTTCACCGACGCGTGGGGAAAGGGCAAGTCCCTGTTCGGGCGCCATTATGTGGTAAATAAATAAATAATACCTCTATTTTTGAATGGATAAATGAATAACAGATAGCTCAATAAATAAGAGTCAAGATTCGAGGTAGTAGGAGTTTTGCAGGTTTAATACAGCATAAGGACAGGAACAGGACAACCTGCACAGGAATAGGATGGCAGCGCTGCCGGGGGCAGGATCGGAATCGGCGTAACATTTAATAACAGTGCACGATCATATATACTAAAACAGTTGCATTACAATACATACGATAGGCGGAGCAGTGGGTGTGACGCGTAGCAGTCGCGAAAGATAAGGGTGAAAGTAGGTGTAACAGGGCGTATACATAGACATGTGATGCAAACGTAACAGAATATGTCATGAATGGGGCGGAAACATGGAGGGGGCTACCTAAGGAGCTGGGACCTCTGACCTGCTGGTGCGCGCAAACTGGCAATGACGTATTACTAGGAGAAGCTGGGGGCTACGAACTCTGCGCTAGGAGCAGAGACTGAAGTCTGGAGAGTCAGGGCGACATGTACCTAAGCAGTATCTAGTATCTGATGTTTAGAGAACATGTTGATAGAATCCAAAAGTTATCGGGGTAAAGGCGAACAGACTCTAAGACTAGAGCATGCATTATTCTACATGTAGTGCGTGATGAAGAATATTGAATGACCATTAAATACAGTATTTCTCTTACATGGAGACGTAAAGGCTAGACTATGACGGAAACTATTGATGCAGTTCAGTAGCTTTAGGAATGCAGAGAAGGAGGGCTGGACTGATAACTAGAATCATAACATACTCTTGGCAGACTCAGAGGCAGAGCCAGGCTGAACCGGGCACTGCAAGGCAGGAAATAAGTGAAGGGTCGAGGATACAGGTGGGGGCTGTATCGCTCCTCAGCGAGGCTTCAGGAGTCAGGAGCTGAATCTGGTGTCCAGGCCCTTTTGAGGCCTAGAAACGGGGACTTTACAATGAAATAACGTGCACACTGGGAAACGTGGCAACGTAGCTTTACATAGGCCTGATATTCGTAGTATTCACGAGGACTGGGAACTGGCATACTAGAGGTGGACACAACTATAATTGCGTCTTTAATCGAACATGGGGAATACATATGCATATTAATCATACATACATAACATATGATGGAGGACGCGTAGGGACACAGAACATGGCAAAATTTACTTTTCCACATTTTGATTTACTGTCTTGTGGTATTTTAGTCCCCAAATTCTCATGGCTGTCAATATTTCTTGTTTTATGCCCTTCTCAGGCATTTAAGTGATGTTTGTTAAAGGAAAGCATTGAGAGATTTTGTTGCCAAAAAATGCTCTAGTGGCTTTGTTAAGGGACTTTTTTATGGTGATATATCTTTGATGAGTACCATCTATTGTTGGTAGTAACAATGGGATTACCCCTACGGTATGTTTTTGCCAGAAAGGTATAGATTATGAATCTACATACTTGATTCCATCATTGTTGCCTTAATTTGTTGTTCCGCAAAACTTATTATGTCCTGCTGTTTAGTAGAATGCCAGACCAACATTTTCAAGTTGTAAGAGGTTGAAACCTGATAGAGAATATTCGACTGGCTGACAAAGAGTAAATAGGTCTAACACTATTACTTGAGGATTATGGTCACTTTGAACACAGGGTTTAATATAATACCCACTGATGCTAGAGTCTAAGGCCTTAGCAATGATGGTCTAGTCAATTATGGAGTGAGTCTTACAATTTTTAAAAGTTGGCATAGGTGGTTGATATTCGAAGAGTTATCATTCAATGTAATTTGGCCAAATGTATGTAATTGATCCAAACAAGAGCAAACAATGACACTACTTGAATTCTTTTTTTATAGAGGTTAAGAGAGTGTTAAACTTTCCGACACAATAAAGCTTGCAGCTGGGTATTGATAACAAAGAGTTTTGATAATTTCCCAGAGTCTAACTGTAGTAAAGTGCCCCTTTTGACGTGGTTACACCCCACCTTTTGGCTGGTAACTGGTGCAACTTTGACTGAAAGTGTGCTGGGTCCCTGTTTACCAGGTCCCCAGCACCGGTGTTCTTTCCCTAAACTGTGTGATTGTTTTGCAATTGGCACCCCTTTAGGATCATTATAAGTCCCTAGTAAGTCATACCCCTGGTACCTAGGACCTTGGAATAAAGAGGGTCCCTAAGGGCTGCAGCACAAATTGTGCCACCCTAAGTGACCCCTCACCAAGCTCATGCAAACTGCCATTAGGCCTACATGTCTTGGTGCAGAGAAAACCGAAGAGTTGACATGGGGCACATCCTGGTGTGCCAAGCCTGCCAGCACAACATGTGGTGTAGGTAGGTCACCCCTTCAGCAGACCTTACAACCCTAAGGCAGGGTGCACTTTACCCATGCATGGGCATATGTGCGGGAGTGGATATGCCCCTGTGATATCTAAGGTCCCCCTTACATATTACAAGTGCACAGGGAAGCCATAATGAGTACATGAGTTGGACACTTGTCATTAAAGATTTACCCAGCTACATGATGTCTTTACTGTACCCCAAGTTGTTTGGTACCAAGCACCTCACCTTAAAAAACTCACACTGATGGCAGTGCTGGGTTTATTAATAAATGCACTCAGACTGCACCTTAGAGATGCCCCCTGTAAACCCATCGACTACTAGTATGTCGACTGACTGATCTCGATCAGCCAGCCACCATAAACAGGTTTCTGATCTCCTGAGATGAGAGCCTTCCCTGCAGAGGCCAGGAACAAAGCCTGTTCTGGGCCGAGGTGTTCACACCTCCAAGCAGGATGGGCATTCCAGGGCAGGAATCTTCAAAGGCCCTGCCACCTTTGCTATGTGACCCCATGTCTCTCCAGGTGGTGGAGATGCCCCCCCCCCCACCTGACCCCAAGTTTTGGCAATAAGACAGGCAGGAAAATTAGTAATATAAGGAGGTGTGCCCATATTCAGCCAGCACCACCCATAGGGTAGGCCAGCTGATGTGGACCCCACTTTTCAGATTCCTCCATGTTGTTTTGGACGGAATTAGCATCTGGGGTCAGGAGGTAGTCATATAGAAGATATCAACACCCCAAAGGTAGGTGGTCATTTGTTACTACCCTGTCACTCCTCGTAAATGCCCCAAAATTGAGTATTTAGGTGGCACCCCTAAACCCAAGAACTCAGATTTGACGTATCAATAGAAAAAGGATGAAGAAGAGTCCCTGCCTGGTGAAAATTGCAGCCAAATATTGGACTTTGGTGCTAAACCCTGACATACTCAGTCCTCTCTTGAGAGTCACGTAAGAGTGATATGTCCTGCGAGCTGGAGGACTACCAAAGCCTTCAATAGCGTGCCAGCACTTCAGAAATCACAGATAGCCTCCTTTGGAGTACAGGAGGTACAACCCTGCAGTCCACAGGCACCGACAAGCAGAGCCCGGTTCACCGCCTTACAGCTCGCCGCCCCAACCAACGTCGCAGGCGACAAGGCGAAGGTACTCATCCTCTGGAAGGTCAGATCGGTCTCTCCACCAAGTGAAGACACCAAGACCAGCCTGAGCCATGCAGCACCAAACCCCGGGGTGCCGAACGCCCTACAACAAACACCTTCACTGAGAGCCCAGTCCAGATTGTCACTGCACCAGGACTAAGCAGATATTGAGGATGATCAGCCTCCCCGAGATCCACTTTGAGAGTGGCCCATCTGCTTTGATTTTCCCCTGACCACGAGGTGCATCTTTGCGCACTCGGCTCAGCCGACCTAACCACTCTGCTCAGATGAACCGGCTGTACCTCCATGCTCCAAGACCTGTTATGACCTTAGCCCCTGTTGAGAGCCCTATGTCTTGTCCGCAAGTCCCCCTGTGCAGCCTGTTTTTGGATACCCCCACTTCACATTAGTAGCAGCTACCAGACTCACCAGCACTCTGCTCCCGATAGAACATGGTTCCCGAAGAACTGCAGGTAGTACTTTGGACCTTGTTTCACTACAAATCCGAACCCTGAAGGTGAACCCCTAAAATAGACTGTACCTACCTTTATGCATCTTTGACTTTTCCTGCCATAGGATTGCATTATATGTAAAAGCGCACAGGTTTGAACGTTTTACTTACCTGTGAATATTGCTATTGAAAACTTTACTTACCTATGAACAAAGTTCTTGGTTTTAAAACATATTGAAAAAGAAAAGTTTATTTTTTTATTTTTTTTATTTAGTATCAGATTTCTTCTTTGAGTGTGTGTCTAACTTATTGCCTCTGTGAGTACAACAAATGCTTAGCACTACCTGCTCGCCCACACTTCCACAAAAGAGATCTTTAGTATTATCTACTTATGCTGCTGCAAGCCAGTTGGGGTTCCACTGGACTATCTGCACAGTGTACTTCGTTTTAGTACACTATATAGAGAGCAAGCTACCTACAGTAACAAACTGCACCAGTTTAGTTGGCCTCCTTACACTCATGAAAAAGTAATTTTACACAGTGTAACCAAGGCAGTTGGAAATCAATCTCTTGGGCCTTCAGATCCAGTTCTGCAGCTGTATATATCGATAGTCCACCTGTCGTGTGACCTTCAAAAGAAGAACGAGTAGCTGAGGTGAACAATTCTTAGTACCCAATACTTGGGGTGGACTCCTCCATTCAGGATTCTTGGAGCATCAAAATGTCAGATGTCGGGGGCGTGGCCAAGATGGCAGCAGAGTAGGTCGTGCATTACAGTCCTTACGGCGCCGCCTGCTTAATAGCTTTGTTTTTTGCCCTACCTGGTGCCCGGCCGAGCTGCTAAAGGTGCGCCTGGGAGTCCCCTAGATGCTCCGCTTCTAACGGAGCCCCTCTCTTGCATCGGATTGAGGGCGATCGCCGTTCTGCTGATGCGCGGCCTCAGAGCCCCCGGAGCTGGCCGACCGCGTGTATTGAGGCTCGTAACAGGGGAGTGCTACGTCCTGAGCTCCGAGTGTCTGGTGACAGAGCTGAAGTGCGGTGGCGGCAAGGCGCTGGGCTGAGGACTGCAGACAGGGGGCGTGACGCTGATGAGAAGCCTTAGCGGTGGCGGAAGCAGTAACGAGGCTCAGGCGCCATTACACGGAGTCCGTTGGAGGAGGGGGCGTGGCTGTGTACTGCTGGACTGCGTTTCGGCCCATGGCTCGGTGGGCGCAGCGGGACCTCACCTGGGCCTTGAAGCGAAGGTCAGTGAGTTGGGACTCCCTGAAGCGAAGGTCAGTGACTGTGGGACCCCCCCTGTGCAGCTAACCTGTGAAAAGCGGCATCGGCCCGCGGCTCGGCGGGAAACGCTGGGAGCCTTCTGGGAGACTCTGCCCCTCCCCCCCAAGCGGAGCGTCTGCGGTCGAGCCTGGGCCTGTGCTCGGACTGCGGTGTGGGCCTTGCGGTTGCTGCCAGGGCCCGGTGGCGGCGTTGAGCGCCATCTCCCCATAAGCATTGGCTGCGGCGTAGGGCTTCCTGCTCCCGGACTCGGCGGCTCCAGACCTTGGCCCGGTAATCGGCGGGCAAGAAGAGCACTTGGGAGCGGAGGTACACATGAGGCCTGCCCTGCCGCTGCTGCTGTGGGAGAGGGGGTCTTTGTCCCGCGTCTCGGCGGGCTATGGTCCAGCAAGGCACTGAGGTGAGGAGAGTGGAGGCGGTCGACAGAAGAGCTGGGTGGCTCGGTCCGTGACTCGGCGGAAGTCATAGGAGCGGCTTAGTGGCCGGAGCGGTGGCCTGCGGGGGCGGAGGTGGCCTAGAATAGGGACAGCCTGGACCCGCCACACACGACAGGGGGGTGCTGTCCGGCCCTCCTCCTGTGATTGCTGGTCAGTGCCTTGTGCCAGAGGCTGCGTCAGTACCTGGGACGGCTGTTGGGGAAGCTCTGGTGGCAGGTATCCGCCCCCCCCTTTTGTGAGAGCCTGTCCTTGGCTCTGTCCACGGGGAGCACCGCACCCCTTACACTCCCTAGCGATGGCGACCACCAGATTAAAGAAAGTCAAACCTGGGAAGGACGGGATGTCGAAGGGGTGACGCAGCCTGCATCGCCGGTCACTGACAAGTCTCCAAGACGGAGTGAAAACGAAGAACCCGCAACCAAGGCCTTCATGATTGAACGTTTTGCTGCCATTAAGGAGGATATATCGGAGCTACGCTCCCGGATAGCATCTGACCTGCGCGAGGTGCGGAGGGATGTGAATGGCGTGGGGGAGCGTGTCACAACACTGGAGGAGCACGACATGGGGACGGCAGAGGATATCCATCGACTTCAGCAATACGTGATTCGTCTGACGGAGCAGAACCTAGATCTACAAGCTCATACCGAAGACTTGGAGAATAGGTCCCGCCGTAATAACATTAGGATACGTGCAGTGCCTTGGAAAGGAGAGGGGTCCGACTTGAGGGAGTATGTGGTAGCGCTCTTCAAGCATATCATAAATGAGGAAGACCTGCAAACCATAAGGATGGACCGAGTGCATCGAGTTGGCTTACCACGGGGTCCCAAAGCCCCCCCCCGGATATCTTGGTGTGCGTACATGACTTTCAGCTAAAGGAGCGGATCCACCGTAAGGCGCACGACTTCAAACCCCTGAAATTCCGGGATCATCGCCCCTTGTTATTTCAGGATCTGGCAGCTTCTACACTAATGAAACGGCGGGAATTTAAGCCTGTCACCACTCACCTACGAGAGCACAGTGTGCCCTATTCCTGGGGGCATCCATTCCGGCTCATCTTCAGATGGCAGAATAAGTTGGTCCACGTACGATCCTTGGAGGTGGCTATGGACCTTTTGGGTTTGGAGCGGCGGGACTCCTCATCCGACGGTAGCAGCTTAACAAATAGACAACGGCGACGCTCTGCGGATTGGCAAAGAGTGGGCAAGCCTGTGCCTGCAAGGAGGCCCGACATGTCAGCAAGCCTGCAGGAGAGGGATGCTGCGGTTGCTTCAGTGGCCCTGGTGACTGAAGCAGCACGGACAACCGTGAGGCGGTCTCGTGAGGCCCGGAGAGGGTTGATTGCAGGTGCCGGAGGGGGCTGCCCCTACGAGGTAACTCTTGTGCTCTATGTCCTTGCTTGTGAGGTACTCCTGTATCACGATCTGGAGAACTATTGACTGGTGCCATGTCCCTTTACCTTTGGGACTCGTTTCAATCTGTTTTTCGTATTGTGTTTTTCTTCTTGGGGTTTTGGTGGGGGCGGGGTGGGGGATAGGGTGGGTAGTGGTGGTTGCAGGGGATTGATCATTTATGGCACTGAGCTGGTTGAGGGGTCCTCGCACACATGGTGGGCTGGCGGGAGGGGGGTTCTGGGGGGAGATGGGTCACGCAAAGGGGGACGGATCTGGCTGGTTTGGGCGGCTCCATGACACCACTGGCAGTTGGGGTGGGATACAGGGTGGGGTAGTCATTCACTCATTAGCTCAGTGTAGATGGTTGGGGTGGTCGGCCCCTGAGGAGCAGTATCGTAGGTCATATCGATGATGTCGCTAACTCTAGGGACGTGGATTGTTAAGGGGCTGAATTATCCCCAGAAGCGCCAAAAGATTTGGAAATATATCATTGACCACCAGTTGGATGTCGTGGGGCTTCAAGAGACCCACCTGACTAAATCGGAAGACTCACGCCTTAAGCACAAACAGTTCCCACTTATTTATAGGTCTTCAGCCTCCACGAAGCAGAGGGGAGTGGCCCTTATGTTCCGCTCGGCCTTGCACTTTCAGCCTATGGGAGTGCAGAGTGATAAAGAGGGGAGCTGGGTCATGGTGAAGGGCCTCCTGCGGGGTAGATTATGCACCTTTGTCGTATTCTATGCACCTAACACTGGCCAGAATGTTTTCCTCCAAACTCTCTTAGGGAAGGTCGTAGATTTTGCTGAAGGGCCATTGATTACCATGGGGGACTTCAACTTGGTTTGGCAGAAAGACCTAGATAGCACTAATTCACTGAGATCTGACATGAGCTCGTTTTCCCCTGATTCGCAGCAGAAGATCTTGGACATGGGCCTTTTTGATGCGTGGCAGGCCCTGTACCCCCAATCTAGAGACTACACCTTTTTCTCACACGTTCATCGCTCTTACTCCCGACTTGATCACTTCTTCCTGAGTCAGTCTCTCCGAGGCGACCTTCGCGAGGCCAAGATTTTCCCATTGTCCGTTTCCGACCATAGCTTGCTCGCAGTGTGTCTTCATTGGGGCGTGAAGAGCAAGACCAGCCCTAGATGGTACTTCCCGGCGCCCTTGGTTCGGGATAAAACCTCCTGTAACACTTTGAGGGGTGTTATAAATGGGTTTTTGTACTTAATGACACGGGGGACACTTCAGTTTTCACCACCTGGGACGCCTTTAAAGCTTGTATTCGTGGGCATTGCCTGGCCCTGAATGCTGCTCTTAACAGACAGTGAGGTTGGGAAAGGGAAAGGGAGCAGTTAGAGTAGGAACTCTCTACTCTAGAGAATGCACACAAGGCGAACCCCTCCAGGCATGCATTGCGAGAGCTCACAGCAGTTAGAGGTAAGCTCCGGGCACATTACAACAACAGGGCAGAATATACTCTGCTAAAATTAAGGCGTCTTTCCTACTCCCAGGGTAACAAGGTGAGGAAGCATCTTGCCAGGCAGCTCCGGGACAAGAGGGAGCGTGAATACATTGGGGGGATTCAGGACACTCAGGGGGTACTGACACACCAAGATGAGACTAAGGCCGAGCTTTTCAGTTCCTTCTACAAGAATCTCTATTCGGGGGATTCTCTTGATGCCGCCGCGCAAAAAGAGTACCTGCAGACACTATCATTACCCCAGGTATCAGCGGACGCTCTCTGCTCCCTTCACCAGAGAAGATGTGATGGCGGGCATTAAGGCTTTGAAACCCCATAAGGCCCCGGGGACGGATGGGTACACGGCCATTTTCTATAAGACCTTTGCCTCTGAACTCAGCCCGGTTGTTGAAGGGCATGGCGGGCGAAGGCGAGACTTCAGGCACGATGGCTGAAGCCCTGATATCTATCATACCCAAACCCGGGAAAGACCCCAGTAAATGCGCCTCTTATAGGCCGATTGCCCTCCTGAATCTGGATGCGAAACTTTATTCTTCCATCATTGTCCAACGGCTCAACGACCTAATGCCGGCACTCATACATCCGGACCAATCAGGGTTAATTAAGGGACGACAGACCCACAACAGTACAAGGCGTGTGTTACACCTGATTGAAAAGGCCAGTAGGTTCAAAATCCCGGCAGTTATGGTGGGGCTTGATGCCGAGAAGGCGTTTGACAGGGTGGATTGTTTTTTTTTATTGCAGACATTGACCGCCTTTGGCTTCTCCTCTAAATTTTTGACAATGATTCGGGTGAATTACCTCTCCCCCAGGTCCAGAGTAGCGGTAAATGGGCACACGTCCTCCTTCTTTGAACACTCACGGGGCACTAGACAGGGGTATCCCCTTTCGCCTCTACATTTTGCTCTAAGCATAGAACCTTTGGCGCTGGCGGTGAGGGCAAACCCCGATATCCAAGGCCTACCCTTCACTGGGAAGATACATAAGATCACTCTCTTCGCGGACGATGTCCTTCTCTCCCTCTCTGACCCGGCCCACTCTCTCCCCCATGAGCAGGCGGACCTGGAGCGCTTTGAAGCGGTAGCGGGGTCAAGGTCAACTATGATAAATCCTACGTCCTTAACCTCACACTCCCCCAATCTGAAGTTCTCCGCCTCAAGACGCTAACACCCCTTCCATGGGCCAGTTCCTCTATTCTGTATCTGGGGATCCACTTGACTCCCACGCTGGGGAAACTCTACTCTGCCAACTTCCCCCCACTCTTAGCCAAGATTCAGGCCGACTTGGCCCGCTGGAAGCCAATGTTCATATCATGGCTGGGGAGGATTCATGCAGTTAAAATGTCCCTTCTCCCCAAGCTATTATACTTGTTCCAGGCCCTGCCCATTGAACTAGACGGGGAATTTTTTCGGCGAATAAAATCTATGATGTTACGCTTTGTCTGGCAAGGGGGTCGAGCACGCTTCTCCTTCGCCATCCTGCGCAGGCCGAAGAAGGAAGGGGGCGTGGGGCTTCCTGACATTCATCTGTATTATAAAGCGGCGCAACTTCAAGTACTAGTAGAATGGTCGCAACAAGAGTCAGAAAAGCACTGGTTGCACATGGATCGGAGCGTGGCTGGGAGGACGATCTGGGACCTGGTATGGAAGCCCAAGAACGACAGGCCCAAAAATGCTTACATCAGTACCCCCACTTGCACCACTTTGAAGGTTTGGGACTCCGTCTTCAAGGATGATAGGTGGACTACATTCACCTCCCCCTTTACGCCCATACACTTTAATCCCGCTTTTCACCCAGCATTGACAGAGGGCCCCTTTGATGCTTGGAAGGAAGGGGGCTGTCTGGCACTAACACACCTATTCCATAACTTTGACCCACTCACCTTCGACAACTGTAAGAGGGACTATGGGGTTCAGGAGAATGAACGTTACCACCACGCTCAATTACTCCACTGGGCACTGTCTCCTCCAGTGAGAGAGGCAGCTACACGACCCCTCACGATGTTCGAAGCCTTTCTGACCAAAACCTCCTCCATGAAGGGTGCTATCACCTTTCTATATGGGTTCCTACTTTCCACTGCGATTTCCCCTAGGCCTCGATACATGTTCATGTGAGAGGGGGTCCTTCAACGGGACATTTCTGATGCGGAGTGGACACACTTATGGTCAGACATAGCCAAGTTTAACCTTTCCGTGGAACTTAGGGAGGCACAGATGAAAACCATGATGGATTGGTATCTACATCCAGCCAAGCTGCGACAGATATTCCCTGACACTTCCGAAACATGCTGGAGGGGGTGTGGGCTACTAGGAGACTTTCAGCATATCTGGTGGGATTGCCCTATCATCCGTCCGTTTTGGGAGGAAATTCTTGCCCAAATCAAGGAGATGTTGGGATACCCCAATCCTACCTCGATGGCCACTACCCTACTGGGTCTCCGTGATCCTAATTTCGAACATCAGACTAAGGCGGACAAGATTATGTGGCTCAGCATTGGGGCGGCCAAGCTCACCCTCGCTGCGGCGTGGAAACGGAAGGAGGCACCAGCCACCTCCCTTTGGCATTCGCGCCTTTGGAAGCTATTGAGTTTGGAGAGGATGGCTGACATTTTCCTGGATGATTTTAAGAACTTTGAATTCCGCTGGGACCCATTGGTCACTTTTCTCTCCAAAGGTCTGCCGTCCGCAGTGTGTCCTGCTAGCGTTAGAGCCCTTCACCTATTTCAACTGTGAACTCCCAACATTACGCGCCTTGAACTTTGTCCTCTGTAAGTTGCTACCACCACTGGGGAGGGGGGAGGGCTGTGTGGGGGCGAGGGGGGGGGGCTTTGTATTTTGTTATTGTTAATGTGATTCCCTCATATCGCTTCCTCTATGACAATGCCTGCCAAGGAACTTGCATGTGGAAGCTCGCCGTTTGACCAAGTGTAAGGTGGCGGCTGTTAGCTTCTGCCTGGGGCACGTAGGTTATCAGCCGAGCTGATGTGGGGGCATCCACCCTGAACTCTCACCGATCTCCCACTTACCTCACAGACCGCTTGATACTTCCAGTTTATATCAGGAACTGCACCTACTAGAGCACTACTCTGTATGTTAAGGGTCTGGCTGAAGGGAACCTTGTCCTGCTTAACGTGATGAGTTTGGTCTGATTTCAATGCTACCCCCTGCGTGGGACGATGTGCGGGACTGTCACATTTTTTCTCTGTGTTTAAAATATCAATAAACATACCTTTGAAGAAAATGTCAGATGTCTGTATAAAAGAGATTGTGTCTTGGTCTTCTAGTAGCCTTGAAAGGTCATGTACATTCCAGGAGCACATATTAATAAGTATGACTAAATTCCTAGGCATCTGCATCATATATTTAAGAGTAACATGATATATATTTTATCTTTAAGATTTTTTTTTTACATTTGTAATTGCCTCTGTCACATCATGGGTGAGGCAATGAGCATGGCATTTGGTGTGAGATTTATGGTTTGCATGTCTATTGTACAAGTTATCGAAGCAGTTTTAACCATAACTTTCGACATTTCTGTGTTTTTTACGCTTTAGGGCCGGATTCCGATCTCGTCCGGAAAGCCCTCCATTCGGCTCGGATCCTTAGGCCTTTTCGGACAAAATGTGCTCCGTGAGTTCGAGCACGCAAGTATGATGCGTCCGTAAGCATACGGACTCACTTAGCTCGGACTTCCATTAAACTCTATGGGAGCCTGTGTACAGCCGCGTACACAGGCTCCCATAGCAAAAAAGGGGTGGGTGGGGAAAAGCGTTCACCCTGTGGTGGACTCCTCATGCTGACCGCCACACTATGCATGCTTGGATCAGGGGGACCCATGGACACCCCCCGTGACAGATTCAGAGGGCCCCGAGTGAAGGGGGGCCTGCTACGGCCCACTGAAGTACTCTTCAAACAGCCGTTTCATCTCTCTGAGACCGAAGCGAAGCGGCTGTCCGGATCGTGCATTGTACTCGCTCGGTCAGAATCCGGCTCCATTGCGCCGCACGTTTCGTCTATGTATGAGTCGTACGGACAGGTTCGGGTCCCAGAAACGATTCGGTCCGCGCATACACAAATGTCACATTGTACTTGGTCATTCGGACCTGTGTTCAATTCGGTCGTAAACAAGGGCTACGAATCGGATCTAGTAAAGCCAAATCTGATTTGGAGGCCTTCCTAACGACATCGGAATTTGGCCCCTAATTGGAACAACAACTGTACGGCTTTATAAAGCTAACTACTAAGGCTTGTTTAAACATATGTTAAGGTGTTATTAAGAAACCATAACTTCACTCTAACACACTGCTAGACCTGGCATCCTTGAAGGGGCACTACTTGTACCCAGGGCCATTAATTGTTTTGTTGTAATATTTTGATTGAGTGAGAGACAAAGAAAACTATTTTTCTCCCCCCCACATTTTTACCCCAAGCCCTGTGCCCACCCCCTCCCCCACCCATCCTCTACATTTTATTACATAACAAACATTTTCATAGGCGGTGTGGATACATATCAACAGTAACATGCTCCCGCTAGAGCTGCGTCTTGAACCTTCAGAGGTTAGGTTCCGAAGAGCTCTCAAAACCCACTTGTTCCATTCAATACTTGTGTAGCTGAATCTAGTTAGGCCTCCTCATTGTCTCTCACCATAGCGCGGGGACACGCCGGTGCGCGTAACCAGGCGCTTTATAAACTTCCATATTATAATTATTATTAAAAAGAAAGGCACTGTGAGTTCTTAATATGTAGCTGACATAAACCTTGGCTAAAAAAAATCTCTCATTCAATTAATCTTTTAGTGACAGGTTTAAAGTGCAATAGTGTGATATGTGCAAGAAATGCAAAACGGATGGGGCTGACAGCCACATATGCTTAATTATAGTTTGATAACCCCATGAAATAGCACCACAATAGAACCACAACGTGCCGGTGCATTTCTTTCATTTTACCTTTTATTCCAATTTGTCTTTTAGCTGTAAGTTCAAAATACAACAGTGCGATGTGTATTGCAAATGCAATGCTACTGGGAGGCAATAGCCACACACACTTAATTCTAGTTTCAAACTCCAATTAAATAACAGCATAATAAGAGCTCAAAATGCTGGTATGATTTAGGTATCCGAATGTTCAACCTAATTGGCTAGATACTTCTAAATTCTTGTCCCCTTCTTCCTCGCCCTATGTCCCTGTCCCATATATATAACTTTCTCTACGTTATATGTAACCAACAAATGGGCTAGCTATTGTTGAAATGAGGGAGGGGCAGGGTCCAGCCAAGTTGATGCAATACATAATCTATACACAGCCATTGCTATGCCTAATAGGGTACCTCCTTCCCCTACTTTCAGAGTGGTTATGCCCAATAGTATTAACGGGGGGTTACAACAACATGCAGTTGTAGTTTCCTTTTTCGAAATGTATTAATCTCTATGATTAACAGCCCAAGCTCTTTACATGTAGCAAAGAACTATAGCGCACATCGTGGACAATGCACGCCTTTCCCCTCACTCTATTTAGCTATCTGATACGGGGTATAATACATCTCAAAGCAGGCCTTACAATACTGTTTTTGGAGTTTGGACGGTATTAAGGTTAATTGGATGCTTAAAAAAGCACTTTAAAAAGGCTGCATTAGTATTATCTAATTTCTTTTGTGACTTAGTAGAGCGCCTTTCCAAGTCATCTTTCATACATTGATTAAGCAATCTGTACAAACTCCCAATAATATTTTGTCCACTAGTTCGTTCTTCCCAAATCTCTCCACCCCACCCCTCTACTTCTGTAAATAATATCTAATTTGAAGATGTTAATAAAATTCCCTATTTGCTTTATTCCAACTTGTATCTAATTCCTAAAATAAAGGTTATTAAAAATATCTGGTAGGTTCCTATTACACCACCAAGGGGTATAATAATTCAACCTCCCCAGTCCTAATAGACAACGTATAGATGCCCATACTCTAAAAGCCGTAAGCAATGTCTTAAATCATACCCTTTTGTAGTAGCCATAATCAAGCTGGTGCCAGAAGCACCCCCAGGCTTCGGGGGCCAATCAATAGCTCCAATGAGGTGGGGTACATTGTCCTCCTCCTGATGGTATCTACCCTCAAATGTACTGTATATTGTATCAATGAGGCAACCCACAAATATAGCTTCAGAATAGGAAGGGCCAATCCACCACGTTCCCTGGGTAGTGATAAACATGTAAACGATCTTCTTGGTCTCGAATATGCCCAGATAAATTGTGCAAATATGCTCTCAAATTTCTTAAACCAAAAATTTGAAAAATGAGGGTGATTGCTCAAGAAGTATGGATTTTAGGAAAAAATAAAATTGTAAATAATTGCTTCAACCAATCAGTGTTAAATGTAAGTGATCCACCTTTTTCAGCGCATTTTTGGTCTCTTCTGCACACTGCCCCAGGTTTTCATTTACCACCTCATCAAGATCAGAGCTAATCCAAATCCCTATATATACTGCTTTTTTTAACTACCCTGTAGTCAACAAAGGATCCAATTTCATTAATAACAATCTGGGCCTCATCCCTGTTCAGGGCATATCCTGATAATACACCATATATCTTCTTCTTTTGACTCAATAGCCTGTTCAGAGTGAGAGGTAACAAAGGCTATAACGTCGGCATACGCCAACACCTAACTCTCATACTCAAACTAAATTACGGGGGGAATATTCAGGGCTAGTTCCAGATGTTTTAAAAAAGCATCGATGTACAATGCAAAAAGGAGTGGTGAGCAGGGACACCCTGGTCGTGTCCCTCTCGTAATTTTAAAATTAAAATGAACTCTAGCCTCAGGGTCCTTTTACAGAGCTCTGACTGCTCCAAAAAAAGTAGTCCCTAACTGCAAGGAGACCCTATCAAATGCTTTTTCAGCGTCAAGCAAAATTGCCACCATAGGGTCTCCTGTCACTTTTCTGATATTAAACAAGGTAATGATCCTTCTGATATGTTCTATTGTGCTGCTCTCAGGGATGAACCCATGCTGCCCAATAGAAACAATCCTATGACTAACCTGTGACAGACATGAGGCTAGAGTTTTGGAGTATATTTTAACATCCCCATTGATTAAAGTTATAGGGCTGTAAGAACCAAGCTTATGCACCAGTTTGGGAAAACTTAATCTTTGCAAGATCCCAGGAGTTCGGTGGAGCTGCTCTTTCCGAGGCCTGTGAAGACAGAGTTGTCATAATTTCTTTTAGCTGTTCCTCAAAGACCTTGTAGAATTCTGTGGGGATTAGATCTGGACCAGCCGCTTTCCCTCTAGGTAAATTTGACATTGCTTCTAGAATTTCATCCCAGTTCAATGGATAGTCTAGTAACTCCTTCTCTTCCTGTAACGATACCTCTGCCCCAGAGGAATCCAAATACATAAGTATTAGATCCTCACGTTGACCCTCCTGATCTCTTGAGTCTTCTGTGTATAGAACCTGATAAAAACATATAAAAGGCTGCTCAAATTTTGCCTATTTCAGATACCAGCCCTAATGTGGGCTCTCTCACCTAATTGATTTCGCTGCATATAACTTCTTGCCTCGTTCTTACTGCAAGTATGTGACCCACCCTTTCGCTACACTCATCCATTTCCTCTTGATACACTGTTGATTTATCTAGTGCTTTCTTCAGTAGCCTTCCCCCAATTACTGCCTTAGCAAGAGCTACTTCCCCCTGGGGTTCTCCCACCCCTTTCTTCTGTTGCAGAGTGATAACCAAACTTTCTTTTGCCTGAGCCAAACTTTGCTGGTTATGCTGCAGACAATACTTTTCATTTTTCCTCTTTCAAATCGAGAATTGAATTGTTTCTTCCCAGATACCTGCCTTTAGAGTGTCCCAAACTATACCCAGTGAGGCAGTACCCACATTACTCTGCAAACATTCTGGGAGCCACACCTTCATGTGTCCTACATAGGCCTCATCTAGTAAAAGTGCCTTCTCAAATGTCCAGGTGGGAGTTCTTTGAAGAGGACCTTCACCATCCAGTTGTGATACTAATGGGCTATGATCCAGTAGGAATCTTGGATATCGTTCAATTGTACTCTTCTGCAAAATCATAGATGAAACAAAAAAGTAATCCATCCTTAGATGTTTCTGATGTGGGGCAGAATAATAAGTAAACATGTGTTCTAAAGATCTCTTTATGGCCCATGTGTTGCACAGTCCATGTACCTGGCACAGGTTATGTAATGCTTGGAGAACTTTGGGCTTCCTCCCCGCATATATTTGCCCCAGCCCCCAGGCACATTCAAGGTTAATGTTAAAATCTTCACATAAGATAATAGGAAGTGGCCAATGCGCTAATTCATTAGACACCCATTCTAGTTAGAAAGGATCATCTGCATTGCTACCATATAAGGAGCATAAAGTAAAATTGGAGATCACTGGGGCTCTGCAGCAGGCTATGACCCATTGCCCTAATACATCCACCTGAACTTGGGTAAATTCTATTAATTTATTACAGGCTAATATTGAAACCCCTCGTGTGCGGGTCCCCTGGGTCTGTACCCCCACTATGCTATAACCAAAACATTTTAGGAAGCCTTTTTATGCATCCTCTAAGTGAATTTCCTGCAGGCAGACAATGTCTGCCTGTAATAAATGCCTCCCTTGTGTCACCATCTGTCTTTTTTTAGATAATTTAATCCACAGATATTTACCGTAGATATTCATAGTGTTAATGTCTTCTTTAACCTAGAGTGTAGTTTACGCCTCAGCTGCATACATAAATGCCCCAAAGCAACCCAAAATAAAACAAACCCCACGAAATCCATTTCCTTCCTTTGTCCTACCACACCCCCATTCATGTGAACTACCGTAACCCCCTACCTCCTCTCCGCCCCAAACATGCAGGCAATCAGGTATAGCCTGAGCGATGTATGTGCGATGTATGCCCCATCATCTCCCTCTTAATAATGTTAATACACATTCTGTTTCTGATTGCTCAACCCTCATAATCATTATTACAGCCCAAGTCAGATGACATAGCATTTGTTAGTTCATTTGGGGGGCCATTCCCTTCTTTTTTCCTGATTTCCTCTAAATACTCCTGTGTTTGAATCACTGATGTGAAGCTGCGTATAGTTCCTTTGATCTTCATTTTAAGTTGGATTCTAGAGGAAGACCTCAGCCCCTATTTTTTGGAAGGGAGGAAACAGTTGCTTTAAGCCCCAACGTCTTTCCACAGTTGCATAGGCGAAGTCTGGTTTAGCAAAGAATGAAACACCATTACAGGATATCGGAGCATTGGGACGAGCTTGATCATACACTAGTTGCCACAATAGAAAATGTCTGAAAAATAACAGCATAGCTCTAGGTCTTTTTCTCGTATCTTGGGGGGTGTTTTTTCAAGGTTAGCGGAAAATGATGAGCCCTATGTATTTCAGAGTCCCAATCTCAGTTCACTTGGGCAGGGAATACGCCTTTCAGGAGGTTCACCATATAGGTTCTAGGGTTGCTACTTTCCAATTCTTCCAGAATCCCTAAAAAGCGCAAGTTGTTTCTTTACTGACGATTGACATGGTCTTCAAGTTTCAACATCACATCTGACATAGACACACCTTGTCCAGCACTTTGTAGCTTCAGAGATTCCACCTTGGCTTCTAGTACCTCAGTCCATGTTTCAACAGATGTTAAACATTGTTGGAAATGGCCCTTTTTGCAGGGTTATCCCCAAACTTTTTGCTTCTTCCTCCCTTATTTTTCCTGACCTGTGGTTGTTGGCAATAGGACTCTGGGTACTTTACCACTGCTGATCAGTGCTAAAGTGCATATGCTCTCTGTGCAAATTGTTATTATGATTGGCTATCCCTGATTGGCATATTTGTATTACCAAGAAGTCCCTAGTAAAGTGCACTAAGTGTGCCAGGGCTGGTGATTCAAATGCTACTAGTGGACCTGCAGCACTGATTGCGCAACCCACATGAGTAGCCTTAAAATTGTGTCTCAGGCCTGCCACCGCAGTGCCTGTGTGCAGTCTGTCAACCTGGCCAATGTCCCCACTGACCAGGCCTAACCCTTCGCTTTCTGTACACATTGGTCACCTCTATGGAAGGCCCATGGCACCCCCTTTGGCAGGGTGCAGTGTGTGTGAAAGGTAGAGCATGTAGTAGTGCAGGTGACATGCTCTGGTAGCGAACTACAGCCATTTTCGTTTTTCACTATTGTAAGGCTATCTTGCCCATAGGCTATCATGGGGATTGCTGGCTACAGTGGTTACCTGCATATCTTCCCATAGGAGCATGATAGGACATAAAAGTCTGGTATCCCTGAACTCAGAATTTAATAACACATCTTTTGGGAAAGGTGGTTTTGAAATCTTGTGTTTGAAAGTGGCACTTTTAGAAAGTGGCTGCTTTCTTGTCTGACCTTTCTGTGTGCCTGTGGCTGTTTGTGAATTGACTGTCTGGTTTGTAAGTGACAGGGCTGGGGGATTCCAGTAGACAGAATGAGTCCGCCCAGTGGTGAATAGAGAGATATGCATCTAGATGGGAGGGAGGAGTTGCACCTGGGATCTGAATAGGACTGTACCTGCCCCCCACAGTGCTGGCTCCACCCCCTTGGTGCGTCTGATGTCTCTGCCCTGCACTGTGAAAGGAGAGAAGGAATCATGTCAACAAAGTGCTCCAGGGCTGTACTTTCCCTCCACAATGCTGGCTCCACCTCCTGTGGGGCGTCTGATGTTTCTGCTCAGCACTGTGAAAGGAAAGAAGGAGTCATGTAAACAGAGTGCTCCAGAACTGGTTTGGACCGGGCTCAGAGCACTCCTGCACAAAGGGAACAAATACTTTTTTGGGGTATAAGTACAGGACCCCAGACCACTGAACTTTAGATCATCCTGGAATCAAGAAGGAACCTCTGCCAAGGGGAAAGCTGAAACTGAAGAAGGAAGACTGTCCTACTGTTGCTCTGCTGGACTGACCTGCTGTTGCTTTGCTGCCAAGGAGAGGGGAAGGACTTTGCTTTGTGCTGTGTCCCCTTGCTTGAAGGAATCTCCAAGGGCCTGAGAAGAGCTGGCTCCCTGTTAAGAAGTCCCAGGAACAAAAGGACTTCATCCCCAGCTTCCTTGAACTCCGCTGAGAGAGTTCTGTCCTTCCTAGAGTGCTTGGGCCAGTTGTGGTGCCTCTGGAAGTTGTACCTGTGTTGGGAAGCTGGAAACCAAGATTTTAAAGACTTTCCGCAAGTTTTACTGCATCGCTCGCTTGCGGAGCGCATCCCCGTCAGTGCGAGGAAATTCCTGCCGCTACAAAGGCCGAGATCGTCGCAGCGCCTGTTGCCGCTGCCAGAGTCATTGCATCCTTCATTTGCGGTACGCACCAGTCCGGTGCAGGAAGAATACCATCGCTGCGAGTATCGTCGCAGAGCCAGTCGTCACTGAATGAGATCGACGCTCCGCTTGCTTGCGGACCGCATCACATCGCTGTGAGAATCGTCGCAGGACCATCGCATCGGGGAGCTGTGAGAGGAAGATCGCCGCTGGACCACGCATCGTCACCCCGGAGATCGTCGCAGCCCCAAATATCATCGCATCGTGCCTTTGCGAGCTATTTCACTACGGAACCTTCGCACCGGAATCCATACAAGGTATCGCATCCCTCCCCATACAGGCCGGAGTCACCGCAACACACCCGCTACATCCAGCGGGGTTGTCGCATCACCTCCCCAAGGTCTCAGGAGTGATGCACCGCTTGTTTTCCACCGCACCAGCTTCAGTTTTGGAACTTTGTCGCATTTAAAGGTACTGTTGGCTAAACGTGACGCAACTGTGAACTTTTCACGCAAATGTGGATTATTTTATCGGCACTTTAGGAACTCTTTTGAAACCATAATCTTGAACTGTGTATGTTGGATTTTTGTCGTTTTGGTCTTGTGTAGTTTAGAATAAATACCTTTATTTTTCTAAACTGTTGTGGAGTCAGTTTGTGGTGTCTTCACTGTATTACTGTGAGTGTTGGTACAAATACTTTACACATTGCCTTTGATAAACCTTGACTGCTCGTGCCAAGCTACCAAGGGGGTGAGCAGGGATTATCTCAGAGGGTTTCCTCCTTACCCTGACTAGAAGCAAGGGTCCCTATTTGGACAGTGGTACCTACCCCTTGCCAACTATATACCCCCAGTTCTAATAAACATTCAACAATTTGTCCACATGTTTTATTCAACTTGCGGATCCCTGCTTGTAGTTTTTTTGCAGCAACTCTTGCTCTATGTCCATCAGTTCTATTTTCTTCTTGCATTTGTTTAATGGACATAAAGATAGCTCTCAGTGAGGGTTTCGTATGCTGTGCAGCCTTGTCTGGACCTTCTTTCACCCCATCTTTCTGAGGCAATATCTGATTGTCCGAGTAATCCCATTTTAACTGTTTACCGGCGCTCCTCTTCAGGCTTTCTTTCCTCTTTTTCTTTTTAGCTGATTTTTACCTTTGTGTCAATTGAACATCCTCAATTGAAGTGCTGCTGCTGGAGTGAGAGAGAGCCTCATCGCTTGAGGGAGTGTTTCTTGCCCAGTAGAGTCTGAATAATTTGTCAGAGAGAAGAACTTCTTGCCTGACAACTGAGGTGAAAGAGCCCCTCCTCGTTGGTGTGTGAAGCTAGAGGGCCCTGCGCTTATGGGTGTCATGAACTTCCCATCCCCCAGACCTCCTTTCATCTGACCAGCCTCCTTGCTGTCTGCTCCTTGTGTCATAAGCTCTTTCATGTGTGATTGACATTTTCCTTCACTCCCCACTGAATTCTCTGAGACCAAGTCCAGTATAGCAGCTAGGGGCACAGAGCCATCAGCTCCACCTGCTTCGACCACGTCTTTTCCAACTATTTGACCATACCTAGGCTCTTTGATCGGGGTTTTGTCCCCCCCCCTCCAGTAAGACATTGCTTTTCAGTGGATCTACTGACAGGCATGCAAACATTGAGGCAATAGTGAGTTGTACAGACCCCATTTCTACCTGTAGCATAGATTTTGACAGCTTTTTTGAATTCAGTCTCTCCTTTCATTTTACCCGGTCCGCCACGGTGCCTCAGGTCAAGTGCCACGCCACGCCACGGTGCCTCAGATCAGGTGCTCCGCGTGCCTCTGATGACTGACTGCCCCCCTGAATACTGCAATACTGCTAGGGATTTCGGCGGTGTGCACATTCCCCGTTTTCCCGCCTCTGAGTGTTATCCACTGATTCAGAGGCTTCCTTTGGAGCCTCCTTAGCCGCGGATCCCAGCACAACAAGAATATACACCAATAGGGGAAATCCACAGTCTGCAGCAGTACTTCCAGCGCTTCCCGTAACAGGTCACACAGTGAGCAGCCTACCGAGCCTGCTTCCAGGCTAAGCAATCAATCATCGCACTGTTAATCCATCGAGAGAGGCAGTGAGAATTGCGGCAGTTAGTCACCCGCCATCTTTGCCTCTGCCACTCAGGGCCTGTAAATTTAACGCTACTATTGGACCAGCAGCACCCATTTTTCCACCTGCTAAAGTTACCTCTTAAACATTTCTCAGACCTGTCACTGCTGCCTGCAGTGCAGTTTGAAACTTCCATTTCAACCTGCCAAAATAACTCTTTTTGGCAGGCCTAATCCTTCCTTTCTAATACTTACATGTCACCGCTAAGGTAGGCCCTTAAAGGCTAGTAGGGAGGTGTGAGAAGTTGGCCTGGTGTGCAGTGTTCACTATTCTAGTGATCACTATATATCAGTCCAAACAACCCTTATTGATGATTGGTTGTAAGTCAACCTTATAGACCAGCTATCCTAGTAGCATGGATACGAGCAGTCTAAGGCTAAGACTCTAGAGGGCGTGTTAAGCCAGCTGTTTTACCATCACATTACCCCTTGAACACCCAGTGAAAGGACACCACACAAGTGTTATGAAAATAAACAGTGTATTTATTAGAATCACAACAACCCTGTACTCTTTATGAGGACAGGGTGCTAGGCACACAACAAAACTCTTACGAAAATACTTAAGTTAGCACGTTATACACAAATGCCCGAGGGGCACGAAAAACCATATACTTTAAAAGTGGAATGCGAAATTACTAGCAGGTAAGTACAGTACTAATAGGCTTTGGACTCGCTAGGACTTGACTATAGAATCGTTAGATTACTGCTAGGAGGCCTAGGGGACTCGGGTGCAGAGTGTGCACTCTCACGCGGGATGCGGGACAAAGTCTATGGGAGCTAGTAAAGGCAAAGTTAGTGTTCACGGGCGAACCCGACCTGGTAGGAAGAAAACGACAGTGGATCCTGACCCTAGGATAGTGAGGCTATGCTGGGACACCGAAGTGCCGAAGTTACCTAGCCCAGGGGCTGCAGCTGCATAGGTCTGAAAAGACGTCGGGGATCTCGTTGCCGGACCAGGAGCCTGGAAGAAGGAAGTTGCTGGCAGGCGACCAGTGAAGGAAAGTTCGTTGGATCCAAGCCTGGATCGAGGAAGAAGAAACCTGAAAGCAGAGGGGACCAAGTTCTTGAATCACTAGCCAGTGATTAAGTGGGCACCAGGATGGCACCGGGCGAAGTCACCTCGACTAGGTGAGTGGGCGACGCTGGCTCTGCAGATCTCACGGACCAGGAGGCGTTGTCGGCGACCAGGATGGAGAGGCGAGCTGTCCCACGATGGATGAAGCTGTCGGCGTCGAAGTTACCCAGGATTGGGCAACAAGCCGTGGCTAATTCAAGCCCACGCGGTGGACTCAAAATGGCGTCTTGAGTGGACCAGGAGGGTCCGGGGTGCTCCTCTTTTGGAAGGGAGCAAGGGCCAGCCTGGAGCAACCAGACCAGCAGCAGAAATGTCGTCGGGCGTCGTTCAGAAGGCCACAAGCCAGCGGGCTAGTAGCCAAACAACGCGGTGAGCAGCAAAAAGCAGAAGGGCCCCACGCAGATCGTGGAGATGCTGGGAGGCTGCACTTCGGTGCTGGAGCTGCTCAGGGTCGGGGCTTCTCGGACCCCAAAGCACTCACCAGGAAATTACTCGGCGGGCTTGCTGGAAAGAAGTCGTGCAGTCTTGAAGATGGCCGGTCCCTCGAGGTCTCGTCACACCCACGAATCTCAGCGTGACTGATGATGCAGGTAGAGGTCAGAGGTGCCAGGGAAGCTGGTTCTCGTCGAGCTGGGCAGTCTTGATCCGGAGGAGAGACTTGCAGCAGACCGCAGTGTTCTTAAGATGGTGCCTGCGGATGCAGGGTGACTACTCCTTAGTCACAAGGGAGAAATCTTAGGAAGAAGTCTTGAGTTCCTTTCGTGGAAAGTAGTTTCAGGATTCAAAGATGATCTGATTTGGAAGGGGGCCAGTTCCTACCTTTATCCTGTAAAAAGGGGCTGGCACGCGACTAAGTCCTGCCCTAGGGGTGGGACTAGGAGGGGGGTGGTTACACCCACTTCCTTGGCGGGCTTTTCCCCAGCACAGGGTCTGGAGTGACCCTGGAACTGGTTCCAGCCAGCCTATGCACAGTGAGCACCGGGGTGCCACATGCAGTCACCTTCCTCTAAAGCCCTGCCTACCTACAATACACAAAACCCTGTCTGGGACGGTGCTGGCACCGCCCCTGGCAGGAAACCCTTTGTCCTTATCTCCTGCTCTGGGAGGACTCCCAGCAGCAGGAGGGCAGACTTGTGTCTCGGTGGCAGCATCCATTTTGTGGAGCTGAGGCTCTGTTTGACTTTAACCGGGGTTAGGGGTTACATACATGTCGTGTCCCTCTAGAAGGGTGGAATGCTAACCCCGTCGCCAGAATTGGCGAGGGGTTAGTATTCCAATTCGTATGACACCTTACTCGACATGTTTTGATAAAGCGATACCAGAGTTGGCATATAACCGCGAGGATTATAATGCACTTAAGAGTATATGGTATGCGATATCATGGAAACGGCTAAGGGATGGATCCCGAAAGCCGCAGACAGGCTCAGCTCATGCCAGAGCACCATCTCACACGATTCCAAGCACTCTGCCTTCAGGATTGTTAAGGCCTGCCATAGGAGTGACTGATAGGAGATCTGTGTGTCCATTTTAGGGTTAGATATAGGTATACTATATCTAAAGCAAAGGGTGAGTACACCACCTTGCCCCAGCTGTCGTGCAGCCAGTTGTGTTAGTTTAGTTAGTCAGCCCAGGGGTGGCATAATACATGCTTCAGCCCCTGGGAGACTTCTGGGTACACCTCAGCCCTGGGTACAGGGACTTGGAGAGGGCCCAGTGCCAATTCAGTACCTGAGTACAATTTGGATAGAGAGAACAGCTAGGCTGTGGGTCTGATTAGCAGGCCCACAGCCAGGGAAAGTCGTAAACCAGTGCAGCAAAAAGCAAAAATCTGGGTGATCATAGGATTGCAGACCCTACTCTCCTACATGACCCCCCCCCCAAACTTTGGGACAATAAACTAACCTTGACCAGGTGAGTCTTCTTGCTCTAAGTGGAAATACCTGGAGAGCCCATCAGCATTGCTGTGATCAGTACCAGGTCTATGCTCCACTGTAAAATCCATCCCCTGTAGGGAAATGGACCACCTAAGCAGTTTGGGGTTTTCACCCTTCATCTGATTTAGCCACAAGAGGGGCTTATGGTCTGTCTGAATGGTGAAGTGAGTGCCAAACAAGTAGGCCCTCAGCTTCTTCAGGGCCCAGACCACAGCAAAGGCCTCCCTCTCAATAGCTGACCAATTTTTCTCTCTGGGTGTCAACCTCCTACTAATGAAAGCAATAGGCTGATCATTACCATCAAAATTCAGTTGAGACAGAACAGCCCCCACACCCAACTCAGAAGCATCTGTTTGGACAATGAATGGCTTGGAGTAATCTGGACTCTTTAGGATAGGTGCTGTGCACATGGCCTGCTTTAGGTCATTGAATGCTTTCTGACAGCTTGCTGTCCACTGAACTTTCTTTGGCATCTTTTTGCTTGTCAGGTCATTAAGAGGGGTCACTATGGACCCATAATTTCTGACAAACTTCCAATAGTACCCAGTCAGGCCCAAGAAAGCTCGAACCTGAGTCTGGGTGATTGGAGGAGTCCAGTCCTTGATGGCCTGTATCTTACTCTCCAGTGGCTGAACCTGGCCTCCACCCACAAGGTGGCCCAGGTACACAACCTGTGTCTGCCCTATCTGGCACTTTGTGGCCTTGATAGTGAGGCCTGCCTTTTGCAGGGCCTCTAACACTTTCCTCAGGTGGACCAGGTGATCCTCCCAGGTGGAGCTAAAGACAGCAATATCGTCTAGATATGCTGCACAGAAGTCATCCAGCCCAGTGAGGACTTGATTCACCAACCTTTGGAAGGTGGCAGGTGCATTTTTCAGTCCAAAGGGCATTACCACAAATTGATAATGCCCTCCAGGGGTAGAAAATGCTGTCTTGGGTTTGGCCTCCTCAGCTAACCTGATTTGCCAATACCCAGCTGTCAAATCAAATGTACTTAAGAAGTTGGCAGAAGCCAATTTATCTATAAGTTCATCTGCTCTTGGTATTGGGTGGGCATCAGTCTTAGTGACTGCATTGAGGCCTCTGTAGTCTACGCAAAACCTCATCTCTTTCTTACCACCCTGGGTGTGAGGCTTTGGCACTAGAACTACTGGGCTAGCCCAAGGGCTATCTGAGGGCTCAATGACTCCCAACTCCAACATTTTCTGCACTTCAGTTTTGATGCAGTCTCTAACATGATCAGGCTGTCTGTAGATTTTACTCTTGACAGGCAGACTGTCTCCAGTGTCAACATCATGGGTACACCAATCAGTTTGGCTGGGTGTCAGAGAGAACATATGTCTGAAGGATTGCAGAACTTGCCTGCAATCCTGTTGCTGATGTTCAGAGAGGCTGCCACAAAAGACAACACCATCAACTGATCCATCATCAGGATTCTGAGTGAGCAGGTCTGGGAGAGGGTCACTCTCGTCCTCCTGTCCCTCATCTGTGGCCATGAGCAAGCTCATGTCCTTCCTGTCAACATATGCCTTGAGCCTGTTAACATGGAGCACTCTGAGAGGGCTCCTGGGAGTTCCAAGGTCCACCAAGTAGGTAACCTCTCCCTTTTGCTCAATGATGGTGTGGGGCCCAGACCATTTATCTTTCAGAGCTGCTGGGGCCACTGGCTCCAGCACCCACACCTTCTGTCCTGGCTGGTACACAGTCAGAACAGCCTTTTGGTCATGCCAAGCTTTTTGAAGTTCCTGGCTGGCCTCAAGGTTTTTAGATGCCTTTTCCATGTACTCAGCCATCCTGGAGCGGAGACCAAGTACATAGTCCACTATGTTGGTTGCAGGCTTTTTGAGAGGTCTCTCCCATCCTTCCTTCACCAAACACAGGGGTCCTCTCACAGGATGCCCATACAGAAGCTCAAAAGGGCTGTAGCCAACCCCCTTCTGTGGGACCTCTCTGTAAGCAAACAAGAGGCAGGGGATCAGGACATCCCATCTTCTCCTAAGAGGTTCAGGTAGTCCATGAATCATCCCTTTGAGGGTCCTGTTGAATCTCTCAACAAGCCCATTGCATTGTGGATGATAGGGTGTGGTGAACCTGTAGTTCACACCACACTCTTTCCACATGGCAGTCAGATATCCTGACATGAAGTTTGTACCTCTGTCAGAAACGACCTCCTTTGGAAAACCCACTCTGGAGAACACTCCAACTAGGGCTCTTGCCACCACAGGGGCTGTGGTGGTCCTCAGGGGAATAGCTTCAGGATACCTGGTGGCATGGTCCACCACCACCAGTATAAACTTGTGCCCTGATGCTGTCTGGGGTTCCATTGGACCAACAATGTCAATCCCCACTCTTTCAAAGGGGACCCCCACCACAGGTAGTGGTATGAGGGGGGCCTTTGTTGTGCCACCTGACTTACCACTGGCTTGGCAAGTGACACAGGAGCGACAAAACTCCTTGGTATTCTCATTCATATGGGGCCAGTGAAAGTGTGAGACAAGCCTGTCCCAAGTCTTTGTCTGACCTAAGTGACCTGCAAGGGGAATCTCATGGGCCAAGGTGAGAAGGAAACCTCTCAGAGACAAGGGGATGACCAGCCTCCTGGTTGCACCAGGCTTGGGGTCTCTTGACTCAGAGTACAGGAGTCCATCTTCCCAGTATACCCTGTGGGCACCTGTGGCATTCCCTGCAGCCTCAGCAGCAGCCTGCTGTCTGAGGGGTTCAAGGGAAGGGCAGCTCAACTGTTCCTTCCCCAGGTCTGCTCTGGAGGGTCCCCCTGAGCCCAGAAACTCAACTTGATCAAGTTCAAGCTCTTTAGGCTCAGTTTCCCTCAGCTCTTCCAGATCAGCCTCCTCAGAGACTTGATCCTCAACCTGGGGCAAGGGGGAAGGCAAAGCCTTACCCTTACTGCTCTTCTTCTTGGAAGGTGTCTGGTCCATCATTTCAGGATCCAGCACCTGTTCAGTGGGGCATGTTCTGGCCTGTGACCTAGTCACAGCAAGCACATGTGCTGGCAAGCCTAACATTTCCATGTGAGTCCTCTGCTCCACTTCTGACCACTGTGATGACTCCAAATCATTGCCCAACAAACAATCAACTGGGAGGTCTGAACTGACTACAACTTTCTTTTGTCCCTTCACTCCACCCCAGGAGAAAGCCACAATTGCCACACTATGACTAGTAGTGACATTGCTGGCATTGGTCACCAGGAAATCAGTACCTGGCATGATCTGTCCAGGGTCCACAAAGTTAGGTGTCACCATGGTGACACTGGCACAAGTGTCCCTATAGGCCTGAGCCATTTTGCCATTAATCAAAGGTGTCTGCCTGTATTTGCCCAAAGTATTGGGACTTATTTCAGGGGACATATCCACATCCCCTGTACAGACAAGGACAGCCTGAGTGAGTGTGCCAACTAGGTTGTCAGACCCCTCAGTACCCAAGGTTAACCCAACTAATGCCTTGGGAGGTACACTACCACTACTGACTGTACTAGGGGGTGCAGTTGCCTTAGGGGCTGTAGTGGCAGGAGTTTGTCCTCCTCTTTTGGTGCACTCACTAAACCAGTGAGATTTACTTTTACAGTACTGGCACCACCTTTTTAACTGGCCTTCTTGAGTCTTCTTCTTCTGGGAAGCCTGACCCCCACCCTCTTTGGTTTGTTGG
Organism: Lissotriton helveticus; assembly: GCF_964261635.1. Classification (NCBI taxonomy): domain Eukaryota; kingdom Metazoa; phylum Chordata; class Amphibia; order Caudata; family Salamandridae; genus Lissotriton; species Lissotriton helveticus. The sequence continues at coordinate 768,157,476 of NC_136063.1, read as the reverse complement.
GGACCTGGTGAAGACTTCTGGTCATTTTGCTCATTCTTAACATTACCCTTCTGGTCTGCTTTCTTCTGACCACCCTGGTTCTGGTTCTGGTTCTGCTTGATCCTTGTCCTGACCCATTTGTCTGCCTTCTTTCCCAATTCTTGGGGAGAGGTCAGATCTGAATCAACAAGGTGCTGGTGCAGCAACTGGTTCTGACAATTGTTTAAAATGTGTTCTCTCATCATTAGATTATACAATCCTGTGTAATCTGTAACCTTGCTACCCAGCAACCAGCCCTCCAAAGCCTTAGTGGCACAATCCACAAAGTCAGACCAGTCCTGAGACTGAGTTTTCTGGGTGTCTCTGAACAGCAACCTGTACTGCTCAGTGGTTAAACCAAACCCATCAACCAGTGTATTCTTCAGGACCTGGTAATTGTTAGCATCCTCTACTCTTGTAGTGAGGAGCTTATCTCTACCTTTACCATCAAAGGAGAGCCACAGTATAGCTGCCCACTGACTCTGGGGAATGCACTGCACAGTGCAGGCCCTCTCCAGAGCAGCCATCCATTTCTGGATATCATCCCCTTGCTTAAAGGGGGGCACTATTTTAGTCAGGTGTTTAGTATCTAAACCCTTCTCTCTATCTCTTGGGAGATTGCTGCCACCAGTGGGAGCTAACCCACTCATCTGCTGCTCTCTTGCCAGGGCAAGCTTCTCTTTGGCCAGGGCAATTTCTTCCCTTTCAATCCTCAGTTCAGCTTGTCTCATCCTAGCTTCATGCTCCCTTCTCTGAGGGGAAGTAAATCTCCCCTGTGGAGGATTCCTTCTCCCCTGAGAAGAGGCATTAGAGTGCAGAGATCTATTGGAGTCCCTAGGAAGAGATCTATCTCTCCTAACTCCAAGGTTAGGCCCACTTCGGGTTAGTACTGGGGGTCCCCCAGATCCTAGCCCAAGTAAGTCTAAGTTGGTCCTGGTTAGCCTTCTGACTACCTCAAGACCTTTGTCTACCTCATCCCCAGAGAGTTCCTCCTGATCCTCCTCCTCCTCAACTGCATTGGCAATGTTGGGGAGGTCTGGATCCCCAGAGGTACCCTCTAAGGCTGGCATATTCCCATCTAGCCGAGAAAGCTTTCTCGCATCATAAGTCTCTAAGAGGCCTATTAAAAAGGGAATGGTGGGGTTAGACCCCTGCTTCAGTTTTCTGGAGACACAGATCTGTCTCATCTCCTTGAAACTGAGAGCTGCATATCTTGAAGTGACCTGTGGAGGGTCAACACTGACCAGGGGAGTCTCAGTAGAATCTCCCTGGGTAGACATGCTTTTCTAGTGAGGTGTAAGTGGTGCACTTACCTACACTATATGTTTGCCTACTGATCCCTTGCTAGAGTTGTAGTTTAGGGTGTGCTAAGCCCTAGGAGCTACAACAGCTGGTTCAGTAGAACTCAGAGTATTCTAAGCTAAGTTATATGTACCTTTAGTACTTATGTGATCTTTCACAAGATATTCTTAGGGCATGTGTGGTAAAACAACAGCAAGCTCAAATCCCAACCGCTGCTCACCAATGTGAGAAGTTGGCCTGGTGTGCAGTGTTCACTATTCTAGTGATCACTATATATCAGTCCAAACAACCCTTATTGATGATTGGTTGTAAGTCAACCTTATAGACCAGCTATCCTAGTAGCATGGATACGAGCAGTCTAAGGCTAAGACTCTAGAGGGCGTGTTAAGCCAGCTGTTTTACCATCACATTACCCCTTGAACACCCAGTGAAAGGACACCACACAAGTGTTATGAAAATAAACAGTGTATTTATTAGAATCACAACAACCCTGTACTCTTTATGAGGACAGGGTGCTAGGCACACAACAAAACTCTTACGAAAATACTTAAGTTAGCACGTTATACACAAATGCCCGAGGGGCACGAAAAACCATATACTTTAAAAGTGGAATGCGAAATTACTAGCAGGTAAGTACAGTACTAATAGGCTTTGGACTCGCTAGGACTTGACTATAGAATCGTTAGATTACTGCTAGGAGGCCTAGGGGACTCGGGTGCAGAGTGTGCACTCTCACGCGGGATGCGGGACAAAGTCTATGGGAGCTAGTAAAGGCAAAGTTAGTGTTCACGGGCGAACCCGACCTGGTAGGAAGAAAACGACAGTGGATCCTGACCCTAGGATAGTGAGGCTATGCTGGGACACCGAAGTGCCGAAGTTACCTAGCCCAGGGGCTGCAGCTGCATAGGTCTGAAAAGACGTCGGGGATCTCGTTGCCGGACCAGGAGCCTGGAAGAAGGAAGTTGCTGGCAGGCGACCAGTGAAGGAAAGTTCGTTGGATCCAAGCCTGGATCGAGGAAGAAGAAACCTGAAAGCAGAGGGGACCAAGTTCTTGAATCACTAGCCAGTGATTAAGTGGGCACCAGGATGGCACCGGGCAAAGTCACCTCGACTAGGTGAGTGGGCGACGCTGGCTCTGCAGATCTCACGGACCAGGAGGCGTTGTCGGCGACCAGGATGGAGAGGCGAGCTGTCCAACGATGGATGAAGCTGTCGGCGTCGAAGTTACCCAGGATTGGGCAACAAGCCGTGGCTAATTCAAGCCCACGCGGTGGACTCAAAATGGCGTCTTGAGTGGACCAGGAGGGTCCGGGGTGCTCCTCTTTTGGAAGGGAGCAAGGGCCAGCCTGGAGCAACCAGACCAGCAGCAGAAATGTCGTCGGGCGTCGTTCAGAAGGCCACAAGCCAGCGGGCTAGTAGCCAAACAACGCGGTGAGCAGCAAAAAGCAGAAGGGCCCCACGCAGATCGTGGAGATGCTGGGAGGCTGCACTTCGGTGCTGGAGCTGCTCAGGGTCGGGGCTTCTCGGACCCCAAAGCACTCACCAGGAAATTACTCGGCGGGCTTGCTGGAAAGAAGTCGTGCAGTCTTGAAGATGGCCGGTCCCTCGAGGTCTCGTCACACCCACGAATCTCAGCGTGACTGATGATGCAGGTAGAGGTCAGAGGTGCCAGGGAAGCCGGTTCTCGTCGAGCTGGGCAGTCTTGATCCGGAGGAGAGACTTGCAGCAGACCGCAGTGTTCTTAAGATGGTGCCTGCGGATGCAGGGTGACTACTCCTTAGTCACAAGGGAGAAATCTTAGGAAGAAGTCTTGAGTTCCTTTCGTGGAAAGTAGTTTCAGGATTCAAAGATGATCTGATTTGGAAGGGGGCCAGTTCCTACCTTTATCCTGTAAAAAGGGGCTGGCATGCGACTAAGTCCTGCCCTAGGGGTGGGACTAGGAGGGGGGTGGTTACACCCACTTCCTTGGTGGGCTTTTCCCCAGCACAGGGTCTGGAGTGACCCTGGAACTGGTTCCAGCCAGCCTATGCACAGTGAGCACCGGGGTGCCACGTGCAGTCACCTTCCTCTAAAGCCCTGCCTACCTACAATACACAAAACCCTGTCTGGGACGGTGCTGGCACCGCCCCTGGCAGGAAACCCTTTGTCCTTATCTCCTGCTCTGGGAGGACTCACAGCAGCAGGAGGGCAGACTTGTGTCTCGGTGGCAGCATCCATTTTGTGGAGCTGAGGCTCTGTTTGACTTTAACCGGGGTTAGGGGTTACATACATGTCGTGTCCCTCTAGAAGGGTGGAATGCTAACCCCGTCGCCAGAATTGGCGAGGGGTTAGTATTCCAATTCGTATGACACCTTACTCGACATGTTTTGATAAAGCGATACCAGAGTTGGCATATAACCGCGAGGATTATAATGCACTTAAGAGTATATGGTATGCGATATCATGGAAACGGCTAAGGGATGGATCCCGAAAGCCGCAGACAGGCTCAGCTCATGCCAGAGCACCATCTCACACGATTCCAAGCACTCTGCCTTCAGGATTGTTAAGGCCTGCCATAGGAGTGACTGATAGGAGATCTGTGTGTCCATTTTAGGGTTAGATATAGGTATACTATATCTAAAGCAAAGGGTGAGTACACCACCTTGCCCCAGCTGTCGTGCAGCCAGTTGTGTTAGTTTAGTTAGTCAGCCCAGGGGTGGCATAATACATGCTTCAGCCCCTGGGAGACTTCTGGGTACACCTCAGCCCTGGGTACAGGGACTTGGAGAGGGCCCAGTGCCAATTCAGTACCTGAGTACAATTTGGATAGAGAGAACAGCTAGGCTGTGGGTCTGATTAGCAGGCCCACAGCCAGGGAAAGTCGTAAACCAGTGCAGCAAAAAGCAAAAATCTGGGTGATCATAGGATTGCAGACCCTACTCTCCTACAGGAGGGGTGTATTGTATTTAAAATGCAAGACATGTGTGCTTAATTTTTGCATGTCCTGGCTGGGAATGTCTATGCTTCACCAATATTTTAAAATTTTCACCTTACATTCTAAATCCTCGTCTAAACGCAATGCATTGTATAAAATACAAGTCACCTTTAATGGAAATATCCTCGTGCCCACATATCAGAGCTGGGAGTAACCTAGCATGCATACATACAACTTCTGCATTGGACTTTCTAGCTTTAAGTACTGCCTGCTGAATGCAAATATCATCAACATGTTCTTAACTGTGGCCAGGTGATGTTGAGGTGGACCAATATCAGACATCCAAATCTCCAGATAGTTTTAAGTTGGGATATTGTTTAAAAGCATGTCTCCCATTTGCCACAGAGAGCACTTCTTCAACAGCTTTGCTATTATTGTCAAACAACTTTTTAGATCTATGTTATGCATGAACTTCACTCAGAAATCTATCTAATCAAATTTCCTATGAACTGTTTTTGGCCAGTTTTCATGGGAACAAATCAAAATGATCAGGAGGTGATACATTAAAGAATGTTATTTCATTAATATTATTTAGGCTCACATACAAACAACCAATGTTATGTTAAAACTGGATCCAACGTACAGTTGCTCCCCAGCTGGAAATCTAAGTATGTCTCATTAGCGCTTGACTCTCAGGATAGCAAGTTAGATCAGTTCAAGGCTTATGCAAAGAGGTAACAGGTTCAGAACACAGTAAAACATACAATAACCCCTAATAAATAAAATGTATTCTAGTCAGTGCTTTAAGGTATACTTAGAAATGCATTTACTTTAATATAGACAAAAAACCAAATACTATACATGAAAGTACACACAAAAATATAAACAGAATTGCCCTTCCTAGCCAGAGTTCTGAGTCAAGTGGTATGTTAATGCTAATGTGGTGTGCTCTATTTCTCCAAATGTTACCGTCTCTGACCAATGCCATTTTTCATGGAGGTGTTTTTGACCTATTCCTGTCTTCGTGATGAAAGAAATGTCCCACCTTCACATGCAAGGCACAGAGGCTTTGACATGATCACCAATAGGGACAGTTTAGAATACTTGCCCAAGAGCATGAGGCTTAGAAGCATGTGTGCAAAGCACAGTCTCGGCTCCGGACTCGGTACAGTTGCTTAGCCACCGGTTCAGGTTGATTCACTTCAAACCAGAATGTATCCTTGATTTTTTTTTCCAATTCAATTCAATTTTATTTGTTATTCTGTTTTGGAACTCGACTGAGGTCCACAGAAAAAATACAAAAATAGATTGTGTACACAGACATAATTGTAACATTATAAAAACATTTATCTGAGCAAGTTAATAATAAGAAGGGGCAAGGGATTTTATCTGAGCAAGTTAAAATTAGAAGGTGCTCCGGACAGGGGTGTCCACTCTCCCCCCTCTTATTTAACCTATGTCTGGAGCCATTAGCCATCAAGCTAGGAGCATGTAAAAACATCGTCCCATTTTCTTGTAATGAGTGGGGAAAGAAATCAGGCTTTACGCCGACAATCTAATGATATTTACAGGCCAGATACAGCCAGTAATTTCTGCAATCTGGGAAAAGCTAGATAGTTTTGGTAAAATATCAGGCAATGCCGTTAACCCTTCCAAAACCGAGATCATGCAGTGGAACACAAGTTTCCAGAGTGACCTTATTAAAAACAGGATCAGATACTTGGGGATTGAAGTGGTCCAAAACTTAGACTTACTAGCGACAGTGAATTTTGATTTGGTCACATCAAAAATTAAGAAACAGTCAGTGGCCCCTACTGTCACAATGTGGAAACACAATATGGACTGGGTCATGTTCCGGGAAAAGAAACCACCGCAATGGAGCGCACACCGTTAGCCCCTCCTCCGGATCGCCCCTCGGGATTCTGGTACTTGTAGTTCAATAGTGGATCACCCAGGTGGGTGCAAGTCGGTACTTGTTGGACTGATGAATCTCTAGACCCGATATCCCGAAACCCGAGCCATGTATCGGGCGATACCCAAAAACCCGGGACATGTATCGGGTCTAGAGATTCATCAGTCCAACAAGTACCGACTTGCACCCACCTGGGTGATCCACTATTGAACTACAAGTACCAGAGTCCCGAGGGGTGATCCGGAGGAGGGGCTAGCGGTGTGCGCTACATTGCGGTGGTTTCTATTAATTGGCTCCCTTGAACTTTGAGCCGACGGGCTCCTGGATGCTGCCCTGCGTGCCGGTTCGGGCATCGAGGCCATTGACGGTTGTTTGGCGGCCTTCTCCTCCACCCCTAACCATTTCTCTACTGATGTGGGAAGTTATCCCGAAACCCGAGCCATGTCTCGGGCGATACCCAAAAACCCGGGACATGTATCGGGTCTAGAGATTCATCAGTCCAACAAGTACCGACTTGCACCCACCTGGGTGATCCACTATTGAACTACAAGTACCAGAGTCCCGAGGGGCGATCCGGAGGAGGGGCTAGCGGTGTGCGCTCCATTGCGGTGGTTTCTATTAATTGGCTCCCTTGAGCTTTGAGCCGAGGGGCTCCTGGATGCTGCCCTGCGTGCCGGTTCGGGCATCGAGGCCATTGACGGTTGTTTGGCGGCCTTCTCCTCCACCCCTAACCATTTCTCTACTGATGAGGGAAGTTATCCCGAAACCCGAGCCATGTCTCGGGTGATACCCAAAAACCCGGGACATGTATCGGGTCTAGAGATTCATCAGTCCAACAAGTACCGACTTGCACCCACCTGGGTGATCCACTATTGAACTACAAGTACCAGAGTCCCGAGGGGCGATCCGGAGGAGGGGCTAGCGGTGTGCGCTCCATTGCGGTGGTTTCTATTAATTGGCTCCCTTGAGCTTTGAGCCGACGGGCTCCTGGATGCTGCCCTGCGTGCCGGTTCGGGCATCGAGGCCATTGACGGTTGTTTGGCGGCCTTCTCCTCCACCCCTAACCATTTCTCTACTGATGAGGGAAGTTATCCCGAAACCCGAGCCATGTCTCGGGCGATACCCAAAAACCCGGGACATGTATCGGGTCTAGAGATTCATCAGTCCAACAAGTACCGACTTGCACCCACCTGGGTGATCCACTATTGAACTACAAGTACCAGAGTCCTGAGGGGCGATCCGGAGGAGGGGCTAGCGGTGTGCGCTCCATTGCGGTGGTTTCCATGTTCCGGGAAAAGACTGTGTATGTAGCACGGGGTTGGCCTCAAAAATGGTCTTGAGTCTGGTGCCAGGTGGAGCTTGCATAGGGGAGAGATCAGTGTTGCAGCTACTGTTCTTCTGGATGATGACCCAATGTCTCCATAAATGTTTGCTTTGTAATTGTGCAAAATTCCAACTAAATTTCTGTAACTCTATTGGAATGCCATGTCCAGCCATGTATATTATTTATTGGCAATGCAAATGCTGATTGTTTATCCATTCTTTCATTTGTTCATAAAATAATAAAAAGATATTTAAAAAAAAATTAAGAAACAACTACAGCAGTGGGACTCTCTGCCTTTAACCTTTCTAGACAGGTCAAACCTGTTAAAAATGTCTATCTTACCCAAATATACATTTATATTTAACCCAATTACATTCAAGAAGGAATGGATTAAAAAAGTACAAGGTTTTTTTCTCCAGTTTTGTCTGGGGAACCAAAAGGCCCAGAATTGCATGGAAGAAATGCTGGGAAAAGAAGGAAAATGGGTGTATAGCGAGTCCAGACCTTCTTCAATATCAGAGAGCCTTCCACCAGCAAATTTTTAGGCAGCAGTTAATAGACTCTCCCAACCTCTCCTGCTGTTCTGTGCTCTGATGCTTGCCCCGCCGGTCTTATCCAGCAACTTCCTTTATAAGTTCGGAGATCCCAAATAAAAATAATAAAATAGATTGAAGATCCTTCATTGGGCTTGTAAACTGTGGTATCAAACCAGGGTAATACTACAGATTCCATACTATAGTCATGATGCCCCTATATGGAGATCTCCCTGAACTCCAGCCTGTCTGCAAGACTCCTTAGCAATTCCATAAGGCAAAAGGGAATCTGCAGATGGGGCCAGTGGCTGGAAGGAACAGAACTAAAATCTTGGCATACTTTCCTGGAGACCACAGAAGGTTCTGTCTCCAGATTCAAATACTGTCAGCTATTGAGCTGGGCAAAGACCTTGAGACAGGGGAGAGCAAAATGAACTCTATGAAGCCAAAATAGCTCTGCGCCCCACGATCCAAAAAGAGGTATCGGTATGGTATTGACTGCTGTTTCACTCTTCAGAAGACCCACTCTCATGGCACATGGGGACCTGGAGGAGGGAACTGCCGGAGTACGAGCTGGAATCACTATGGCAAGTATCTATATCTCTTTTGTGGCACTGTGTGAAATCCCCACCTTTAAGAAAAAATCATAGTTTTACTATTTATAAGGCCTATTGGACCCATCGAAGATTGGCTAAGATAGGCCTGCATACGGTAAGGAAGTGCCAAAAGTGCGGAGAACTTAATGCCGATGAAACACACATGTTCCAGTGGTGTCCCTCCATCCAGTCCTTTTGGCAGAAAGTGGGTAAAACCTTGTCGGATTTGACAGGTCAAGAAGTGGAGGTGAGTCTCGCTTTGGTAATTTTTGGGGTAATACCAGATGAGGATTCTACCTGTTGTATACTAAACCACTTAAGGCACTTATTTTCATTTTAACCTTACTAGCACGTAGAGAGTTGTGCATTAAGTGGATCTCACCTATTGTCCCCTTGAACACAAATGGGTAAACTCGATTCAAAGAATAGCTAAAATGGACAGGGCAATGCAATCCACTAAGAGAACACAATTTCAGAGTATTTGGGTTGATTGGGCCAAGAAAGCACGTCCCTAGTACTAAATATACTTTTCTACCTTTTTATCCTACAGTTCCTACTGAAAGCCTACCCCCGTCTCCACCTTTTTCCACCTTTTGTCACCTCTTCTTTTCACTGGCCTTGGCGCTCCACATCTAAATTTATAATTATCATTTGATTTACTGGTTAATATTAGTCCAATGATTACGTATCAGTAAAAGCAGGCTGTTCTCGAGAGCTCAGGGGTTTCACCAAGATGGATTGATATCCCTGGGAAGAGAATCTATATAAGTGCCCGTAACTTTGGAGAAAAGAGTCAGTCGACCTCGCAGAGAGGGATCCCTGATGGAACCCATCCCCTCCCTAGTGGAGTGCCCGGGTTTTACCTCGTACGGACGGCAAGAGACTAAGTCAGAAACTCTTTTATCACCATATATATACTGATCAGACATATGACAACAACAAAAAATATTATAAAAACATTGTAGATAAGATCACGATGTATAACATGCAAATGAGGGGATAACTGTAAAATTAGGGATTATAATTCCTTACAATACAATAGCACAGGGTAGACATGTTTTTCTCCCCCAATATCTTCATCGTCATTTTATACAAACAAACAAGTGGGACATTATTTATTGTGCATAATTCCTTGAATCACAACAATTTTTAAACACAGTCAAAAAATCCTACTCATCCTATATAACCGTATTTCCAATGTATTTTGCGGTCAGGCCAAATCTATGCACAGTATGAACCTCCATATTCTTCCTTATATAACTTTACTATAACAACCCACCCAGCTCAGCTTATCAGACATTTCTTCATCTCCCAACATGGATCTTGATGTGAAACACGACTTACCAACCAACCAATATCTAAATTCAGATTCCCAGTTACTTCCCTTGCTTTTGGAATTAGAATGTATGCCTGATGTTTACTCTGGAGAAATTTGAGCAGCTATTCAAAAGGTTCTCAGGGACCTATTTATGAAAAACTCATGCAGCATAGGAAGTCACCTTGCTGCGCTGCACCTTGGGACTGGGAAATGGCAGGAATGAACCACATTTTAGGCAATATGGCACATTTGACCCTTTCCCTCCACCCTGGTGCCCTTTTTGGCAGCCTGGCGTCAATGCAGGCCCTTTTGAACTATGGTGCTAGGGTGCCTGTGTTGCATGCAGGAATGTTTTTGTGCGGGAAGGGACAAATTCCTGCACAAAAACTATCCTGAGAGGCATAGTCCTCTTTCTATGTGTGCTGGAGAATGCAGCATACATAAAAAGAGGAAGTAGTGGGGAGAAATAAAGACATTTCTCTGCGTTAAACCACTCCAGGGAAGGTGTATTTTTTGGTGCATTCCCAGGTTTACTAGTTCTGGTAAAATCTGTGCATGCATAAAAAACCACGGGAGTTGCTCCGGAACACCTACGCAACACCCCTGAAATGCCTTCCCAGGGCAGAGTAAGGCAACATAGCGATTTGCACTTAGTTGCCTTACTCTTGATTTATGGAGCCCCTCGGAGCCATGCAAAGTGGCCTTGCGTGGCTTCATACATTACATGAAAGGTTTGTGTAGCTCTTTCAACATGTTGCGTGGTGCAAGAGTGACACAAACCAGCTCATACACAGGTCCATCAGTTTTTGCAAGATTACAATGCTTACACTATCAAAAAACTCTCAGGCCAAAAACCCACAAACTTTCCTACGGGCAGAAGAGCCATTTGTCCCAATTAAATTGTGATTACATGGTTTCTAAAGATGAACGCAATTTCTTTTCTTTTTTTGGTCCTTTTTTTTCCAAACACTTGGCAACAATGGCTAAGAGCATTTTCCATGAGTTCTGTGCTCTAAATAGGACAGACGGTTTAGCAATTTACCAAGATTCATAAATAGGCCTTGTAAAATTCAGTGCTGCTAATTATTAATGTCAGGCTTGGTGACAGAGGAAACGTGTCGTGTAAAATGGAAACTTAAGTCAGGCGGGCAAATTATCTTTTATTCATGCTATTGATTTTATGTAACACTGGGTTTACCACTTTTCAGCCCCTATTACAAAGCAGTCGCCTATTGAATCTTATTGTTTTTGCATTCAAAGGTTTCACCTATATCTCACAGAAAAAGTTATAAAATGCGTTTCTTCTTAATGCATAATTTAGACAATGTGCCACGTAACATGCCTCTTTCTGGCTCAAAAATTCAAATGGCCCTGCCTAAAAGCAATACATTCACCAGTCTTTGATATCTTATTCAGAGGCAATGATTGATCTCAAGGGTTTCTTCGGAGGTGATCGCTGTTACTTAATCTGGACATGGATCCCTTGCAGCACAGATTATAAAGTAGTCCTTAGTTATTTGATTGAGAGGTTAATATATAAGGTTGTTATATAACTATGCCTATGCCGAATTTCCATTATGCCAGAGCAATCAAAGTACTTTGGTAGGTCGGCCTTACTCTTTGACTCAGAATTACTGATAATTATGTGATTACTCCTGCTCAAGTAATTGAGAGTAATTTTGGGGCAAAGTCCTACCGCAAGAGCACATTTATCAATCGCAAGCAGGTGTTGGTGCTCACTATTTGTGTTTTGTTGCATTTAGCACTGTTTCTTCATGCAAAATTCATCCTCCCATCCATTTTGGTCTAAGGGTGAATTTCCAATAAGAGAATAGTGCTAAATGGCGGTAGTAAGAGGGGGATTATCCTACCTCAAGGGCACATTAATCGACACAACCGGCATTTTTGCACTGAGGAATAGCGCTAAACACAAAATGACTGTACTTGCGTAATTCATGTGTATTTTTGCAGAATTACAGTATACGGAAATATGCGAGTTATGGCCATCCCTACACATAGTATCTAGGGTCAGATGACCATGTGACTCGACTGTGGACACGGACACTAACACAATACGAGAGAAGTAGTGGATACCCAAAAATGCAAACAAATGTGACATGTGATTACCAAGTGGCAACTCAAACAAATGGGCAAATATTCTCATCAGTAACCGTTCTGTACCGCCCTTTTTAACATCATTTGGGTTCTCCTTGCCCAGGAGACAAGACAACACAACACAGCCTACTGATGTTATCAAGGCTACGTGTGGTTATTAAAGATATGTGTTATCAAGAAGGGTGGTATATCTAGGAGATGTGAATATATGTGTGGTTACTGAAAAAGCAGTTTAAATATAAGTGAATAAGTGTGACTAAAAGAAAAATTGGATAAACTGAGTAGATTGTAAATTTAATGGTGTCTCTCAATTGTCCAAGTTTTAAAAACAAAGTGAAAGTACAGATCTAACAAAATATCTGTCAGCAATATTGGTCGACATGTTTTAGCATTTAGAATGAAATAGTTCATATGCCTTCTTCAGGACCTGTTGGTGACTACTGCTTGTAAAGTGAAAGTTAAAATCAAAATCCCCTGCAATGTTCAGGTTTCATAATCCACCACATACTATTTCCGTATCATGTTGTAGACACGACAGCCACAGGAGAAACATGGAAATAAACAAAGAAAACAAATTACCAGAATTATGTCGCATTCAAGACACATTCATGTGATCAGTGTATCGTAATGAACATCACTGAATATCATAATCATGCAATTTCACACTTATGAATATTATTAGTGCATTTAAGCCACTCACCCATTTGTAGTGGTGATGGCACTTCACCCCACCTGGCTGCAGCTCAGGTTTAGAGGAGCACCGCTCTGAATTAAAATTAAGCACAGAGAAAACAATTCATTGGTCTCATCACTAACCAGATTTACAACACTACCACCACAGATGCCCGAGATGATCGAAGCCTGATCGTCATCTGTGGGTATTGTCGCATTTTTCACGTGCACTTTTCATGCACGCAGCAAGATTTCTTTTTCTTTTTCATGGCATTTCGACTACTTGTAGTGATCTTGATTAAATAATTAACTCAAGTAGTCAAACAAAACCTTTGGGCAACCCCGTGTGTTATTCTCTAATCTTATAGGTTGCCATATAACTCAGCAGGAAGAACTTTCCATTCAAAACTGTATGCCGAAATGTGCAGCGATCTCAATTAAGTTAACCGGCCATCATTTCTACATGGTGTCGCGCTTCTCACATACCAATGTCATGCACTTCACGATATTTCTCTTTGGTGATGTTTAAATTATTTTCAGAAAATTAGTTTTGGTGTTTGACTAAGTTGTTACACAAAACACTAAGACAACACTCCGGGAAGTGCAATGACCTCGTGTGGAGTATCGGGTCACTAGGGAGGAACGCTGTACCATTCGCCCCTGTTCTTTACGTTAGTTAAAAATTCCATCAGCCTGATCCGTCTTTCTATATATATATAGAGAGCCCAGAACGGGGAGAAAAAACGAATCATCTCACCCAAGTATTACGTACCTATCCGTCGGTGTCTCCGCACAGTCGTCTGTGCTGTCTGGGGAGGCACCGAAAGGCTGGAAGGCTCCTTGTTTATCAGGAAGCGGAACTATTTCGAAAAACGTGATCACGGTCACGTGACTCTCAAGCACGATGGGATTTGTAGTATTTTGCTTATTACTACGATAACACTTTCGTTGCCAACTTACAAACGCACCCATTATGATTATTTCGATATGTTATCTCTAATAGACGGCATTAAAAGTGGCTTGAGTATACTTATTGGGCTGTTTGATTGTTGATCGACATATGTTTGAAACTGCATTTTTCTAGTTTGTTAATGGGGTTATGTCTCCATAGGAGATCATAGTTAAATGTTTGACAAAGATATTCCGATCTGTATCCAATATTAATATTAGAAAAAACAAGTTTTTTAGAGAGTATTTTTTCTAAAAATGTATATGTTGTAAAGCGTTTTTAAGAAGTCATCATTAGAAAAGAGTCCTCTCACTCTTATTACCCTCAACAATAGGAAAAGTGCCTATGAGGGTATGACGGACACACTTGGCTTAACGAACATGCTGGGCCTAACCCATTACAGGGACATCCACGGTGTTGGTTCGTTGAGTCCCTCTTTGTCACTATTTAACTTATAAACCCACTTCTGTTCTTTTTTTAAAAGGAATTTACCGACATCTGGGCAAAATTCTGGTATTGTGGGCTGTTCAAGAACGGTCCAATAGAAATCATTTGGACCGTGTCCAACCTCAAGAAAGTGTGATGTTAGCCTGGTCGCTTGTTTGCGACAGCGTACCGCACTCTTATGTTCCAGTATTCTTGTCTTAATTTTCCTTGTTGTCATGCCCACTTACCGTTTCTGGCATGGACAGACTATCATATAAATTAAGTTCTCACTATTGCAGTTCGTGAATCTGCGTTGTTCCCAGGGCCTGGTGGTGCCTATGTCCACAGATGTTGATTTATGTGTTTGTGGGCATACTGAGCACGTCCACATGGATGGTGGCCCTGTACTGGCGGCAGATTCCACAAAGTGCCGACCTGTCTAGGTTCTTTATTTTTTGGTCGTGTGTGGACTAGTTGGTCCCTGGGCCCTAGGGCCACCATCCATGTGGGACGTGATCAGTATGCCCACAAACACATAAATCAACATCTGTGGATATAGGCACCACCAGGCCTTGGGAACAAAGCAGATTCACGAACTGCAATAGTGAAAACTTAATTTATCTGATAGTCTGTCCATGCCAGAAACGGTATGTGGACATGACAACAATGAAAATTAAGACAAGAATACTGGAACATAAGAGTACGGTACGCTGTCACAAACAAGCGACCAGGCTAACGTCACACTTTCTTGAAGTCACGGTCCAAAAGATTTCTATTGGACCGTTCTTGAACAGCCCACAATACCAGAATTTTGCCCAGATGTCGGTAAATTCCTTTTCAAAAAAGAACAGAAGTGGGTTTATAAGTTAAATAGTGACAGAGAGGGACTCAACGAACCAATACCGTGGATGTCCCTGTGATGGGTTAGGCCCAGCATGTTCGTTAAGCCAAGTGTGTCCGTCATACCCTCATAGGTACTATTCCTATTGTTGAGGGTAATAAGAGTGAGAGGACTCTTTTCTAATGATGACTTCTTAAAAACGCTCTACAACATATACATTTTTAGAAAAAATACTCTCTAAAAAACTTGTTTTTTCTAATATTAATATTGGATACAGATCGGAATATCTTTGTCAAACATTTAACTATGATCTCCTATGGAGACATAACCCCATTAACAAACTAGAAAAATGCAGTTTCAAACATATGTCGATCAACAATCAACCAGCCCAATAAGTATACTCAAGCCACTTTTAATGCCGTCTATTAGAGATAACATATCGAAATAATCATAATGGGTGCGTTTGTAAGTTGGCAACGAAAGCGTTATCGTAGTAATAAGCAAAATACTACGAATCCCATCGTGCTTGAGAGTCACGTGACCGCAATCACGTGCTCCGAAATAGTTCCGCTTCCTGATAAACAAGGAGCCTTCCTGCCTTTCGGTGCCTCCCCAGACAGCACAGACGACTATGCGGAGACACCGACGGATAGGTACGTAATACTTGGATGAGATGATTCGTTTTTTCTCCCCGTTCTGGGCTCTCTATATATATAGAAAGATGGGTCATGCTGATGGAATTTTTAACTAACGTAAGGAACAGGGGCGAATGGTACAGCGTTCCTCCCTAGTGACCCGATACTCCACACGAGGTCATTGCACTTCCCGGAGTGTTGTCTTAGTGTTATTTGTAACAACTTAGTCAAACACCAAAACTAATTTTCGGAAAATAATTTAAACGTCACCAAAGAGAAATATCGTGAAGTGCATGACATTGGTATGTGAGAAGCGCGACACCATGTAGAAATGATGGCCGGTTAACTTAACACCTTGGCTGCTATGACTTTTCCCCTCCTGTGCTGACCTTTGCATGATCCCATTGTTCATGACACGGTCAGCTCGTCCTAAGCACACGACCAGTGTGCCTCATGACGAGCTGAGCTCGTCTTGAGCAGCGAAGAGGTTAATTGAGATTGCTGCACATTTCGGCATACAGTTTTGAATGGAAAGTTCTTCCTGCTGAGTTATATGGCAACCTATAAGCTTAGAGAATAACACACGGGGGTTGCCCAAAGGTTTTATTTCACTACTTGAGTTAATTATTTAATCAAGATCACTACAAGTAATCGAAATGCCATGAAATAGAAAAATAAATCTCGCTGCGTGCGTGAAAAGTGCACGTGAAAAATGGGACAATACCCACAGATGACGATCAGGCTTCAATCATCTCGGGCATCTGTGGTGGTAGTGTTGTAAATCTGGTTAGTGATGAGACCAATGAATTGTTTTCTCTGTGCTTAATTTTAATTCAGAGCGGTGCTCCTCCAAAACTGAGCTGCAGCCCGGTGGGGTGAAGTGCCATCACCACTACAAATGGGTGAGTGGCTTAAATGCACTAATAATATTAATAAGTGTGAAATGGCATGATTATGATATTCAGTGATGTTCATTACGATACACTGATCACATGAATGTGTCTTGAATGCGACATAATTCTGGTAATTTGTTTTCTTTGTTTATTTCCATGTTTCTCCTGTGGCTGTCGTGTCTACAACATGATACGGAAATAGTATGTGGTGGATTATGAAACCTGAACATTGCAGGTGATATTGATTTTAACTTTCACTTTACAAGCAGTAGTCACCAACAGGTCCTGAAGAAGGCATATGAACTATTTCATTCTAAATGCTGAAACATGTCGACCAATATTGCTGACAGATATTTTGTTAAATCTGTACTTTCACTTTGTTTTTAAAACTTGGACAATTGAGAGACACCATTAAATTTACAATCTACTCAGTTTATCCAATTTTACTTTTAGTCACACTTATTCACTTACATTTACACTGCTTTTTCAGTAACCACACATATATTCACATCTCCTAGATATACCACCCTTCTTGATAACACATCTCTTTAACCCGTTCAGCGCGGCGCTAATTTTCGCGCTGTGCTGAACGTTCTAAGAAACAGGTGTGGTCATGACGGAACGGTTCCGTCATGAGCACAGCTCAACCGACGCTCATGACGGAACCGCTCCGTCATGAGCACCGAAGGGGTTAATAACTACACATAGCCTTGATAACATCAGTAGGCTGTGTTGTGTTGTCTTGTCTCCTGGGCAAGGGGAACCCAAATGATGTTAAAAAGGGCGGTACAGAACGGTTACTGATGGGAATATTTGCCCATTTGTTTGAGTTGCCACTTGGTAATCACATGTCACATTTGTTTGCATTTTTGGGTATCCACTACTTCTCTCGTATTGTGTTAGTGTCCGTGTCCACAGTCGAGTCACATGGTCATCTGACCCCTAGATACTGTTTGTGTGAATACTGTACTTTGGGGTATGTATCTAGTGTGGGTCATTAAACTTACCCTTGGACCCTCTTATTAATTGGTTTATTGTTTGTGTTGATAGTGCAGCCTCGGCTGCGGGTCTTTATTATTTGCTTGGACGATCACAACTTGGTCAGTCCTTATCCGCTTGTATTCTTTTTGATATGAGAGACATTCATTGGTTGTCTTATACTGACATAGAGTTTTTATAACACATTGTTGATATGGCCTCTAATTGGGGTCTGGCATTCGAGGATGCAGAAGTTCAAAGCATTCTCGATGAAAACCCTAGTCTCTTGGAATGTATCCCTGTGGCAGTTAGCACTAATGAGGAGGGATGGGCCAAAATCTTGGTTCTTAAAAAATCTCATTCTAGGACAATAGTCCATGGAATTGCGATGGCAGAATACCACCGCGGTAATTGTGCGCCTTCAGGCCTTATTGTTAATGACGCTCCGAGACTCTTCCTTGATGATAAAGATTTCATCAAGGATTGGTCTATGATCGCCTGGAGGTGCACACGAGATTGGCTCGTTCTCATTATAAAAACAGCTAAAAGAGTAGCTGATAAGATTCTAATCGAAATACAGGTACTTGAAGAGCAGATTAAAGCAACATTGAAAAGCAGTTTATTAAAGAAAGGGCAGGATGACAGTGAAAAAAACAACAAAGACTATAAAGATACAATTCTGTTCGCTAAGTTGGAGAAATTTAAAAAACACCTGGCAAAGTTTTCCACAGAAAAGGTTTATCCCTATACAAGCGAATCTAACACTGCACCTGTTCACAATCGAAATGGGCGTAGAGGTGGTTCAATGTATGCCACCTCCAGCTCGGATAAAGCCTCAAGTGACTCTGATACCTCTCAGAATAGTGCTACTAATAACAATACGCAAAGGGGACGTGGAAATCGTAGGAACAGAGAAGTGGGTTCCATAATCAAAATCAAAATCAATATCAGCCATGGTGGCAACCGAATCTATGGATGTGTGGGCCTGTATATCCACAACAGATGGGCCCCTTCTGTCCCCCACAAATGCAACAAGGTCAGGGTATTCCTCCTTTTTTAGGGTTTGGCCCGAGACGGTCCAGAGGCAGGAGGAGACAAGGACAAGTACAACAGGTCCATTGGGCTCCCACGACACAACTGACCATGGACTTACGCAACGGGAAGAAGGTCCCCCAAGAGGCAGCGGGAACAAGCAACACGACAGCATCGTGATGAATCTCAGTTCTTATGCATTGTCAGATGACGAAGAAAACCTGTTAAATAAAGGTTTGGGCTTTGTATCAACCCAAGAAGGAGACCCTTTTCTAGCTCAGATTGAACTAGCAAAATTTTTATGAAAAATTAGGCTCCATTATTTCTTTGCTAAACAACCGGACACAGGAACACAAAATGACAATAAGAACACAGGTCTTAAAAAACCATCAACATTCAATCCACCCAGTGTTGGCATACCTGCCAAGGTGTTGACATTCGAAGAAGCGGTGGAGAATGATATCCACCATCTTTACCAAATGGAGAATAAATACTTTCGCAATATGTCAAACAAGGAACAGTCGGCTTTGCGCTCATTAACATCTAATGATAATATTATAATCAAGCCGGCCGACAAAGGCAGGGCCATCGTTATACTGGACACTGACACCGACAGAAATGAATGTTTGAGACAATTAAGTGACCAAAAGGCTTATTGCCCCTTGATGGAAGATCCCACTGAACGACTCATGACCACCATTGGTCATATGGTGGAAGAAGCTACTTCTGAAGGGTGGATAACACCACAAGAAGGCCAGTACCTCCAAACCACCCACCCTACTATTCCATATTTCTACTGCCTCCCCAAGGTTCACAAACCTCAAAGACCACCTTTGGGACAACCCATTATTTCTGGAATCGGTTCCGTTCTGGAACCGTTGTCGACCTTCGTGGATCACTTTCTAAACCCGATGGTAAAAGAGATGCCGACGTTCCTTCAGGATACAAAGGACGTATTGAGGCTACTCCCAGAAATACAATTTAACATCAACACTGATATTTTGGTTTCCTTTGACGTGGAGTCATTATACACCTCGATACCCCAAACGGAAACACTCGAAGTTGTTGGTCACCTATTAGAACAACGGGACCTTCAATCCATCACGCCCGTATCATTTATTATGGACCTGGCAGGAATAGCGATGAAGGACAATTACTTCAGGTTCGAGGACACTACCTACCTACAAACATCTGGGACCAGCATGGGTAGTGTCTTCGCTCCTAGTCTCGCTAACCTGTACGTACACAACTTTGAAGAAACTGAGGTACTGATTTCTACCAATCCTTATCTATTGTCGCTTCAAATGTGGAAGCGATATATAGATGATATTTTGGTAATATGGTGTGGGACTGAAGAAGAATTGCTGTTGTTCCACAAATGGTTGAATACACGCAATCCATACTTGAAATTTACTGTCGAGTACAGTAGGACTGAATTGGCATTCCTAGACCTTAAGATCTTAGCCACTCCTAATGGTCTAGAATCAGAACTTTATCGAAAACCGATGGCTAAGAACGCCCTCCTGAATTACCAGAGTTGCCATCCAAGGGCCCTGAGGAATAACTTGCCGTTTGGCCAATTTATCAGGGTCCAAAGAAACTGTTCCAACAAAGAGGCATTTAACTTCCACGCAAAGAATTTGGAAGAGCAACTGAGCGAAAAGGGATACCCTAGAAAAATCATTCGCCAATCAACGAAGAGAGCGTCTAATAATCATCGAAAGGCCCTTTCTCGAAATAAATCCACCAAAACAGAAGTCTAACCGTATCACATTTGTGAACACTTTCAACATCAGATCTAATCAGGTTCAGAAGATCATTCGTAAACATTGGTCAATATTAAACACAAGTGGGGATGAGATACCTTTGCCCCTTTTTGCTTTCAAGAGAGGACAGAGTCTCAGGGATCAACTAGTCCACACACGACCAAAAAATAAAGAACCTAGACAAGTCCGCACTTTGTGGAATCTGCCGCCAGTACAGGGCCACCATCCATTTGGGACGTGCTCAGTATGCCCACAAACACATAAATCAACATCTGTGGATAAAGGCACCACCAGGCCCTGGGAACAACGCAGATTCACGAACTGCAATAGTGAGAACTTAATTTATCTGATAGTCTGTCCATGCCAGAAACGGTATGTGGGCATGACAACAAGGAAAATTAAGACAAGACTACTGGAACATAAGAGTACGGTACGCTGTCGCAAACAAGCGACCAGGCTAACATCACACTTTCTTGAGGTTGGACACGGTCCAAATGATTTCTATTGGACCGTTCTTGAACAGCCCACAATACCAGAATTTTGCCCAGATGTCGGTAAATTCCTTTTAAAAAAAGAACAGAAGTGGGTTTATAAGTTAAATAGTGACAAAGAGGGACTCAACAAACCAATACCGTGGATGTCCCTGTGATGGGTTAGGCCCAGCATGTTCGTTAAGCCAAGTGTGTCCGTCATACCCTCATAGGCCCTATTCCTATTGTTTAGGGTAATAAGAGTGAGAGGACTCTTTTCTAATGATGACTTCTTAAAAACGCTCTACAACATATACATTTTTAGAAAAAATACTCTCTAAAAAACTTGTTTTTTCTAATATTAATATTGGATACAGATCGGAATATCTTTGTCAAACATTTATCTATGATGTCCTATGGAGACATAACCCCATTAACAAACTAGAAAAATGCAGTTTCAAACATATGTCGATCAACAATCAAACAGCCCAATAAGTATACTCGAGCCACTTTTAATGCCGTCTATTAGAGATAACATATCGAAATAATCATAATGGGTGCGTTTGTAAGTTGGCAACGAAAGCGTTATCGTAGTAATAAGCAAAATACTACAAATCCCATTGTGCTTGAGAGTCACGTGACCGCGATCACGTGCTCCGAAATAGTTCCGCTTCCTGATAAACAAGGAGCCTTCCTGCCTTTCGGTGCCTCCCCAGACAGCACAGACGACTGTGCGGAGACACCGACGGATAGGTACGTAATACTTGGGTGAGATGATTCGTTTTTTCTCCCCGTTCTGGGCTCTCTATATATATAGAAAGACGGGTCATGCTGATGGAATTTTTAACTAACATATAGAACAGGGGCGAATGGTACATCGTTCCTCCCTAGTGACCCGATACTCCACACGAGGTCATTGCACTTCCCGGAGTGTTGTCTTAGTGTTTTGTGTAACAACTTAGTCAAACACCAAAACAAATTTTCTGAAAATAATTTAAACGTCACCAAAGAGAAATATCGTAAAGTGCATGACATTGGTATGTGAGAAGCGCGACACCACGTAGAAATGATAGGCGGTTAACTTAATTGAGATCGCTGCACATTTCTTTAATCAAGATCACTACAAGTAGTCAAAATGCCATGAAAAAGAAAAAGAAATCTTGCTGCGTGCGTGAAAAGTGCACGTGAAAAATGCGACAATACCCACAGATGACGATCAGGCTTCGATCATCTTGGGCATCTGTGGTGGTAGTGTTGTAAATCTGGTTAGTGATGAGACCAATGAATTGTTTTCTCTGTGCTTAATTTTAATTCAGAGCGGTGCTCCTCTAAACCTGAGCTGCAGCCAGGTGGGTGAAGTGCCATCACCACTACAAATGGGTGAGTGGCCTAAATGCACTAATAATATTAATAAGTGTGAAATGGCATGATTATGATATTCAGTGATGTTCATTACGATACACTGCTCACATGAATGCGTCTTGAATGCGACATAATTCTGGTAATTTGTTTTCTTTGTTTATTTCCATGTTTCTCCTGTGGCTGTCGTGTCTACAACATGATACGGAAATAGTATGTGGTGGATTATGAAACCTGAACATTGCAGGTGATATTGATTTTAACTTTCACTTTACAAGCAGTAGTCACCAACAGGTCCTGAAGAAGGCATATGAACTATTTCATTCTAAATGCTGAAACATGTCGACCAATATTGCTGACAGATATTTTGTTAAATCTGTACTTTCACTTTGTTTTCAAAACTTGGACAATTGAGAGACACCATTAAATTTACAATTTACTCAGTTTATCCAATTTTACTTTTAGTCACACTTATTCACTTATATTTACACTGTTTTTTCAGTAACCACACATATATTCACATCTCCTAGATATACCACCCTTCTTGATAACACATCTCTTTAATAACTACACATAGCCTTGATAACATCAGTAGGCTGTGTTGTGTTGTCTTGTCTCCTGGGCAAGGAGAACCCAAATGATGTTAAAAAGGGCAGTACAGAACGGTTATTGATGGGAATATTTGCCCATTTGTTTGAGTTGCCACTTGGTAATCAGATGTCACATTTGTTTGCATTTTTGGGTATCCACTACTTCTCTCGTATTGTGTTAGTGTCCGTGTCCACAGTCGAATCACATGGTCATCTGACCCCTAGATACTGTTTGTGTGAATACTGTACTTTGGGGTATGTATCTAGTGTGGGTCATTAAACTTACTCTTGGACCCTCTTATTAATTGGTTTATTGTTTGTGCATCCCTACACATAACCATCTTGAAGTGAGCACAGCATAACCGCGTCTACTACATTCTCGTTTCCCTATTAAAAATGGGTTGATGGTGATTAAAATGCACCTAGAGCCAAGAATTTCGTTTAAACGAAAAGAGGGAAAATCCATAGGCCTTCGAGCTACACAGTACATTGCGCAGTTTGGATGTGACTAATTATGGGGATATAGCCCCATCTTGCATGTTTAAGCAACTGCTCCATGAATGTTAAGATGAAACTTTATGAAGTGCTTTTTGAGAATGTTAGAAATTGGGGGCATAATTATGAGAGGCTTGCATCGCGTTTGCCCCATGCAACATGGTACGTGGGTGATGCATAACTCAAAGCTGTAGCGGAGGCAGCCAGAAAACCCAATTCCAATGGTCCATGTATGGATTGGCACCACTTGACAGGGCAGGGCCCACAGTTGGCAGAGTCCAGACGCTGTAGCAGAGTTGAACAA
Organism: Lissotriton helveticus; assembly: GCF_964261635.1. Lineage (NCBI taxonomy): Eukaryota > Metazoa > Chordata > Amphibia > Caudata > Salamandridae > Lissotriton > Lissotriton helveticus. The sequence goes on along the minus strand of NC_136063.1, from coordinate 768,134,034 downwards.
AGTTTTTGATGTCCCTGAGACTTCAAAACAGGGAGCTAGCCAGCAAGTCCTTAGAGTCCCTTGGTTCTGGGGATGTAGAGTTGGAGATCTAGTCCTTCTCACTACAAGGCAAGGAGGGTGGCAGGGCAGGCACAACAGGGTAGGAGTCCAGCAGAGCAACAGTCCTTTCAGCAGCACAGCAGTCCTTCTTCTGGGACGTGTCCTCAGGTCCGGATTTGGTGGTGTCAGTGGTCCAGCACTTATACCAAGTTGTGTCTTTGAAGTGGAGGAGACTTCAAATAGAGGCCTTTGAAGTGCATAAGGTACCTGCTCTTCAAGCCCTGGATCCAGACTCAGTACAGGGGGTATGCAGCAAACATAAAGCCCAACTGTCATCCACCCCAAAAGTGTTTTCAGAGACAGTCAAAGGCACAGAATGTTTAAAGTAGGAAATGCCAACTTTCTAAAAGTGGCACACAAAGGAGTTAGGTCCTTATCGGGACTGAGGGTGGGCTGGACCGTTATACTAAATGAAGACAAATGAGATGCCCCAACCCCTCGTATCTTAATGATACAACTATTTCAGCAAGACCAAATGCAAATTCATTAGACCTGGTCAGGTACTTTTATTTATACCCATCACTCATATTCTTTTATACTTTTTTTTGGAAATCTTATTCTTTATAGGCAAAAGAAGGTATACATTTATAACATAACATAACAAACTAAGCAATTTTCACAAAAAACATAAATCAAGAATACATCCAATTAACACAAAACATTAAACATTAAAAATTCATTTCATCAATGATTACAAGTCAAATCCTCTTTTTTAAAGACAAACAAAGCAACGTTAAATCACAAGAGTAAAGCAGTATGTATTTGTTTTTAATATATCAATCAATGACATAGGTAACTCTTGTAGGTGTGCCGACGCGTTTCAAGTTCGAGTAACCAGTTCTCGAACCCTCATCAAGGCTTTGATATTTATCTGTATAGGATGCAAAAAAACAATAACGTTTTTTTGACAACCTGTACGCCTCAAAGCTACCACTCTTAAATTATAGAATCATCAAAATCTACCAGTATCTTTCAGGCTGGTGGTGTTTCCATTAGTGTCAAAAGGGGGACGTTGTAATGAGCTTCAAGTTTTATTTCTAAAATGAATAAGGCGCAGACTATGTAAAGAATGTTGACAACAACGCAAACCTGAAACGCGTCGGCACACCTACAAGAGTTAACTATATCATTGATTGAAATATTAAAAACAAATACATACTGCTTTACTCTTTTGTAAGTCGGTATAGGTTACCGACTCACAAAATAGGTTTTGTACATGGGGCAGACCAATTTTGTGGTCGCAAACAGGCCAATTTCCCATTTACGACCACAAAAAACGGTTGCACATCTGGCCCTTTGTGGTCCCAGGATTATTCCAATACACTGTGGTAGTATCTGTTGGAATGTCACAACCAACTTTCAGTGGTGTGCTACAAGAAGTTCTTTCGTCAATAATGAGACACATCAACATCTTCCTTCAGTTTTCACAACATGAGGAATTTGTAAATGTGAAGGGGGATCTTTATGGTTTGGGTCTCCTACCACATGTGGTTGAGGCAATTGATGGCACACATATTGCCTTAGTGCCAGCAGACACCAGGGAACAAGTCTACCAGAATCAGAAGTACTTCCATTCAATCAATGTGCAAGTTGTCTTCTTAGCTGATTTCTACACCACAAGTGTTTGTACGTGTTTCTGGATCATCCCATGATTCCTTTGTACTACAGAACAGCAGCATACTCCTGCAATTGTCACAACATGGACGTGAGAGGGCCTGACTAGTTGGTAAGTGCAATCTGACTATTGTTTGGTAATTTCAAGGTGAATCATCTGAAATGGAGTTACTTATCTTAGTTCTTCTCTATTTCTTCCATTTAGGAGACTCAGCTTATCCTAACCTACCATGGTTGTTGGCATTCCTGAGGCATCCAACAACGCCAGGCCAGAGGAAGTACACTTCAATGAGGCCCATGGTAGAAAATGGAGGCCAGTAGAGTGGGCTTTCATGCTCCTAAAGGCCAGATTTCGCTGCCTAAACAAGACTGATGGAGCCCTCCTCTACTGACCTGATAACGTTTGCCAAATCACCATTGCTTGCTGCATGCTGCACAACATAGCCCTACGACGGAACATCCCTTACATTGCAGAGGATGGACACCACAAAGAGCCACCGGGTTAGGATCCTGAAATTGAAGATGATAGTGGTGAGGAGGAAGGAGTTGACTTAAACCAGGATGTCATTGATAACTTCTTCATCTGAGTGTAAGTATCTCTTTACATATTATCACATTAACTGTTAAACCAACTATTAATGTCAAGAGGAAAAAAGAATGTGCTGGACATTTTTATGGATGTGCACGTTCAGGGAAATCCAGGCAATAGAACTTGATCAAAGTTTTGACACATTGACTTTTGTGTTTGTTTCCATTGCTTATCTCCATTTGTGTGTTTTGAAAATGTGTTCTCAAATTCATGACTTTGTAATCTGTCTATTTTATTATGTTCCTTTACTCATATTTTTCTTATCATCTGTTTTATGTATCTTCAATAGGTCATCTTCATTTGGGTGTTTCAAAGTTGTCACATTTGCAGTTATCTGGTGCTGTTTTGAAGTCCAAAGGGACCATCGGTTGATCCTGGGAAAAACCAACTTAGACTTTGTGTGTACATATCTTGTACCAAGACAACTTGCACAGGTACTGTATGGAAGTTTTGAAGATTGCATTGGACTCAGTGTCTGTCGTATGTTGCCTAATAAGCCAATATGTATGCCATCAATTGCTCAAATAACATGTGGTTGTGGAGCCAAAGCATACTAAAACCACTTCACATTGCCTAAATCCTCCTTTAGTGTAATGTGTATGAAGCTGTTGATCTGTCTCATAATTGAAAGGCAAATGTTTTGCAGCACACCCCTTACACATTGGTTGAAATATTCTCCCAGATACTGGGACAGTGTATTGGGATGATACTGTGTCTACCGAATTTAGTACTGCCATGATTTTGACTATTGGTGTTATTGAAGTGGGATTCCTCATGTTAGCCAGAGGATCTAGCTCCAGCTGATGACATAAATGAATAAAGATTTGCCTATTGAATCTTGTTTTTTGTTCTATCCCCTTCATCCATGTAGGTAAGGTCTGGAATTGGTATTTTGAAAATGACACTGAGTATTTCTGTCATGTATGGATTGCCATGTTTGTGAACATGTTGACCGACATATCTTTGACAAATGTGACAAATTACTAGTCGATAAGTTATTGGTATTTGTATTTTGTTGTCATTGTTGAGAACGTGAGAGAAACAATACCTAGCTGTAGTTCATTTATAATTACACAATCATTTTCTTTTTGACATTGTAAATTTATGATGGAAGGAAACAAAGAAATTGATTGAGTTGATAAATACAACACCAGTCTTTGACTGTATGAGTTGTGATGTTACTAAACAAAACCTGATCAACTAAAACAGCATGAGAATGGAAAAGCAAACCAGAGAATAAAATGTCAGGCAAGGTGACCTTTATTGACGAGCCGAAATTGTTTGAAGTCCAATGTCCAAAATACAACTGCATCAGAAAGGTAAATGTGTCCAGAAAATAGTCCACAGAGTAAATGGTAGTCCCAGACTGGAGGAAAGTAGGTTTGGTATCTTTTGCTGTCATTTCTAGAGGTCTTGCCATCCTCACATGCTGGTAGTCTGGATTTACGTCCCCTCCTGAACAGGGTGAGATCCACAGTTGTAGGGACTTGGGTGGGTGCTGGTGTTTCTACTTGTTTTACAAAAGGGGGTGGTGATGGACGGAGCATCTGAACCAATTAAACACTCACACCCAGTCAACAGATCTGGGTTTAATCCATCACCGTTCTTTAGCCCACTCTGCCACCCCAGTTCAGACATGGCCATATGCAAATCTGTCTGACCCTGTTCCTCATGGGAACAGTCCAGCCCGAACTGCCAAGCCATGCCTTCCTTGGACCGGAAACAAGCTTCCGAGGACCGGTTTCTGGTATTTCAGCCGTCTTCAGCCCGGCTTGCTTGAATCCAGTGGCAAAGTGAGCAAGGGACTCACGTCTGAGCATACCCTGCCAACTTATGGCGAACAAAGTGGTACAAAAGGGGGTGGTGATGGACGGAGCATCTGAACCAATCAAACACTCACACCCAGTCAACAGATCTGGGTTTAATCCATCACCGTTCTTTAGCCCACTCTGCTTACTTGTAGCAGGGCCTCCCTTTCTGTGGCTGTGGCAGATGTACTTGGACCAGATGTTGTAGGACCATGGAAAGGTGTAAATGGTGCTGGAAAGAAAAGCCCTGCACATCTGTGTATGAATGTCATGCGCACTGCAGGCAGCGAGCCCAGATCGGAGTTGAGAATCTCCATCTGTGTATTGTGCTGCCTCTGCAACTGCTTCATGTCGCAGAGGTCTGTGAATACCTGGCCCATCATGTCTTGGGAGTGATGGAGGGATCCCAAGACTTGGTTGAGGGTAGCCTAGGTAACAGTCAACTCTGTTGGCATCACTATGCCCACAGTGTCTCTCTCACAACCCCTACCCCCGCTACCCTATGGCTTTGACCCAGTGTGCCCCATCACGGAGATTGCTGGCTGAACTGTTGGTGGTGGTTGTGTTGTCTCAACAGCAAACAGGACTAGGGGGACACACCATCGGCTTAGTGTTGCTTTGGACTCAGGAAGTGGAGATATCCATGAGCTGAGGTGTTGTAACAGCTCGGTTGGGATGTTGTTGGTGTGAGCAGAGTGAAACCCACTGGAGCCATCTGCCAAGGCAGATCAGTGGACCAAGCAGCTCCTCTTTATCAAGACTTTCATGAGTGAATTCATACCTGGAGGCTTGATTCTGGGCTGAAGTGGAGGTTTCCTGAGTGGCAGATGGTGGGCCACGTGCTCTGGAAATTGGACTTTTTATGCATGTGGAAATATGGATACATTATAAAAGTGTGGATTACACATACAATGAGTTGTAAACCAAAAATTTTGCAACCTAAAGAGGAAAAGGAAATTAATATCATGATTATACCTTTCAGTGGTATTGTAATTCTTTACACAAACAGCTTTAATTTCATACATAACAATTTTTAAAAACAGGTAAGAGGATGTCCTGAAATGTAAACATTTGTAAGTATACATGAAATATACCAACAATTGAACAAAACAAAGTAGAGAGGAGAAATGTGAAGTTAACCAGTCCAAGGACTAGCAGGTTAAATAACAAAAATGTGCACAACTTAGATGGATATTTAGCATCAATCATCATATTAACAGTGCAGAGTAGATTTATCACAGATATAACTAATATTCCACATACAAATTTACAATAATAAAAATGTATGTCAACAAATATTGATTTGTACAACTCATGACATCAATTCAATTACATGACAAGAAAAGGGTAACATATCCAACTTAAACAAAATCAATTTTTAATAGAATACATTAAATATATATTGATCAATAAATTACACTTTACCATATGTGAAATACAGTTTAAAAAGGGACAAGGAGCATTGTTTCAATGATACATTCACTACACTTGCCAAATTGTAACTTGGCCATACCATGTGTATATCTGCAGTTACAAGAGAACAGACATTAACTATGTGAAACACATATATGGTATTTGTTATTTGGAGTACATACACTTACAGGCACCATAACATCATGTGAAATGGGACGGCTATTGAAGCCTATTATCTTAAACACAACTCAATGCATTCAAACAGACAAGCCAAACAAGATGTTACTGATATATTTAGGTTTCTATGTGAAATAAATTGTACTGAACACAATAGCAACAGCTAACTTCAAAGCAAACAGGACATTTAGGTTTAGTGATACATCGCAAAGTATAACTTACCAGTCTCCACTCCACCAGGACTTCCTGTCAAGCTTTCAGGATGTAGGATCTGTGAGACCTTCTCCTTCTAGGGATATAGTTGTAAGAGGGGCTACCAAAACCACCACCAGTCCTCTGGGCCTCCAGGTGACACTTGGAGACCATGGAACACACTCTGTCCCGCAGGTCATTCACCCTCTTTCTAATTTCCCCCTGTGTATGCTGATTGTGTGTTACGGCATTCACTCTGTCAACTATTCTGGCCCACATTTCTCGTTTCTAAGATAGGGGTGTATTTAGGACTTGGGCTCTAAACAATTGTGGCTCTTCTCGTATGATTTCCTCCACCATGAGTGACAATTCTCCCTCAGTAAAATGTGACTTTCTGTGCCTGAAATGGTAAACTTACCTGATTGTAACTACCCACCAAAAAATAAGTTACAAAATAGAGAGAATGAACAAGTAACAGGAAAAGCAAAAAGAAAACCTGACTTGACTGAAAAATCGATGTCAATCAATCAATCAATCAATCAATCAATCAGTCAATCATAAGGGACTTATAGAGCACACTACTTACCCGTAAGTGTCTCAAGGCACTGGGGAGAGGGTGTTCAGGCAGCTTCGAGGTCATCCGAAGAGACAGATCTTGAGGTCTTTTCCGGAGGTTTTCAGTGTCGGGCTTCATCTGGTTCTGAGTTCGTTCAAGGTCTTGGCCGGGCTGTAGGAGAAGTATCTGCCTCCCGTTCTGGCTCTATGAATGAGGGAGATTTTGGCCAGGCCTAGGTTGGTGAAGCAGATATTTCTCTGGATGGCATGGAAGGAGATTCTGTCGTTGAGATATTGCTGTCCAGTGTTGTTGAGGGCTTTGAAGGTGTATATGAGCAGCTTGAAGGTCACTCTTTTTCTGACGGGGAGCCAGTGGAGGTCTTGGAGGTGCTGGGTAATGTGGACGTATCATGGGAGGCTGAGGACAAGTCTAGCTGTGGCGTTCTGGATCGTCTGGAGTTTGTGAAGGAGAGAATTGTTTATTGTGGCGTAGAGAGCATCCCCGTAGTCCACCCTGCTGGTTATGAGTGATTTGGTGACAGTCTTCCTAGATTAGGTTGGATCCATTTGAAGATCTTGCAGAGTATGTAGTGGGTGTTGAAGCATGTGGAGGCTACGGCGTTGATTTGTAGGTTCATGGTGTGAGAGAAGTCAAGTATGATGCCGAGGTTGCAGGCGTGGGCTGTGGGGGTGGGAGGGTTTCTGAGTGTGGGGGCCACCAGGTGTCGTCCCACATGGTGGGGGTGTTCCAAGGATGAGGACTTCTGTTGTCTCCGAATTGAGCTTCAGGCAGGTGTTGCTCATCCAGGATGCAAAATCCTTCATTCCTTCCTGGAAACTGTGCCTGATGATGTTGTGGTCTTTGGTGAGGGAGAAGATGAGCTGGGTGTTGTCGGCGTAGGATACTATGCTGAGTCCATGTTTTATGATGATGGTTTGAAGGGGCCATGTAGATATTGAAGAGTGTGGGGCTGAGGGAGGATCCTTTGGGTACTCCGCATCTGAACTCTGTGGGTTTAGAGAGGAAGGGTGAGAGTCTTATCCTTTATGTTCTGCCTGAGAGGAAAGAGCTGATCCAGTCTAATGCAGTTCCCTGAATGCTGGCATCATAGAGTCTAGCGGCTAGTGTGCGGTGGGAGGCGGTGTTGAAGCCTGCAGAAAGGTCTAATAGGATGAGGGCTGCAGTGTGGCCTTGATCGGGGAGTGCCCGGATGTCACCCGCGGCGGCTAGGAGGGCAGTCTCGGTGCTGTGGTTACTGCAGAATCCAGATATGGATGAGTCGAGGATGTTGTTGGATTCTATGAAATGCGTTAGCTGGGTGTTGATGAATATCTTGGTGACTTTGGCATGAAGGGGAAGAGAGAGATGAGCCAGTAGTTCACGAGGTCCATTGGGTCCGCAGAGGGCACCATGAGGAGGGGTTTGACTTTGGCGTGTTTCCAGTCATCGGGGGAAATGTGTCTATCCAGGGTGTAGTTGATTGTTCATTGTAGTTCTGGTGCGATGGCGGCTCTGTGGAAGATGTGTGGTGGGTAGGGGTCAGTGGGGGCTCCAGAATAGATGCTCCTTATAGTCTTTGATGTGTCTTCTCTCGGGACAGGGGTCCAGGTGAGGAGGGTCAGCTGCTTTTGGATGGTGTTGGGTCAGTGCCTTGGTCTTGGTCTTCGATGTTGTCGTAGAGTGTCCTGATCTTGTGGTGGAAGAAGGAGCTGACTTTGTTGCAGAGGTCCTGGGAGGGAGGGACATCGGAGGTGTCGCTGTTGGGTCTTGTGAATTCTTGCATAATTTTGAAGAATTCCTTGGAGTTGTGCGAGTTGGAGAGGATTCTGTCCTGAATGAAGTTTCTCTTTGTAGCTCTGATGAGTTGGTGGGGCGTCATCGTGGGGGCCCTGTAGGCAGTGCGTGATTCTGGGGTTTTGCTATTCCGCCATGCTTTCTCCAGTCATTGGCATGAGTACTTGGATTCTTGGAGGTCTGTGGTGAACCAGGTGGTTTTCGTGTTGAGTCGTCTGTCAGGGTTGTGGAGGAGGCGAATGTGTTAGCACAGTCAGCGATCCATTGGTTGAGGTCGTTGGCTGCAGAGTTGGCGTTGGGTGTGGTGGAGGGTGAAGTGCAGCTGAGGGCGGAGGTGAGGGGCTCTTTGGTGATCTTTCTCCAGTTTCTGCACAGGAGGCATGGCGTCTGCTTGTGTACAGAGGCTTTCGAGAAGGAGAAATGGACTCAGTGGTGGTTTGTCCAGAGAAGTTGCGTGGTATGACTGAAGCATTTTTTGTTAAATATTTAACCCTGATTTTGAAGGACGTATGATTATGTGTGGGTATATTTTTGTTTGTTTGAACAAATGTGTGTGTGTGATGTAGGATGTGCTTGGACCACTGGGATATAATTCCTATTATGTTTTTATATAAATTGCAAAAACACAATGACTAAATACATTTTGATATGTTTGGTACTAAAGGTTTTGTGTATTATATTTTGGAAGGCCAGTGTTTCGGGTGTGTACTTTTTATTTACCCAAACTAAATCCCCAAACCTTAAACCATTTTTGAGGCTATATATGATTCCACTGATGATGTATTGACCTCTCAGTTAGAATTTAACTGTGGCAACCCAGGTCAGAGCAGACTCACTTAAACTAACCTAACCAGGCGACCTTATTGTAAGCGTCCAGTATAGAGCAAACTTAGACAGGTACATGATTGAGACTGGTCTTTGGACTGTGCCCAAAAAGATCCACAACAAGATAGGTGTTACAATCTATCGTCCAATTAACTAATGTTCATTTCCTCATGACACATTAAATGAGTAGTGCTATGTGGAAGGCCCAGCAAATATCTACAAAATCAGATTTCTTCTTCCTGTAGGCATTTGTAGAGGTTTAAATACCTGAGCTGTAAGATACCAGAGATATAGATTTGCTGCACTGGAACACCTTCTTGTGATCAACAGGTTTTTGCCAGAAACATGAGGCAAAGTAGAAGACAACACCCAATGACTGTATATATGTCAGCTTTGTAGCGTATATAAGTTGAGACTATTTTTTTTATATTATCAAATGTTAAAACAAGATCGGAAAAGAAAGGTACTGTCTCCAAAACCTGCCCTTTAGTGTGGATAGGTTACTGTTTAGTAAATTCAGAGCCAACAATATAGATTAAATGTTTTAGAAAGTTTGGTAAACTGGTCTACAACATTAATATGTAGGAAATATAACTGTCTATAGGGTTCTTAAGGCCATTTAAGAATGAAGAATAGAAAGTCTACGTACAGATTTTTTACTGCCTATTTTAGGAGTATCCTTCTGCTGATGCCTTACTGAGGTCTTGAGATGATTTGTACACAAAGTAAAGAGAGGAGGGGCGAGGACACATCCCAGGCAAAGTTCTCTTGCAGGGCAAAACTGTTTAAACATTTGCCTTTAGATTCATATCTAATCTTGACTCACACACATTAAATGCAATCTTTTTAAGAAGTCAAATATTGCAAAGCCAAACTCATTAATTATAATATGGCCCAAAGCTCGGTGCTGTTAACACAATCAAAGGCTAAAAATTTACCAAAAAAGAGAGATTAGTCGAACCTTCTGCGACATAAACTTATTTGTAACCAAAAGGTGTAAATTCAGGCCAAGGTCAGGACTGAACCCATATTATGATTCATACAGGATCCTTTTAGAAAGGCGTCAGGGCTATATTCTAGGTAATAAAATCTATCCTACAACTTTTACTACTGTCTCTATCAGAGAGATTGATGGACAACTAGATGGATCATTTCGGACACCTTTTTCAGAAAATGGGAATAATAATTTACTTTGACCAAAAATGTGGTAGTATTGTTCTGCAGGCCATATTTCAGATATTTATATAGATCCATTGGGACCCCTTCAGGATTCAGAGCTTTCACCCCAAGACTGCTTTCAATTGCCTCTGTTACCTCCTGAAATGTGAAATACAGATGAGAATTATAAGGAGGAGTCTACTCTTTAACTATGTTGGTAGGCTTGTTTCATCATCTTCCAGCATAAAAGCTGGCTCAACTCTTACTAGCAATAGGAATATTTAATTTACGATGAGTTGATTTTGAGACCAGTGTGGTACTAGGTACTACTTTCCGAAATAGACGTACCTTCTTCCAGCCAGACACAAAAATTATATCCGTAAAATTGCTATTTCAGATTTCTGTCTACCAAGTGAGAACGTATGATGGTACAACTCATGCCTGAACAATGCATGCCTCCACCATGCGGTCTCTACCATGACTATATCTTTACCACACATGCCTTTAGCATGCATGCCTTTGCCATGTGGTAAACACATTATGGGTAAATGGACATTTAGACCAAGGACCATACCCCTGCCCTCTGGTCTGTAAACTGTCCCTTTTCCCTCTGCTGTGAGCCCTAAAAATGAAACCCACACCCCAAAACCAACCCTATCCCCTGACCCCCCTGCCCTGAGCCCTAACAACTGTCCCCTACATCCCTAAACTATCCCAACCCTGCCCCCCAACCCTTAGGTCTAAAACTGCCCCTGCCCTTTAAACCGTCCCCTTTTCCCTTGCTCTGAGCCCTAAAAACTAACCTCATGTTCCAAAAATGATCCCGACCCCAGCCCCCCGCCCTGAGCCGAAGACATGGCCCCAGCCCCACTTACTTCACCATGTCCTCTCCAGATCATCCTTCCTCTTCCTTTCTTCCTCTTTCGCCCATCCGCTCAGCAACTAGACCCCGCATTGCCGTAACCACGCATATGCGTTATTAATTCATATGCGTGGTTAAGGCAATCATGGTTACGCTTGTGTTGGATAGACACGCATGGCTGAGCCCGAGTTGTTCAAACCTTTTCCCTCCAATTGATAATAGCCTAATGCAAGTTCTAATCTGCTACACTTGATTACATTCTTAGCAAAGCATTTATTAGCAATCTGTTGATGAGATTTTCTACAGAAGCAGTTAGAATCACAGCAATGGTTGAACTATTTATCCATGTGCAGTGAGTTTGTCTAGGGTTCAATCTGAAAATCTAGGCATAAACAGATATGTTATACAGAACTACCAATCACTTGTTAAAGGACCGGAGTAGGATTTATTCTCTCCTATCAGCATTACCACCATTTAATACAAGTTATTTCAGAGGAATGACTGTAGAAACAATCTTCATATAATTCTGGAAAGCAACTACTATCCTAATAGGATTATGATCACTAAAAGGACTCACAAGCACTCCATATTCAATTACCATTCTTACCAAATGTCTTTAGACAAAAATGTAATCAATGGTTCTTCTAACAGAAAATGTCAATATCTTATGGCAAGTGTGTAAAAAATGTGTATTAGCATTTCACAAGTTCCTTCTTGTCAAGAAGTCCATTAGTAAACTTTCCTGTTGATTCAATTTAGGTGGATTTACATCAGAAATGGAATTCACGCAGTAGTTTTCTCTAATTACCAGGCCTGGGCGGAGTTCGCAGAGTCGAAGTAAGCAAAAAACTCTGATACGATATGCGGAGTTCCACAAACGGTGGAGTGCATTTTGTCACACCGTTCATGTTGATTTTCAATGCCGGGTGTTTGTCCCTACAGAGGGCACTGCTTCTTTTCTGCCACTCGAGTAGATTTTCGACTCAAGTGGCAGCTTTCTCAACATGAACAGAAGCTTTTTCAATGTGAGTGGTCGCGACCATCCGCAACTGCCCGCATTAAGTAATCCAACAGCCCGAGTCGAGAAATCTTGCCGGGAGGTGGATTTTCCTCGCTCGCCAACTTCAAGTTGGCGAGCGCGATTGAGGAAAAAACTCCACAAATTCTGCAAATGGAATGGAGTTCACTCCCCAGGCCTACTAATTACACACACTCCCAATTTCAAGGTAAAATAACCATCCGGAAGTCCAAAAAATAGCTTTCAACCCTGTCAGTGTCAGAAGTGGCAAAAGTGTTCAACAACTTAAATAGCCCTTGAAAATTCAGTAGATCTCATGAAGTAAATTTGTCATTATGAATGTTGATGCCAGAAATGTATTACTACCACTGAATTTTAATTTCAAGATCTGAATATTGGGGAAACCTATCAGTCTAGCTCTAACCTTGAAATTGAGAGAAAAACGGGTCCAAATTAACTGACTACCTTTACATCTGCCAGAGTTCAGTGGACTAGCTGCTACTGCATAAGGTTAAAAAACAATCCAAGTCTCTTGTAGAATAATAATCTTAAATTGAAAAATAGAGGTAATCCTCTCCATAATACTTAGTTTGGACTGTATTCCTGCTACAGCCAAGAGATAAAACTTAGACCTGCCTGAACAGAGTCATTAAAATGTATATCACCAATTCATAATGCATTAATATATCATAATGAATAAAAGAACTTCCAAAATCCAAATTTAATTAAATATATTTAATGTAAAAATATAGGCAGCACAGCAAGAAGACTGACTTCTCCAGAGTACCAGAGCAACTTAATACCAAGGAGTAAAGCATTCTACCAAAGGATTTTAATGGAATTAGAACACTTAGTAAAAGATAACATTTATGAATAAACCTATTTAGGACAATATAACATATCTCCCTTATATAAATAAAACAAAATACAGAAACTAAACATGAAAGCATAAAACACTACTTAACATAGTCCAGCAATTTGACAGGTAATAATCTTGTACGTGTAGAGTCCTTAACTCTACTGGCCACTGAATCATACTGTATATCCGTGGTATTTAAATTGCCATCTGAAACAATAACATTGTCCCTGTTTGAAATAATATTGTCCTTGACAGCAGACACCTAGCAACATGCCTGACATTCCAAAGTTTACCATCTTGTGTTATTACAGAGATTTTAAACACTCTAGTGATTTTGATAGGTTTAAGGAATTTGCTCACACATTTACCTACTAATCCAGGTTTTTTTATTCTTACCCATTCAACTATTCTGAAATGAGGTTGCTTAGTATTCACCTCTTGTCATACCGGACTTTGTATTTCTTTTGTTTCTCTCTCACTTTCAAACCAGTATCATTTTTATTACATTAATTTCTAATGTTACTTCCAGACCTTTCTTTGAGCCACCATGGACAGATATTTGAAGCAGGATCTCTGCCCTTCAATAAACAAAAAGGGCTAACTTCTGTAATAGAATGTGGTGTAATTCTGTACATCCACAATCTCTCTCTCAACAATTTTTTTTCCAATCTCCTCCTTCCCTCATGATCTCAGTTATGTAACCTTTCAAAACCCTATTGAAACGATCCACCTGGCCATTTTCATGTGGCACATACAGTGATGTGGTAACATGTCTTACACTGTGAGTTTTGAGATACTCCTCCATATCCTTTAAAGTCAGCTGAACAACGGTATCAGTGACAATGATTGAGGGAGAACCCTCCCTGGCAAATACCTCCTTGAAAAAGTCTAACACTTTATTGGTAGTGGCCATAGGGACCATTTTGACTTCCGGCCACTTTGAGTGATAGTCCACTAACACTAACGCATAACATGAATCCAATGGTAAATTAAGGAAAGGACCAGAAATGTCAAACGCCAATTTCTTCCATGGTTCTTGTGGCCAATCTACACTCTTAAGAGGCGGAACATTGACTTTCAACATCTTATCACTTGCATTGCAAGCAACACAGTCTCTAACCACACGGTCTGCCATCCGATCCATACCTAGCCACCAAAAGTAACTTCTAATTAACCGTTTCATTGCAGAAATACCCAGATGTGAATTATGAGCAATATTAAGAATCATCTCTCTCACTCCCAGTGGTGGCACACATTTTCCATCCTTGCAAATTAAATCCCCATCCATCTTTAATTCACCTGATACTTTAAACAAAGGCATACTTTCTTCAGAGACATTATGCTTTCTTGGCCAACCTTCCACCAAATATTTCTTTACCAATTGCCACAATGAATCATTCTATTCACTTTTTTTCCACACTTCCTCTGATATATTGGAAAATGCACCAATTACAACATCTTGGATAGTGGTCACAATATCAACATCATCATCCTTTTCTTTTAAATCTGACTCACATGGATGACGTGACATGAAATCTGCTGTTACGTTTTTTTTCCAGGTACAAATTCCGTTTTGCATAAATATTCTTGTAGTCTGGAAGTTAACCTAGCAATCCTTGCGGTAGAATTCCATCCTCCCCCAGGTGACAGAAAATTCACCAAAGGCTTGTGATCTGTCCTCAAAATGAATTTGGTTCCCAAATGTAATTCCTGTAATGCTCTATAGCCCAAACACATGCAAGAAGTTCCTTCTCTATCACCGCATAACGTCTCTCAGTTTCATTCAAAGTTCTTGAAGCGAAACACACATTCCATTAATCATTACCACTCTTTTGCGACAGTACACCTCCAATACCATACAAACTGGCATCTACTGTTATAATACATTGTTTATTCATGCAAAATGGTCTGAGAGTGGGTGCGTTAATGATATCCTGTTTGATCTCATTTAATGCCTTTTCTTGCAAATCTGACCATTCAAAAGAAGCATTGTGTGAGACAACCTTCTTAAGGGCTCCATTTTTGTGGCAAAATTCGTCACAAACTTGGAGTAATACTCACACATCCCCGCAAATGATAGCAACTGGTCTTTGTTTTTGGGAGATGGAGCATTCCTTATACCTTCCACATTTGATTTTTTGGGTATCACTCCATCTCCTGTTAGGGTATGGCCTAAGCATTCTACACTTTTCTTAAACATTTGGCATTTGTGAGCCTTCATCATTAACCCATTCCTTTTCAATCCCCTACATACTTCAGACAAATGTTTTAAATGATCCTGATTATTTGCTGAAAAAATTAGAATGTCATCCTGAAAACACTTGGCGAAATAATCAATATCCCTAAAAATGTTAAACATGATCCTCTGAAACACCGATGCTGCTGAGGCTAACCGGAACGGCATTCTTGTATATTGGTATAGCCCTTGTGGAGTTATAAAAGCAGTTAACATTTTTGATTCATCTGTCAATGGAACTTGATGATACGCCGATCTCAAGTCCAACGTGGAAAAAACTTTAGCACCCTCCAACATAGAAACCACCTCATTAATATTTGGTAGTGGGTGACAGTCCACCACAATTTCCGAATTGAAGGCCCTTAAATCCACACACAACCTCAATTTTTTTTCCGGTTTTCGGACCAAAACAATAGGTGAAACCTATTCAGATGAGTGAATTGGTTTGATTATGCCTTCTGTTACTAGCTCTGTTAACATATCCTTAAGTTCCTCCCTCACATTGATCGGTACCGGTCTTATTTGTTGTCTTACTGGCTTAACATTTGCTTTGAGTTTGATCTGATGGGAATACTCCTTAAGTTTTCCTAAAGAATCAGAGAAAACATCTTTAAATGAGGTTTTTTTATAAATTCTTCCATGTCTTTCTCACCTGTGACAGAAATGTAGTTAGCACCTACAGACTCATCCAGAATAACTGGATCTTTAAGTCTGGGATTCAACATTATTCCCAGCTTATACTGATCCCTCCAACCAAGAACATGTATTCCTT
Organism: Lissotriton helveticus; assembly: GCF_964261635.1. Classification (NCBI taxonomy): domain Eukaryota; kingdom Metazoa; phylum Chordata; class Amphibia; order Caudata; family Salamandridae; genus Lissotriton; species Lissotriton helveticus. Next base: position 768,118,062 of record NC_136063.1, on the reverse strand, counting down.
TCAAAGCAACATATAATTTTATCTTTGCAATTCTATTCTTAAACCTTATTGTAGTTTCAAAATATCCCACCATGCCAATGCGTGAACCATCGTAACCTACAGGATTTATGTCAGATGGAATAATATCCACAAAATCAAGGACACTATCCAATTTTTCTGCAAAATATTGATTTGAAATTATAGTCCAGGGCAATCCAGAATCGGCCATGAGTCTTAATTCCACATTAGATACTTGAACCAAACACATTGGTGAATTAGTAGCAGGCATGTCATCTGAATCCTCCAGATTTGCAATGTTATTCCTAAGGGTGACAACAAAGCCTGACGTGGTCTCTTTGACTAGAGTATTTTCCAATGCCCCAGCATTTCCAGTTTGTTCTGAACCTACTACCATTGAGGAAATCCTTGGCCGATATCGCGTGGAAAATTTCTTTTGATCCCTGCACATATTTGCAAAGTGTCCTACTCTTCCACAGTTCTTGCACTCTCTTCTAATTGCTGGGCAACCATTAAATGAGGACACATGGTTTTTGTTTCCACATCTGAAGCAAAATATGTTTTTCCCATTTCTTTCAAATCTTCTATTAAAATTTTGATTTTGACTCTGAACAGCATTCATATGTTGTGTGTTGTATTTTATTTCATCTTCTCGTTTTACAACAGCAACATCTTCAGATTTTTCATTCTTATTACTAATATTTTTTACTGTATGCATCCGTTTTTCAGTTTGTTCAAATGCTTTTGCAGTTGAAATAGCCTCTGACAGTTTAGGATCCCCCATAATCCATAACTGTTCCTGTGTTTTCTTACACTTAACATGAACCATTATCTGATGTCTAATCATTTCATCCGAAATGTTTCCAAAATTACAATGTAAACTCAATGTGCGTAATGCAGTTAAAAAATCATCAAAGGATTAATTTTCTTATTGTTTCCTTGTATAGAATTTAAATCTATTCATTGCAATATTGCTAGTGGGCTTAAAACGTTTTTCCATTCTAAGTAACGCCTCATTGTTCACATTAGTTGCCTCTGCATTTTCTGTAACATTTATTTGGGGCAAAGCTCTAAAAATCATCTGCCCTTCAGAACCAAGGCAATGTAATAGAATACTTTTTTTCTCTCCACTCCCATTCTTTCCCCATCTATAGCCTTCATATAATTTACAAATTCTTCTTTCCATCTTGACCACGGTAGTGGTGTTTCCCCTTTGCATTGTAGAAGTTTAGCATCAAACTGCATTGCCATTATTTATATTTTTTTTATATTTATTTGCATATGTTTATTTTCTTGTATCTGTATACATATATCTCCTTTTGCTGTTATACACCATTTTTTTTATTAAAAAGCCTTTTCACTGTATATCTTTCTCTGTATATATATTCCTCTGTACTGTTCTTGTTTAATTAGGGTTAACTAGTCATTTTCACTGTCCTTGTTTAATGACAATTCCTAGTGTTATTCGCTGTTATTTGGCTTTACTTCCTTGTGATATACCTCCTTATATATATGCATATAGCCAAAATGACATAGCGTTTTCCAATGAGCATTCAGTTTATTTGTCTTCCCTTTAACATATATTTCCACTTACTTGTGAGGCCGTGTATAACTTAGACATGCGATGACTCCATTCGCTTTTCCGACCCTTGAATAATTCACTTTAACAACGTATAGTGTTTTGGTTGCTATGGCTGTTTCCACGATAAAGACAAAATGGCCGCCACGCATACGCCTTGACGTCATTTCTTTAATTCCCACAATGCTTCAGGCTCTTTCCATAGACGGTGACTGTAATCTTACCAAACTAATGCAGCTAATACAATGCCGTAACACTGCGGGGTTCGTTCTTGGGACCAATGCTCGTGACACGTTGTGGCAGCAATTTTAACCCCTTCAGTGCTAATGACAAGGGTAACTCGTCATGGAGTTTCCATTGATTTCAATGGAAAGTCAATGGGAAGAGGGGGATGTACCTTAGCAGCCAAGTGGTTAAAAGGCGCAATTGTTCGTGATGGCACCGGGCATTATTCAAAAGATGCCGCTTCATATAATGGTATGCTCTTAGTCTTTGAATACTTTAAACATGAATTTGTGAAATATAATTCCCATAAGCACAGTACCTTTTCTTTAAGATGTTTCAACTTACTTCTTTTCTTGAAGAAGTTTCTTCTTACTTGTGTTCATTTAAATTTCCGTTTGCTCCCTGTTATTTACATTGTCTTTACCTCCAGAATTTTCTCACCATCAGTTTGACTTGTATTTCTTAATCATCCGCTTCTTGAGATATCGGTGGGTCCAGTCTACTATCTGTGATTGATTCTAAAAAACAAATTCCCTTGTTGGCAAACTTTTGATAATTGATTACTAGCCCAAGCCCGCAAGGGTATATTGGGTAACCCACCGTTATTTACTGTTTGATATATGGCCCCAGGTGGTAATGCAATCACAAGCCCCTTCGATAACTTCTGTAATTGACAATTTAGTATATAATAACAAACACCACTTGGATACTTTCTCTCAATCTAAAAGCATTCCCAGTCTTCCAGAATCCAGAATCAATAATAGGAAGGCTAGCCTCTGAGTTTGAGCAATTCTACCTGATCACCGCTGTAGCGCCATGTTTCTGATGAATGGTCCACTTTGCTTGCCTTGGAATCAAACATTCACTCAAGATAGTTATGTGAGATAACTTGATTCCTTCCGAGGGAAAGAATATTGGAAAGAGAGCAAACACTTTTAAGAGTCAGTTTTCTAATAAGGTGGATAGTGCATACCACAGCAGTTACTCCTTACTACTATCTTCCTCAGATGAAATCTTCCTAAAGTGTATGCAAGATAGAATATGTATTTGTTAATTGTCAATTAAAATCAAATATTCATAGGCTTCACAATCTTTGTGTAATACATGTAACCCCAGCACATCTTCTGTCAGTTCCTGGTGTCTTGAATGTAAGTACTTCAGGTTTTTTCCCTGTCTAGCCAAGAACACACAGTTTAATAGTTCAACAAAACATGGTGATATTCTTTGTGAAGGAATAATCACGTTCACCCCACTAAATTGTAGATTTTTCAGAGTAATTTATTGTTTATTGGTCACCAATCCACATTTCTCCTCATTGAGACTCACTAATTCATGCTTCCTAAAATAGCTCAACTGAAATAACAATTGTAGAATAAGGTGGTTAAGGGCACAACTGCCGCCATGCAAATGCACTTGGAATTTTTACCAACAACACAGTCAAAAATCGATAGTCTTTTCTTCACTTAGAGGTATACTTCCAGGAAGTTTCTGAAGCCACAAATTCAACAAGCAAACAAGGAAAATTGTACTGCACTATATATTACCAGCAAATGTGACTAATTATGTAATCTCTGCAAGTGTGAAATCCCTGACATCTGTTGTTGAAGATCAAGGTAAGGTAGATGGATCTACCTTTAAAATGGACAAAATGTTGGTTTTCAGTGACGTACACCAAACTTTTCAAAGGTGGAGTTTGTTGTTGAAAAACAAAAAAGACTAGCCTTCTACCAAGGTATTTGGTCATTATAATTTTTTTCTTTCAACAACTGGCAGGTTTGACCCCATCCAAAGACTTTACACCACCCACTACCCGGAATTCTGTGTACTTGCAAAAACAATTACGCCACACTACGCTGAGTTCCATTTTTGGGCTGCGTTTACCGCGCCCGTTCGCGTTGCCTTGGGAATGTGGAGTGCATGGAGCGCCCTAAAATTGCACAGGAATGACACTACCTGGTCCTGAAGTGTGCTTGCTTTCTAAATCCAGCGCGAACAGCACCAGGCAGTCCTCATGGGAGCGGACATTTTGTTTTTCTCCTCTCTGCTATAGTACTGGGCCTAAGTTTTAATCTCTTGTTAATCTTTATCATCCTCCTCGTTTATTACTTTTCTATCCCTAATTATTACTCTTTACAACAGTGTGCGTATTTGTGTTTGTGTATTTTACGTTTTTGTTTACATTTTTGTGACATTTTTAATTAGTTTAATTCCTCTTCCTTCCTTATTTATTTCTTCTTTACTTGCCCTTCCTTCCTCGACGAACATTTGTGTGGAAATGGTGCATACTGCAATGTGCTCCCCCTCTTTGCTAACTGTAAAAAATTCCAAAAAAGGGGAGGAGTACTTTATTACCAGGCCACTGCCAATGCCTGAAGATGAACTGGAGCTAGGTGGGCATGTCGTTGATTGCCTCTCTGACTGTCCAAATCAGGGTTTGGTGCAGGTCTCAGCTGGGGATTTGCAAATATGGGAGCTGTTGGCTGTGCAGACTGCACAAATCACCTCCTCCCATCCCGACCCTCGCCTCCACCAGATCGCTCCCACATGTCACCATACCAGTGATAGAGAAGCGAACAGACAGACCGAGTAGAATGAAACCCTCCCTCTCCCCTCAGGAAGTGACCACACTCGCCTCTTCCTACGTCCACCCCGCGATCCCTGACCAGAGCACCTCTCAGCATTCACAGAGAGAGACCCCTCCTACCCTTACACTGGTCCCCAGGCTGATCTCACCCAAGTCCTCTATTCAGGTAATTACAGGAGTGGGCAGGGAACATCCCCCCTTTAGACTCCCCAGACCCCCGACACACCTAACCTCTCTAACTAGAGCCCAACCCAGCAAGTCATTGCAAGATGAAGAACCCCGCATCAGATGCATGCTCATCAACAGCAGATCTGCCTCCAAACACGCAACAGAACTGGCAGAAGCTATCCTCTCACATGATATTGATGTACCCTTTATCACAGAAACCTGGCTCAACTCCCTGCCAGCCCCCATCTTGGACATGCTGGTACCACCAGGATTTTCAATCACTCACAAAGACCGCCATAAGCAGAGAGGTGGAGGTGTAGCTATCATTCAAAAGACTAACCTCGTCATCACGGAAAGCTCACCTTACCTATTCAGCTCCTCCGAATGCCTTTCTATCAACATCAAATCCTGCACAAAGAGTTCAATACTTTGCCATCTCCTCTACCACCCACCAGGCAATTCTAAGGAATTCGGAATGCAACTATCTGACCTAAACACCCAATGCGCGCTCAACAACGGCAATAACATAATACTGGGCGATCTCAACATTAGATGGAACGAAACAATTAACCCGCTCATCCAATCCCTCAACAACCTTCTGCTAGAAAACGATCTGAAACAACACTGCTCTGAAGAAACACACTACAGAGGAGCGATACTCGACGCAATCACTGCGGACAATTTCACAATCACCATCAACTATATCATTCCAGTAGACTGGTCAGACCACCACTTAATTCTTTTCCACATCAACCAACCAACGCCAACCCGACACATAAAACAAGCTCCTTCCAAATGGATAAGGAATATTGCCCAAGTCCCACAGATCATCCTAGAAGAAGAATTAAACACTCTTCTTCCGAACACGACGGAAACTGGTCTACATTAATATATAGGAAATATAACTGTCTATAGGGTTCTTAAGCCCATTTAAGAATGAACAATGGAAAATCTACGTACAGATTTTTTAGTGCCTATTTTAGGAGTATCCTTCTGCTGATGCCTTACTGTGGTCTTGAGATGATTTGTACACAAAGTAAAGAGGGGAGGGGCGAGGACACATCCCAGGCAAACTTCTCTTGCAGGGCAAAACTGTTTAAACATTTGCCTTTAGATCCATATCTAATCCTGACTCACACACATTAAATGCAATCTTTTTAAGAAGTCAAATATTGCAAAGCCAATCTCATTAATGATAATATGGCCCAAAGCTCGGTGCTGTTAACACAATCAAAGGCTAAAAATGTACCAAAAAAGAGAGATTAGTCAAACCTTCTGCGGCATAAACATATTTGTAACCAAAAGGTGTAAATTCAGGCCAAGGTCAGGACTGAACCCATATTATGATTCAATACAGGATCCTTTTAGAAAGGCGTCAGGGCTATATTCTAGGTAATAAAATCTATCCTACAACTTTTACTACTGTCTCTATCAGAGAGATTGATGGACAACTAGATGGATCATTTCGGACACCTTTTTCTTTAGGAATAATAATTTACTTTGACCAAAAATGTGGTAGTATTGTTCTGCAGGCCATATTTAAGATGTTTGTTAATATGGGGTCAACACTTTACCATTGCCTTTATATAGATCCATTAGGACCCCTTCAGGATTCAGAGCTTTCACCCCAAGACTGCTTTCAATTGCCTCTGTTACCTCCTGAAATGTGAAATACAGATGAGAATTATAAGGAGGAGTCTACTCTTTAACTATGTTGGTAGGCTAGGCTTGTTTCAGCATCTTCCAGTATAAAAGCTGGCTCAACTCTTACTAGCAATATGAATATTTATTTTACGATGAGTTGATTTTGAGACCAGTGTGGTACTAGGTACTACTTTCCAAAATAGACGCACCTTCTTCCAGCCAGACACAAAAATTATATCCATAAAATTGCTATTTCAGATTTCTGTCTACCAAGTGAGAATGTATGATGGTACAACTCATGCCTGAACAATGCATGCCTCCACCATGCAGTCTCTACCATGACTACATCTTTACCACACATGCCTTTAGCATGCACGCCTTTGCCTTGTGGTAAACACATGATGGGTAAATGGACATTTAGACCAAGGACCATACCCCTGCCCTCTGGTCTGTAAACTGTCCCTTTTCCCTCTGCTGTGAGCCCTAAAAATGAAACCCACACCCCCAAAACCAACCCTATCCCCTGACCCCCCTGCCCTGAGCCCTAACAACTGTCTCCTACATCCCTAAACTATCCCAACCCTGCCCCCCAACCCTGAGGTCTAAAACTGCCCCCTGCCCTATAAACCGTCCCTTTTTCCCTTGCTCTGATCCCTAAAAACTAACCTCATGTTCCAAAAATGATCCCGACCCCAGCCCCCCGCCCTGAGCCGAAGACATGGCCCCAGCCCTACTTACTTCACCATGTCATCTCCAGATCATCCTTCCTCTTCCTTTCTTCCTCTTTGGCCCATCCGCTCAGCAACTAGATCCCGCATTGCCGTAACCACTCATATGCGTTATTAATTCATATGCGTGGTTAAGGCAAGCATGGTTATGCTTATGTTGGATAGACATGCATGGCTGAGCCCGAGTTGTTCCAACCTTTTCCCTCCAATTGATAATAGCCTTTTTATGTGCTGTTCTACAACCCTTAACCACTTTGTAATCATGCAGAGAACTTTTTCAAAGCCTTATGCAAGTTCTAAACTGCTACACTTAATTACATTCTTAGTAAAGCATTTATTAGCAATCTGTTGATGAGATTTTCTACAGAAGCAGTTAGAATCACACCAATGGTCTGAACTATTTATCCATGTGCAGTGAGTTTGTCTAGGGTTCAATCTGAAAATCTAGGCATAAACAGATATGTTATACAGAACTACCAATCACTTGTTAAAGGACCGGAGTAGGATTTATTCTCTCCTATCAGCATTACCACCATTTAATACAAGTTATTTAAGAGGAATGACTGTGGAAACAATCTTCATATAATTCTGGAAAGCAACTACTATCCTAATAGGATTATGATCACTAAAAGGACTCCCAAGCACTCCATATTCAATTACCATTCTTACCAAATGTCTTTAGACAAAAATGGAATCAATGGTTCTTCTAACAGAAAATGTCAATATCTTATGGCAAGTGTGTAAAACATTTGTATCAGCATTTCACAAGTTCCTTCTTTTCAAGAAGTCCATTAGTAAACTTTCCTGTTGATTCAGTTTAGGTGGATTTACATCAGAAATGGAATTCACGCAGTAGTTTTCTCTAATTACCAGGTCTGGGCGGAGTTCGCAGAGTCGAAGTAAGCAAAAAACTCTGATACGATATGCAGAGTTCCACAAACGGTGGAGTGCATTTTGTCACACCGTTCATGTTGATTTTCAATGCCGGGTGTTTGTCCCTACAGAGGGCACTGCTTCTTTTCTGCCACTCGAGTAGATTTTCGACTCAAGTGGCAGCTTTCTCAACATGAACAGAAGCTTTTTCAATGTGAGTGATCGCGACCATCCGCAACTGCCCGCATTAAGAAATCCAACTGCCCGAGTCGAGAGATCTTGCCGGGAGGTGGATTTTCCTCGCTCGCCAACTTCAAGTTGGCGAGCGCGATTGAGGAAAAAACTCCACAAATTCTGCAAATGGAATGGAGTTCACTCCCCAGGGCTACTAATTACACACACTCTCAATTTCAAGGTAAAATTACAATCCGGAATTCCAAAAAATAGCTTTCAACCCTGTCAGTGTCAGAAGTGGCAAAAGTGTTCAACAACTTAAACAGCCCTTGAAAATTCAGTAGATCTCATTAAGTAAATTTGTCATTATGAATGTTGATGACAGAAATGTATTACTACCACTGAATTTCAATTTCAAGATCTGAATATTGGGGACACCTATCAGTCTAGCTCTAACCTTGAAATTGAGAGCAAAACTGGTCCAAATTAACTGACTACCTTTACATCTGCCAGAGTTCAGTGGACTAGCTGCTACTGCATAAGGTTAAAAAACAATCCAAGTCTCTTGTAGAATAATGATCTTAAATTGAGAAATAGAGGTAATCCTCTCCATATTACTTAGTTTGGACTGTATTCCTGCTACAGCCAAGAGATAATACTTAGACCTGCCTGAACAGAGTCATTAAAATGGATATCACCAACTCATAATGCTTTAATATATCATAATGAATAAAAGAACTTCCAAAATCCAAATTTAATTAAATATATTTAATGTAAAAATATAGGCAGCACAGCAAGAAGACTGACTTCTCCAGAGTACCAGTGCAACTTAATACCAAGGAGTAAAACATTCTACCAAAGGATTTTAATGGAATTAGAACACTGAGTAAAAGATAACATTTGTGAATAAACCTATTTAGGACAATATAAAATATCTCCCTTATATAAATAAAACAAAATACAGAAACTAAACATGAAAGCATAAAACACTACTTAACATAGTCCAGCAATTTGACAGGTAATAAACTTGTACGCGTAGAGTCCTTAACTCTACTGGCCACTGAATCATACTGTATATGAATTGCCATCTGAAACAATAACATTGTCCCTGTTTGAAATAATATTGTCCTTGAAAACTTCAGGAGTGGGACACCTAGCAACATGTCTCACATTCCAAAGTTTACCATCTTGTGTTATTACAGAGTTTTTAAACACTCTAGTGATTTTGATAGGTTTAAGGAATTTGCTCACACATTTACCTACTAATCCAGGTTTTTTTATTCTTACCCATTCACCTATTCTGAAATTATGTTGCTTAGTATTCCACCTCTTGTCATACCAGACTTTGTATTTCTTTTGTTTCTCTCTCACTTTCAAACCAGTATCAGTTTTATTACATTAATTTCTAATGTTACTTCCAGACCTTTCTTTGAGCCACCATGGACAGATATTTGAAGCAGGATCTCTGCCCTTCAATAAACAAAAAGGGCTAACTTCTGTAATAGAATGTGGTGTAATTCTGTACATCCACAATCTCTCTCTCAACAATTTTTTCCAATCTCCTCCTTCCCTCATGATCTCAGTTATGTAACCTTTCAAAACCCTATTGAAACGATCCTCCTGGCCATTTTCATGTGGCGCATACAGTTATGTGGTAACATGTCTTACACTGTGAGTTTTGGGATACTCCTCCATATCCTTTGAAGTCAGCTGAACAACGGTATCAGTGACAATGATTGAGGGAGAACCCTCCCTGGCAAATACTTCCTTGAAAAAGTCTAACACTTTATTGGTAGTGGCCATAGGGACCATTTTGACTTCCGGCCACTGTGAGTGATAGTCCACTAACACTAACGCATAACATGAATCCAATGGTAAATTAAGGAAAGGACCAGAAATGTCAAACGCCAATTTCTTCCATGGTTCTTGTGGCCAATCTACACTCTTAAGAGGCGGAATATTGACTTTCAACATCTTATCACTTGCATTGCAAACAACACAGTCTCTAACCACACGGTCTGCCATCCGATCCATACCTAGCCACCAAAAGTAACTTCTAATTAACCGTTTTATTGCAGAAATACCGAGATGTGAATTATGAGCAATATTACGAATCATCTCTCTCACTCCCAGTGGTGGCACACATTTTCCATCCTTGTAAATTAAATCCCCATCCATCTTTAATTCACCTGATACTTTAAACAAAGCCATACTTTCTTCAGAGACATTATGCTTTCTTGGCCAACCTTCCACCAAATATTTCTTTACCAATCGCCACAATGAATCATTCTCTTCACTTTTTTTCCACACTTCCTCTGATATATTGGAAAATGCACCAATTACAACATCTTGGATAGTGGTCACAATATCAACATCATCATCCTTTTCTTTTAAATCTGACTCACATGGATGACGTGACATGAAATCTGCTGTTACCTATTTTTTTCCAGGTACAAATTCCGTTTTGCAACAATATTCTTGTAGTCTGGAATTAACCTAGCAATCCTTGCGGTAGAATTCCATCCTCCCCCAGGTGACAGAAAATTCACCAAAGGCTTGTGATCTGTCCTCAAAATGAATTTGGTTCCCCAAATGTAATTCCTGTAATGCTCTATAGCCCAAACACATGCAAGAAGTTCCTTCTCTATCACCGCATAACGTCTCTCAGTTTCATTCAAAGTTCTTGAAGCGAAACACACATTCCATTCATCATTACCACTCTTTTGTGACAGTACACCTCCAATACCATACAAACTGGCATCTACTGTTATAATACATTGTTTATTCATGCAAAATGGTCTGAGAGTGGGTGCGTTAATGATATCCTGTTTGATCTCATTAAATGCCTTTTCTTGCAAATCTGACCATTTAAAAGAAGCATTGTGTGAGACAACCTTCTTAAGAACTCCATTTTTGTGGCAAAATTCGTCACACACTTGGAGTAATACTCACACATCCCTGCAAATGATAGCAACTGGTCTTTGTTTTTGGGAGATGGAGCATTCCTTATACCTTCCACATTTGATTTTTTGGGTATCACTCCATCTCCTGTTAGGGTATGTCCTAAGTATTCTACACTTTTCTTAAACATTTGGCATTTGTGAGCCTTCAGCGTTAACCCATTCCTTTTCAATCCCCTACATACTTCAGACAAATGTTTTAAATGATCCTGATTATTTGCTGAAAAAACTTAGAATGTCATCCTGAAAACACTTGGCGAAATAATCAATATCCCTAAAAATGTTAAACATGATCCTCTGAAACACCGATGCTGCTGAGGCTAACCTGAACGGCATTCTTGTATATTGGTATAGCCCTTGTGGAGTTATAAAAGCAGTTAACATTTTTGATTCATCTGTCAATGGTACTTGATGATACGCCGATCTCAAGTCCAACGTGGAAAAAACTTTAGCACCCTCCAACATAGAAACCACCTCATTATTATTTGGTAGTGGGTGACAGTCCACCACAATTTCCGAATTGAAGGCCCTTAAATCCACACACAACCTCAATTTTTTATCTGGTTTTCGGACCAAAACAATTGGTGAAACCCATTCAGATGAGTGGATTGGTTTGATTATGCCTTCTGTTACTAGCTCTGTTAACATATCCTTAAGTTCCTCCCTCACATTGATCGGCACCGGTCTTATTTGTTGTCTTACTGGCTTAACATTTACTTTGAGTTTGATCTGATGAGAATACTCCTTAAGTTTTCCTAAAGAATCAGAGAAAACATCTTTAAATTAGTTTTTTTTATAAATTCTTCCATGTCCTTCCCACCTGTGACAGAAATGTAGTTAGCATCTACAGACTCATCCAGAATAATTGGATCTTTAAGTCTGGGATTCAACATTATTCCCAGCTTATAATGATCCCTCCAACCAAGAACATTTATTCCTTTCACAGCAACATATAATTTTATCTTTGCAATTCTATTCTTAAACCCTACTGTAGTTTCAAAATATCCCACCATGTCAATGTGTGAACCATCGTAACATGCAGGATTTATGTCAGATGGAATAATATCCCCAAAATCAAAGACACTATCCAATTTTTCTGAAAAATATTGATTTGAAATTATAGTCCAGGGCAATCCAGAATCGGCCATGAGTCTTAATTCCACATTATATACTTGAACCAAACACATTAGTGAATTAGTAGCAGGCATGTCATCTGAATTCTCCAGATTTGCAATGTTATTCCTAAGAGTGACAACAAAGCCTGATGTGGTCTCTTTGACTAGATTATTTTCCAATGCCCCAGCATTTCCAGTTTGTTCTGAACCTACTACCATTGAGGAAATCCTTGGCCGATATTGCGTGGAAAATTTCTTTTGATCTCTGCACATATTTGCAAAGTGTCCTACTCTTCCACAGTACTTGCACTCTCTTCTAATTGCTGGACAACAATTACATGAGGACACATGGTTTTTGTTTCCACATATGAAGCAAAATATGTTTTTCCCATTTCTTTCAAATCTTATATTAAAATTTGGATTTTGACTCTGAACAGCGTTCATATGTTGTGTGTCGTATTTTATTTCATCTTCTCGTTTTACAACAGCAACATCTTCAGATTTTTCATTCTTATTACTAATATTTTTTACTGTATGCATCCGTTTTTCAGTTTGTTCAAATGCTTCTGCAGTAGAAATAGCCTCTGACAGTTTAGGATCTCACATAATCCATAACTGTTCCTGTGTTTTCTTACACTTAACATGAACCATTATCTGATCTCTAATCATTTCATCCGAAATGTTTCCAAAATTACAATGTAAACTCAATGTGCGTAATGCAGTTAAAAAATCATCAAAGGATTCATTTTCTTATTGTTTCCTTGCATAGAATTTAAATCTATTCATTGCAATATTGCTAGTGGGCTTAAAACGTTTTTCCATTCTAAGTAACGCCTCATTGTACACATTAGTTCCCTCTGCATTTTCTGTAACATTTATTTGGTGCAAAGCTCTAAAAACCATCTGCCCTTCAGATCCAAGGCAATGTAATAGAATACTTTTTTTCTCCCCACTCCCATTCTTTCCCCATCTATAGCCTTCATATAATTTACAAATTCTTCTTTCCATCTTGACCACGGTAGTGGTGGTTCCCCTTTGCATTGTAGAAATTTAGCATCAAACTGCATTGCCATTATTTATATATATTTTTTATATTTTTTTGCATATGTTTATTTCCTTGTATCTGTATACATATATCTGCTTTGCTGGTATACACCATTTTTTTTTATTAAAAAGCTTTTTCACTGTATATCTTTCTCTGTATATATTTTCCCATACAGGCCAACCGATCACTAACGTTCAGAAAAATCACAAGAGCCCTGATGATAGTTTGGAAACTTCACGCCCAAACTTGAAACGCGTCGGCAATCCAGCAAGAGTTAATGATATACATTGATTGTGTATTATGAATTATACCTGCCTCACGCTTTCTCTCTTGTATTGAATTGGCTCTTTCCATGTTTTTTGATTCGTCTGTAATTTTGATTTGGCTGTATAAAACTGTCTAGTGGTGATGGTTATAGTTTAGTATTGTATTGTCATTGGGATGTCACATTTAAATATTGTTCACAGAGTGTGTCAGTAGTATCGTGTTAATGGAGTTTAGCTTCATTTGTAAATAATTGTGTATGTTGTATTCTCCTGTTGCCATATGAAATATTTTTTGAAATTATCAGTCATAAAAGGTATAAATAAAGATACCGGACCAGATTTAATGTTCATGTCCATTTGGTCCTAAATAATATTTAAGTGATTGAGTGAGGGGGCACATTTTGTTGGTTTGCATTCTAAATCCAGCGCGAACAGCACCAGGCAGTCCGCATGGGAGCGGACATTTTGTTTCTCTCCTCTCTGCCATAGAACTGGGCCTAAGTTTTAATCTCTTGTTAATCTTTATCATCCTCCTCCTTTATTACTTTTCTATCCCTAATTATTACTCTTTACAATAGTGTGCGTATTTGTGTTTGTGTATTTTACGTTTTTGTTTACATTTTTGTGACTTTTTTACTTAGTTTATTTCCTCTTCCTTCCTTATTTATTTCTTCTTTACTGTCCCTACCTTCCTCGACGAACATTTGTGTGGAAATGGTGCATACTACAATGTGCTCGCCCTCTTTGCTAACTGTAAAAAAATTCCCAAAAAGGGGAGGAGTACTTTATTACCAGGCCACAGCCAATGACTGAAGATGAACTGGAGGTAGGTGGGCATGTCGTTGATTGCCTCTCTGACTGTCCAAATCAGGGTTTGGTGCAGGTCTCAGCTGGGGTTTTGCAAATATGGGAGCTGTTGGCTGTGCAGACTGCACAAATCACCTCCTCCCATCCCGACCCTCGCCTCCACCAGATCTCTCCCACATGTCACCATACCAGTGGTAGAGAAGCGAACAGACAGACCGAGTAGAATGAAACCCTCCCTCTCCCCTCAGGAAGTGACCACACTCGCCTCTTCGTACGTCCACCCCGCGACCCCTGACAAGAGCACCTCTCAGCATTCACAGAGAGAGACCCCTCCTACCCTTACACTGGTCCCCAGGCTGATCTCACCCAAGTCCTCTATTCAAGTAATTGCAGGAGTGGGAAGGGAACATCCCCCCTTTAGACTCCCCAGACCCCGACACACCTAACCTCTCTAACTAGAGCCCAACCCAGCAAGTTGTTGCAAGATGAAGAACCCCGCATCAGATGCATGCTCATCAACAGCAGATCTGCCTCCAAACATGCAACAGAACTGGCAGAAGCTATCCTCTCACATGATATTGATGTAGCCTTTATCACAGAAGCCTGGCTTAACTCCCTGTCAGCCCCCATCTTGGACATGCTGGTACCACCAGGATTTTCAATCACTCACAAAGACCGCCATAAGCAGAGAGGTGGAGGTGTAGCTATCATTCATAAGACTAACCTCGCCATCACGGAAAGCTCACCTTACCTATTCAGCTCCTCTGAATGCCTTTCTATCAACATCAAATCCTGCACAAAGAGTTCAATACTGCCATCTCCTCTACCACCCACCAGGCAATTCTAAGGAATTCGGAATGCAACTATCTGACCTAATCACCCAATGCGCGCTCAACAACGCCAATAACATAATACTGGGCGATCTCAACATTAGATGGAACGAAACAATTAACCCGCTCATCCAATCCCTGAACAACCTTCTGCTAGAAAACGATCTGAAACAACACTGCTCTGAAGAAACACACTACAGAGGAGCGATATTCGACGCAATCATTGCGGACAATTTCACAATCACCATCGACTATATCATTCCAGTAGACTGGTCAGACCACCACTTAATTCTTTTCCACATCAACCAACCAACGCCAACCCGACACATAAAACAAGCTCCTTCCAAATGGATAAGGAATATTGCCAAGTCCCACAGATCATCCTAGAAGAAGAATTAAACACTCTTCTTCCGAACACGACGGAGCACCTCTCAACCACAGATCTCACCTCTCTCTACCACTCCAACATGACGGCCACCCTTGACCCCCTGGCGCCCTTGAAACTGAAAAAATCCAGAAACATTCCATCGAGATCGTGGTTCACCACGGACATCAATGACGAAATAAGACTTCTCAGATCCCTTGAAAGAATCTGGAGGAGCAATCCCTCCACCCATCACCGCGAACAACTCAAGACAGCACGCAGAAACTACTACAAACTCATCAAGATAAAAAAATCTTCTTTCTTCTGTTCCGCTCTAGATAGTGCAAAAAATCGCCCCAAAGAGCTCTTCAGCATCATCAGAAGTCAAACTTCCAAACCCATCACATCCGATTCAGTGCCCTCCAAAAAACAATGCGACAACTTTGCCAGCTTTTTAACGAAAAAATCATCAAGATCGACCTCTCTCTCAGCACAAACCCCTCTCTTCTCAGGGAGACCAAGACTCCACCACTGACTGATCACACCTTATTGACCCCGCCCACTCAATGGGCCGTCTTCACGCAGATTCAGGAAGCAGAGATCATCACCCTGATCGCCAACGCCAAACCTTCATTCCACTCCCTGGATCAGCTTCCTATAAACCTGGCCAAAGTCCTGAAACACACCCTAGCCCCAATCTGGTGCAAAATCATCAACAGTTCGCTGAGCTCGTGAATTATCCCAGACTGCCTCAAGGTCGTCCAAGTCACGCCGCTACTAAAAAAACAGGGCTGGACACGGAAGATATGAACAACTTTAGACCTGTGTCAAACCTTCCTCTCTTATCCAAAACACTGGAAAAATGTGTTCTCCCACAGTTAACCCAACACTTAGAGAACATCAAGCTCCTCGACCCCCACCAATCGGGTTTCAGAAAGGGATGCAGCACTAAAACTGCCATCCTAAACGTCAAAGAGGATCTACACAAATCACTTGACTCAGACCAATGCTGCCTTCTCATTCTCCTTGACCTATCGGCCGCATTTGATACTGTCGATCACACACTGCTCCTAAAAGTCCTTCAAGAAAGAGCAGGCTTGGAATTGACGGTACTGAACTGGTTCTCCTCCTTCCTACACAATTGCTTGCAAAGCATAAAAATCAAAAACGTTTAATTCGACCCCCTACCCGTCAGTAGAGGAGTCCCACAAGGGTCAGTACTCTCCCCCCAACTCTTCAATATCTACATGGAACCCCTCACCACAATACTCAGGAATTCCAACATCCCCTTCCACCTCTACGCTGATGACACGCAGCTCTATCTAGAAACCACCTCTATGGATGACATTCTCAAACTCAATGACACGCTCAAAGATGTTCAACAATGGCTCTCACAAAACCACTTGAAGCTTAATCAAGAAAAAACCGAAGTTCTACTCATCTCCAACAGAGACGAAAACCCTAAAATTGAAGAATGGCTCAAAGCCATCGACGCCCTCAATGGCACCCTCAAGCCGAAAGACTCGGTCAAGTCCCTAGGTTTCACCTTAGACCCCAAATTAGACATGAAAAAACACATTGCGAACTCCGCCAAAAGCGCTTTCCTCAATCTGAAACTTCTCTACAAAATAAAACCCTTCCTGCCTCCACAGGGCCTTCAACAGACCACTCAAGGACTGGTACTTTCCAGAATTGACTATGGAATCGCAGCCCAGACCGGCTCTGCCAAATCACACCTAGGACCCTTGAAAACCACCCTCAATGCCGCGGGTAGAATGGTCACAGGAACCAAGAAATTCGACCACATATCCCCGCTCTCAAGGATCTGAAATGGCTCCCTATTGAACAACGAGCCAACTTTCGAACAGCATGTCTTACACACAAAGCCCTCCACACAGGCAAACCAGAATACCTGGCCGCGAAACTCAAAAGGGCTGGCCAATCCAGGAGCCTCAGAAGCTCCAACACGCTTCTTCTCATTCCTTTGAAATCGCGGAAACGCAAAACTATAAGTAAATCCTTTGCGGGCAATGCACCCAGGATATGGAACGCCATCCCTCCCCACATCAGAATGGCCTCCCATTTCCCGAAATTCAAGACTTTACTCAAAGCCCTCTTCCTTGAGGCCACCTGAACTCTATGGTGATGATCTTAGTACCCTTCACCCTGTAGACCTTTTGATCTGTATGACTATGCTATTTGCAATGCCCTTAAGTTCTCAAGTTATCAACCTTCCATCGGCACATTGTTGTACCTGCTGTGGAGCGCTCTGATACCCTTGGGTCCAGCTAGCGCTATACAAAACTTTTAATAAATAAATAAATACATCCCTCTGAGCTGGTTGAATAGCAATGTCTGATTCCTCTGTGTCACCTTCCACCACGACTACCTCATCATCGTCATCCTCCACTTCATCCCCTTCCATATTTCTAAGTCTTTCTGGAACTTTTAATTTCCCTTGCCTCTCCTGTCGGGATCCACTCCATGTCCCTATCATCATCATCATCAGAAACGGTGCTTTGAGAAGATGGTGCTGTAGTACCCTTCCTTTTTCTTGCTGGGGATGTGGGACACAACAATTCTAAAAGAGGAGGTTCAACTTCTTGCTCTGAAGGAAGCTTAACCTCGTGCTCTGCTCCAACATCAGACAAACCCATTGCTGACAGTGGCTGCTGTTTGCTTTGCTAAGTTTTCTGAAAAGATTGCGTACTACTTTGCGAAAGGGACAAATCTAATTCAACATCACTACTCGTTGGCGTCAACATGAATGTACTGGCTGCCTCACTGACAGTCATGGTCCTGGGCTTAGGTTGGGGAGGTGGTACTGTTGATGGAGTAGTGCTGCTCTCTGTAGGAGAAGGAGCGGCCACTGCTCTAGCTGTGATGGATGTGGGGGATGTGCGAGGGCGAGTGAGGAGGAGCACATTTGTCTAGAGGGTTGGTGGAAGTTCAGTCACTGATTGAGATAGTCAGGTCCTAGGTCGTGGAGGGCTTTGTTGGCGTTCATGAGGATTTTGAACTGGCATATCTTTTGGATGGGGAGCCAGTTGAGGCTCCTCAGGGGGGGGCAGATGTGGGTTCATTTGGGGAGGCCCATGGTCTGGCTGCAGCATTCTGTATGGTTTGTAGGCTTCTGAGGAGCTGGGTGGAAATGCCGGCATAGAGGGCGTTGCCAAAGTCGAGGTGAGTGAGAGTCTTTCTGATGTTGGTAGGGATCCACCTGGATATTCTGTGGAGCATCGAAGTGTGTGAAAGCAGGAGGAGTCGACTTGTCATTTCATGGTCAGTTAGCTGTTGAGGATAATGCCAAGGTTGTGTTCATGGTCAGTCAGTGTGTATCCAAGTTCTACAGGCCACCAGCACAGTGGTCCCATGCGGAGGTGTTCTTCCTGAAGATAAGTACTTAAGTTTTGTCAGAGTTGAACTGGAGACATTTGTCTCTCATCCATTCGCTTACATTGGTCATGGCTTTGCAGAAGTTAATTTTGGTGTTGAAGGGGTCCTCGGTGAGTGAGAGGATCAATTGAGTGTCATCTGAGTAGAAGATTATGTTGAATCTGTGGGATCTGATGACATCTGCGAGGGGGGTCTATGTAGATGTTCAATAGAGTAAGGCTGAGGAATGATTCTTGTGGTGCGCTGCATAAGATATAAGTCACACTAAGTAATGAGATAACGAAAAATAAATAAACCCTGGTTGAGAATGGGAAGATAGTTACTGAAGCATCCTAGTTATTATTACCCACCGAGAATTGGGAATGGAAATAATTCCTTCTGTTCTAATTAACCTCACACACCCTAGTGGTGTCATGCTTCATTATTGGTTCACCCTGACTCCTAAAAAGGTCAGGGTGGGCTCAACCGCATTTTAGGGAGCTCTTAGAAAATGTGGCCAGAAGGGGTAGCTTCAATCAAGGTTACCCCCAACAACAGATGTATCCCTGGCCGGGCCCATTTGGCCAATTATCATTTCATGGTTCACCCCAGTATCCAGCACCTTCCTTCTTCCAGCCACATTTTAATCAGAACAGTTTTTTAGGCCAGGGAGGGAGGAGAGGCAAGCATGGATGGAGAGGCAACAGACGAGTCCAATGGGAGGAAGTCAGAACCAACGTGAACACCAGGAGCCAGACCAGAGGTCAACAACCGAGTACGAGCCTATGAAGGAATTAGTGGTGAACCTTTCAGATATAACACTCAGTCTGGATGAATAAAAAGTTCTGAACAAAGGGTTGGGCTTTGTGCCCCCCGCCTTTTTGGACAAATTTCGACTGAGGTGTGAACTCAGCAAGTTTTTTCGAAAATTGAGAATTAAAGCTTTTTTTGCAGGAACACAAGAACCTGCGAAGGACACTGGCCACACCAACTTCCGTTTAAAATCCACCTTCTGCCCCCCAATATCACTTCTGCTCCCGGACGTAGTCACAATTGAGGAAGCAGTGACCAAGGAGGTGGAGGAACAACAATGAAGAGGCATGTCTTCAACAATCTTAGGAAGAGGGAACGAGAAGCCTTGAAGAATTTGAGCACAAGGGCTGACATTGTGGTGAAACCGCCCGACAAAGGCGGGGCCACAGTAATTCAAAATACTTACTCATATAGACAAGCATGCCTTACCCTTTTGTCAGATGGACGGCACTGTCCAGAGAGATCCCATGAACCGTTTCAAGAAGACTATCGAGACCCTCATTCAAGACGCCTTGAATAATAACTGGATCAAAAAGAAGGAACAGGACTTCCTGAACTCTGATGATCCTAGGATACCCATATTCTATACAATACCAAAAATTCATAAGGGGAAAACCCCACCACCAGGAAGCCCCATTTTGTCGGGATTGGGTCCCTTTTGGAACCCTAATCCAAATATACGGACTGGTTCTTTAGACCACTTGGGTCCAAAATCAAATCCTACGCCCAAGACACAAAATATCTGCTCAATATTTTGACAGACATGGAAAGCAACCCGGAAAAAGACATCATGTTGTGCCTGGATATAGTGGCTCTCTATGCAAGTATCCCACAAGAGGAGAGCCTAAGAGTCATCGAACAACAACTACGCAGGGAGGAATGGCAGAGGGAGGCACTCACAGACTGGATCATAAGATTGATGCATATGGCACTTACTGAGAATTTCTTTAAATTTGAAGACCAGATGTACATCCAAGTCCATGGGAAATCCATGGGCAGTACATTCGTGCCTAGTATAGCATGTCTGTACATTATGAGGAGGAATATATCTGGTCGGCCAACACTTTTTCAGATAATATACAGAAATGGGTTAGGTATATAGATGATATCCTGATCATCTGCAGAGGTGACCCTAATAGCATCACTGAGTTCAACCTCTGGATAAACAACCTCACACCACACCTTCGTTTCACAAAACATCCAATAATGAGCACGTCTCATTTTCGAACATAAACATCATTGCAAGGGAAGGCAGTTTAGTGATTTCGTTATACACAAAACTCACTGACAGGAACAGGCTTTTGCACTTCAACAATGCATGTCCACGGGCCCTGAGGGAGAATCTACCAGTTGGACAATTCCTTAGGGTCCGGAGGAACTGCACGGATCTGAATGACTTCCGCAAGGAAGCAGACAAACTAAGCTTGAAATTGCAGCGAAAAGCCTATCCCAAGAACATCATTGATAGGGCACGCAAGAGCTATAGGAACACACCCAGGGCAGCATTACTGGAGACAAATCAAAAATCAGAATCCAACGCATTGATTTGTGTCACAACATATAACTCTTCATATAATGAGATAAAAAAGATCGTTAACAAAAAATGGTCCATCCTAACATCAAACAAGTTAACATTTGAGAAACCAATGTTTTCCTTTAAGTGAAATAGGAGTCTTAGAGACTTCCCGATCCATGCAGATACATTTAAAATCAAAACCATCCCACAATTAACATTGTGGAACCAACCAGCGGTCATGGGCCACTATCCCTCTGGCACGTGTGTGGTGTGCCTTTTCACAAAACACACGAGGCACATTAACCTAGGCTTAGGTTACCCGTGGGAACAACGGGCCCATACTAATTGTAATTCGAACATGTAGTGTACCTCATCACGTGCCCTTGCAAACTCATGTATGTGGGCATGACTAACCGCAAAGGTAAAGGTTCACATTAGCAAACACAGCAGTACAATCAGGCGGGCTGTAACTAGAACCAAACTCACCTCACATTATCTAGAGGAAAAAAAACACACTGATAAAGATCTAAAGTGGACAGTTAGGGCCAGATGTAGGTAATTTCATTTTACCGATTCTAAAATACCGACTCATACCGAATCGGTATTTCAGAATCGGAAAATGAGATGTAGGTAAAAAATCGGTAAAAATTACCGATTTGGATTCACTCGGAATCTGAAATCGGTATTTACCGATTCGGTATTTTCCGAATCGGTAAATTCCGAATCGGTAAAACACATTCATTCCTATGGGCCTTGAGGCCCATTGGAATGAATGGGTTTTACCGATTCGGAATTTACCGATTCGGAAAATACCGAATCGGTAAATACAGATTCGGAAATTTGAAACTGACAAACATGTGAGCCTGTGAACCAATCAGTAACATCAACCACACCCAAAACCAAAGGTACAGTGGAATCAACCAATCAGAATCAAGCACCCCTCCCCAGTACCTGGGAGTGGCCACACCCATGCAGGTGAAGAAACCAACAGTCAGGAGAGCAGGAGGACAGACTGAGGAGCAGGCTTCCCTGAGCTTACCTGAACAGCACCATGGAGAGTCAGGATGGACAGAGGGATGCAGCAGAGCGCAGAAGAAAAATGAAATTCAGCCCTGAAGAACTGCAGGTGCTTGTTGCAGAGGTTGTGAAACATTACAGCAAAATATTTGGGAAACAATCACTGCATGTTGCAGAGTCTATCAAGCGCACTACCTGGATTGATATTCAAGCAAAGGTAAATGCCATTGGTGTCACCCACCGTGAAATTGACGATTTAAAAAAAAGGTGGTATGACCTTCGCATAATTACCAAGAAGAAACTAGCTGCCCACCGAAAAGAAGCTGCAGCAACAGGGGGAGGCAGAAACCGAGCACCACGACTCACCGACATTGAGGAGCTGGTGGAATCCACCCTTGAGCCTGAATGCATCCATGGCATTGGGGACGCTGACAGCTCCTCAAGAGCTGCAAAGAAACATGGTGAGATGCATGTACATCATCATTAACCCATTTACCCATTCCCCTTCCCCACTGTGCCTACATCACACTCCAGAACAGGTATTACTAATGCCAACCAATGCATTATGGGAGACGTAGTCATAGATAGATACCTCTATGCAGTCAGCATACCATACAGCAAGGGATGCGACACACTACTAGCATAAGCAAATGAGGGACAGGCAAATATGTGACAGTAGTGTGATTTAATCAAGAGACACAGGTGAACTACTCCACTGACACAATGTCCATGTCTGTCCACAGGAGAGTCATCGCTCAGCACAGCAATGGATAGGGAGAAGAGGAGAGAAGAAGCTGGTCCCAGCACAGTACAAGGAGGGAAGGACACAGAGCAGGCAGCCAAGACACCTGAGGATACAACCACACCACAGCCTCAGTCTCCTCTTTTGTTTGGGAGTCAGGAGTCAGGAGCAGCTGCACAGTCCCCCACACCGGCAACTCCGTCACCTGTGCTGGAAAGGGCAAGGCGGCTTGATGTGCCCCCTCCCCGCATTCTAGAAACATTTGAGGAGGAAGAGGATGAGGGTGAAATGGCAAGCAATCCACCAGAGTCAGCCAACGCTGAGCAGCAGCCCACTCCTAGAGCTGTGCGGGCCAGTGTCCGAGGACGAAGGTCACGGGAGAGAGCTGAAGGGCATAACGGTCAGGGGGTCTTCTGTGGTCTGGAGGCCACCATGGTCAAGGTCCAGCGCCTGCAGGCAAAGGAAATGATGGGTGTTCAGAGGCAGGCACGCAGCACCAACAACAAGCTGGATAACATAGACAAGGGCATAGGAAACATTTATGAGAGCATGCAGTCGCTGGCAAATGGCATGACAGACATGACCCAGTGCATGACTGTCCTGTGTGACAAGTTGGACAGGGACCACTTGGAGAGGCGCAAGGCTCGTGTGGATGTGCGGCAGCAGACAAAAGCCATAAACCGATTTGCGACTGCAACCTCCCTGCTGTGCAGACGGTCAGTAGCGATGCAGGATGCTATTGTTCAGTGCTGCACCAATTTATCTGTGGGGATGGGCAGAGTGACCTCTGCCATGGAGTTCATGCTCGCACAACAGACAGCCACTCGAGGCGACACATGTGTGGCTGACAGTGAGGAATCCACCAGCAGGAGTGGCGCAAGCACTCCTGTCCCAGAAATACGCAGGAGCCGCAGGCGTCATTCGACAGAGACAGGAAACACCGAAAGCCATGCCCGCAGCCACATCAGTCCCACCCTGTAAGCTGTGGACGTAAACATTGACTGTGCCCCCCACCCAAAGGACAGGTCACGGTGGTGTTAACTGTGACCACCCAGTCATGGACATTGATATTTCATGTAACCATTGTGTGGTATCATTGCACTTGCTTAGTGAAAATTAAACTACGTACATCATAATCTTTGCCTGTCTGTATCTCATTACTCACTCAGAAATATTGCTGTGTGATCTCTGCCCGTCTCAGTCTCCCATCTGTAGCTGGTGCTGCTACTGAAGCATGGGGCTCTGCCTGTTCTGTGTCATCATCAATGTCCTCATGATGTGTGATCTCCACCTCTGTGCCTTCCTAGGTGGCGAGATTGTGTAACATGGCACAGGTCGCAATGATTTTGCAGCACAGGATTGGAGTGTAGTGGCGTGCCCCTCCACTCTTGTGGAGGCAGCGAAACCTGCTCTTGAGGAGTCCAAATGTGCGCTCCACAACGTTGCGTGTGGATCTGTGAGCCACATTGTACCGCCTTTCACTCCTGGTGGATGGGTTGAGGTAGGGGGTGAGCACAAAAGACCGCAGGGCATATGCACTGACGCCTAGGGGGGACAAAGATTGACATTAGTTGCATGTACATGATACATTAATCTACTGTGAGTGTCAGGGTGTGTCAATGCCATTTACCTAGCAGGTATCCGTTTCCAAATTCTCCAGCAACTAGGCGTGTGTATATCCCACTATTCTGGAATATGTACGAATCATGGGTACTCCCAGGGAATTTCACAACGATGTCTGTGATGATGTTGCCAGCATTGCATATGACTTGTACATTGATGCAGTGCGTTGACTTCCAGTTCCTGTATATGTGTTCTGTGGCTGCAGGTGGACAGAGTGGTACGTGGGTGCCATCTATGCAGCCTATCACATGAGGGAAGTGCGCCAGTTGATAGAAATCAATCTTGGTCTTTGAAAGTTCCGAGGGTGTGTCAGGGAATGAAATATAATGCTCCATCCTCTGCATCATGGTGTCAAGGAACCTCCTGAAGAAGCGGGACAGGCAGCTCTGGGACACACCACCCACTGCAACTATCACACTCTGGCAGCTCCCAGAGGCAAGCAGGTGTCAGCTACACAGCACCTGCACATGGGGTGGGATGGCGTGGGCCCTGGGTGTTGGGTGCTCCAGGAGTGGGTGTAGGTCCCTGATCAGGTCCTGGATGGTTTGGGGATGTAGCCTGTACCTCTGGAGTATTTCAGGCTCTGTCAGTTGGAAGAGTGTTATCCTCTGCCTGTACACTTATTCCTCCCTCTGCCATTCCCTCTCTTCTGCTGCCTGTAGTCTTTGCCGCCTTGCAATGACGTAGAAAGCCGCCATTCTGCTCACACTGTTGCATTTTGGGACTCTTTTTATAGCCTTCACCTGGTTACCACCTGCATTCAATCCATGGTAAATACCGACTCATAAATACCGAATTTCCGTAAATTCAGTATTTTTTGGGTTTCCTACATCTCCATGCCCATTATTTTACCGTTTCTTATTTACCGATTCGGTAAATTAGAATTCGGTAAATTAGAATTCGGAAAATTCCGCATCGGTAAATAACCGACTCATATTTACCGAGTCGGAATTATACCGACTCATATTTACCGAGTCGGTATTATACCGACTCATGTTTTCCGAATCGGTAAAAAATAGGCTCCTACCTCTCATTTCATGGATACCGGTCGGTAACAGCCGAAATTACCGATTTTTGGCCGTTACCGACCGGTATTGGGCGACCTACATCTGGCCCTTAGTGAGAAGTTAAAGGGTGCTGGCAACCTGGCGAAAAGACTGCTTGAGCGGGAACAGCACTGGGTGTATCAATTGCGGACACATGAAAGGGGCCTAAATGATTCAATTCCTTGGAATCAGTTGAATCAAAAATGTATCTAAAATGGGAAAAAGGATTGTCCCTTTCTGAGTTTCACTATCCCAGACTTATGAGAATGTCTGGGGGAGGTTATTAATTATGCAACATGAATCACCAGCAATACGCTGCATTAATATATATACACATACACCCAGACAGCATGTATGAGACATTCGTCTTACCCCCCTACGCCAGATGCAGAAGTGGTATAGGTTACAATAATTTATATGCCATCACAAGGTTCCCCCCTGTGTGGTAATACAATACGATGTGGCTTCCACCTTTTCACAATGCAGTAAGCATAGATGAATATTTGATAATGGGTACACAGAACCATGTTAATATGTAACCATCCTTTGTTGCAACTAACTTGACACTAAGGAATAGGCTGCACACACAAATTGGGGCCTGTCCACACTAGTAAAGTTTTCAAAATTGACACTGACAATCCGAGTTTCTATGTGCGGTTGCCAATAAAGTTACGCTGCAAAGAAAAGACGATAAGGGCATAGCACAGCCTACCTGTTTCTTTATGCACAGCTTATTGATTCCGCAGCAAGCTTTTCACCAATATAATCACGCACCTAAGATTTGAACATCCGACTTGGAGTGCGGCAGATATTAAAGTTTTGTTGCAGATAACAGCAATACGGTTATCGTATATATAAAACTTTTTTATTTTTATCTTGTGCATTGTGCGCAGCTCAAGGTTCCGGCTGCTCCATAATATCACTAATAGCCATAAGGATAGTAACATTTATGTTTTTTGTGCTTAACATTTAAAGGGTACTTTTTATCATGAAGGACCACAAAATACGAATACAATTCCCTACGTTCCAATTACGCAGCACCCGTGCCAGTTCACTTCCCGTGACGCGGCATTGGACTGTGGGCTCTTCCCCCGGTACGAGGTTCACAGCAACTTCCTGATTCCTTTAAATACAGGCGGCAAATATAGACTAATGCGGAAGCCCAGGGATGCAGGACTCAGTAGGTTGGGACATGAGACAGGATCCTTAACGATGTAAGTACCTTACCCTGCCCAGTGAGAGGCACATCGATTACAGAGAAGGGGGGGCAATTTTCTCCATTATGGAGTTTTGTATGCCTTCTTTCTCCCTGTCTACCTCATTTCTATATTTTCATGCCGCAACTCGCCACAGGCAATTCATCTTGATACTCAGTGTGTGACTAGAGGGCTACCCCTCCCATAGCAATTCCCCGTCAAGTGTTACCTCCCCAAAAAGGGGTAATGGAGAGAGGTATGTATGTTAAATGACTAATGCACTTTGAGTGTGTGATTTAACTTTTGGGTGGTTTGATTTGAGTGTCACGTTGATGTCTCTTGAACAATCACAAATACAGGGATACAGAATAAATTCAGAATGCGATCGCCACTGCATGATATACAACATGATTTGACACACTACAATTCAGGGAAAAGAGATACCAAAGTGTGCACAAGACACTTTACAAAGAATGATGGCTTACAATCACCCGTTATGCGTAGAGGTGTTTTTTCAGAAGCCCATCACCCATGGGAAGTAACAATCATTACAATAATGTTGTTATGTTATGTTTTTCTCCCTCTTCTTTTTGTACTCCGTTTTCCCTACTGATGGAGAAGAAGGATTGAAATCCCCAAAACTAAAGATAAGTTTGTCTTTTGTTTCATAAAAGAGCAGCTACACGCTCATTTTCACAAAATAGGAGTAGTGTGATAGTTATTCTCTGCTTCATCCAGGGAGGGAAGTTCTATACTTATTGCCCTGAAGAAAGCCCTGTTCCCACATCGGACCAATAGTCGGGCTGAAACATGTCAGCACTAGGGTCATAGGACCACAAAAATCCCATTGACCCTTTATATGCTTGTAACTTTTAATATCCCAGACGTTCCAAGAATAAAGGGATACCGGGAACGGCCAGAGGATTTTTTTATCTTTAAGACCCCCTGGCCACATCTTCTAAGAGCTCCCTGAAATACGGTCAAGCCCACCCTGACCTGATGATGAAGCTTGACACAACTAGGGTGTATGAGGGTAATTAAAACAGTAGGAATTCTTTCCTTTCCCACAACCCGGTGGGTAATAACTAGGATGCTTCGGTAACCATCTTCCCATTCTCAACCAGGGTTTATTTATTTTTCGTTATCTCATTAACTGTGGGGTACTTAGTGTGACTTAGAGTTTACTCTGGGAGGACGCACTCCCACCAGAGATGTCCTCTCTGCCCTTGTGACACATGAGGAGCATCCTTCTCTTAGTGTCTCAGGTTTTGCACCTTCATAAGATGTCTTTGGGTGCAGAGGTCAAGTGAGGGAGTCGGATGCTCTGGAGGAGGTGATCCACTTGAGGTCATCTTGCTGTATGTCTTGATGAGGGTGCTGTGGGACACGGTGCTGAAAGCAACAGAGAGGTTGAGAAGAATCAGGGTCATAATTTCTCCACCGTTGAGAAGTGTTCTGATGTAGTCTGTGGCGGCAATCAGTGAGGTCTCAGTGCTGTAGTTTGCCCAGAATCCTGATTGTGAGGTGTCCAGCAGATGCTTATGTTCCAGGAATTCAGTGAGCTGCTGGTTTATGGCTTTCTTGAGTACGTTCGATGGGTAGGGGAGCAGGGAGATCAGATGACCATTTGTGAGATCGCTGGGGTCAGTGGAGGCTTTTTTTAGGAGGGGTCTGATGTCTGCGTGTTTCCATTTCTACAGGAAGGTAGCTGAGGAGATGGAGGTGTTGAGGATGGTTCATTGAGGTCGTTGGAAGTGAGAGTGGTGGGTTGGAGGTTGAAATTATTGTAGATGTTCATCATCTTGCTGGGAAGTAGTCTGAGAGGATGTCGCAGAGGTCTTGGGTGGGATGGATGGTGCTCTCTGTGGCTGTCGGGTTGGAGAATTCTTTTACTGTTTTGGAGAGTTCCTTTATGTGGTTGACAGCGGAGTCAATGAGGGTGGTGATGGCTGTTTCCTTGGCTTCTTTGATGTACTGGTGTAGATGTTGAGGGATTTTTTGTGAGCTGCTCTGACTGCGGGGTTCTTAGTGGCGTGCCATTGTATCTCCAGTTGGAGGCAGTTGTTCTTAGTGGTCCTGAGTTCTGGGGTGTAAAAGCTGGCATGTTTGGAGGTTTTGTTGGGTTAAGTAGGTTTCAGTGGGGTGACTGCCTATGTTGTAAGTGATCCAGGCATAGACATTCTGGATGTCCTGGGCGAGGTCTGCTGTGGCTCTGGCATGTGTGGATGCAAGGGCTTGGATTCATTGGGATTCAGTGACCTTTTGCCAGCTGTGGTGGGAAGAGATATGATGCTTAGAGATGGTGTGCTGGGCATCGGCGTTGGGGAGGAGTACAAAGCCATGGTCAGTCCAAGTGAGTGTGGCGTGGCTGAATTTGATTCTGCCACTGGAGGTAAAATTGGGCTTGAGTGTTGGGCCCGCTTTGTGCCTGGGTTTGGTGACCCGTTGGGTGAGGCCGTAGTTGTCCAGGTTCTCCAGGAAGGCAATGCAGTTGCCATCATGGGGGTTGTCGATGTGGAAGTTGATGTCACCAAGTAGGACGTAGTGGTGACAGTTGATTGCTAGGGGGGTGATGAGGTTAGGGATGGCATCGCAGACTGCTGCTTGGGGTCTGTAAGCAAAGTTGCCTCCTATCGTGGTCCTCGCATCAGTTTGTAGTAGGAAGTTGAGGTGTTCCATGAGAGGCATGGGTGGTCGTTGGTGATGGTGCATCGGAGGGTTTCCTTGAAGATGATGGCGATGCCTTCACCAAGTATCAGTGAGAACATTAATATTACAAAACACTGTGCCTAACCTCATCCTTTGCTTTTTAAAGTAACCTCAAGCAGAATTGTCTTAAAACTTATTTCCAAATCTCTTCTAATCTACAGGTAATTGGTTTTTAAAACACCAGTACAACAAACATAGCACATTCTTTTTGAAAACTGATTTATGGTTTGAAGGATGGTACTCCATCTGTCAGGGTGGACTCTACCTGCGCCAGCCTAATGGGCTAGCATATGTCAAATTTAGAGTTGACTGCAGACACAGCATTCATCTCCATATTCTGAAAGGAAGTACCATCACAGCGGTTCCTTTAAACATATAAACTGTTTGGCTGATAGCCACCATCAGTTTTGACGACTATTCAGCAAACTTTTACAAAGTTGGTGTTTTTCAAAAACAAATTCCCAAGGCAGTGTGTTTCTAAAAATACAAATAGTTAATGACCTCTACACTCTGGGAGTTGTCTTCTCTTAGGGTGTGGGGGGGGGGGGGGCATTATTTTCCTGTCAGTGATGCACAGAAAAAAAAACATTACACTTTTCATCCTAAATTGGGCGGCTGGTGTAATGTTCTTCCTACAATAGTCCTTACTCCATTGGGCAGTTGGAGATTGTTTTTCATTGACAGTGCCAACAGGGAGTCAGTTGATGGAAAACATAGGCCCGCCATCTCTAAATGAGATCAGTGACATAAAATGTGTTAGACAGGGTACTACACATCATTTGTGGAGTAGTGTGGCTCACTGGTTAGAGGCGGCAGACCCGGGAGCAGAAGTCGGCCCGGGACCAGGGTTCAATTCCCGACGCGGCAGGGTCGTGAACTTGGGTCAGCGGACTCGATAATTCTCGCTTCGGTGCTTACTCTAATCAGGGGTTCCACTCGGCAACTCTGGGCATTAGCTTGCCTAATCTCCACAACGGCCCTATCAATTCCGGGGATGCCTGGCTAAACCTTGGGGACTCCCAGCAGGGACCATCCCACAGGGAAAGCCAGGACGGGTTCCCTAGAGTTATACAGCGCCAGGAAACCTACGGACGGGTAGCAGTGCGCTTTACAAGCTCAAATACATTTACATTTACATTTGTTACAAAGAACCCTGTCCATCTAACTCTAAATCAGGTAATTTATTTCCTGTTTTATGACAAACTGTTTGTATGTCTCATTGCTATTAAATGCCTTGATTCTTAAATCTGACTGCCACCCTATGTCCAGAGTGTTGCTGTATTATATCCAGAACCTATTCAATAAGCCTCTATACACAACTTTCTAGTGTTAGCACCTGTCTTCACTATACTTCAATATTCATGAGGTGCCAGGCCAAGTGCTACTGTATCATATGCAGTGATTGTTCATTTTAGCTGATGCAGGGCAGAATGATGATGTTGGTGAAATTCCATGGAGCACTCTTTCATAAATGCCTGAGTGGTAGCCAAAGAATGGCCCTGGATGCCATTTCTTTACTGGTTAGTGTAGTGTCTTGTGCATTATAGAGCACAGGACCTCCCTGGTATCTAATAGACTCCGTAGTCTAGTGACTTAAGTGATTTGGTGTGATTAATAACATTCATGACGCAGTACATGTCAGTTAACAGTTACACTCTAGAGAATAAAGACCTTTAACATTGATCTCCTTGTGTGGCGTGATTCATTTACCGGGCTGGGGAAGATGCTACAGTTAGTAACTCTGTGCTCACACTAAAGATAGCATTACAACATGTTTCACCAGGTTTGTTGTCTCCCTTGAATGCACTACCAGTTACCTCTGTGTCCCATACATCCCCTAGTCATTTACCTGTGGCTGGGCAGGCCCAGCATTTCAATGACACAATACATCATATTTATCCCAGAGATGGTGGTGGTGATGCACAGCAAATCCCAAGTGTTCTAGGACTTGTTGTAGGTTAGCTGTGTATCAGAGTTATTAATGGGAACTTTCATACTGGTGCTGATGCTTGTTCATCAATGCTGTTCAGATGTAAGCAGTCAACAGACATTGTCAATGAGGATTTGATACAAACCAACTTCTGATTCAGGAGGTTGGAGAAATCAAAACATCAACGATTCCGGTATTAAACAGAGTTTTAATACTGTGACTTGTTCTCTACGACTATAAGCCCAGTGCACCCTCGTCTTCCAGCCTGTCATGCTGTCTTGATGATAGTATTGTGTCTTGCACTGCGAGTGAGTGATAGTGTACTGGACAACATTTTACAATGTATGTATTGAGCTTGATTCACAAAGATATTGCAGCTTTACATCTGCATGCAAATGCAAATTTACGAATTTCTGGAATTCTCATACATTCCCAGGAATCCACATGGAAAACCAAGAAGGTCATGTGAGATTCCCTCAGGATCCTGTGCTGGCTGTGCTGTATAGTCGAAACCATAGGCGCTGGAAGTAGGGGTGTGGGGGAGGGAAATCAGTATGCTCGAGTAGGAAGGTGGGTGAGCAATAAGAATGCCTCGAAATTTTGTCTTTATATTGTTACATTTGCTGTGCGTTAAAAGCAAGAGGGCAAATGGTAGGCCATGTGTTCTGAGAAACTGCTGCTTATTGGTTTAACATGGAGATGTGTGTTTACTTTTCTTTTCTGATTGCTAAGTGAGAGTATTTTGTCAAATAAACTATGTGGCAATCTTGCTGGGTGTGAAACAAAAGGCTGTAGGATGTAATATTTTTTCTAACACAATTAAATGAAAATACATGTAGGTGTACTGTACACATATTGCAAAAAGCACAAATACCATGTTTTTTATTTCTGAAGTGTGACGGAAGCAAATATTTGAATTGGATCAAAACAAATCAAGACACTCTGCAAATGAAAATGATTAGTTTAAACCTAATTGTAATTTGTATGCTGTATAGTTTTTTCAGTACAACTGCACATCTGTGAAAATGTAGTGGCCATTTCACTGGAAAATGTGCTTCCTGTAAATGGCAGTGTACTACCATACCATACAATATTAACAAATTTGCGAGAATGTGCTCCAAAATGTACCACCGCCTACATAACACATTCTTACCACTCTCCTGATAAATGAGCATGACTCATTTCTACACTTAGAGCCTGGTTACAAGTTTGGCGGTGTGGCATCGGGCTGCCACACCAGCACCCGCTGCGACGCCCACCAAACCCTTAATCAGACTGCCCACCCAATTATGTGTTTAGTCCTGCCGGGCAGTTCTGAGGCAGCGCACCCACATTGGTGCCATTCAAAGGCTCATATCTGAATCTTAGAAAGGCCCTGCATTGGGAACGCCACAGCACGTTCCTGCATGGCATGGACTGCTATGTCCATGCTATGCTGGAACTGAGGGTGCATGCAAACAGGGGGGCACAACATGTACCCCTCTGCTTGTATCCCCTGGCCCTGAGGCAACAGGGCCCCCTTAGTTTCCTCACCCCACACTTTTGGTGTGCTCACCACCATGAAAACTGTCTTGCTGTGGAAACTCATAATATGCTTAGCGGTGCCGCAGCTTCACCACCCGCATATTGCAGGCCTCAGACCGCTGCAAGACAGCCAGGGATCGCGGACCCTTGGCTGTAGCAGTGGTCCTATGGCAGTCTGACCATCCAACTTGTAATATGGCAGTCGAACCACCAGTGCAGCGGTAGCCGCACCTCCACTGCGGGATAGGTGGTGCATCGGACCACCAAAGCCAGAATCGGCCCCTTACTCTTTGTGAGGTGTTTTTATTTTTCACAATCCCTATGATTTCAGCGAGGTAACATTGATGACAGCACCACCACTCTAAAAATTGATCTTACACCACTGGTGGAAACCATTGCAAAGGGAAAATAGAATCCCTCTGTGCAAATGCACTTTTGTTTCTCTATGAGGAAATTATTTTTTACCCTGCAGAAAACCCTTTGGGGGATCCATTCCCCTCCCCATCCTGGAAGGCATCAGCACATGATTGGAGTAAAATTTCAACCCTTTCTAGGGCAGAAACAGGACTGAGAGGAGTTTGTAAATGTCTACTAATGTACGTGTTTGTTGGTGCTTACAAACAACCAACGTTAACCTTGCTTTGAAACTCCCACTTTCAAACCCGTTTACAGGTGCGGAAGCATCCGTAAATGGGTTTGCAAAACCCCAGCAGGTGTATAACAGGTATCTTCAGCCATAAATGTATGTTCATCACTCAATATACCATTCTGGCTACGGCCCAATGTGCTCTTGCATTATAAAAGCCCTTAAACGAATACATAAATATAATAGCATTACAGAGAAAATTGTATTTATTTCAGATCCGCAGCAAAATAGCCAACTACAGCATTGACTGCCTATTTGTATTCCCTTCTATAAAGCTATTTTCCAAGCTAAGAGACTGGAATTATAATTTTTCTTTCCGTTTTATAGAAAGATCGCACGTCATTTATGAATGTTTTCCCTGGGTCTGAAGCGATACACAAAATGCATCCTAACTGTTGTTTATGCTCAGCATGTAGGTGTAAGAGCACTTTGAATATGAATTAGCATATGAAGGTACACACCAGTGCCCCTGGCTCAGTCTGTCCTTGGTTATGCGCCATGTATTAGTAAAACTGAAAATCTAGAGCATATTATGGCCGGAATATGGGCTGAAGGGAAACGCAGCTTTCAGCTTTCCTGAACTTTCCACCGAAGTAACAAGGGTGCCTGAATTATTGTATTGTTTGTATAATTTAGAAAAAAAATTTAGACGCCGAAAAGGTACTGTTGGTGGCAGTGCCTACTGAACAATTGGATACGCCTGGGACCTGAGGACCTGGTTCACAAAGGTAAACTTACACGTTAACTTTATTTCAGTATTCAGAAAATTCAATTTTTATAGTAAGTTTATGACTTAGTAGACTCTGTAGTTAGGGGGCAGAACACCCAACATAATCGGGCCCTATGAGTGGGGGTCTCCGCCAGACTGCGGAGACACTCGACTCCTAACCTTACTATTAAAATGTAGTTTTGAGAATACAGAAAAAAAAGTTCACAAACTTGTTAGTTTACCTGTGTGAATGAGTGCCCCAGCCTCTTCTTCAAGGCATGAAGGTCACCAAACTATTGTTTTCAATAATGTATTATTTGTTTTTCTTATTTATTATAAAAAACAAAGTGGAGGCCAAACGTTAATATTGCTATTGCGTTTAGAGGTCATCAGTATATAACAGTGATGAATTATATCATGGAATGCTCTAAATGAAGACATTTGGGGTTTGTCCTATGACTTTGACCCCGGTATACTAAATGTAGTTGCATGTTGCTGCTTGCATGCAGTTTCCATATTACAACTGGCACCATAGCGTTCCTTTTTAATGCTAAATCAGCTTGTTCAAGCAGCCCTTGTACATCTGAACCTAAGCACACCTCAGTCATATAGGAAAATTGCTGCATACAAATAAGAGAATCCCTTTGCCTTTGGACATGTTCTATAGTGCTGAAGCGAGCACACACTTCGCGAACACACCAAATTGACATTGCCGTATTATTGTAATGGACATATCTATTTGGATGGTGCACATTACACCTCCTATTTCATTACCCGAGCCTACAGGGCGGCCTTGAATATAGGATGTTTCTGTGACCAGTGATGTCAGAGTCCACAAGGCCCAACAGGTGCTGACTCACTAGTGGTCATGGAAACACAGAGGCCGGAAGGCGTCATGGACAAGGACAATGGAAAACAAAGACAATCTTGGAGGGAGGTGATGGTGGAGGGATCCCTGGTACCCAGACACAAGATGCAAGGTGAGGTTAGGTAACACTCGGAGGGATAAAAAGGAAATACAGGTGACCATCTGCCACAATGGATGCTGAAAAGGGGATTCAGAGAAATGAGGCATGTGTCGAAGAGGAGTCTATCCTTCCCCTCTGTGCTTGTGGGGAGGAAGCACAGGGGGCCTTTGAATCTCACTTGACAGTCTAGGACTCCAGCTACCCTCTTGTGAGTCTTCAGTGCCTCCAACAAAGAACGAGGATCACCGTTGTTGTCAGTTTGCATATTCCCAATGGATTATGTTTTTATTTGTCAGTGAGGCACAAGGCCCTGTTTTACATGTGACAAACCTGATTAAGGTGCACTCAGAGGCAAACCAGTATTTTTACGTATCCCATTCTGTATCAGGCCAATTAAGTCACTCAGGGCCAGATGTAGGTAGCCAAATACCGGTCAGTAACGGCGGATTTCGGCCGTTACCGATCCGGTATTTGGCTTTTGAGATGTAGGTGTGTCGTTATTTACAGAATCGGTATATTTACCGAATCGGTAAATTTACCACTTCGGTATTTTACCGAATCGGTAAATATACCGATTCTGTAAATCCATATGTAGCTGACACTCCTAAGAGTGCCACAGGCCCTTAAGAGTCGGTATTTTACCACACAATCCTATTGTGTGGTAAAATACCGAATTCAGATGTGCATGCACATCTGTGCATGCACACCTGTGCAATGTAACACACAGACATGCCCTTAGGGCATGTATGTGTGCCACATGTCACACAAGCCTGTACTTGGGGTGCTAGAGGGTGTCAAAGTGACATCCCCTGCACCCTTGCAGGATTCGGTATTTACCGATTCTGTAAATACCGAATCGGTATTTCTCATTGATTCCTATGGGCTTCAAGGCCCATAGGAATCAATGTGAAATACCGATTCGGTATTTACAGAATCGGTAAATACCGACTGTTACAGAATCGGTAAATAAAAAATGAGATTTACCTACATATGCCTCCTTCCTATTTACCTACTCTTAAATACTGAATCGGTATGATTCGGTATTTAAGAGTCGGTAAATAGGAATTACCTACATCTGGCCCTGAGTGTTTTTAAGCCGCTTTTGCACGTTTAGAAATACATCAGAACATATTATTAGCAGACATTTAGGAGTATCCAGTCAATCAGAAACCAATCATTTAGGCATCCTTCATAAAGACATACTCTGAATGATTTAATGCAATGAATGAATGAATGACTTCACAGCTCAGATAACTGAATCAGCTAAAGCACTTCTTGGTTTTATGAGTCGTTCCTCATAGTTTTCCTAAAAGATGAATTTCGATTCTCTGACTGACATCGCAGCCAACTGACTGCTCAGAATTAAAAGAAAGATGCCTGCTGATCAAGCAATATGATTGAAGCTTCCTGTGATGTGAATGCATGTGTCAATTACAGGACACCAATTTAATGGAACTTGTGTAACCATATGGGAAAATACCAACTGTGCTGTGAGGCCTAGGGTCTACATATGTGTTATGGCACAGTAAGCTGTGGTACAGATGATCTGTTTTTCAGTGATGCATGCTGCAGTTGCTGTGATGTGACAATTCACTTTGCCTGCAATGTTGTGCTCTTGGTAGATAGCGTCTGTTTTCTTCTGCCATTGGCAAAATGGAGGTTTGAGCATTGTGGGTGGTGCATGTTATGGCATACACCTTTTCAAATGTCATCAGTAATGTTAACAATGATGTTATGTAACATGACATGAGGGATGTAATATGTGAATTCATAAGCACAGTGGCGTAACGAAACTTGAGGTGGCCCCCCAGTAAGGTACATGGAGGGGCCCCCTCCAGACTCAATCAGGAGCTCTCCGTCTGGAGTACTGTGATGAGTGACCTCTGGAGCTTGGGGGCCTCCCGCGCTCTGCAGGGACTCCGGGGGCCTGTTTTATGCCACTACATAAGCAGTGGATAGTGGGTGTGCAAGTTATAGTTAGCGCATTAAAAATTAGAAGGTGAATTTCAGTATTTTTTAGTCTTTACACGTTAGTTTCTATCTTATGTCAACATTTACCTATAATGTCACTTTAATCTTTGTTTTTCTTCAGCGAATTCCTACGGTATTTTTAATATAAGCTAAGATTTTAGGGGCGGGTTGGAACTCTCAGAGTTTTACTCCATGGAACTCTACAGAGTTACATCAAAACTCTAGTATTAGCCTTCCTAGGCATAAGAAAGCTTGTGACATCCCTGGTGCCAGCTTACGGACACTGCCATCTCCCCCAGCAGGGCCAAGGCTTCTATCCACTTAACGTGCTTGGTTCTTAGCCCTACACACTCCATTCAGACTGTGATGACAGAACACAGTAGGCCTTGTGCAGAGGAAGTTCCCCGGACCTCTTCAGACAGCTATGGACTACAGGTCCGGTTGAAGTCAGTCAGCAGTCCCCCACCCCAATAAACACCAATTTTAAAAATCTGAATCCTATAACATTCTACTCGAAGCCTTGTAGCCGAACCATAAGAATCTGACAGGCCTCCATGATGACTGCACGTAATAGAATCAATCATCGCCTTCTAACATATTTTTCCAAGGTGGCTTAGAGTGTTTGAGTTT
Organism: Lissotriton helveticus; assembly: GCF_964261635.1. Lineage (NCBI taxonomy): Eukaryota > Metazoa > Chordata > Amphibia > Caudata > Salamandridae > Lissotriton > Lissotriton helveticus. Next base: position 768,080,288 of record NC_136063.1, on the reverse strand, counting down.
TCTAACGCCATCACAAGAGATCGGTCCTAATTTTTTCCGGCTTCGAAATGCTGACGGTGTAGTGTAATTCCTATATTCCCAATAGGCTCTGCGCATTGGAATAATATATCCTATAGATTAGATGTAGGACTGAGGTCTACTAGGTCTCTATCGAGTATATTAAACTTAATTGTGAGTGCCAGTTAGGTCAGAGGTCACTAGAAACTTTCTCGAATTCACAAGAAGGGATTAGTTTCTGACAACCGCATAAACATGACAACTTTGTTTCCCCAAGAATAAACGTATCTTCAGAGTCGTGGAAACAATAGATAGATATTTTACTCAGTCAATCGTGCATGCTTCGTTTCATTAGAGGTGCAGAGAAATAGAGAGACGGGCGTTTTCAATAAAAGAATTTAATGAACAGTCTTCTTTCTCATGCAAGGAAAGTGAACTGCTACAATCCTAATACAGGCTGCAAAGTACAATGCGTACAGCGTGAAGAGTATTATAAAATAATACTGTAAAAGCATTATATGGTTTCTAGACCATAGATGAATACATACGTAAATAACAAAGGCTAAAAGTACTCAACTGGTGCTACTAAAATACGCCCACCCCAATGTACCTAACCTAAGTCTAGTGCAAGGGAAGAAGTAAGTGTGGTGTAGCATAGGTTTAGTTTCTTTGCCAAGAATCCATCCAAGATTTCTCTTTAGTGTCTAATCATCTCCATACCTTAGTTTAGAATGAAGGAGGTCCGGTATCCCTGTCTCGGGACTCGATTTCCCAACTCCCCGCGAGGGGAGCTTGCAAACACTGGAGCTGGATTCTCAGCGAGAGAAAGGACAGCTTCTCGATCTGTGCGTCAGCTGGAGGGTCAGCTTCCTTCGGCACTTGCTGTAGCGAGATGCGTCGGGCAAGTAGATAGTCGAGCTGCTCCGAACCACCGTGTGTTTGCTTGAGCAAGTGAAGGCATATTTATACCGTGAAGGTGCCTAGTTTGATGTAAAGTAGGGCATAATAACGTCATCAAAGAACCCCAATGGAATGTTAGTTCTTTGAAAACTCCATGAGTTCTTGGACACATCAATATTCAAACAAGGGGATGTCCCTAACTGCTTAAGCCGATTTTTCAAGAAATCGCTGTGGCTTTTCGGAACGGGTGGAAGTAGCCTGTATTTGGACTGCATGGGCTGTGTCTAAATATGGGTATGATTTCTATGCCTATATTAGGGCAATGTGAATTGTACCTATATAAGGGCATGAATCTGGAAATTTCACTCGGATCTTAAAACGCCATACAACAACAGGAAGCGGCGCAACGGGATACTAAAGTTTGGACTGATTGAATTATTCACTCTGACTGTGATTCCCGCTACTTGACTGTTGGGCAAAACCAACATCCTGATCTTCTCACTGATTTTGCAGCCCGAGCTGGCCCAGTTTCTTATTAATTAAGGTCTAAATTATGCGGTGAGACTCCTTTTTGGCATACCAACAGCTATAGGATCTCCTTTTAAATCCCAGCAATTTTGCCCGACACACAAAGATTGATGTTTCTCCCTTGTGCATATTACGGCGATCCAGTGAGAAAAGAAAGTGGACGCTCTCATATTTGAAGTCTTTGTCCTGAAGATGACCCTAAAGGAACCCGTTGGTCGAAACGCAGCTGACGCCTAAAATGTGGCCTAATCAAGAGGACACAATTGCTATATTGTGTATTTTGTTATTCGGTGTTGTTTCATGTTTTTTTCTCTGCCACTGTTCAGTCTACACTTGTCAATGTTCACAATGTTATCATTGTTGTGTAACTGTATGAGCGCCCTTAATATTTTGTTTTTCCTTTGTGGTTTATTGAATCTATATTAAAAAACTATTTTATAAGATTATTTATGTATATGTTTCTTGTAAAATTAAGCCAGCAAAGCTTTTTTCTCTTTCTTGCACAATTTATTTCTCTTCTCACACTAATTGTTTTATAGTTTGTTATTTTAGTTCATGAACCACTGTTCGGAATACATCAGAAGAGATGCAGCACTAGGTCAGAGAGAAGGCGCCTTGCAGCGTCATTGCACATCCTTTCAAACTGTTTATTTATGCATGATGTTTTACAGAGGGAAGCCTGTGCCCAACAGTATTCATGAGCATGTACTAGGCTATATAGCTTGACAGGCACATGCGCACAATATCACCAGACAGAATAAAGGAAACCCTCACATAGTTACATTTTAGGGCGGCTATCAGTAGTAAGTACACTGAAAAGTGATACAGGAGACCATAGACCATGCTATGTTCTGCCGATGGTGCATGTTTTGGGGTGACGGCTAAAGTTGTTCATCAGCGTGGCTTTCACATTTCTTTAAGGTTGTAAAGGAAGTTGTATTTTATGACTAGATCTAATACACACCTGGTATGGAAGCAGGGAATCGAGATCTGTGCATGACCTCTATGAATGGGAAGACTAAGATGCGTGCATGTCTTTTCTTGGTGCGGGACTTGTGGTGTACCCATGACCTCTACAGATGCCCCTGCCTCAGGGTTGAACATGTATATTTTTCTTCCCTAGCAAAATGATTGGTAGGAGCGCAAAATGCAATGTGTTTTTCGGTAGTGTGTTTGCAGGAGGGAGGTCATAATATCCAGCAAAGAGTGTGTACATGACCAAGTCAGTGGGTGCTCTTGGCTATGTACCTGCTTCTTCAACTCATCGTTTTCATGCTGAACATACTGTAAAGGGCGGCCACATGATTTTTTCAAAGCCATGTTGTGAACCATGGTTAAATTAAATAATGTCATTGACGATGGGAAGCAAACTGTCTATTGGCAGACCGCTGAGCAGCACTCTTTTCACCTTGTCGCTAGGATAAATTATTGAGAAGCTTTTTTGGCAAAACAGTGATGTCATCAATCCGTGCTTAATTTGAACTTGGCTACTGCTCTAACGAAGTGCTAGAGCGCTAACATCGCTTGGGTCAGCATCTGCCCTGGTCCTTGAGAAGTGACTTAATAATATTAGTGCTGATTAATTCCGCCGGTGCAGCGGAACGGTGGAATCCAATAATAATCCTGCATTAAAAGAGTAACGCAGAATTACTGAATTCCTTCAATTCTGCCGACAGAATTCAAAATTTCACCCACTACTAATGTAACATAACCACCTTTTCAGTGAATTTCTGGTTTTTTTGATCATATTTAAATTTCAGCAGACCTCAAACCCCCTTGGACAATCTGCAGCCAACATGCTCCTTTTCATCATTTTTAGAAAATGCCAGATTATGAAGTGACCACCGTTTAGGCATTCGGAAACATCCCTTTTTCTATTACGGCTTGCACTGCGGCCCAGAAAAGGAATGCAGCACCAGCTGCAATAGAAAAAGGGATGTTTTTAAACATACATGCACTGTGTGCCAGGCACTGGTATACGGTGCATGGATGTTCGGGGAGCACCACTTGGGCCTCCCAGGACACAAGGTGGAGGCCCAAGTGGACAGGGGCACTGCTAGGGGTCCCCAAAGTCCCTTTCCAACAGCCTTTCTATGGCGATGGCACCACCATGAAACGTCTGTGGGAAATGGACATTGTAATTCCTATGGCAATGCCTTCGCAGTCCCTCCCCCCATTCTATGGATTACGGTCCAACCGGTGCTCCGACTGGCTAATTAAGCCTGTCAAGGGCGGCAGTCTGTCCCTCCAACCACTGTAGTCAGATCGACCGCATCATAATGCAGCGGTCGGACCGCTATCCTGGATGTCAGTGGGACTGCCACCAACGGTAGTTATAGTTAGGACCTAGTTTCCATAGGAAATCCACAACATTCTATTTGGAATAACTTTGGCGGTGGTCAATGAAACTTCACGAAATTCTCCAAGAAGATGGTCTGCTCCGCTCTGCTCCTTCCCTGAAAGTATGGGGGTGATTCCTGAAGTGGGGGCCGAGAAAAAAGGGGGTCCCAAAACGTGTTTCCCCCATGCAATTTTCCATAGGGATCTTTAAGACGGTCTACAGCCCGAACTGCTGAACGGAATTACACCAAATTTGGCAAAAAGGTAGAGTTTGGTTCGCAGATGACGCTTTTTGTTAAATGGTGTAAATCCGTGCAGTAGTTCCTGAGAAAATCAAAAGTAAAATCATAGATATATCTAGAGACAAAGTACCGTCCGAGGATTATACACGTACCCTCCCGAGCACTAGCTGCATGATAAATGGCTGTCAACACTCCAAACCAGGAAGTGTTGGCAGCCATCTTGTGCCTCCGTAGAACTGAGGCACAATAAAACAGAGAAAGAAATGTGAAAAACAAGAAAAGGGGGCAGGGTAGAAACCCCCTGACCCCCTAAGCCTGCTTGGGGGTCCCACAAGGACCCCCAAGGCCCAAATTTTTTATTTTTTTTTAAAACACGGATCGGGGAGGAGGCCACACCCCCTCCCTGCACCACTCTGCAAACGCGCCCCCTGGCTCGTTTGCAGAGGGGGAGGTAATTCCCCTTGAATAATGAGGGTCCCTGGTGGGCCAAGTAGCCTACCAGGAACCTCCAGTATGCTCCAGGGGGCTGTGTTGCAGAGAGGTGTAATGAGGCCACACCCCTTTTTGCACCTCTCTGCAACGCAGCCCCCTGGCGCATATTGGAGGTTCCTGGTGGGCTAGTTGGTCCCCAGGGACCCCCAGTATTCAAGGTGACTTAATCCCCTAATTTAGAACACGCCACAGGACACGTTTGCACAGTGGTGAAGGTAGGGGGCGGGGTTTGAGGTAACGGATTGCACCACTCTGCAAACGTGCCCCCTGGCGTGTTTGCAGAGGGGGAACTAATTCCCCTTGAATACTGGGGATCCCTGGGGCGGACTAGCCCACCAGGAACCTCCAGAATATGCCAGGGGGCTGCGTTGCAGAGACGTGTAAAGAGGCCACGCCCCTTTTTACACTTCTCTGCAACGCAGCCCCCTGGCGCATAGTGGAGGGACCTGGTGGGCTAGTTGGCCCCCAGGGACCCCCAGTATTCAAGGGGACTTAATCCCCCAATTTAGAACGCGCCACAGGACGCATTTGCACAGTGGTGAAGGTAGGGGGGGTTGAGGTGACGGATTGCACCACTCTGCAAACGCGCCCCTTGCCGCGTTTGCAGAGGGGGAACTAATTCCCCTTGAATACTGGGGGTCCCTGGGGGCGAACTAGCCCACCAGGAACCTCCAGTATACGCCAGCGGGCTGCGTTGCAGAGACGTGTAAAGAGGCCACGACCCTTTTTACACCTCTCTGCAACGCAGTCCCTTTGCGCATACTGGAGATTCCTGGTGGGCTAGTTGGCCCCCAGAGACCCCCAGTATTCAAGGGGACTTAATCCCCCAATTTAAAATGTGCCACAGGGCGCGTTTGCACAGTGGTAAAGGTAGGGGGCGGGGCTTGAGGTGACGGATTGAACCACTCTGCAAACGCGCCCCCTGGTGCGTTTGCAGAGGGGGAACTAATTCCCCTTAAATACTGGGTGTCCCTGGGGGTGAACTAGCCCACCAGGAACCTCCAGTATGCGCCAGGGGGCTGCGTTGCAGAGACGTGTAAAGAGGCCACTCCCCTTTTTACACCTCTCTGCAACGCAGCCGCCTGGCGCGTACTGGAGGTTCCTGGTGGGCTAGTTGGCCCCCAGGGACCCCCAGTATTCAAGGGGATTTAATCCCCCAACTTAGAAAGCGCCACGAGCGTGTTTGCACAGTGGTGAAGGTAGGGTGCGGGGATTGAGGTTATGTGTGTGAAAACACACCCTGTGGCGCGTTTTAAGTTGGGGAATTAATTCCTCTTCAATCCAGAGGTCCCCTAGGGGCCAACTAGCCCACCAGGTATCTCCAGTAAGCATCACGGAGCTGCGTTGCAGAGTGTTGTAAAAAGGGGCGTCGCCCCTGAACACCTCTCTGCAACGCAGCTCCCTGGCACATACTGGAGGTACCTGGTGGGCTAGTTGGCCCAAAGGGGACCTCAGGAATGAAGAGGAATTAATTCTCTAACTTAAAACGCTCCACAGGGCGTGTTTGCAGACATATCACCTCAGGCCACGCCGCCTTCCTTCATCAGTGTGCAAATGCGCCCCGTGGTGCGTTTTAAGTTGGGGAATTAATTCCCTTCCAATACTGAGGGTCACTGAGGGCCAAATAGCCCAACAGGTATCTCCAGTATGCGCCAGGGAGCTGCGTTGCAGAAAGGTGTTCAGAGGCCACGTCCCTTTTTATACCTCTCTGCAACACAGCTCTGTGGAGCTTACTGGAGGTACCTAGTGGGCTAGTTTGACCCTAGGGATCCTGAGGATTAAAGGGGACTTAATCTCTCAACTTAGAACGGTGAAAGGGAGCGTTTAGACCATGGGTACTCACAAACTTTCTCCCGGGGGCCAAATTGACAGTGTGGTTTGTTTCCGAGGGCCGCACCGGTGGGGGCGGTGTCAGTGGGGGAGGGGGCGGGCTAGATCAACAAAAAAACCAATGACCATGAGGTTGATCACAGGTCCCTGCAGCGGACGCCTTCTTCGACTGCGCCACCAAACCCGGCATACACACATCTATCTCCCTCCCTCGCTCCCTCTCTCCATCCATATCTCTCTCCCTCCCTCCCTCCCTCCCTCCCTGTCTGTCTCTCACTCCTTCTCTCTCGCTCCCTCTCTCTCTCACTCCCTCTCTCACTCCCTCTCTCTCTCACTCCCTCTCTCACTCCCTCTCTCCCTCACTCCCTCTCTCCCTCTCTTGATCCCTCTCTCTCTCCCTCCCTCTCTCCCTCCCTCCCTGTCTGTCTCTCTCACTCCCTCTCTCCCTCCCTCCCTCCCTCTGTCTCCCTCCCTCTAGCTGTCAGTCTGTCTCTCTTTCACTCCCTCCCACTCCCTCCCCCTCTCATTCCCCGCCCTCGCCCACACTCCCTCGCCCATACTCCCTCACCCACATTCCCTCTGTCGCCCTTACTCCCTCCGTCGCCCTCACTCCCTCCGTCGCCCTCACTCCCTCCGTCGCCCTCACACCCTCCGTCACCCTTACTCCCTCCGCCACCCTCACTCCCTCCCTCCATCGTCCTCCTCTGTCGCCGCCCTCCGTGTCCCTTTCTGTCTCCTTTTCTCTGTGTCCCTCTCCCTCCCTTCCCTCTCTCTCTCTCTCTCTCTCTCTCCCTCCCCCTCTCTCTCTCTGTCTCCCTCTCTTTCCATCCCTCCCTCTGTCTCTGTCCCTCGACCTCCCTCTGTCACCCTCTGTCATCTCACCCTGCCTGTGTGTCAGCCCCGGGTGAGACAGCTTCCTGACACACACAGCCGCACCCAAGCACTTCGCAGGTCGTTAAAGGCCATTTGCATGCTAATGAGGCTTTATTCCACCTCTTCTTAGGCCCCTGCAGCTCCACTCTGGCTAAGTGAGAATCGCCCGCCTCTGGCCCCCAAGGAGCAGCAGAGACTCTCAGAGTCGCGCTGCAGCAGACACTCTTTAAAAAAAAAAAAAAAAGACAGTGGTAGGATGTCTGCAAGGTCCGCGGGCCGCCAGGGAAGGCTTGCCGGGCCGCCCCTGGCCCGCGGGCCGTACTATGAGTACCCATGGTTTAGACCGTGGTGAAGGGAGGGGACGGGGCCTGACGTGATGTGTGCAAACACGCCCTGTGGCGCGTTTTAAGCTGGGGAAAAAATTCAACTTCAAACCTGAGGGACCATGGGGGCCAAGTACTCCTCCTGGTGCTTCCAGGAAGCGCCACTGCGCTGAGTTGTAGAAAGGTGGTGCATGCCGTGCCCCTTTTACATCTCTCTGCTACGCAGCTCTGTGGCGCTTACTGGTTGTAGTACGAATTCCGATTTACTCACCTGTTATCAGGAGAGACCTCAGTAATGCATCTTTAAGCACAGTACTGATCCTCAAAAGTAATTTTAACCATACTTACCAGTAACTTGAATTTCTTTCAATAGGCTAAAATTGACTGGTTTCACTTGGAAATTCTTGGAAAGTGTGGAGTTTTGGAACTTTAAAATATTCACCTAAAATCATCCGAACAATGAATGACGATTTACTCACCTGTTATCAGGAGAGAACCCAGTGCTGCATCTTTTATCCCAGCACTAACCCTGAAAAGTAATTCTAACCATACTTACCAGTAATTTGTATTTCCTTCCATAGGAATCCATCGTCTGGTTTTCACCAGAAAACTTTCTGTGTCTATTTTCACAAACTAAAAATATTCCTTAAAAATCGCCTGTATTACTTGAACACATTCTTTCAACTGTTTACAGTAGATGCACCAGTGCTGGATCCAGGATCCACCACTGAGTAAGAAAAAAAATGATAACACTACTTACCTGCTAAGTGAATTTCCTTCCATAGGGTAACATTGAGTGGTTTTACTTGGAAATTCTTCTAAGTGTGGAGCTTTGGAACTTAAAAAAATTCCTCTAAAATCAGCCGAACTACGAATTCCGATTTACTCACCTGTTATCAGGAGAGACCTCAGTGCTGCATCTTTCAGCCCACTACTGATCCTGAAAAGTAATTCTAACCGTACTTACAGTAACTTGAATTTCCTTCCATAGGATATCATTGCCTGCTATATATAATATATATAAATTAAAAATATATAAAATAAAATAAACAAATATTACAATTTCAATATTTAAAAAAAATTCAATTTATATTAAAAATATGTAATGTAATTTAAAAAATAAAATATCTAAAAATAAATAGTTTAAAACAATGTAGTTAATCAGTATAAAAAATATAACAATTAATACATTTAAAAATTATCATTTACAAAACCTTTGAAATTCACTGAAAAAACCATAGGTTTCAGCCACGCTATAGTTAGGAATTAGCATTTAAAAAACCTTAGAAATTCACTGAAAAAACCATAGGTTTCAGCCACGTTATAGTTAGGAATTAGCATTTAAAAAACCTTAGAAATTCACTGAAAAAAACACAGGTTTCACACATGTTATAGTTAGCTGGACATTTCACTCATACAAAACCTGTTGGTGAATGAGTGGATGTGTATGTAGATTTTGGAATTACTGAATACGTTGTTCTAACTGGTATTTGTATCTCCATTGTTTTGAACATTTTAGTTTCTATTTTTCAATGTGTGTATCAAAGGTTATATTAGGGTGAGAGGAGGTCTGCCACTCTTTCACAAGGATGATGTCATCAGTGATGTAATTTGAGATGTCATCAGTGATGTCATGATTGATGTCACTGACCATGTCATGAGTGATGTAATATGTGACGTCATCAGCAGTGGATTGCGGGTGCGCGAGTTATAGTTAGCTGAACTAACTATAACGGGGGAATTTCAATGGTTTTGTATGAGTGAAATGTCCAGCTAACTATAACATGTGTGAAACCTATGGTTTTTTCAGTGAATATATATATATATTCGCTAACAAGAACACGGTTAATGTGACATTATAGAAAGGTGTTGGAATGAGACATGAGCTAACATTAAAACATTTAAAAACAACTACAGTACACTATAACTTCGGTCTCCATCATACATTAGCCTTCAGGGAGGGCCTGCACCTACCACTGAGCAAATGCTCAGCCCATCTAATGATATCATATGTGCGGCCATAAGCAGTGCATGTTAGGCCCAGAAGTAATAGTTCAGACAATGCAAAGATCATATTCTAAATTGGACCAAAAACCAACACTTCACATGCAGTCACCTCCCCACATGCAGCCAAACCCTGCTGTGCATGACAGAGACATGTGAAGCGGGCTTGACCACAGGGCCTGTTCTTGGCTAGGCCTTGTGGCCTAACCCTGCATATGCTCAAACCCTGCTCTGCAAGTTGAAGGCCATTCACTTCAGGGACTGGCCTCAGAGCTGAGCTTTTGCTGTGTGTACCCAACCTCATTTCATTCTCCTTGTTATGTTTTTTCTTAAGTTCTTTCAGGTACTATGCTTTTCTGGCAGTACTTTCCCTGCAAGCTTGCAGCCCATAGCACAACAGTACTGTGTAAGTTTACTTAGTGAAGCTTGCATGGTAGCACAGTACCATAGAGTTGAAGCTTGCACAGTGTCTGCCATGGGCATACTGTTGTACCTCACAGAGCTGGACGTGCTGGGTCTCGTGAGTACTGCAGTATCCTCAACCCAGTGATTTTTTATTTTAATCACTAGGGAGGTCAGTTAAGCTCACTATTGCTTGGAGGTTAAGGTGTCCCTACCCTACCCCTTATTACCTTTAAAAAAAACTTTTTCAGTACACCAGGACCAAGACCCGAGTCATGTATTACTGCGCACAATGTCTTCTTGAGCTCTTGCAGCTGCCCAACTAGATCGCAAGGTACTGCAGTACCACAGCACTACGTTGACTGGCAGGAGAAAAGGCTCCATCAGCTGATGGGATGCCAGTATTCTTATAATTTTAAGTACCGCTTGACTCCCGCAGGACTCCCATGGAACATGACTGTCTAGATATCCTTACCTTTTCCAGGAGATTAACCCCTTCATGACCGGCCCAATCACCTTAATTGAATGCATTCTGATAGATTTTATATTGTGTTCTTATTCTTTAAAGGGCATACTTTTGCAGTTTATTACAGGTTCAGAAATTTCAGGAGACCACTTCCCTAACAGTATCGTTCTTAAGTTAACTTCAAATGATCCCTATCCTATTAGGAAGAGCCTACTGACCCAGAAATCATTGACCATGGATAGAACCAATGGTTTCTCTGTGAAATGGTCAAGGATAGATCCATTAACAATAACAAATAAGGTCATATCCAAGGCACTCCCATGGATAGATGTCTGTTTGGCGGAGGACTCTCCTCCTGAGCAAATTATATCCAGCTTCAGGGAGATCCTAAAATCTATTCAGGCTGAACTACATCGTAACCATAAAGTAGGTAACCACCCCGAGCCAAGATGGTTTGACTCGGCATGTCGAAAAGCGTTAACTGCCCTAAAAAAAGCATTACATAATCCAACTAGAGATAAGAACAGAGTAGCTAAACTAAGAACTGAGTATAAACAGGCCCAAATGAACTGTAAAAAGGACCATAAGAACAAATTGTGGGCAGCGCTACAGGAGAGCTGCCATAGCAAGGACAGCGCTCAGTTTTGGCAGGTAGTTAAATCTCCTTTCCTGGCTGAGGCAAATTCACACCAGCATTTGGATGTGGCCGTGACCGCAGATGAGTGGGTGACTCACTTTTCAAAAATCTTTAGTGACTCCCGCTCGATCTGTGCTGCACAGGCCAACTTAACAACTATTTCCTCAAAAAAAGAGGTATATCCAATAGATCTCCATTTTTCTCATGGCGAGGTCATAAGTGCTTTATCCTCCTCAAAAACTGGAAAAGCTCCTGGTCCTGATGGAGTTCCGCTTGACATATTCGTCACTAACATCGACCTATGGTCCCCAATTGTCACCCAGGTGATGGCGGCAGTTTTAAATACTGGCCTTCTGGACTCTTGGTCCTCCTCTATACTCCTCCCCATCTTCAAAAAGGGTGAAAGAAACAATCCTGCCTGCTACAGGCCCATTTCCCTCCTGGATTCACTGGGGAAGGTCGCCGGTCGCCTAATCCTGGAACGTCTCCAGGATTGGGCGACAGAGAAGAACATCATCACCGACCTCCAGTATGGTTTCCGGGAGGGACTGGGCACAGTGGAACAGGCCCTAAATTTAACCCTTTTAATAGGAAAGTATGTGGGAGCCAAGCGGGGTAATCTATTTTTGGTCTACGTCGACCTCAGCGCGGCGTTTGATTGTGTGATCCACGCCAAGCTGTGGTCCATTTTGGAGGAGTTCGGCGTTGATCCTCCGCTCATCAAGTTTCTGCGCGAGCTCTACTCTGACGCCTCGGCTTGCGTAAGATACGGGGTGGGCGGTGAATTAACATCCTCTTTTCCTATAACCCGAGGAGTCAGACAGGGCTGCATCCTGGCTCCCTTCTTGTTTAATCTATATACCAATGGCTTGGAAACAGCCATGTTAGAAGGGAGCCAGGATTTGCCTACCATCAACCATCGCCCTATTCCAGCACTACTTTATGCTGACGACTCCGTCATTGTTGCCAGAACCCTAGTACAGCTACAAAAACAGTTGGACAAATATTGTAATTTTATGCTTTTGTTAGGACTAAAAGTGAACAAGAGTAAGACTTTCGTCATGCACACGGGGCCTAAGATAAAAAATTCCAAACACCTAGTTATTGAGCAAATCAAGCTCGAGCGAGTAAGGGAATACCCCTACTTAGGTATCTTAATTGATGACCAACTAACCTGGAAAAGGGCGATGGTATGCAGAAAATTGCTCTACCAGAGAGCGACTTCTGCCCTTGTTTCTTTCCCCAGAAAACTGGGCAAACCAACTCCATCTGTGCTGCTTAAAATTTACCTAGCGAAATGTCATAGTATTGCAACATATGGAGCAGGTGTATGGGGCTACATAAATATTGATGACTTGCAAAAAATCCAAAATAGCTTTGCTAAATACCTATTGGCACTCCCACAGAGCGCCCCTATGTACGGTTGCCATATAGAGCTTGGCATTGACTATCTGGCAGACAATATTAAATGTCAACCAATTCTCTTATGGCACCGTATTTGGACAAAGCCACAATGTCATCTAACTCGTGCCCTGATCTCTGAATGTTTGGAATTGACATTCTGGGAAAGAATTCCATGGTTAAAGTATGTCGCCAATTTTTTAAAGGACCTGGAACTTACTCATTACTTTACTGAGCCATCTTCCATAACAGAGATAAGCAGAAAAGCTTTGAAATACCAATGTCTCAGCCATTTAAGAGAATTGCGTCTCTCTGGCGAAGTGGCTAAACAATCTAATGTTCAAGTACTGATGATCCAAGTGTCCCGAGGTATCCAGCCCTACCTCACATTTTATATATCAAACCATGAAAGATACCTACTAACAAGGTTCCGTTTTAACATGTTTTTTTGTTTGGTCACATTTCCAACAGTGTTAAATTGGTCTCATGACCTAGCAAAATGTCCCTGTGATCAGGTCTCCCCTCAAACGACTATTCATGTTGTGTTGTTTTGTCGTTACTATGATCAAGCGCGTAAACGTTGGATCATTCCACTGTTGCGCCAGATGGGTTTGAGGACCTGCCGCCCGGCATTCTTAGCACTGCAACATCTAGAAACACAATATGTGGCAAAGAATGTAGCGATGTTTCTGAAATCTTGCATAACATCCCGTAAAGCTATAGGAACAACCTCAAACTGAATTTTTGATTAACTGTATTAATTTTTTATACATGGAATTAATTGTATTATTTTTGTATATGGATTCAAAAGATTAATCTTTTAAAAAAATGTTTTAACTTGTTATGTAATAACGTGATTTTATGATGATGTATATAACTCTATGATGTACTTTTTATGATTATCAAAATGAATAATCGAATAAAAGATTTGAACCGAACCGAACCGAATGCATTCTCCTCCAAAACTACTTAACAAATTTACAGACATCTTTTCTGTATCAAAGAGAAAAGTGTTCTATAGAAATTTATATAGGAAGTCACTGTTTTGGACTCCCCCCCTTCATAGATCAGCACATACCTTTCCATGAAGGGGCTTAAGTGAGTGAACTTTTTTTAAAGTTTTCATGCAGGTTTGTCAAATGGCACCAAAGGGGCACAATCACAAAAGGAAATGTTGTTAAGAATGTTTGTTAGAATCTTAATAGTAAAAAGCCACTGAATAGGAGACTGTTTGTCTGCTTCTTACAAATGAGTAAATCTGTACCAGTAAGTTTGTCTCCTATATTTGGGGATAGGTTTATGAAGTTTGGGAATTCATAAGATTGTGCAAGAGTATCTTGTAAAGCTTTATCAGCCACAGATTTCTCCGGCGACTCCTTCAAATGCTTTGTGAATACCCTGTACTATTTACAACATTTAGGCCAAGGCATTTGTGCATGTGTATATGTACAGTTTCCCCTTCAAAAATACCATTACATTAGTGCAATTACACTTCTTAATATTTTACTATTTTTCTCCATGCTGAATTCCCTTCCCCTACACCATAATTTGGGGTGATTGCTTCCATTCCCACAATGGAAAATAATTAGTCATGTCCTAAAAAGGTTTAGATCTGCAACCATTTTCTGGATGGAGATGGGTTAAGAAAACGTTTGTGAATACCCACAGAAGAGTAGTTTTGGGGTATGACTTAGGGGCAGATTACGATGTCGGTCAGAAACTTTCCGCCCAACACCGACTTGGGATCTGGACTGACCAAATTGCAGTTGGCGGTTCTGCCTGCCCGATTATGATGCGACTGAACACTGTTCGACCGGATTCCCATTGTTTTCTTTGGGGGCCTGTGCTCCGCCCGACAACACAGGTTCCTATGGCTAAATGGTGTGTGTGTGTAAAACCCTGCACCCTGTGGCCTGCACCCCTTAGGTACCCCCCTCGGCCCCCAACCGTAGGCCACAGGATTAAGGGGACCCTGCTAGGAGCCCCCAAAGTCACTTTCCGACAGCCTTTTCATGTCAGACAGGCCGACGTGGAAAGGCTGTTGGAAATCGACATCGTAATCCCAGTGTCGGAAACGCTGTCCATTGGGGTGTACAATGTGGTTCCGGTCGTCACCAATCCTCCGAGAGCCAGTCAGAACTGTTTCGGAATGACTGCGTGTTTTACCTCCTACCACGAACATCTTAATCAGTCGGGCAGATTGTAAACCGACCGAGTCGGTCGGAAGGGCTCTGACACGGTCAGGGAGATTTCGACTGTTGGGAGGAGGCTTCCGCCCAACATCATAATCAGTCTCTAAATGTTCATGGTATTCTCACAAGAAGCATCCACTCCTATCCTCCTAAATGGGATAATTTAAAATAGTAAAACTATACAAAAATATAAATTAAATGTAAAAATGTCTAAATAATAGTACATATTTTTTTGATTAATAACCTATTTTAAATGTAACTCATTATTTAACATGACATTAAAATATAATTACATTCATTATATTTAATTCTATGCATCACTGTAAATAACGCATATTATAGTTTTTCTTCTTCAGGTGGGAACTTATTTTTGAAGTTAAACTTCAGAAAAATATTCTTCAATATTTTAATATATTTCCATTAATTAAAGCTTGACTTCAGAATTAATGTAATAGTGCTGTAGTGGTTTTCTAAGTTGCTTTACATTTAAAGTAAATACATGGAATGAATTTACATTAATACCTAACATAAACATATGTTTATTATTACTTCTTGAGTTAAATAGTGTATAATTGTTTTCTATATAGTTTTCTACCACAGCTGCAGAGTCTCCCTTTAATATAGTATAGCGACATTTATAAAAAAAATGTCTGATTAAACTCATTGGCATGTTTAACTTTCTCTAACTCACCTGTAAAGGTTAATATGAACCCCGCAAGGACCAGTTTCATAATAATCATAGGTGAAACACTGAGGTTCTGCTTACTTTCATGTTTTCTTAGTAACAGTTCCCATGTTGTGGTTTCTAGCTAGGCTTATGGTGTCAGCTATCTATTGATGATGCACAAAATGTGTTAACAATTGTGTTTCTGTACAATGGTCTAATAACAAGCAAGAGACTCAATGTTTGCAACATTTTACTAATTAGTGAAAATCAAATTTGATCAAGAAGTTAGATTAATACAGAGAGCACAACAATGTCTTTTGGAATTTTGGAATTTTGTTCCTATCAGAAAAGTGTTAAGTGTCAGAAGTTAGTGCTCAGCCTATATCATAATTGTACTATTAGAGTCCCAACTCATGTGGCCCACATTCAGCAAAAGAAGATAATATGAATATGGAACCTAACAGTATATGTGTGAATGTAGAATAGAAATCTGGAAGCTGTTCCATATAAGGGAGACAGGTGCTCCTACTCCTCATACACATGACACATGAGTAAGGGGCTTTTGAATAAGGCCTTGCTTTGGGCAAACTTGTATTTAATTTTCTTGGGTCAACAAACAGGCGATCAGTTTGAGTAGGTTTCTTGTTCATGGGAGTCAGCTTTGCCTGATTAGATTGTGTAAACTGGCGGACATGCTGAAGGAGCACTGCAAGTGTCAACTTGGCCATCTTCAAATAGTGTTTAAAGCTGTTGCCATAAAACAAAGCGAGTACTGCAAATGGTTGGTGGGAACTATTTAGTGATAGGTTTATGAGACAACACTAATCACATGAATGACTGAAAATGTCCTTACGAAATTGTGGAAGTATTCTTATGCTGCCAGTGAAATGACTGAATCCTACTTCTTCGTGAATGTCCAGAGTGAAATATATTCTCTGTTTGGAAAGCTGCCCCAACATAATCTACAAGACGTCAATTAATGTGGTCATCTTGGAGACGATCATAAGACAGCTAGAATTATATTTTGGCCACATAGCTTGCTTCATAAAGTGGCTGAAATGCTTGTTTCCTACTGCTTTCTGTGGCCTGGTACTCTGAAACTGTTGCTGACTGTATCAGTGCTGAGCATTACCCTGGGGTGCTTGAATCCCGTGGGATCATGAGGAAGCTGCAAACTCTTCTGTGTGATGCCTCCTCCTAATATCTGGAAGCTGTTCCATATAAGGGAGACAGGTGCTCCTACTCCTCATACACATGACACATGAGTAAGGGGCTTTTGAATAAGGCCTTGCTTTGGGCAAACTTGTATTTCATTTTCTGGGGTCAACAAACAGGCGATCAGTTTGAGTAGGTTTCTTGTTCATGGGAGTCAGCTTTGCCTGATTAGAGTGTGTAAACTGGCGGACATGCTGAAGGAGCTCTGCAAGTGTCACCTTGGCCATCTTGAAATAGTGTTTAAAGCTGTTGCCATAAAACAAAGCGAGTACTGCAAATGGTTGGTGGGAACTATTTAGTGATAGGTTTATGAGACAACACTAATCACATGAATGACTGAAAATGTCCTTACGAAATTGAGGAAGTATTCTTATGCTGCCAGTGAAATGACTGAATCCTACTTCTTCGTGAATGTCCAGAGTGAAATATATTCTCTGTTTGGAAAGCTGCCCCAACATAATCTACAAGACGTCAATTAATGTGGTCATCTTGGAGACGATCATAAGACAGCTAGAATTATATTTTGGCCACATAGCTTGTTTCATAAAGTGGCTGAAATGCTTGTTTCCTACTGCTTTCTGTGGCCTGGTACTCTGAAACTGTTGCTGACTGTATCAGTGCTGAGCATTACCCTGGGGTGCTTGAATCCCGTGGGATCATGAGGAAGCTGCAAACTCTTCTGTGTGATGCCTCCTCCTAATATCTTCAAGAACGAGTCATCACTTCTGTAATGTAGCTAAACAGTGATTGTTCCCAAGCTAATAAGGGGAAGAGGAATGGGACAAGAGAGAGAGGATGTGTCAATTCTGGAATGTCAAGAGCTGTCTTTTTTCAAATCTTTCCCCGAGTCCTCTTCCCACTGGTTCTACTGGGCCTTTTCTTGGCCCTGCTGTCTGAAGTAAATATCTTGATTAATTGTTGGTGTTCGGAAAGATTTAATTCATATTTATACTTTCAAACATATACACTTTGAACTTCACGTTACATTCTCTCTATCCTACTATGGGTATGTGGCTGTGCAATGATTCTTCAGGTAGTAATCCAATGCAAGTTACTTTCTTGACTTTGTACCTGTGTTTGTGCACACCCTAGGATCTTGGATCACCTCTACTCTGTATCAATAATCAGTGATTTTCCTAAAATGCAACTAAATTAATTCACTTTGCCAAGAAACCTTTTCTCTTCAAATGCTATAGCTAATCTTTAGTCATATCCAAAAGTCTCTCCTCACAGGAAGAAAACATCATGGTGTGCCAATTGGAATAGCTTAGGCGATCCGGAATACAACATGTACATGATCCTTACGGTTGTTTACTTTAATTTTTTATTCTAGTGAATTCAAGAGATCTGTGACACATACCAACAGGAAGCTGCCTTTTGGGACAAATGAGAGGAACAGGAAAAACCTGCAGACCTTGGCCGAAACCATGAGACCAACACGAGCAACAAGGATGTCCTTTGAGAAAGGAATCCTGAATAGTAAGCATGGTTCTGAGCTTGGGTGTGGCTTAAATAGCAAACCAATCCTAAGATGGCCACTGTTCTTGCAAGATGTTCTTAAATATCAGAAGAATAAGATAAAAACATTCAGACACATTTAGCCGCGGCCCATGCAGGTAAGAGCGGTGGGGCCTGGTGGGGGGATTTCGACAGACGATGACGAGGGAAATTATTTATTTCATTTTCCCTCGTCATCGTCCACCCGGCCCTATCGCCCCACTCTCTTACCTGCATGGGCCGTGGCTGGGCACATGAGATGATCTTATTCAAGTATCGGAGAGCATTCTTCTGTATGCAATATTGGAAGGGCTAAAAGCTGATTAATGAAAAAAAGCTCAGGGAGCATAATGGGCATTATCTCAGAATGATTTAGAGACTAGTAAGTAATGAGGACATTATAATTCTGAGGTGCATTCCTGACCGAATGTTTAGGAGTTGCAGAAGAAACTAGGATATTCACCCTTTTGTGAAGCTGAAACATAGACATTTTCTGACTCCCATAGGACAGAGACAATTTGCTAAGTAGGGGTGGGCATAACTAGTGTAATTCCCTGTAGCACAATCATGCGGAATTACCAAAGAATTCTGTGAGATTATGCTGGAATTACTTGTGAAAAGTAATTCTGCATTTAGCACTATTTCTTAGCCCAAAAATGCATTTTGGTCTAAGCATTAAATGCAACAGAACATGAAGAGCAATCGCGAGCAGCTGCTCATATTCGCTAAACGTACTCTTGGGGTAGGATTTTCCCACAACTTACTACCAACATTTAGTGCCATTTTCTTACCGCTGAATGCACCCTCACATCCAAAATGGACACGAGGATGCATGTTGCTCTAAGAACCAGTGCTCAATGCAGAAGAACATAATTAGCTCTAGCTGTATCATTTTCTCTACCAAATTACACCTAATTACCCGAGCAGAAGAAATTGCATACTTATCTACAATTCTGCGAGAAACAGTAATGTGGATTTTCCAAAATTACTGTAATTACTCTGTCATAATTGAAATTCTGACCAGGCATATTGCTAAGGCTATGTGACAAAGGTGCACTCTCAGCAGGCAAGATTTTCCACATACTCTTTCGCTAAGTTTTCTAGTGTAAAGTTTGAGGCTCATTTTAGACCATGGGAATCAGATTTACAACCTTGTGGGGTCATGTCTGAGCAAAGCTCCCAATTGTGACCTGTCAAGTTAATGCAAGCTCTGAAACAGAGACTAAGTCCTAATGTGACATGCAAAAATGGGAAATGGTGTCAAAGCAATCCTTGTGGTGAAATACTCTTGGTGGCTAGAATTTTAGTCTTTATCTCACTCAGAGCTTTCAACGGGAAGTTCAAGGCTTCAGCGGGATCAATGGAATCAATGCATTCAACATTGTGAACACGTTAGCCACAGCATCCTACTTGTCCAGCTACATATTATTGAATTATGGAAAAAAGAGACTAAGGGGCAGATGTATCAACATCGAGATTTACGAATCTCAAATAGCGATTTTCTAGAAATCGCTATTTGAGATTTGCAAATTGGTATGTATTGAGAAAATCGATTTTTTGTTTGCGATTTCTTAACCCCTTCGCTGCTAGGCTTTTTCCCCTCCTGTGCTAAGCCTTTTTTTGGTGATTTGGGGTAGTGCCCGCTTAGGCCCCTGTAACCTTTTGACCACATAAGGTATCAACGCCAAATTTACGTCCTTTTCTTCCAACATCATGAGGATTCTAAAGGTGCCCAGGGTTTATGGATTCCCTTGGAGGGGTCCCAGAAATTAAGCAAAATACAGTTAAAAAAAAAAAAAATCAGAAAAATGGGCTGCAAATGAAAGCCTCTGGGTTTTTCCCTGCAAATGTTATAAAAAAAGGGTTTGTGGGGCTGAAATTTCCATTTTCTCAGCTTTTAGGGAATGACTGTATTTTGTCAGAGAACCAACATTTTTCACACAGTTTTGGCATTTTTCTGGGACATAGCCTATTTTTGCTATTTTTAGAGCTTTCATCCTCCTTCCAGTGAATGGTAGAAATGAGTTTGAAAGCAATAATGGATCCTGGAAAGCTATACATTTTCAAAATGTAGATGAAATTCTGAATTCAGAAAGGGGTCATTTGTCTAAATCCATGAAGGTTTCTTTATGGAAACTAACAGTTAAATAGTGGAATAATTGAAAATTAGTTGAAAAAAACAGCCTTTTGTTTCAACGTTTTCACCTGTAACTTCTTGTAATCTTGACAGCTCTTTGAAAGCAATATACAGATACATCCGTTTGACATTCCTGGTTGTGGGGATATATAGGACATGTAGTTACACCAAGAACCCGACGAACCCAGAGCCAAAAACTGAGCAGCAACTTGCAATGGTATTTTATTATTTACCGGGTATAGAGCACTTATTCTTGGAAAATGTATACATGAAAAATAGGTTTGAAAGACACCTATGTATTTCTGAATTGGGTACAAATTATAGAGTTTAGAAACAGTATATGTTTGCACATTTTCAAAATTGGGAACACTCATACTAGCATGAGAATTATTGGTCATTTTTCAAAATGATTATTTTTTTACACAATGTCTTTCATTGGGAAGGGAGAAATGCATGAAAACTCAATAGGTAATAACAGTTGATTTACAAGTCTGAATTACCCTAAGTCTCCCGATAAAAACGGTACCTCACTTGTGTGGGTCGGCCTTGTGCCTGCAACAGGAAACGGCGCAAAATGCAACGTGGTCACACCTCAATTTTGCAGTTAAAAATGGACCCTTTTATGGCAAAGTGCCTAGCTGTAGTTTTTGCACCCTAGCTCTGCCTGCACCTGGGGAACCTAGCAAACCTATAAATTTTTTAGAACTAGACACCCAGGGGAATTCAGGATGGGGTGACTCGACTAGCTCCCACCAGGTTCTGTTACCCTGAATCCCTTCCAAAACTAAAAAATTGACAAAAAAAACGCTTTTTCTTCTTATTTCTGTCATGGAAAGTTCTGGAATCTGCGTGGATCAACATATTTCCACCCTCAGCATTCCCCCAGGTCTCCCCAAAAAAATGGTACCTCACTTGCCTGGGTCTGCAGAGTGCCTGCGACAGAAAACAGCGCAAAACGCAATGTTGTCGCACCTCAATTTCGCAGTGAAAACTGGCCCTTTTTTTGGCAAAGTGCCTACCTTTCGTTTTTGAACCCTAGCTCTGCCTGCACCTAGGGAAACCTAGCAAACCTATAAATTTTTGAAAACTAGACACCCAGGGAAATTCAGGATGGGTGACTTGACTGCCTCCCACTAGGTTCTGTTACCCAGAATCCCTTGCAAAGCTAAAAAATTGAAAAAAAAACATTTTTCTCACATTTCTGTGGTGGAAAGTTCTGGAATCTGCGTGGATCAACAAATTTCCACCCACCCAGCGTTCCCCCAGGTCTCCCAAAAAAAATGGTACCTCACTTGCCTGGGTCTGCCTAGTGCCTGCGACAGGAAACAGCGCAAAACACAATGTGGTCGCACCACAATTTCGCAGTGAAAACTGGCCCTTTTTTGGCAAAGTGCCTACCTTTCATTTTTTAACCCTAGCTCTGCCGGCACCTGGGGAACCTAGCAAACCTATACATTTTAGAAAACTAGACACCCAGGGGAATTTAGGATGTGGTGACTCGACTAGCTCCCACCAGGTTCTATTACCCAGAATCCCTTGCAAAGCTAAAAAATTGACAAAAAAACGCTTTTTCTTCACATTTCTGTCGTGGAAAGTTCTGGAATCTGCGTGGATCAACAACTTTCCACCCTCAGCATTCCCCCAGGGCTCCCCCAAAAAATGGTACCTCACTTGCCTGGGTCTGCAGAGTGCCTGCGACAGGAAACAGCGCAAAACGCAACGTGGTCGCACCTCAATTTCGCAGTGAAAACTGGCCCTTTTTTGGCAAAGTGCCTACCTTTCGTTTTTGAACCCTAGCTCTGCCGGCACCTAGGGAAACCTAGCAAACCTATACATTTTCGAAGACTAGACACCCAGGGGAATTTGGGATGGGGTGACTCGGCTGCCTCTCACCAGGTTCTGTTACCCAGAATCCCTTGCAAAGCTAAAAAATTAACAAAAAAAGCATTTTTCTCACATTACTGTGGTGGAAAGTTCTGGAATCTGCGTGGATCAACACATTTCCACCCACCCAGCGTTCCCCCAGGTCTCCTAAAAAAAATGGTACCTCACTTGCCTGGGTCTGCCTAGTGCCTGCGACAGGAAACAGCGCAAAACGCAACGTGGTCGCACCTCAATTTCGCAGTGAAAACTGGCCCTTTTTTGGCAAAGTGCCTACCTTTTGTTTTTTGAACCCTAGCTCTGCAGGCACCTAGGGAAACCTAGCAAACCTATACATTTTTGAACATTAGACACCCAGGGGAATTCAGGATGGGGTAACTCAACTGCCTCACACCAGGTTCTGTTACCCAGAATCCCTTGCGAAGCTAAAAAATTGACAAAGAAAACACATTTTCCTCACATTTCTGTGGTGGAAAGTTCTTGAATCTGCGTGGATCAACACATTTCCACCCACCCAGCGCTCTCCCAGGTCTCCCGAAAAAAATGGTTCCTCACTTGCCTGGGTCTGCCTAGTGCCTGCGACAGGAAACAGCGCAAAACGCAACATGGTCGCACCTCAATTTCGTAGTGAAAACTGGCCCTTTTTTGGCAAAGTGCCTACCTTTCGTTTTTGAACCCTAGCTCTGCTGGCACCTAGGGAAAACTAGTAAACCTATACATTTTTGAAAACTAGACACCCAGGGGAATTCAGGATGGGGTGACTCGACTGCCTCCCACCAGGTTCTGTTACCCAGAATCCCTTGCAAATCTAAAAAAATTAGAAAAAAAACGCATTTTCCTCACATTTCTGTGGTGAAAAGTTCTGGAATCTGCGTGGATCAACAAATTTCCACCCACCCAGCGTTCCCCCAGGTCTCCCGAAAAAAATGGTACCTCACTTGCCTGGGTCTGCATAGTGCCTGGGACAGGAAATAGCGCAAAACGCAATGTGGTCGCACCTCAATTTCGCAGTGAAAACTGGCCCTTTTTTGGCAAAGTGCCTACCTTTTGTTTTTGAACCCTAGCTCTGCCGGCACCTAGGGAAACATAGCAAACCTATACATTTTGAAAACTAGACACCCAGGTAAATTCAGGATGGGGTGACTCGACTGCCTCCAACCAGGTTCTCTTACCGAGAATCCCTTGCAAAGCTAAAAAAAATTAGAAAAAGAAACGCATTTTCCTCACATTTCTGTGGTGAAAAGTTCTGGAATCTGCGTGGATCAACAAATTTCTACCCACTCAGCGTTCCCCCAGGTCTCCCGAAATAAATGGTAGCTCAATTGCGTGGGTAGGCATAGTGGCTGCAACAGGAAAAGGCCCAAATCGTACGGTGAAGACTTAAAAATAACCTATAGCAAAACTACCTTATTTTTGGGTGGGGGACCTGAGTTTTGGGCCCGGGGCTAGGCGGCAAACTTGGGAAACTACTAAACCCAAACAGTTCTGAAAACTAGACACCTGGGGAATCCAGGGAGGTATGGCATGCGTGGGTCCGTCAACGTTTTCCTACCCAGAATTCCCTGCAAACCTTAGATAAAGGTAAAAAAACACTTTTCCATACATTTTGCGTGGGATCTCCGTGCCGGCACAAATGTCCTACCACCCAGCGTTCCCCTTGTTCTTCTGAGTAAAATGATACCTCACTTTTGCGGGTGTCCAAAGCAGAACAGGCTAAAAACCCAGGCGACCCCCCTTGCAAAAGTTGGTGGTTTTGACATAGACAACTTCAAAACTGCCTATGTCAAAACCACCAGCTTTTGCAAGGGGGGTTACCTGGGTTTTTGGCCCCGTGCTAGACGGCCATATAGGGAAACCTACCAAACCCTCACATTTCTGAAAAGTAGAAACTCCGGGGCTTCCAAGGAGTTATGGCTTGCGTGGATCCTCCAACGTTCCTTTACCCAGAATCCCTTGCAAACCTCAATTTTTGCTGAAATAATCAGATTTTTCACACATTTCTGTGTGGGAAAGTGTGGCATCACTGGACTCACAGAAATTTCCTCCCACCCAGCGTTCCCCCAGGTCTCCCGATAAAAATGGTACCTCACCTGCATGGGTAGGCATAGTGGCTGCAACAGGAAAAGGGCTAAATCGTACGGTGGAGACTTAAAAATTACCTTTAGCAAAACTACCTTATTTTTTGCCTGAGTTTTTGGCCCGGGGCTCGGCGGCCATCTTTGGAAACTACCAAACTTTTCCATACATTTTTGCGTGGAATCTCCGTGCCGGCACAAATATCCTACCACCCAGCGTCCCCCCTGTTCTCCCGAGTAAACTGATATCTCACTTGTGTGGGTGGGCCAAAGGCCTGTGACTAGGATGACCCCAAAACAGTAGAATTCTCTGTGCTTTATTTGTCAATCCAGAACGCTACAATTTCTTAAAAATACATTTTTAGCCTGTTCTGCTTTGGACACCCACAAAAGTGAGGTATCCTTTTACTCGAGAGAACAAGGGGAATGCTGGGTGGTAGGACATTTGTGCCGGCACGGAGAACCCACACAAAAATGTATGGAAAAGTGGGGTTTTTTACCTAATTTTAAGGTTTCCAGGGAATTCTGGGTAGGAAAACGTTGGGGGACCAACGCATGCCATACCTCCCTGGACTCCTCCGGGTGTCTAGTTTTCAAAACTGTTTGTGTTTGGTAGTTTCCCAAGTTGGCCGCCGAGCTCCGGGCCAAAAACTCAGGTGACCCCCCCAAAACAAGGTAGTTTTGCTATAGATAATACTTAAGTCTCCATCGTACAATTTGGGCCATTTCCTGTTGCAGCCACTATGCCTACCCACACAAGTGAGGTACCATTTTTATCGGGAGACCTGGGGGAACGCTGGGTGGGTGGAAATTTTTGTGAGCCCAGTGATACCACAATTTTACACACAAAAATGTTTGGAAAAATAAAATGTCAGCTACATTTAAAGTTTGCTAGGGATTCTGAGAAAAGGAACGTTGGAGGATCCATGCAAGCCATACCCCCTTGAAAGCCCCCGGGTGTCTACTTTGCAAAAATGTGTGGGTTTGCTAGGTTTCCCTAGATGGCAACCGAGGAAGGAGAGAAAACCCATGTGACCCCCCTTGCTAAACCAATTAGTTTTGACAAAATTAGTTGTTTACTTGTGCAGCGTGACAATTTGTGCGCAAAAATGCTAGGAAAATATGACGGACATTGTGAGTTTTGCAGGATATTGTGGATAAAATTAATTGTTAGATTTCACCAGAAAGACATCTCCATGTAGTCCCATGGGTTTTCAACAACATCTACAATTGGCAGGTTATTCGTAGGCCGAATGTACACCTTGGCAGAAGACTAAAAAAAACAAGATCCCTGCACAGCCATCTATTCCTCAAACACACACACATACTGGTTGGATTTGGCACGAGGGCAAGTGATGGTTCAGTATACATAATTTTATTAACAGATTTCACAAAAATGAAATGCACTGTCAATTACATGGACAAAAAACTGAACCAATGACTCGCAGCTCGTGAGCTGTAAAGCCACTTCAAGGCACCAACCGCTTTACAGGCCATTCACACACCTTTCATACCTGACACACAGAAGACCATTCACACCACCAGGCACAAAAGCAACACATCACAACATTTACAAAAAAGTGACAAGGTGCGTCCTGCTTCAAAAAAAAGAAAACTACACAGACATCAAGTTCTCAAACACACACACATACTGGTTGGATTTGGCAAGAGGGTGAGTGATGGTTCAGTATATACCATTGTATTAGCGAGTGATTTCACAAAAAAAGGAAATACACTGTTAATAATGGAAAGGACGAGAAACTGAACCATTGACTCACAGCTCGTGAGCTGTAAAGCCACGACAAGGCAACAACCTCTTTACAGGCCATTCATACACCTTTCATACATGTGACACATACAAAACATTCACACCGCCAGCCGCGGACCCATCACTTTACTACACTTCCACCAGCAGACAACGCCAATCAAGGGCCCATCACTTTCACACGTCCACATTCCTGACACAGCAACTACACAAACTCATGGATTGCATGGAGTGGCGCACAGCTAGCACTGTGTGTAGTAACCAGCATTAAGTCACTTCCCACACACCGCCAGCCGAGCACCAGTCCACGCACACCACCAGTCAAGCACCAGACCACGCACACCGCCAGCCAAGCACCAGTCCACACACACACCGTCAGGAAAGCACCAGTCCACGGACACTGCCAGCCAATCACCAGTCCAGGCACACCACCAGCCAAGCACCAATCCAAACACACCACCAGGCAAGCGCAAGACCACGCACACCGCCAACCAAACACCAGACCACGCACACCACCAGCCAAGCACCAGTCCACACACACCGCCAAGACAGCACCACTCCACACACACCGCCAGCCTAGCACCAGTCGAGGCACACCACCAGCCAAGCACCAATCCAAACACACCACCAGGCAAGCGCAAGACCACGCACACCGCCAACCAAACACCAGACCACACACACCACCAGCCAAGCACCAGTCCATACACACCACCAGGCAAGCACCACTCCACACACACCGCCCGCCAAGTACCAGCCCAGGCACAACACCAGCCAAGCACCAATCTCAACACACCACCAGGCAAGGGCAAGACCACGCACACCGCCAACCAAGCACGAGACCACGCACACCGCCAGCCAAGCACCAGTCCACAGACACCACCAGCCAAGCACCAGTCCACAGACACCGCCAGCCAAGCACCAGTCCACAGACACTGTCAGACAATGGACACTACACGCAAACCAACATCATACTTTAGTTTTTTTTTAAATACAAATAAAAAACAAAAACAAATTGCAAATTGATACAAATGTGCTAACACAACAACTAAATCTAAATACACTACACAAATGCCAACTTTGAAACTGAACAATAAGTTATAAAGAATAGAGACCAGCCAGTTCATTTTACCACTCATGGATGCTCCCAACAAATATTTTGCGTGTGGTACATTCTAAAACAAGCAGGTACACAGAGCCCAGGGTTAGAAGGACACTCGGGGCAGTACATACGAACCTCCTTCCGCAAACCTCTTCGCCAACAGACTCTACATTTCCGACTTGGGAAGTCTTTTGAGGTTGTAGGAGGAATTTGATCAGGAAAGTAGCGATCTACCAATCTGGCAACATCCTCCACCACTCCAACTCTAAGAACACTTGCCTGTTCCACTAAAACAAGGCTGCCTATTACAGACTCCTGAAACTTTACAAAAGTCATCTTTGATTGAGGACAAGATTGCTGGAACACAGCAAAAGCATTAAAGGTTGCCAAGTGGAAAAGATGGATAGCCAACTTCTTGTACCAAATGTAAGCCTTACGAAGAGCAGCATACGGTTCCAATCTCTGATCTACTCTGTTAACACCACCCATGTGCCTATTATAGTCTAAAATGCACACAGGTTTGCGGGCTTCTGCAATCTGACCCCAAACAGTCACCGGTTCAGTGCTTTCATCATGTATGGAAGTCAACATGTAGACATCTCCTGTCTGAAAACTTCACAGCTAGAAGCTCCTCACAACGCAATGCACTGCACTGTCCCCGAGCAAGCTTTTGACAAACAGTGTTCTTTTGGGAAACCTTTACGGTTAGAGTGGATTGTGCCACAAGCAACAGTGTCCACTTTGGCCAATTCCCTGAACAACCGCACACCAGTGTAGAAGTTATCTACATATAAATGATGGCCTTTGTTAAAAAATCCTCGACCAAGTTCCCACACAATTTTCTCAGTCACTCCAAAAGTCGACAGACAACCAGGGGGGTTAATCCTGGATTCCTTACCGGTGTACACCCTGAAATTAGAGACATATCCAGTCCGACTGTCACACAGCATATAAAGCTTAATTCCATAGCGTGCCCTCTTACTAGTAATGTATTGCTTAAATACCAAGCGGCCCTTGAACAACACCAAAGACTCATCCACTGACATTTCTTTCCCAGGAGCAAAGATCGCAGGAAATCAATCAACAAAATGATCAATGACAGGCCGAATCTTAAAAAGACGATCACAATCAGGGTGATCTTGTGGCAAAGCTAAACCATTGTCAACAAAATGTATCATCAGAAGCAAATACCTATCACGACTCATGACTGCCGGAAATATAGCTGTTGCCATCAAGGGACTAGTAGACCAATATGAAGCCATTGATGGTTTCCTAAGCAAGCCCATCAAAAAAGTTAAACCCAAAAACCTTTTCATCTCCTCCAAATTTGTGGGAGTCCACCGGGTAGCTCTAGCGTGGGGCTTAAGGCTGGCACTGTTCTCCCTCAAAAACTGTTCTGCATACAAATTAGTCTGCTCTACAATCTCTGCCAAAAACACATCATCCATAAACAACTTGAAAAAATCAATTGCCAAAAAGTTTTCAGTGTTCACCCTACACCCTGGAACACCAGTAAATTCAGGCAATGCCGGCTGCACCATGCCTGAGGCAACCCAGAGGTCAGAACTTTTAATGACAAGTCTTGCAGCCTCAGGCTGCCGCCCAGCTGCCTCTTGTCTCACTACACCAACTGGAAGTCTAGCAGCCCCAGGCTGCAGTCCAGATGCCTCTTGCTGCACTATCGGCACAGCAATGTCCTCCGCAACCACAGGCACTTCATCTACACCAAAAGTAGCTTCATCAGCTCTCAGAGTATCTTCATCATCAGATGAAGCCATGTGTAGAGAAAACTCACTACCTGAATCTTCACCTTCCACCTCTGCCTCAGAATCAGAGTCAGTCTCTGGACCATGGTCAGAGGAAGAATCAAAAAGCATTCCAACAATTTGCTGAGCAGTAATCCGGCGGCTAGCCATTATCCTTACTAAGAAAGGAGTCTGCACAAACAACTCAACAACCAACACTGTGCAAAGTAAGTAAAAAAAGTTAAGCCTTTATCACAAAGATCTATATACTGAAAAAATATACAATTCACTTACAAGAGACAGCTACACTCACCAGCACCTACTCTGCAAAGACACAGCAAATAGGCAACGATATCCCACTAGAAAGAAGAAAACAAGAAAAAAACTTACATCTACAGAAAGCAAAGTACACATCAAGCACAAATGCAAAACATGTTTTACAATCACAAAAAAACAGAAACCAAACATACTCCTATTATTACACACTTTGCAAAAAAACATTTACATTAAAATTGAACAAAAAAGGTCTCTTACCAAACACATGCAACTACACAAACAGCAAAACCACCAGTAACGGAACCGCACACTGCAACAGTCACTTTAGAAGAAAAAAACAATACACATTACAACAGGCTATGTCACAGGCTATGTCACAAATGGGGTGTCTGTCCCCATGGGGGGCAGAATATAAATCTTTTGAAATTTGGGCCCCCTGGAAGTAACCCTTGCCCAAGGGGTCGCTTCCATTAAAAAAAAAAAGATTTCCCTGGTGTCTAGTGGTTTTGTTTGCTCCCTCCAGAGGGCAGAAAGGCCAAATTAAGACACTCATCTGCCCCCAGAGGGGGCATAACATATTTTTGAAAACATATGGGCCCAAGGAAGCGACCCTTGGCCAAGGGGTCGCTTCCTACAAAAAAAACCAATCCCTGGTGTCTAGTGGGCTTTTCTACCCCCCCCCCACCCCCTGGGTCCAGAATCGGTAAAAAAACAGCCGATCTGCCCCCAGGGGGGGGCAGAACAGTCTACAATATTTATATTGCCCCCTGGAAGCGACCCTTGCCCAAGGGGTTGCTTCCTTTATAAAAAAAAAACAATCCCTGGTGTCTAGTGGGCTTTTCTACCCCCCTGGGTCCAGATTTGGCCCAAAAAATGGCCGATCTGCCCCCAGTGGGGGCAGAAAAGTCCAAAATAATTATTTAGCACCCTGGAAGCCACCCTTGCCCAAGGGGTCGCTTCCTTTATAAACAAGCATTTACAATGCAATGGTTTCGCCTTCGGAAAAGTTAGAGCTATTGGCATTGTAAATGACAAACTTTTTATTTATGTGTTGGTTTTGAAAACAGATAAATAAATGACATTGTCATTTACAATGCCAATAGCTTTATGCAGCAGCGCTGCCAAGGGACTCTGCGTGTGCCGCGTAGTTGTTTGCCTCTGTAGTGAGACTACTACACACGTTCAAAGCTTTGCTCTACAAAGTCTGAAAGTGACATTTGCTCACGCACTTCAGCTCTGAACATGGCTGGGATCCCCAGAGTGCACGAGCATTGGCTGTACTAGCGTCACCTGCATAACTACCCAAGGCGCTATAAGTAAAGACAAACTACAGCATCGGAACATACCAATAAAAGCAGTACCAATAAACCAAACTATGCTACTGATCACGCAAAATGGATGTGTTTGTTTGCGCTGTCTGCATGCAAGCATGCAAGCATCGCAAAAAAAAACTCTGCGCTACACAGCATGCAACAATATAATATTACGATGCCGGACGGAACACAGATAACGGACGTGTTTCTGCTCGCACTGTGTGCATGCCAGCAATGCCCTAGTATTCAGTGCTGTACATTAAGCTACTTTTCAAAAAATGGGGAGACAGGTCCCGGGACGCAAGGTCGGCTGGACCATATACTATTTTTTAGAAAAAGAAGTGCCGGCCCTGCAATTCGTTTGATAGAGCTAATTAATTGGAGCAACAAACCAAACTTATTTTTTGATCTGTATGGTCTAATTTATTTATACCATTCACTTTTTTACTATTTCATTAGCTTAAAACATCAATTGCATGAGAAAAACAAATACATTTACACAATACTTATACATTTTTCTAATCACATTAACCCCTTCGCTGCTAGGCCTTTTCCCCTCCTGTGCTAAGCCTTTTTTTGGCGTTTTGGAGTAGTGCACGCTTAGGCCCTTGTAACTTTTTGACCACATAAGGTATCCGCGCCAAATTTGCGTCCTTTTCTTCCAACATCATGTGGATTCTAAAGGCGCCCAGGGTTTGTGGATTCCCTTGGAGGGGTCCTAGAAATTAACCAAAATATAGTGATTGTTTTGTTTTTTTCAGAAAAATGGGAAAAACGGGCTGCAAATGAAAGCCTCTGGGTTTTTCCCTGAAAATGGTATCACAAAAGGGTTTGTGGGGCTGAAATCTCCAATTCTCAGCTTTCAGGGAATGACAGTCTTTTGTCAGAGAACCGAAATTTTTCACTCAGTTTTGGCATTTTTCTGGGACATAGCCTATTTTTGCTATTTTTAGAGCTTTCCACCTCCTTCCAGTTAATGGTAGAAATGAGTTTGAAAGCAATAATGGATCCTGGAAAGCTTTACATTTTCAAAAGTAGACAAAATTCTGAATTCAGAAATGGTCATTTGTCGAAATCCATGAAGGTTTCGTTATAGAAACTAACAGTTAGATATTGGAATATTTGAAATTTTGTTGAAAAAAACAGCCTTTTGTCTCAACGTTTTCACCTATAACTTTTTCTAATTTTGACAGCTCTTGGAAAGCAATATACCGTTACATTTGTTAGACCTTCCTGGTTGTGGGGATATATAGGACTTGTAGTTTCACCAAGAACCCGACGAACCCAGATCCAAAAACTGAGCAGCAACTTGCAATGGTATTTTTTCATTTACTGGGTATAGTGCACTTTGTCTTGGAAAATGTATACATGGAATAATCTGTATGAAAGACACCTATGTATTTCTGAATTGGGTACAAATTATAGAGTTCAGAAACAGTATATAATTGCACATTTTCAAAGTTGGGAATACTCATACTAGCATGAGAATTATTGGTCATTTTTCATAAAGATTTTTTTTTTACACAATGTCTTTCATTGAAAGGGAGAAATGCATGAAAGCTCAATTGGTAATAACAGTTGATTTACAAATCGGAATTACCCCAAGTGTCCCGATAAAAACGGTACCTCACTTGTGTGGGTCGGCCTTGTGCCTGCGACAGGAAACGGCGCAAAATGCAACGTGGTCACACCTAAATTTTGCAGTTACAAATTGACCCTTTTTTGGCAAAGTGCCTACCTGTAGTTTTTGCACCCTAGCTCTGCCGGCACCTAGGGAAACCTAGCAAACCTATACCTTTTTGAAAAGTAGACACCCAGGGGAATTCAGGATGGGGTGACTCGACTGCCTACCACCAGGTTTTATTACCCAGAATCCCTTGCAAAGCTAAGATTTTGTCAAAATAAACACATTTTCCTCACATTTCTGTGGTGGAAAGTTCGGGAATCTGCGTGGATCAACAAATTTCCACCCACCCAGCGTTCCCGCAGGTCTCCCGATAAAAAAGGTACCTCACTTGTGTGGGTCGTCCTTGTGCCTACGACAGGAAACGGCACAAAATGCAACGTGGTCGCACCTCAATTTCCCAGTGAAATTTTATGTTCTTTGGACAAAGAGACTACCTTTTGTTTTTGAGCCGTAGCTCAGCCAGCACCTAGGGAAACCTAGCAAACCTATACATTTTTGAAACCTAGACACCCAGGGCAATTCAGAATGGGGTGACTCGTCTGCCTACCCCCAGGTTTTGTTACCCAGAATCCCTTGCAAATCTAAAAATTTGACCAAAAAAACACATTTTCCTCACATTTCTGTGGTGGAAAGTTCTGGAATCTGCGTGGATCAACACATTTCCACCCACCCAGCGTGCCCCCAGGTCTCCCCAAAAAAATGGTACCTCACTTGCGTGGGTAGGCATAGTGGCTGCGACATGAAACAGCGCAAAACGCAGCATGGTCGCACCTCAATTTCCCAGTGAAATTTAGCACGTTTCGGACAAAAAGACTACCTTTTGTTTTTGCACCGTAGCTCTGCCAGCACCTAGGGAAACCTAGCAAACCTATACATTTTTGAAAACTAGACACCCAGGGCAATTCAGGATGGGGTGACTCGTCTGCCTACCCCCAGGTTTTGTTACCCAGAATCCTTTGCAAACCTAAAAATGTGACCAAAAAAACACATTTTCCTCACATTTCTGTGGTGGAAAGTTCTGGAATCTGCGTGGATCAACAAATTTCCACCCACCCAGCGTGCCCCCAGGTCTCCCGAAAAAAATGGTACCTCACTTGCGTGGGTAGGCATATTGGCCGCGACATGAAACAGCGCAAAACGCAGCATGGTTGCACCTCAATTTCCCAGTGAAATTTAGCACGTTTTGGACAAAAAGACTACCTTTTGTTTTTGCGCCGTAGCTCTGCCAGCACCTAGGGAAACCTAGCAAACCTATACATTTTTGAAACCTAGACACCCAGGGCAATTCAGAATGGGGTGACTCGTCTGCCTACCCCCAGGTTTTGTTACCCAGAATCCCTTGCAAACATGAAAATTTGACCAAATAAACACATTTTCCTCACATTTCTGTGGTGGAAAGTTCTGGAATCTGCGTGGATCAACAAATTTCTACCCACCCAGCGCGCCCCCAGGTCTCCCGAAAAAAATGGTACCTCACTTGCGTGGGTAGGCATAGTGGCTGCGACATGAAACAGCGCAAAACGCAGCATGGTCGCACCTCAATTTCCCAGTGAAATTTAGCACGTTTCGGACAAAAAGACTACCTTTTGTTTTTACGCCATAGCTCTGCCAGCACCTAGGGAAATCTAGCAAACCTATACATTTTTGAAAACTAGACACCCAGGGCAATTTAGGATGGGGTGACTCGTCTGCCTACCCCCAGGTTTTGTTACACAGAATCCCTTGCAAACATAAAAATTTGACCAAAAAAACAAATTTTCCTCACATTTCTGTGGTGGAAAGTTCTGGAATCTGCGTGGATCAACAAATTTCTACCCACCCAGCGTGCCCCCAGGTCTCCCAAAAAAAATGGTACCTCACTTGTGTGGGTAGGCATAGTGGCTGCGACATGAAACAGCGCAAAACACAGCATGGTCGCACCTCAATTTCACAGTGAAATTTAGCACGTTTCGGACAAAAAGACTACCTTTTGTTTTTGCGCCATAGCTCTGCCAGCACCTAGGGAAATCTAGCAACCCTATACATTTTTGAAAACTAGACACCCAGGGCAATTCAGGATGGGGTGACTTGTCTGCCTACCCCCAGGTTTTGTTACCCAGAATCCCTTGCAAACATAATAATTTGACCAAAAAAAACATTTTCCTCACATTTCTGTGGTGGAAAGTTCTGGAATCTGCGTGGATCAACACATTTCCACCCACCCAGCGTGCCCCCAGGTCTCCTGAAAAAAATGGTACCTCACTTGCGTGGGTAGGCATAGTGGCTGTGACATGAAACAGCGCAAAACGCAGCATGGTCGCACCTCAATTTCCCAGTGAAATTTAGCACGTTTCGGACAAAAAGACTACCTTTTGTTTTTGCACCGTAGCTCTGCCAGCACCTAGGGAAACCTAGCAAACCTATACATTTTTGAAAACTAGACACCCAGGGCAATTCAGGATGGGGTGACTCGTCTGCCTACCCCAGGTTTTGTTACCCAGAATCCCTTGCAAACCTAAAAATTTGACCAAAAAAACACATTTTCCTCACATTTCTGTGGTGGAAAGTTCTGGAATCTGCGTGGATCAACAAATTTCCACCCACCCAGCGTGCCCCCAGGTCTCCCGAAAAAAATGGTACCTCACTTGCGTGGGTAGGCATAGTGGCCGCGACATGAAACAGCGCAAAACGCAGCATGGTCGCACCTCAATTTCCCTGTGAAATTTAGCACGTTTTGGACAAAAAGACTACCTTTTGTTTTTGCGCCGTAGCTCTGCCAGCACCTAGGGAAACCTAGCAAACCTATACATTTTTGAAACCTAGACACCCAGGGCAATTCAGAATGGGGTGACTCGTCTGCCTACCCCCAGGTTTTGTTACCCAGAATCCCTTGCAAACATGAAAATTTGACCAAATAAACACATTTTCCTCACATTTCTGTGGTGGAAAGTTCTGGAATCTGCGTGGATCAACACATTTCCACCCACCCAGCGTGCCCCCAGGTCTCCCGAAAAAAATGGTACCTCACTTGCGTGGGTAGGCATAGTGGCTGCGACATGAGCAGCGCAAAACGCAGCATGGTCACACCTCAATTTCCCAGTGAAATTTAGCACGTTTCGGACAAAAAAACTCCCTTTTGTTTTTGCGCCGTAGCTCTGCCAGCACCTAGGGAAATCTAGCAACCCTATACATTTTTGAAAACTAGACACCCAGGGCAATTCAGGATGGGGTGACTCGTCTGCCTACCCCCAGGTTTTGTTACCCAGAATCCCTTGCAAACATAAAAATTTGACCAAAAAAACACATTTTCCTCACATTTCTGTGGTGGAAAGTTCTGGAATCTGCGTGGATCAACAAATTTCTACCCACCCAGCGTGCCCCCAGGTCTCCCAAAAAAAATGGTACCTCACTTGTGTGGGTAGGCATAGTGGCTGCGACATGAAACAGCGCAAAACACAGCATGGTCGCACCTCAATTTCCCAGTGAAATTTAGCACGTTTCGGACAAAAAGACTACCTTTTGTTTTTGCGCCGTAGCTCTGCCAGCACCTAGGGAAATCTAGCAACCCTATACATTTTTGAAAACTAGACACCCAGGGCAATTCAGGATGGGGTGACTTGTCTGCCTACCCCCAGGTTTTGTTACCCAGAATCCCTTGCAAACATAAAAATTTGACCAAAAAAACACATTTTCCTCACATTTCTGTGGTGGAAAGTCCTGGAATCTGCGTGGATCAACAAATTTCCACCCACCCAGCGTGCCCCCAGGTCTCCTGAAAAAAATGGTACCTCACTTGCGTGGGTAGGCATAGTGGCTGCGACATGAAACAGCGCAAAACGCAGCATGGTCGCACCTCAATTTCCCAGTGAAATTTTGCACGTTTTGGACAAAAAGACTACATTTTGTTTTTGCGCCGTAGCTCTGCCAGCACCTAGGGAAACATAGCAAACCTATACATTTTTGAAAACTAGACACCAAGGGCAATTCAGAATGGGGTGACTTGTCTGCCTACCCCCAGGTTTTGTTACCCAGAATCCCTTGCAAACATAAAAATTTGACCAAATAAACACATTTTCCTCACATTTCTGTGGTGGAAAGTTCTGGAATCTGCGTGGATCAACAAATTTCTACCCACCCAGCGTGCCCCCAGGTCTCCCGAAAAAAATGGTACCTCACTTGGGTGGGTAGGCATAGTGGCTGCGACATGAAACAGCGCAAAACACAGCATGGTCGCACCTCAATTACCCAGTGAAATTTAGCACGTTTCGGACAAAAAGACTACCTTTTGTTTTTGCGCCATAGCTCTGCCAGCACCTAGGCAAATCTAGCAAACCTATACATTTTTGAAAACTAGACACCCAGGGCAATTCAGGATGGGGTGACTTGTCTGCCTACCCCCAGGATTTGTTACCCAGAATCCCTTGCAAACATAAAAATGTGACCAAAAAAACACATTTTCCTCACATTTCTGTGGTGGAAAGTTCTGGAATCTGCGTGGATCAACAAATTTCCACCCACCCATCGTGCCCCCAGGTCTCCCAAAAAAAATGGTACCTCACTTGCGTGGGTAGGCATAGTGGCTGCGACATGAAACAGCGCAAAACGCAGCATGGTCGCACCTCAATTTCCCAGTGAAATTTAGCACGTTTCGGACAAAAAGACTACCTTTTGTTTTTGCGTCGTACCTCTGCCAGAACCTAGGGAAATCTAGCAACCCTATACATTTTTGAAAACTAGACACCCAGGGCAATTCAGGATGGGGTGACTCGTCTGCCTACCCCCAGGTTTTGTTACCCAGAATCCCTTGCAAACATAAAAATTTGACCAAAAAAACACATTTTCCTCACATTTCTGTGGTGGAAAGTTCTGGAATCTGCGTGGATCAACAAATTTCCACCCACCCAGCGTGCCCCCAGGTCTCCTGAAAAAAATGGTACCTCACTTGCGTGGGTAGGCATAGTGGCTGGGACATGAAACAGCGCAAAACGCAGCATGGTCGCACCTCAATTTCCCTGTGAAATTTTGCACGTTTTGGACAAAAAGACTACATTTTGTTTTTGCGCCGTAGCTCTGCCAGCACCTAGGGAAACATAGCGAACCTATACATTTTTGAAAACTAGACACCCAGGGCAATTCAGGATGGGGTGACTTGTCTGCCTACCCCCAGGATTTGTTACCCAGAATCCCTTGCAAACATAAAAATGTGACCAAAAAAACACATTTTCCTCACATTTCTGTGGTGGAAAGTTCTGGAATCTGCGTGGATCAACAAATTTCCACCCACCCAGCGTGCCCCCAGGTCTCCTGAAAAAAATGGTACCTCACTTGCGTGGGTAGGCATAGTGGCTGCGACATGAAACAGCGCAAAACGCAGCATGGTCGCACCTCAATTTCCCTGTGAAATTTTGCACGTTTTGGACAAAAAGACTACATTTTGTTTTTGCGCCGTAGCTCTGCCAGCACCTAGGGAAATCTAGCAACCCTATACATTTTTGAAAACTAGACACCCAGGGCATTTCAGGATGGGGTGACTCGTCTGCCTACCCCCAGGTTTTGTTACCCAGAATCCCTTGCAAACATAAAAATTTGACCAAAAAAACACATTTTCCTCACATTTCTGTGGTGGAAAGTTCTGGAATCTGAGTGGATCAACAAATTTCTACCCACCCAGCGTGCCCCCAGGTCTCCCAAAAAAAATGGTACCTCACTTGTGTGGGTAGGCATAGTGGCTGCGACATGAAACAGCGCAAAACACAGCATGGTCGCACCTCAATTTCCCAGTGAAATTTAGCACGTTTCGGACAAAAAGACTACCTTTTGTTTTTGCGCCGTAGCTCTGCCAGCACCTAGGGAAATCTAGCAACCCTATACATTTTTGAAAACTAGACACCCAGGGCAATTCAGGATGGGGTGACTTGTCTGCCTACCCCCAGGTTTTGTTACCCAGAATCCCTTGCAAACATGAAAATTTGACCAAATAAACACATTTTCCTCACATTTCTGTGGTGGAAAGTTCTGGAATCTGCGTGGATCAACACATTTCCACCCACCCAGCGTGCCCCCAGGTCTCCCGAAAAAAATGGTACCTCACTTGCGTGGGTAGGCATAGTGGCTGCGACATGAGCAGCGCAAAACGCAGCATGGTCGCACCTCAATTTCCCAGTGAAATTTAGCACGTTTCGGACAAAAAAACTCCCTTTTGTTTTTGCGCCGTAGCTCTGCCAGCACCTAGGGAAATCTAGCAACCCTATACATTTTTGAAAACAAGACACCCAG
This sequence comes from Lissotriton helveticus, assembly GCF_964261635.1. Lineage (NCBI taxonomy): Eukaryota > Metazoa > Chordata > Amphibia > Caudata > Salamandridae > Lissotriton > Lissotriton helveticus. Next base: position 768,042,049 of record NC_136063.1, on the reverse strand, counting down.
GGCAATTCAGGATGGGGTGACTCGTCTGCCTACCCCCAGGTTTTGTTACCCAGAATCCCTTGCAAACATAAAAATTTGACCAAAAAAACACATTTTCCTCACATTTCTGTGGTGGAAAGTTCTGGAATCTGCGTGGATCAACAAATTTCTACCCACCCAGCGTGCCCCCAGGTCTCCCAAAAAAAATGGTACCTCACTTGTGTGGGTAGGCATAGTGGCTGCGACATGAAACAGCGCAAAACACAGCATGGTCGCACCTCAATTTCCCATTGAAATTTAGCACGTTTCGGACAAAAAGACTACCTTTTGTTTTTGCGCCGTAGCTCTGCCAGCACCCAGGGAAATCTAGCAACCCTATACATTTTTGAAAACTAGACACCCAGGGCAATTCAGGATGGGGTGACTTGTCTGCCTACCCCCAGGTTTTGTTACCCAGAATCCCTTGCAAACATAAAAATTTGACCAAAAAAACACATTTTCCTCACATTTCTGTGGTGGAAAGTTCTGGAATCTGCGTGGATCAACAAATTTCCACCCACCCAGCGTGCCCCCAGGTCTCCTGAAAAAAATGGTACCTCACTTGCGTGGGTAGGCATAGTGGCTGCGACATGAAACAGCGCAAAACGCAGCATGGTCGCACCTCAATTTCCCAGTGAAATTTTGCACGTTTTGGACAAAAAGACTACATTTTGTTTTTGCGCCGTAGCTCTGCCAGCACCTAGGGAAACATAGCAAACCTATACATTTTTGAAAACTAGACACCAAGGGCAATTCAGAATGGGGTGACTTGTCTGCCTACCCCCAGGTTTTGTTACCCAGAATCCCTTGCAAACATAAAAATTTGACCAAATAAACACATTTTCCTCACATTTCTGTGGTGGAAAGTTCTGGAATCTGCGTGGATCAACAAATTTCTACCCACCCAGCGTGCCCCCAGGTCTCCCGAAAAAATATGGTACCTCACTTGGGTGGGTAGGCATAGTGGCTGCGACATGAAACAGCGCAAAACACAGCATGGTCGCACCTCAATTACCCAGTGAAATTTAGCACGTTTCGGACAAAAAGACTACCTTTTGTTTTTGCGCCATAGCTCTGCCAGCACCTAGGCAAATCTAGCAAACCTATACATTTTTGAAAACTAGACACCCAGGGCAATTCAGGATGGGGTGACTCGTCTGCCTACCCCCAGGATTTGTTACCCAGAATCCCTTGCAAACATAAAAATGTGACCAAAAAAACACATTTTCCTCACATTTCTGTGGTGGAAAGTTCTGGAATCTGCGTGGATCAACTAATTTCCAACCACCCATCGTGCCCCCAGGTCTCCCAAAAAAAATGGTACCTCACTTGCGTGGGTAGGCATAGTGGCTGCGACATGAAACAGCGCAAAACGCAGCATGGTCGCACCTCAATTTCCCAGTGAAATTTAGCACGTTTCGGACAAAAAGACTACCTTTTGTTTTTGCGTCATACCTCTGCCAGAACCTAGGGAAATCTAGCAACCCTATACATTTTTGAAAACTAGACACCCAGGGCAATTCAGGATGGGGTGACTCGTCTGCCTACCCCCAGGTTTTGTTACCCAGAATCCCTTGCAAACATAAAAATTTGACCAAAAAAACACATTTTCCTCACATTTCTGTGGTGGAAAGTTCTGGAATCTGCGTGGATCAACAAATTTCCACCCACCCAGCGTGCCCCCAGGTCTCCTGAAAAAAATGGTACCTCACTTGCGTGGGTAGGCATAGTGGCTGCGACATGAAACAGCGCAAAACGCAGCATGGTCGCACCTCAATTTCCCTGTGAAATTTTGCACGTTTTGGACAAAAAGACTACATTTTGTTTTTGCGCCGTAGCTCTGCCAGCACCTAGGGAAACATAGCGAACCTATACATTTTTGAAAACTAGACACCAAAGGCAATTCAGAATGGGGTGACTTGTCTGCCTACCCCCAGGTTTTGTTACCCAGAATCCCTTGCAAACATAAAAATTTGACCAAATAAACACATTTTCCTCACATTTCTGTGGTGGAAAGTTTTGGAATCTGCGTGGATCAACAAATTTCTACCCACCCAGCGTGCCCCCAGGTCTCCCGAAAAAAATGGTACCTCACTTGGGTGGGTAGGCATAGTGGCTGCGACATGAAACAGCGCAAAACACAGCATGGTCGCACCTCAATTACCCAGTGAAATTTAGCACGTTTCGGACAAAAAGACTACCTTTTGTTTTTGCGCCATAGCTCTGCCAGCACCTAGTCAAATCTAGCAAACCTATACATTTTTGAAAACTAGACACCCAGGGCAATTCAGGATGGGGTGACTCGTCTGCCTACCCCCAGGATTTGTTACCCAGAATCCCTTGCAAACATAAAAATGTGACCAAAAAAACACATTTTCCTCACATTTCTGTGGTGGAAAGTTCTGGAATCTGCGTGGGTCAACAAATTTCCACCCACCCATCGTGCCCCCAGGTCTCCCAAAAAAAATGGTACCTCACTTGCGTGGGTAGGCATAGTGGCTGCGACATGAAACAGCGCAAAACGCAGCATGGTCGCACCTCAATTTCCCAGTGAAATTTAGCACGTTTCGGACAAAAAGACTACCTTTTGTTTTTGCGTCGTAGCTCTGCCAGCACCTAGGGAAATCTAGCAACCCTATACATTTTTGAAAACTAGACACCCAGGGCAATTCAGGATGGGGTGACTCGTCTGCCTACCCCCAGGTTTTGTTACCCAGAATCCCTTGCAAACCTAACAATTTGACCAAAAAAACACATTTTCCTCACATTTCTGTGGTGGAAAGTTCTGGAATCTGCGTGGATCAACAAATTTCCACCCACCAAGCGTGCCCCAAAGTCTCCTAAAAAAAATGGTACCTCACTTGCGTGGGTAGGCATAGTGGCGGCGACATGAAACAGCGCAAAACGCAGCATGGTCGCACCTCAATTTCCCAGTGAAATTTAGCACGTTTCGGACAAAAAGACTACCTTTTGTTTTTGCGTCGTAGCTCTGCCAGCACCTAGGGAAATCTAGCAACCCTATACATTTTTGAAAACTAGACATCCAGGGCAATTTAGGATGGGGTGACTCGTCTGCCTACCCCCAGGTTTTGTTACCCAGAATCCCTTGCAAACATAAAGATTTGACCAAAAAAACACATTTTCCTCACATTTCTGTGGTGGAAAGTTCTGGAATCTGCGTGGATCAACAAATTTCCACCCACCCAGCGTGCCCCTAGGTCTCCCGAAAAAAATGGTACCTCACTTGCGTGGGTAGGCATAGTGGCTGCAACATGAAACAGCGCAAAACGCAGCATGGTCGCACCTCAATTTCCCAGTGAAATTTAGCACGTTTCAGACAAAAAGACTACCTTTTGTTTTTGCACCGTAGCTCTGCCAGCACCTAGGGAAATCTAGCAAACCTATACATTTTTGAAAACTAGACACCCAGGGCAATTCAGGATGGGGTGACTCGTCTGCCTACCCCCAAGTTTTGTTACCCAGAATCCCTTGCAAACATAAAAATGTGACCAAAAAAACGCATTTTCCTCACATTTCTATGGTGGAAAGTTCTGGAATCTGCGTGGATCAACAAATTTCCACCCACCCAGCGTGCCCCCAGGTCTCCTGAAAAAAATGGTACCTCACTTGCGTGGATAGACATAGTGGCTGCAACAGGAAACGGTTCAAATCGTACGGTGGTGAATTTACATTACCTTATTGCAAAACTACCTTGATTTTGGGGGGGGATCTGAGTTTGTGGCCCGGGGCTCGGTGGTATTCTTTGCAAAGTAGCAAACCCAAACAGTTCTGAAAACTAGACACCCGGGAGAGTCCAGGGAGGTATGGCATGCGTGGGTCCCCCAATGTTTTCCTACCCAGAACTCCTTGCAAACCTTAAAATTAGGTAAAAAAAGCACTTTTCCAAACTTTTTGGCGTGGGATCGCCGTGCCGGCAAAAATGTCCTACCACCTTGCGTTCCCCTTGTTCTCCCGAGTAAAAGGATACCTCACTTGTGTGGGTGCCCCAAAGCAGAACATGCCAAAAATGAATTTTGAAAAAAGTAGTTTTTAGTCATATTTAAGTTTTACAAATTAAGCACCCCAGCCTGAGTCACATTCCTTTGGCCCACCCACACAAGTGAGGTATCATTTTACTCTGGAGAACAAGGGAAACGCTGGGTGGTAGGACATTTGTTCCGGCAGCGAGATCCCACCCAAAAAAGTATGGAAAAGTGGGTTTTTTGACCAAAATTTCAGGTTTGCAGGGGTTTCTGGGTAGGAAAACATTGGGGGACCCACGCATGCCATACCTCCCTGGACTCCCCCGGGTGTCTAGTTCTCAGAACTGTTTGGGTTTGGTAGTTTCCAAAGATGCCTGCCAAGCCCCGGGCCAAAAGCTCAGGTGACCCCCTCAAAAAATAAGATTATTTGGCTAAAGGTAATGTTTTGGTCTCCACAGTATGAATTGGGCCTTTTCCTAAAGCAGCCGCTATGCCTACCCACACAAGTGAGGTACCATTTTTATCGGGAGACCTTGGGGAACGCTGGGTGGAAGGTAATTTGTGTGAGTCCAGTGATGCCACGCTTTCCCACACTAAAACGTGTGAAAAAACGGATTTTTTCCAAGCAAAAAATGAGGTTTGCAAGGGATTCTGGGTAAAGGAACGTTGGAGGATCCACGCAAGCCATACCTCCTTGGAAGCCCCCGGGTGTCTACTTTTCAGAAATGTGTGGGATTGGTAGGTTTCCCTAGATGGCTGTCTCGCACGGGGCCAAAAACCCAGGTAACCCCTCTTGCAAAAGCTGGTGGACTTAACATTTTCACCATTGTTAAATTCACCAGCTTTTGCAAGAGGGGTTACCTGGGTTTCTGGCCCTGTGCGAGACAGCCATCTATGGAAACCTACCAAACCCACACATTTCTGAAAAGTAGACACTCGGGGGCTTCCAAGGAGGTATGGCTTGCGTGGATCCTCCAACGTTCCTTTACCCAGAATCCCTTGCAAACCTCAATTTTAGCAGAAAAAAATCAATTTTTTCACACGTTGTAGTCTGGGAAAGCGTGGCATCACTGGTCTCACACAAATTACCTCCCACCCAGCGTTCCCCCAGGTCTCCCGATAAAAACGGTACCTCACTTGCGTGGGTAGCCATAGTGGCTGCAACAGGAAAAGGTCCAAATCGTACGGTGGTGAATATAAAATACCCTGAAGCAATATAACTTTGATTTTGGGGGGGGACCTGAGTTTTTGGCCCGGGGCTGGGTGGTATTCTTTGAAAAGTAGCAAACCCAAACAGTTCTGAAAACTAGACACCCGGGAGAGTCCAGGGAGGTATGGCATGCGTGGGTCCCCCAATGTTTTCCTACCCAGAACTCCTTGCAAACCTTAAAATTAGATAAAAATAGCACTTTTCCAAACTTTTTGGCGTGGGATCGCCGTGCCGTAAAAAATGTCCTACCACCCTGCGTTTCCCTTGTTCTCCCGAGTAAAAGGATACCTCACTTGTGTGGGTGCCCCAAAGCAGAACACGCCAAAAATGAATTTTGAAAAAAGTAGTTTTTAGTCATATTTAAGTTTTACAAATTAAGCACCCCAGCCTGAGTCACATGCCTTTGGCCCACCCACACAAGTGAGGTATCATTTTACTCGGGAGAACAAGGGAAACGCTGGGTGGTAGGACATTTGTTCCGGCAGCGAGATCCCACCCAAAAAAGTATGGAAAAGTGGGTTTTTTGACCAAAATTTCAGGTTTGCAGGGGTTTCTGGGTAGGAAAACATTGGGGGACCCACGCATGCCATACCTCCCTGGACTCCCCCGGGTGTCTAGTTCTCAGAACTGTTTGGGTTTGGTAGTTTCCAAAGATGCCTGCCAAGCCCCGGGCCAAAAGCTCAGGTGACCCCCTCAAAAAATAAGATTATTTGGCTAAAGGTAATGTTTTGGTCTCCACAGTATGAATTGGGCCTTTTCCTAAAGCAGCCGCTATGCCTACCCACGCAAGTGAGGTACCATTTTTATCAGGAGACCTTGGGGAACGCTGGGTGGGAGGTAATTTGTGTGAGCCCAGTGATGCCACGCTTTCCCACACTAAAACGTGTGAAAAAACTGATTTTTTTCCAAGCAAAAAATGAGGTTTGCAAGGGATTCTGGGTAAAGGAACGTTGGAGGATCCACGCAAGCCATACCTCCTTGGAAGCCCCCGGGTGTCTACTTTTCAAAAATGTGTGGGATTGGTAGGTTTCCCTAGATGGCTGTCTCGCACGGGGCCAAAAACCCAGGTAACCCCTCTTGCAAAAGCTGGTGGACTTAACATTTTCACCATTGTTAAATTCACCAGCTTTTGCAAGAGGGGTTACCTGGGTTTCTGGCCCCGTGCGAGACAGCCATCTATGGAAACCTACCAAACCCACACATTTCTGAAAAGTAGACACCCGGGGGCTTCCAAGGAGCTATGGCTTGCGTGGATCCTCCAATGTTCCTTTACCCAGAATCCCTTGCAAACCTCAATTTTAGCAGAAAAAAAATCAATTTTTTCACACGTTGTAGTCTGGGAAAGCGTGGCATCACTGGTCTCACACAAATTACCTCCCACCCAGCGTTCCCCCAGGTCTCCCGATAAAAACGGTACCTCACTTGCGTGGGTAGCCATAGTGGCTGCAACAGGAAAAGGTCCAAATCGTACGGTGGTGAATATAAAATACCCTGAAGCAATATAACTTTGATTTTGGGGGGGGCACCTGAGTTTTTGGCCCGGGGCTGGGTGGTATTCTTTGGAAAGTAGCAAACCCAAACAGTTCTGAAAACTAGACACCCGGGAGAGTCCAGGGAGGTATGGCATGTGTGGGTCCCCCAATGTTTTCCTACCCAGAACTCCTTAGGTAAAAATAGCACTTTTCCAAACTTTTTGGCGTGGGATCGCCGTGCCGGCAAAAAAGTCCTACCACCCTGCGTTCCCCTTGTTCTCCCGAGTAAAAGGATACCACACCTTAACAAAGTTACTCAAAAGTCAAACATTCAAGCACGGCTATCTATTCCTCAAAGACACACACATACAGGTTGGATTCGGCACGAGGGCGAGTGATGGTTCGGTACATAAAATTTTATTAACAAGATATTTCAAAAAAATGAAATGCTCTGTCAATAAATAAATGCATAAAAACTGAACCAGTGACTCGCAACTCGTGAGTTGTAAAGCCACGACAAGGCACCAACCGTTTTACAGGCCATTCACGCACCTTTCATACCTGATACAAACCAGACCATTGACACCATCCGAATGGAAAAGCAACACATAACAACAATCACAATAAGGGGCAAGGTACACCCTACTGCAGAAAGAGAAAAAAAACAATTATTACTGCACACCCATCTAATCCGCAAGCACACACACATACTGGTTGGATTTGGCACGAGGGTGAGTGATGATTCAGTACATACAATTGTATACGCAAGTAATTTCACAAAAATGAAATACACTGTGTATAATTGAAAGTATGATAAACTGAACCACTGACTCACAGCTCGTGAGCTGTAAAGCCACGTCAAGGCACCAACCTCTTTACAGGCCATTCATACACCTTTCGTACGCGTGACACATACAAAACATTCACACCGCCAGCCGCGGACCCATCACATTCCAACACTCACACCAGCAAACAGCGCCATTCAAGGGCCCATCACTTTCACACGCCCACATTTCGGACACTGCAACTACACAAAATGATGGACTGTGTGGAGTGTCACTCAACTAGCAGTGTGTGTAGTGACCAACAGAAAGTAACTACTCACACACCGCCTGCCGAGCGCCAGTCCACCCACACCACCATCCAAGCACCAGACCATGCACACCGCCAGCCAAACACCACTCAGCGCACACCGACAGCCAAGTACCACTCCACACACACCACCAGCCAAGAATCACTCCACGCACACCACCAGCCAAGCGCCACTCCACACACACCGCCAGCCAAGCACCACTCCGTGCACAGACAGCCAAGTACCACTCCATGCACACCACCAGCCAAGCGCCCCTCCACACACACCACCAGCCAAGCGCCACTCCACAAACACAACACCAGCCAAGCACCACTCCGTGCACAGACAGCCAAGTACCACTCCACGCACACCGTCCAGCCAAGCGCCACTCCACACACACCGCCAGCCAAGCACCACTCCACACACACCGCCAGCCAAGCACCACTCCGTGCACAGACAGCCAAGTACCACTCCATGCACACCACCAGCCAAGTGCCCCTCCACACACACCACCAGTCAAGCACCACTCCACGAACACCACCAGCCAAAGACAAATCCAAACACAACACCAGGCAAGCGCAAGAGCACGCACACCGCCAACCAAACACCAGACCACGCACACCGCCAGTCAAGCACCAGTCCGCAGACACCGCCAGACAAGCACCAGTCCACAGACACCGGCAGTCAAGCGCCAAACCATGCACACAGTCAGACAATGGACACTACACGCAAACCAACATCATACTTTAGTTTTTTTTTAAAATAAAAGAGAAACAAAAACAAATTGCAAATTGATACAAATCTACTAACTCGACAACTAAATCTAAAAAGACTACACAAATACAAACTTTGAAACTGAACAATAACTATTACAGAATAAAGTCCAACCAGTTCACTTTACCACTCATTGATACTCCCAACAATTCTTTTGTGTGTGGTACAATCTAAAACAAGCAGGTACACACAGCCCGGGGTTTGAAGGGCAGTCGGGGCAGTACATGCAAACCTCCTTCCGCAAACCTCTTCGCCAACAGACTCTACATCTCCGACTGGGAAAGTCTTTTGAGGTTGTAGGAGGAATTGTATCAGGAAAGTGGCGATCTTTCAATCTGGCAACATCCTCCACCACTCCAACTCTAGGAACACTTGCCTGTTCCACTAAAACAAGGCTGCCTATTACAGACTCCTGAAACTTTACAAAAGTCAACTTTGACTGGGGACAAGATTTCTGGAACACAATAAAAGCATTAAAGGTTGCCGAGTGGAAAAGATGGATAGCCAACTTCTTGTACCAAATGTAAGCCTTACGAAGAGCAGCATACGGTTCCAACCTCTGATCAACTCTGTCAACACCACCCATGTACTTATTGTAGTCCAGTATGCACATAGATTTGCGCACTTCTGCAACCTGACCCCAAACATTCCGCGGTTCAGTGCTTTCATCATGTATTGTAGTCAACATGTAGACATCTCTCCTGTCTGTAAACTTCACAGCTAGAAGCTCCTCACAACGCAAAGCACTGCACTGTCCCCGAGCAAGCTTTCGACAAACAAGTTCTTTTGGGAAACCTTTACGGTTTGAGCGGATTGTGCCACAAGCAACAGTGTCCACTTTGGCCAATTCCCTGAACAACCGCACACCAGTGTAGAAGTTATCGACATACAAATGATGGCCTTTGTTAAAAAATCCACGACCAAGTTCCCACACAATTTTCTCAGTCACTCCAAAAGTCGACGGACAACCACGGGGGTTAATCCTGGATTCCTTACCAGTGTACACCCTGAAATTAGAGACATATCCAGTCTCACTGTCACACAGCATATACAGTTTGATTCCTTAGCGTGCCCTCTTACTAGGAATGTATTGCCGAAATACCAAGCGGCCCTTGAAAAACAGCAAAGACTCATCCACTGCAATTTCTTTCCCAGGATAAAAGATCTCAGAAAATCGATCAACCAAATGATCAATGACAGGCCGAATCTTGAAAAGACGGTCACAATCAGAGTGATCTCGTGGCAAAGCAAGACTATTGTCAACAAAATGCATCATCCGCAGCAGAAGCAAATACCTATCACGAGTCATGACTGCCGGAAATATAGCTGTTGCCATCAAGGGACTAGTAGACCAATATGAAGCCATTGATGGTTTCCTAAGCAAGCCCATCAAAAGAGTTAAACCCAAAAACTTTTTCATCTCCTCCAAATTGGTGGGAGTCCACCGGGTAGCTCTAGCGTGGGGCTTAAGGCTGGCACTGTTCACCCTCAAAAAATTTTCAGCATTGAAATTACTCTGCTCTACAATCTCTGCCAAAAACACATCATCCATAAACAATCAATAGGCAAAACGTTTTCAGTGTTCACCCTACACCCTGGAACACCAGTAAATTCAGGCAATGCCGGCTGCACCATGCCTGGTGCAACCCAGAGGTCAGAACTTTCATCGTCAAGTCTTGCAGCCGCAGGCCGCCGCCCAGCTAACTCTTGTCTCACAACACCAACTGGAAGTCTAGCAGCCCCAGGCTGCAGCCCAGATGTCTCTTGCCGCACAATTGGCACATCACTGTCCTCCGCAACCACAGGCACAACCATGTCCTCCAAAACCATAAACACAGCAATGTCCTCCCCAACCACAGGCACATCATCCACACCAAAAGTAGCTTCATCAGCACTCAAAGTGTCTTCATCATCAGGTGAAGCCATGTGTAGAGAAAACTCACTACCTGAATCTTCACCTTCCACCTCTGGCTCAGAATCAGAGTCAGACTCTGGACCATGGTCAGAGGAAGAATCAAAAAGCATTCCAACAACTTACTGAGCAGTAATCCGGCGGCTAGCCATTATCCTTACAAATAAAGGAGTCTGCACAAACAACTCAACAACCCCAACACTGCGCAAAGTAAGATAAAAATGTAAGACTTTTTCACCAAAAAATATATTTAGAAAAAATATACAATTCACTTACAAGACACAACTACACTCACCAGCACCTACTCTGCAAAGACACAGCAAATAGGCAACGATATCCCACTAGAAAGAAGAGAAAAAAAACTTACATCTACAGAAGGACACATCAAAAACAAATGCAAAACATGTTTTACAATCACAACAAACAGCAACAACACATACTCGTATTACTACACACTTTGCAAAATAAACAATTACATTACAATTGAACAAAAAAAGGTATCTTACCAAACAGATGCAACCACAGAAACAGCAGAACAACAGAACCACCAGTAACAGAACCGCACACTGCAACAATCTAAAGAGAAAAAAACCCAATACACATTAGAAGAAACAAAAACAACACACATTACAACAGGCTATGTCACAGGGTATGTCACAAATGGGGTGTCTGTCCCCAAGGGGGGAAGATTATAAATCATTATAAACGTGGGCCCCCTGGAAGCAACCCTACGGAGGGCAGAGAGGCCAAATAACGACACGGCAGAACATACTGAAAACAAATGGGCCCAAGGAAGCAACCCTTGGCCAAGGGGTCGCTCCCTATAAAAAAAAATAACCCTGGAGTCTAGTGGGCTTTTGTATTCCCCCCCCCCCCCCCGGGGCAGAAAAGTCTAAAAAATATTAGGGCCACTAGGTGGTCGCTTCCTTTTCAAATAAAAAACAATCCCTGGTGTCTAGTGGGCTTTTCTGCTCCCCCTGGGTGCAGATCGGCCGAAAAAATGGCCGATCTGCCCCAGGGGGGGCAGAAAAGTCTGAAAAATATTTTATCCCCCTAAGGAAGCGACCCTTGCCCAAGGGGTCGCTTCCTTTATAAATAAAAAACAATCCCTGGTGTCTAGTGGGCTTTTCTGCCCCCCCTGGGTGCAGATCGGCCAAACAAAACGGCCGATCTACCCCAGGGGGGGCAGAAAAGTCTAAAACATTATTTGGCCCCCTAAGGAAGTGACCCTTGCCCAAGGGGTCGCTTCCTGCACAAAAAAAACCAAACACAAGCAATCCCTGGTGTCTAGTGGGCTTTTCTGCCCCCCCTGGGTGCAGATCGGCCAAACAAAATGGCCGATCTGCCCCAGGGGGGGCAGAAAAGTCTGAAACATTATTTGGCCCCAAAAGGAAGCGACCCTTGCCCAAGGGGTCGCTTCCTCGACAAAGAAATATGCCCAAAAACAATCCCTGGTGTCTAGTGGGCTTTTCTGCCCCCCCCTGGGTGCAGATCGGCCAAAAAAAACGGCCAATCTGCCCCGGGGGGGCAGAGAAGTCTAAAACATTATTAGGCCCCAAAAGGAAGCGACCCTTGCCCAAGGGGTCGCTTCCTCGACAAATAAATATGCCCAACAGTAATCCCTGGTGTCTAGTGGGGCATTCCTGGTGCACGATCGCGACGCTGTGCGCGATCGTGCACCAGGAATGCCGTGCATTGGGACATCAGGGGAGAGGAAACACAGTTTCCTCCCCCCCGATGCCTCAAGGCACCGAAAAACGGCCCCCCCGCCCCACCGGAGCACCAAACACTAACCTGTCTCCTGGACGCGCTGGAAACAAATGGCTTCCAGCGCGTCCAGCGCTTCCTGATGACGTCGGCGCGCGCTGTGCGCGCTGACGTCACCAGGAAGCGTGGGGGGGCTAGGGGGTGGCAGCGGAAAGTCTTCCGCTGCCACCCCTGCAAAAAAAAAAAAAGATCGCCGCACAGGGGGGAGCGCCAGCGCTCTCCCCCAGGGCTGTACTGATGACGGAGCGGTTCCGTCATCAGCACAGCCCAACCGATGCTGATGACGGAACCGCTCCGTCATCAGCATCGAAGGGGTTAAACAGAAAAACAATCTTTCATTCAATGCACATATAAATAATCAATAGTACGAAAAAAAAAATCTTTGTGTGGTGTTTTCACAAATAATTAGAAGATAAAGTCACTTGCAGAAAGGAAATGGAAACAAATTAACTGCAACAAGTACAGATTCCTCAATAATCTGGTTAATACACCAATTAGTTAATTCCTTCCTGCTTTTGCCGACGCGTTTCAAACTTGCTGTTTCATTATGCAAGTTCTCATCAGGGCTTTATCGTTTTTTTCATCTGCAAATTATGTACAAAGAAAGTGAGTGAGTCAATTTATCCCTCATTTTCATCCCCTATTTATATTGTCCTCTGCTATTAAGTCAAAAAAATAATACCTTTTTTCAGCTTGATAGCGGGATTCCAAGGTTCATATTTTTTTTTTTGGATCAATGGATGATTTCTAAAAGATGGCAACAATCTCGATTAAGTTATTGACCATTAGAAATTAGCCAGTGGCTGTGGTGCTCAAAACACTTTTGGACAATACCTGTGGAATATTGGTCTGTCACTGGCTGGGTTTCTCCGCACTCCAAGCGCGTGCTGTTTGCCTTTTCACCCAAACTGCCGGACCGGCAGCGGTCCTGTCTGCCTTCCTGTAAGGAATGGTCAGAGTAACTAACCTGCTCGTGTTTTTTGACAAAACAAACAACACAAACCGGCGCCGGGTGCATACCTTTTCCTCAGCGCTCGGTGTGCTCTCTGCGGCTTCCCGTTAATTGGATTACATCGAAGGTGCTTGGCGTTTAGTGTTTACGATTCTGGAACGATGGATAGAACAGTTAGCAGCCGCTACACTTTTCTTTAGGATTTCTATCCCACCGAGTGTCATTTCCCTTACCCCAGTCGTGTGGCTCACAGGGCTGTCACCCGCTCTCAAGAAACAATCCGCTCCAGTCGGAAGACTCAGTTAGCCATTGGGTCGCCATATTTAGACAGACACGTGACAACTATTTGAGTCACGTGATTGACTGGAGTTGTGGGATATGTAGTCCCACCACGAACATTGTCTGCAAATTTGGTACAAACGTTGCTGTGTTCAGACACATTGAGTCAAACGTTTGTATTCTGGCGTGTGCGGTGGATTACCACCACAGGAATTATTCGGGTTGCATAGGGGTGGGCTACTATAGATCACACTGCTGGAGCACTGCATAGCCATACAACGGGTCAATAGTTTATATTCTGGAAATTTCAGACATCGTATTCAAACCGGTTTGGATGCTGGTAAATCGTAGTAATAAGTAGGCCTCCTTCCTCAATAAGACATCATCAACATCTTTAGCATATTTGGCATGAGTTGTTGTGTAGAGGACCGTCCACTTGAAATCAGTCTCGGTGTGACCACTCTCAATAAAGTGTTGGACCATTGGGGCGGTCAACACTTTGTTTTTTATTCGTGACCTATGTTGTGTTATGCGGGTGTTCACCTGCTGATTGGTTTTCCCGATATACAGTTTTCCGCAGCCGCAGATAATTGCATACACGACATTGCGGGTCCTGCAGTTGGAGAACCCTTGGTTCTTCCACCTCACATTTTTATGCAGGAATTCACTGCCTTCAATCGTTGTGTCACATGAAACACAGTTCCCGCACCGATGGTGCCCCTCAATCGGCTTAAGGCCCCACATGGAGAGTAGGTCATGTTTGGGTTTCTCAATAGTGACATCTGCACGTACTATTTGTTGTCCAATGCTACGGTTCTTTTTGTAAGCAAAGATTGGTTGAGGAAAAGGACATTCTAATTCCTCCAGTAAGTGCCAGTTTTTCAATATTGTCTGTCTGATTTTATGAGTATGGGGGCCGAACGTTGTGACACAAACCAGTTAGCTGACCATAAGGTAGGTTAGTTTTTAAATTTCGTGGGTGCGCGCTGCGGTGGTGAAGAATGGTATTTTTGTCCGTCTTTTTTCTGAAAAGGGATGATTTTAGATGACCGTCAACACAGCTGATTTCCACGTCCAAAAATGTCATTTTGGAACTACTTTGCTCAATTGAGAATTTGATGTCATGGTGTTTATTGTTTAGCCATTGATGGAATTCTATCAATTCGGTGTGGCTCCCCTGCCACAGAAGCCACACGTCGTCGATATATCTTAGCCATTGTTTGATACATTTTTTGTAGGGGTTGTTATTTTCCACAAATTTTTTCTCATACTCAGCCATAAACAAAATGGCCATCTCCGGAGCATAAGGACAGCCCATGGCTGTCCCTTTGGTTTGAATGAAGAACTCCTCATTGAAGCGAAAATAGTTTTTCTTCAATGTTAGTTCAGCAAGTTCCAGAATAAATCTGGTAGGCACTCTATGGGGACGATCTCTTGTTTCAAGGTACATCTCCATCACCTCTAACGCTTCTCCCTGAGGGATTTGCGTGTTGAGGGACGTGACGTCCATAGTTACCATTATTTCCTCGAGTGGATTAAACTCCATCCCCTCGATTTTATTCAGGAAGTCGATAGTGTCTTTTAGATATGATGTTACATTACAGATAAAAGGCTCTAGGAAAAAATCCACATACTTTGACAGAGGCTCGAGACACGAGTCACATCCCAAGACGATGGGTCGTCCAGGTGGCTCGTTCAGATTTTTGTGGATTTTAGGCAAGAAATACAATATTGGTATACGTGGGAATTTTATGACCAAAAAGTCACCTTCTTTGGGTCCCACAAACCCTTCTTCCCTGCCAGTTGATATTAATTGCGCTATTGTCCCTTGTATTTCTTTGGTTGGATCTTCATTTAGTTTTCTGTACCAAGTCTGGTTGTTAACCTGTAATTCTCCCTCCACCAAATATTTTTCCCTAGGCCACAACACAGTCGCTCCGCCTTTGTCGGCCGGTTTGATTATAATAGTAGAGTCCTCTTTCAGACCTTTTAGTGCTTCACGTTGGCCTTTACTTATATTGTGTTTCATAAACTTGTTGTTTTTTTCAAGTTTGTTTATGGATGACAGGACAGCTTGCTCAAACGCATAAATCTGTTTAGGGATATTCTGGCTAGGAATAAAGGTGGATTTATTCCGTAGTCCTGTTGTCTCAATATCTGGAGGAGGTGACTGGTTTGCGAAGAAAGCCTTCAGTCGCACCTTTCGACAAAAGGCAATGGCTTCTATTTTGGTTTTTGTAAAATCAGTTTGTTGGTAGGGGACAAATTTTAAGCCCAAACTCAACACGGACTCCTCGTCTTTTGTTAGAATTTTAGTTGACAGGTTCACGATGGTAGAGGGCGTTTCTACGTTTTGTAGAAATTTCTCCGAGTACGCATTTCCCATGGTACTTTGTTTCTTGGTTTTCCTTGTTGGCCCTTCTCTAAAAAAGAGACCTGTTTCTTATTGGTATTGCCTCTTGACTCTGTGCCTGATGAGTCAGACGAAGATGATGTCTCTGAGAATGTTTTAAACCTGTTGCGGGATCGTCCTTGATAATTATACAGTGCTCCGCGTGAATCAACTTGTGAGTAATAATCCTCTTTAAGAAAAGGATAGGCTTTTTCTAATGTAAAGGACTTAGGGCCCGATGTAGGTAAATCCCATTTACCGATTTTGAAATACCGAATCCTACCGATTCGGTATTCCAAAATCGGTAAATGGTATGTAATCAATCAATCATTGCCACTTGTAAAGCGCGCTACCTACCCGTAGGGTCTCAAGGCGCTGGGGGGGGGGGGTGCCGCTACTGCTCGAACAGCCAGGTCTTCAGCTTCTTCCTGAAGGAGAGGTGGTCTTGGGTCAGGCGCAGGTCGGTCGGGAGGGAGTTCCAGGTCTTGGCGGCCAGGTAGGAGAAGGACCTTCCTCCTGTAGTCGCTCTTCGGATGCGGGGGACGGCGGCGAGGGCGTGGTTGGCTGATCGGAGGTGGCGATTGGGAGCGTAGAAGTTGACTCGGCTGTTGAGGTAGCTCGGGCCTTGGTCGTGTAGGGCTTTGTGTGCGTGGGTGAGGAGGCGGAAGGTGATTCTTTTGTTGACGGGGAGCCAGTGAAGGTCTCTCAGGTGTCCGGAGATGTGGCTGGTTCGTGGGATGTCGAGGATGAGTCTGGCTGAGGCGTTCTGGATCCGCTGGAGTCTCTTCTGGAGCTTGGCGGTGGTACCGGCGTAGAGGGCGTTGCCGTAGTCCAGGCGGCTGGTGACGAGGGCCTGGGTGACGGTCTTCCTGGTCTCGGTGGGGATCCACCAGAAGATCTTCCGTAGCATGCGTAGGATGTTGAAGCACGCCGAGGAGACGCTGTTGACTTGCCTGGTCATGGAGAGGGAGGTGTCCAGGATGAAGCCCAGGTTGCGCGCATGGTCTGTCGGTTTGGGTGCGGTGCCCAGGGCGGGGGGCCACCAGGAGTTGTCCCAGGCGGAGGGCGAGGAGCCCAGGATGAGGACCTCCGTCTTGTCCGAGTTCAGTTTCAGGCGGCTGGTCGTCATCCACTCGGCTACCTCTTTCATCCCTTCGTGCAGGTTGGTTCTGGCGGCGGCGGGGTCGTTGGTCAGGGAGAGGATCAGCTGGGTATCGTCGGCGTAGGAGATTATGCTGAGGTTGTGTTTGCGTACGATGGCCGCGAGGGGGCTCATGTAGACGTTGAAGAGGGTGGGGCTCAGAGATGAACCTTGGGGGACGCCGCAGATGACTTCGGAGGCCTCTGACTTGTACGGTGGTAGGCGAACTCTCTGTGTTCTTCCGTCGAGGAAGGAGATGATCCATTCCAGTGCCTTCCCCTGGATTCCGGCGTTGTTGAGCCGCTGTACTAGGGTGCGGTGGCAGACCGTGTCGAAAGCCGCGGAGAGGTCTAGGAGGATGAGGGCCGCTGTTTCTCCCTTGTCCATCAGGGCTCGGATGTCATCGGTGGCGGCGATGAGGGCGGTCTCGGTGCTGTGATTGGCCCGGAAGCCGGACTGTGAGGGGTCGAGGGATCCGTTCGTCTCGAGGAAGGCGGCCATCTGCTTGTTGACGGTCTTCTCGATGACCTTGGCTGGAAACGGGAGGAGCGAGATGGGTCGGTAATTCTTGAGGTCGGTGGGGTCCGCTGTTGGTTTCTTGAGTAGAGCGCTGAGTTCGGCGTGTTTCCAGCTCTCCGGGAAGATGGTGGTGTCGAAGGATGTGTTGATGATGTCTCGCAGGTGGGGTGCGATGACAGCGTCGGCCTTGTTGAAGACGTGGTGAGGGCAGGGGTCTGTCGGTGATCCGGAGTGGATGGAGTTCATCGTGCGGATGGTGTCTTCGGTGCTGATCGGGGTCCAGGCGTGGAGGGTGGTGGTGGGGGGTGGTTGTTCGGTCCTGGTGTGCGTGGGTTGGTTGTTGAAGCTGTTGTGTATGTCCGCGATCTTGTTGTGGAAGTATGAAGCGAGGGAGTTGCAGAGGTCTTGCGATGGGGTGATGTCGTTGTTACCAGCGCTGGGGTTGGAAAGCTCTTTCACGATGTTGAAGAGTTCCTTGCAGTTGTGTGCGTTGTTGTAGGTCCCAACATCTGGATTCGTTACCGAATCCTTAACAATTCTTTAATTACCGATTCGGTAAATACCGAATCGGTAATGCCCATTCATTCCTATGGGCTTTGAAGCCCATAGGAATGATTAGGCATTACCGATTCGGTATTTACCGAATCGGTAATTAAAGAATTCACAAGGGTGCAGGGGGTGTCACTTTGACACCCTCTAGCACCCCCAAAACGGGCATGTGTGCAATGTGGCACACAGACATGCCCTAAGGGCACGTCTGTCTGTCACATGGCACATGTGTACATGCACAGATGTGCATGTACACAGGAATCGGTTTTTTACCATGGATTTGTATTCCATGGTAAAATACCGATTCTGTAGGCCATGTGCTGATGTAACATTGGCTACCTACATTGCATTTTCGGTAGTTCTACCGAATCGTTATCATTACCGAATCTGTAAATATTACCGATTAGGTAACTTTACCGATTCGGAAATGATAACGATTCGGTAAAATTCCCGAAAATGTGCCCCTACATCTCGATAGCCCTTTACCGATCGGAAACGGACGAAAATCGGTATTTTCGTCCGATTCCGATCGGTAAAGGGCTACCTACATCGGGCCCTTAGAGTCCTTTTCGTATTGAGCGGTCTTGTTATTCATCGTGTTGTCCCTAAAGGACAGGATCTCTTTTTCAATTTTTTCATTAAGCTACAACATAATGTTACAGTGTACTACCGGCGACTGGTAACAGTTACCAGCTGCTGCCGCAGTAACTCAAGAGCTTGCAAACGGTGACCAGGTGATCTGTCACTAGGGCACGAGTTGCTTCCTGTGAGTTCATCTAACAAACCAGTGCAATATCCTGCAGCTCGCAGAACACCTCTACTGGATGCTGCCTGCTGAACAGACGAGGAAAGGGCGCCTTGAAGGCAGGCCATCAGCTGTGCTCACTGGGTGTAGCATTGGTGAACATGTTACCAGGCTGTGCCGCTGCTGTCAACACGGTGACACTGGCAGCGCCCCGCCATGCCCTACAGACACCCAGCACAACAGCGGGAGAGCAGTGTGAGCCTCCCGGCATGTCCTCGGGCTGACCAGCTCCCTGGACTCGCCTCGAAGCTGCAGAGGCCCCAACCCTCTGGGCGTCGCGATGGGCAGAGGAGATGTCCCCATTACTATTTTTTATCCTCTGTATTGTATTCTTCCTATCTGCGTTGTGTCGTCCAATCTCCTGTTTTATGTTAAACAACTGGTTCAATCCAAAAGTGCGCACAGTATGGGGCAGCTTTTTGCACGTGGCTCAACCTGCATGGCCGTCAAAATAACATGCACAAAAGGTTTGGGCAACGTTTTGGGCACCCTTATCCTCATCACTAAACTAATGTCTGCATAGTTTCACCCAGGCACTAACCCGAGAAGCTATCCTTTTGGCAAAACTCGGGACTGAGACCAAAAACCGTGTCCTCGTCTTTTCCACACCATTTCACACTAAGTCAGGGGCTCAAAATAAAGCATTTTGGTGCAAGACAACCTCCCCAACTACACTCTCCCAACAACTCTATGCTACTTATCTGGACAGCACCGACAGACCCCTCATTGCCCGCCACCCCTCCCGGGTACCACCAAACGCAGGCCCTTACCTTCTCCCCGGTGACCACGTGCAGGCCCTCGCGCACCTTGGCGAAGGAGCCCTCGCCCAGCTTGCGGCCGATGAGGTAGCTGCCCACCCGCTTGGTGTGCTGGAAGCTGCGCAGGCTGTCCCGGGACATGGTGCTGACGGGAGGGGGGACGGGCACACGGACAGCGGGAGGGGGACGGGCACACTGACAGCGGGAGGGGGGACGGGCACACGGACAGCGGGAGGGGGCGGGTTAACGGGCACACAGACAGCGGGAGGGGGGCGGGTTAACGGGCACACAGACAGCGGGAGGGGGGTGGGGACGGGCACACGGACAGCGGGAGGGGGGGCGGGAACGGGCTCAGCACATTGGCGTCTGGTGCCTGCCCCCCTCGGCTTCTGGGCCGCGCCTGGTGTTCTCTGCACATGGGGTCGACCTTCTTTCCCAGTCGGTGGTGAAGCGCTGTGTGGGAATCACGACCTGCTGGCTAAGAATAACAGAGCAGTCACAGTGCCCAGGTGTGCTACTAAAGAAAAAGTGCTCCTCAAAGTAGATCTCCAGAACGGTTTGCACTAGGCTAGAAGAGACAGGCAGTGTGCCAAAACCCTGGTCTTCGAAGCATATCACCAAAACTGACTTCTAGGGGGTACGAGACACAGCCAAACACTGGGCCTCAAACTGTCACCAGGACTGGCTGCTCACCTCCACCAAGGGAAACAAGAGGATATATGTCAGACCTGGCTCGAGGATTCAGAAAAGCACTCACTCCGTGACAGCCTGCATCACACTCTCCAATTACCTAGATTTAATTGATTGCCTTTAATAGGAAGCTGGAAGGTAGCCCCAGTTAAATGTCTGCACACTGCCCATTTCCTGTCCCTACTTAAAGTGATTCATTGGGAGCAGCAAGGCTGTGCTCTCCAGCACGAGAGTTCGCACAGGTTTCTCGAGGACACGGCACCTGCCCCAACCCTGGCTCCCACCGCAGCAGGTTCGGCGACGGCCTGCGCCCAGTCAGCTGCACTGTTACAATCACTGCGAAACCGAAAGGCCCACATTCCAGGAACTTTGCGGAGATCTGCAGGAAGAAGGAGGGCTCTTGATTGGCACGCGCGACACAACAAACAAACTAAGCAATGGTCAAAGAAACGTGCTAAACACGAGGGGGGGATGCGGGGGGGGGAGTTAGCAACACCGGTTAGCAAAACCAGGGAAAGGGTCAAGGAACAGCCAATGAGATAACAGACCAGGGGATGAGCGACAAAGAAATATATAGTAGACTGGTGGAACATTATTCTAAGGCAAACAAATACGGCGAACTAAAAACAAAGAAAATATTTTTTTTAAAACACGGAGGAAAAAGTAATAATTACAAGTTGAAAATGTAGTGGGCGAGGAAAGGAAGAAATAATTCACAGGACTGCACGCGAGGAGAGGAGGAGTATTAGAAAATGCAAAAGGGAAACGAGAAGAGGCCAGGATAAGAATAAGAACAAGCACCTACGGGCACACGGACAGCGGGAGGGGGGGCGGGAACAGACAGCGGGACATCGCGCAACCCACCCCTGCACTTTCGAAATGGCAAAAACAAAGCTTAAAAAAAAAAACACGCCCACAGCCGCATGACGTGGGCAAAATGCGAGAAACTGTCGGGAACGCCCACGAATCTGGTCCGGCCATGACGGACAGATCTCTGTTCCAATGGCTAGCCTCCATTTATGGAGCTAGCCAATGGAACAGAAAGGCGGCACAAACATCCATAATGTAACTCATAAGATTTCGCCTGCGCGAAAGTCTGCTGCGCAGCTTTCAGCGAGGCGAAACCTAAAAAAGAACAATCCCTGGTGTCTAGTGGGCTTTTCTACCCCCCCTGGGTCCAGATTCGGCCCCCCCAGGGGGGGCAGAAAAGTCTAACATAATTTTTTAGTCCCTAGGAGGCGACCCTTGCCCAAGGGGTCGCTTCCTTTATAAAAAAAAAGAAGAATCCCTGGTATCTAGTGGGATTTTCTACCCCCCTGGGTCCAGATTCGGCCCAAAAAATGACCGGCAGAAAAGTCTAAAAAAAATGTTTGCCCCTAGGAAG
Source organism: Lissotriton helveticus (assembly GCF_964261635.1). Taxonomy (NCBI): domain Eukaryota; kingdom Metazoa; phylum Chordata; class Amphibia; order Caudata; family Salamandridae; genus Lissotriton; species Lissotriton helveticus. The sequence goes on along the minus strand of NC_136063.1, from coordinate 768,020,372 downwards.
CAACCCTTGCCCAAGGGGTCACTTCCTTTATAAATAAAACAACAATCCCTGGTATCTTGTGGGCTTTTCTACCCACCCTGGGTCCAGATTCGGGAAAAAAACTCCCGATCTGCCCCCAGGGGGGGGGGAGAAAAGTCTGAAATTACAATTGCACCCAAGGAAGCGACCCTTGCCCAAGGGGTCGCTTCCTATGCCAACAAAAAAACATCCCTGGTGTCTAGTGGGGGCATTTCTGGTGCAGGATCGCGATGCTGTGCGGGATCCTGAACCAGAAATGCCCAGCATTGGGACATCAGGGGAGAGGAAACACTGTTTCCTCCCCCCCATGCCTCAAGGCACCGAGAAACGGCCACCCCACCCCACCGGAGAGCAGAAACCTTACCTGCTCGCTGGACGCGCTGGAAACAAATGCCTTCCAGCGCGTCCAGCGCTTCCTGATGACGTTGGCGCGCGCTGTGCGCGCTGACGTCGCCAGGAACCGCGGGGGGCCCGGGGGTGGCAGCGGAAAGTCTTCCGCTGCCACCCCTGCTAAAATGCTGCAAATCGATGCCCCAGGGGGGAAGCGCCAGTGCTCCCCCCCGAGGGCTGTGCCGATGACGGAGCGGTTCCATCATAAGCACAGCCCAACCGACGCTGATGACGGAACTGCTCCGTCATCAGCGTCGAAGGGGTTAAAATTCCTTAATTGCGATTAGCAAATTACGAATCGCAATTAAGGAATAATTTCAAATTAATTTCTATGGGCCAGGAGGCCCATAGGAATGAATGTGAAGTTATTCTCAATTTGCGATTCGCAATTTGAGAATCGCAAATTGAGAATAATTTCAAGGGTGCAAGGGTGTCATAAGGACACCCTGATGCACCCCTGAAATTCACATGTGTGGGCATATGGCGCACATACATGCCCTAAGGGCATGTATGTGCGCCACATGGCACCTTCACAAATGCAAAAAAGCGCTTTTGTGGAAGGAATCGCACAACTTGGGTGCTTCATACATTGCATTTAAGGAATCGCAAAATTTGCGATTCCTTAAATGCAATCGCAAAATAAGGAATCGCAAGTTTGCGATTCCTTATTTTGCACTCAAATTGGCTACATACATACCATTTAGCGAAAATGAGTTCGCAAACGCAGAAATAAACCCATTTGAGCTTCATACATATGGCCCTAAGGAGCAAATTATGAGTTTGGGGGGCGATTAACTCCATCACAAAAGTGGCAGATACCCTCTCTGCCTTATTGCAAGTGAATTATATCCTATAGCACGTGTATTGAGGTGGACAAGATATCCACCATGTTGTGACAGAGTAAATCATCAATGAACTTCTAAATCAGGCTCTGAGGAAGAAGACAAACTGTTGATTAGGGTGAATTTGTTGGCTTTATTATACCATAACCCTGTGTTATTCAGCCTACTCCAAATAGACTGATAATGGCTAGCGAGATTATCTTTCTTTTTATTTTCTATGAATTGTTTTACTTTTTCTTTGCAAATTCCCAGTATCTTATTTTTTTGGTTTGGTTTTGTGTTAATCGCTGCGTTTTTCTTTGAAGAAAGATTACACTATTTCGTACTGACAGCTACTTGGGCACATTATGTCCTGTCAGTAGCTTCGGCAAGTTTCTTGGTCCTTTTAATCCTGTTAGGAGAACCTAAATATTAAAATAGTCACCCTCACACACACACCTTTTCATTATATTGCAATACCAAAAAAATATCTATACAAAAGTGACCCTTCGTGGGGCCTGTAGGGCATTGCAGCACTGGCCGATGAGGAGCAATGCCCAATGATGAACCATGACATTCTTAGCGATGTGTGGGGGTAACAAGAAATAATCCATAGAATTCCTCTTCATGCTCTTATATTTATATTTTTGATAATTGTCCTTGTTCTTTGACCTCTCCCTTCTTTAGGAACAATACCTTCGTGGTTGACATACCGATTGCCCTAACATACTTGTCATGAACTTTCTCAGATAGAAGTCTGTTGCCTGAACCAAGCTTTTTTAAGCACTAGACTTTTCAAATTTGTGGGAGCTCAGTGACAGCTCTATTCAAGATTGAGCCCCTGAGTTGTCAGTTAAGGTGTATAAAGTGTAGAATTTTTAAGAAAATTGTACTCAAACAGCAAAACCTGTAGGACTAAATGACACTTACTCTCCGCTGTATTGGTATCTAAGTCTTCAATTGAAAGCCTCTATGCAAAATGCCTTATTTGATATTCAGATATTGTGAAGTTGAGGCATAGACATCGTGTGACTTACTCACCCACATCACACAGATTAATATGGACTTGTGAGATCCTGTTTGTTTTCTATGACTGCTTTCTTTCATTCTTTAAAACAAACCTTAACCATTTTTTTCCGTTTCGGTTTGGTTATAATCAATACATTTTTGTTTGTTTAATGACCGTGTTATTTTTGGCAATGGTATGAAGTTTTGTGCTTTAGGAAACTTCACATGTACTTTCTTTAAGAGAAGTCTTTCACTTGAGCCATGCTTCCAACGGTAAGCCCATGATTTCTGGCAGAAATCTACTGTCACCATTTAGTCTCTAGATTGCTCACATTTTTGGGAATTAAGCCACAGCTGTACTTGAGACTGAGGTCTCCTAACCCTCCAAGTTATCAAATAAGGTTCCTACTATCCTCATGTTTGTATCAAGTGCATCATGTTGATGAAGGTGGTACTCAAATAAGAGTATCTTAATGACACTGACTGAATGCAGTATTACTGCATTTGACTTTAGTTTGAAGCCTCTATGTAGAATACTATATTTGGAAAGCAGCTAGGCACTTCTCTCATTTAAAAGTATTGAATAGCAAATTTTGTTTTTCACTGCTGTTATACCCGAGCAATGTAAAAATAGGTTATAAGGCTGGTTGTTGGGAGTAAGGTCTTCCACAGCCTTCATCAGATCTCCAGGGATCCAAAGTAGTGGAATAGTATCTCTCGTGACGTTTGCCACCTCGTTGAGTTTTGTAGGCCTGAAAGAGGAGAGGGGAGGTGGGTAAGACTCCACCCACCTCCTCCACCATATGCCACTGTACTGTAAAGGCCTACCATACACTGATGAGTAATTTCTGTGATGGCAAGAGCTCCTTCTGATCACCTCTCCAAAAGTGTTGCTCTCTCTGTGCTGATAGTATCACTGAACTATTGCCAACACAGTACTTTGGTGGAAATTTACTAACACCTTTCACTGGGTAAGCAAACCTAGCACAACGTGTTGTGTTAGGAATTGCTTCCAACCCAAATCATGGTTTGTATTGGAAGGTTGCTGAAAGTTACTCACAAAAGGGGTAGGAGCTTCTTTGTGCTACTTTGCATCTTGGGGGCATCCCACGGGTGGTATATCTGTTTTCCCATGCAACCTATTTAGCGATAATTATATGCCCCCTAGTGTGGTCATTAATTGTCTTGGATAGGAGGACTCTAGAAGATTGACGGTAAGGATCTTTGGTGATTTCCAAAACTGTTATATGATGTGCTTTGCATAGGACTCTCATGGTATATGATTGCTATATATATATATATAGTATTTTTTTATACTCCAGATTACATATTAATTTAATACAAGTTTTTGATGTCTGGATTACATTGGATTTGACGTATGGAATTGGGATACTCCCTAAAGGTGAGCTCATTGTCTGGAATAACTATATAGGTCACTTATGTTATTAATGTGTGGGTTGATGAACTACACACCGTACAAAATCAACTTGTTGTTTTTTATGTATAGATGTTATTTGAGTTTTGGTGTTTAAACTTTGGGATTATTATCATGTATATAAAACATGTATTCATTGAAGTCGGGATTGTATTGTTTCCCTCTTCTTTATGATCTGTACATTTACATGTGTTTTGACAACTGTTTGGGCACATATGATTCATTCCTGAATCATTATGAGGTCATCAAAATTACACGGGTGTTGTGGTGGAGGTGATCTTATGTAAACATTTTTAGTGTGAGTCGGACATATGTTGTCAATTTGTTTGTAGCCTAAACAGAGTGGGGAGTACTCTCTGCTGCTCTGGTCAGAAACCCATGGGTTTTGATACAAATCCCTATCTACCAACATTTGTAAACAGGGATTTGTGCCAATAAATTAAGTCTCCTCAAGGTCAGCATAGCAGTGGATTAAGTCTTAATAGTCTTTACACTTTACTAAGGTTGTATATGTGCTGCACTGTACAGTACAGTATGACTCTTAAAAGAACAATACCACACCCTTGCACTATGGTACATGGGTGTGTGAACTGGTGAGGGGCAGCCTAAAGTGTATCAGCACAGGGGAGATCAAAACAGATTTTTATCTTAGTAAGTATGGCACTGTTTTTCTTTCTTTGGTGCAACACCCAAAAGCAACTTTGTTTGCTGCACTGCATTGTGCCAAAAGATAGTACATTTCTTTTTTTCAGTGCAAGTTCATTGAAAGCAGAGAGCACTGACCTTGGATTAGTGAAGATGAGAAATCTCAATGGCGGATGGTGGTATGCTCTGAAGTTAGGTATGATTTTAGATTTTTGTGTGCAAAGAGAGAGTTATTTTTATTTTCCTTAAAAAAACCAGGGAGTACATGATGATAGAGTATGAGGCTAAGTGGAGAAGCGTGGCTCAATGGTTAGAGCGGCAGACCCTGATGCAGAAGTCTGGCCCGGGACCAGGGTTCAATTCCCGCCTCGGCGGCTCTTGGACTCAATCTCCCCGACCTGATAATTCTCGCCTTGGTGCCTAGTCTAATCATGAGTCCCACTCTGTGACTCTGGGCAATAGCTTGCTTAATCTCCACAACGGCCCCTGCAGCGCTTGGATGCCTGGCTTCGCCTTGGGGGTGCCCAGGAGTGGACATTTCACATGGAAAAGCCAGGAAGGGTTCCACAGCGGTATGAGTGCAGCGCCGGGACGCTCCGTCGCGTGGGCAGCCGTGCGCTTTACAAATACAACACATTTACATTTACATAACACAGCAGGATGTCAGCTATATTTGCAGTCTTAATTGGGATGGGGTTTGGAAGAGTTCTGAGGATCTAGGTACGTATTCTTTTGAGTATGGGATATATGCCATGTTGTTCATGTCTCTCTGTGACATATCTTCGCCCCCCACTGCTGATCGTGTGGAACAAACACAACATAAAATTGCAGTTGTCACCAACAGGAAGTTTTCTAGCCTGGGTTTTCTAAGTGGTGTCAAAAACTATTCAAATATGACAATTAAAGTGTTACTCTTGTTGTCTGTATATTTTTTACCGTAGTACCCTTGATGAAATTAAGCCATTGATAGACAGGTACTCATCTAACATTCTATATGCTATGTTGTTGACGAATTACCCTGCAATTTTTTATTCACAGATTAGAGAAAATATGTATTTTATTCAGGAGATCCATTTCTAATGCTCATAGTAAGGATATTAATGTGCTCAGTGCTTTAACGATGAGTGCATCTAGAAAAGGGTCTATAAAACTATAGCCAGTAAACCCTATTATATGCTGTGGGAAAGATTTTGGAAAAAGCATTTTGGAAAAATTGCAAATTGTGTTGATTGTGGGAAACATTATTCTTTGAGAGCACTTTGGTTTTAAATCTATCTGCTGGACTATTGACCAACTGCGGTCAGCGCAGGTAAGCGCAGTGTGGCAGGGGGCAGGGAATCTCCAGACGACGAAATAGGATGTATTTATTTATTTCATTTTCCCTAGTCCGTCTTCTGTTGACTTCCCTTCCTCTCACCCCACTGCACTTACCTGCACGGACAGCTGCTGCTATAGACAATATAGCTATCCTTCAGTCGATTCTTGATAAATTTCTAGGGTCAAGCAAACAAGGTCGGTTTGTTAAAGACAGCAGGTAAAAAAGAAGTTTTTCACTACAGGGGGAATGTGGTGCTAAGTGTTTTTGGACACACGTTTTTATGTCCCCGATGAATGTGTAGTAGGCACTGAGATTTGGTAGGGACTTGGCTTGTGTATGTACACTATGGAGGAAGATATCAATACCATATTAGGGACTGATGCTAATAATTATGGATGTGGCTTTGTGGTGGTGGATCTCCACACAAATAATGACACAAGACTGATTTTGTCTTGATGCATTTATATTATGTACAAGTCAGAAAGACCTAGGGGCATATTACCAAGGGGGGCGATAGACAATTATCGCCGGTTTAGCAGCCGTTTTCGGCCGCTAAGCGGCGATAATTCTATCGCTCTATTAGCAAGCTGTTGCTAACTAATGTTAGCGACAGCTTTTAGGCGATAGCGAGCGGTTTCGGGCCCGCTTTGCATGTCAGCGATATTTATCGCTAATGACATGCAAAGTGGGCATACCCAACCTGCTAGCAACTGAAAGCAGTCGCTAACGTCGCTATCGCCTATTAGCAAGGCAGGCGTAGCGATGGAAATATTCCCGCTATCGCCAAAAACGAATGCCTGCTCAGACCAGTTATTAGCCATGTTCTCCAATGGGAGGTGGATAACATGGCTAAGAGCATTTCGACGCTAATGCGTGAATATCGCTGTATTCTCAGCGATATTCACGCATTTCGCCGCTATCACTGGATATTTTAGCACAATGGAGTAAAACGTTGCTAATAGCAGGTTTTCTCCGCTAACATATCCAGAGATAGGCAGCAATAAAAAACTCCCGATCTGCCCCCGGGGGGGGCAGAAAAGTCTGAAATTACAATTGCACCCAAGGAAGCGACCCTTGCCCAAGGGGTCGCTTCCTATGCCAACAAAAAAACATCCCTGGTGTCTAGTGGGGGCATTTCTGGTGCAGGATCGCAATGCTGTACGGGATCCTGAACCAGAAATGCCCAGCATTGGGAAATCAGGGGAGAGGAAACACTGTTTCCTCCCCCCCATGCCTCAAGGCACCGAGAAACGGCCACCCCACCCCACCGGAGAGCAGAAACCTTACCTGCTCGCTGGACGCGCTGGAAACAAATGCCTTCCAGCGCGTCCAGCGCTTCCTGATGACGTTGGCGCGCGCTGTGCGCGCTGACGTCGCCAGGAACCGTGGGGGGCCCGGGGGTGGCAGCGGAAAGTCTTCCGCTGCCACCCCTGCTAAAATGCTGCAAATTGATGCCCCAGGGCGGAAGCGCCAGTGCTCCCCCCCCGAGGGCTGTGCCGATGACGGAGCGGTTCCATCATCAGCACAGCCCAACCGACGCTGATGACGGAACTGCTCCGTCATCAGCGTCGAAGGGGTTAAAATTCCTTAATTGCGATTAGCAAATTACGAATCGCAATTAAGGAATAATTTCAAATTAATTTCTATGGGCCAGGAGGCCCATAGGAATGAATGTGAAGTTATTCTCAATTTGCGATTCGCAATTTGAGAATCGCAAATTGAGAATAATTTCAAGGGTGCAAGGGTGTCATAAGGACACCCTGATGCACCCCTGAAATTCACATGTGTGGACATATGGCGCACATACATGCCCTAAGGGCATGTATGTGCGCCACATCGCACCTTCACAAATGCAAAAAAGCGCTTTTGTGGAAGAAATCGCACAACTTGGGTGCTTCATACATTGCATTTAAGGAATCGCAAAATTTGCGATTCCTTAAATGCAATCGCAAAATAAGGAATCGCAAGTTTGCGATTCCTTATTTTGCACTCAAATTGGCTACATACATACCATTTAGCGAAAATGAGTTCGCAAACGCAGAAATAAACCCATTTGAGCTTCATACATATGGCCCTAAGGAGCAAATTATGAGTTTGGGGGGCGATTAACTCCATCACAAAAGTGGCAGATACCCTCTCTGCCTTATTGCAAGTGAATTATATCCTATAGCACGTGTACTGAGGTGGACAAGATATCCACCATGTTGTGACAGAGTAAATCATCAATGAACTTCTAAATCAGGCTCTGAGGAAGAAGACAAACTGTTGATTAGGGTGAATTTGTTGGCTTTATTATACCATAACCCTGTGTTATTCAGCCTACTCCAAATAGACTGATAATGGCTAGCGAGATTATCTTTCTTTTTATTTTCTATGAATTGTTTTACTTTTTCTTTGCAAATTCCCAGTATCTTATTTTTTTGGTTTGGTTTTGTGTTAATCGCTGCGTTTTTCTTTGAAGAAAGATTACACTATTTCGTACTGACAGCTACTTGGGCACATTATGTCCTGTCAGTAGCTTCGGCAAGTTTCTTGGTCCTTTTAATCCTGTTAGGAGAACCTAAATATTAAAATAGTCACCCTCACACACACACCTTTTCATTATATTGCAATACCCAAAAAATATCTATACAAAAGTGACCCTTCGTGGGGCCTGTAGGGCATTGCAGCACTGGCCGATGAGGAGCAATGCCCAATGATGAACCATGACATTCTTAGCGATGTGTGGGGGTAACAAGAAATAATCCATAGAATTCCTCTTCATGCTCTTATATTTATATTTTTGATAATTGTCCTTGTTCTTTGACCTCTCCCTTCTTTAGGAACAATACCTTCGTGGTTGACATACCGATTGCCCTAACATACTTGTCATGAACTTTCTCAGATAGAAGTCTGTTGCCTGAGCCAAGCTTTTTTAAGCACTAGACTTTTCAAATTTGTGGGAGCTCAGTGACAGCTCTATTCAAGATTGAGCCCCTGAGTTGTCAGTTAAGGTGTATAAAGTGTAGAATTTTTAAGAAAATTGTACTCAAACAGCAAAACCTGTAGGACTAAATGACACTTACTCTCCGCTGTATTGGTATCTAAGTCTTCAATTGAAAGCCTCTATGCAAAATGCCTTATTTGATATTCAGATATTGTGAAGTTGAGGCATAGACATCGTGTGACTTACTCACCCACATCACACAGATTAATATGGACTTGTGAGATCCTGTTTGTTTTCTATGACTGCTTTCTTTCATTCTTTAAAACAAACCTTAACCATTTTTTTTCGTTTCGGTTTGGTTATAATCAATACATTTTTGTTTGTTTAATGACCGTGTTATTTTTGGCAATGGTATGAAGTTTTGTGCTTTAGGAAACTTCACATGTACTTTCTTTAAGAGAAGTCTTTCACTTGAGCCATGCTTCCAACGGTAAGCCCATGATTTCTGGCAGAAATCTACTGTCACCATTTAGTCTCTAGATTGCTCACATTTTTGGGAATTAAGCCACAGCTGTACTTGAGACTGAGGTCTCCTAACCCTCCAAGTTATCAAATAAGGTTCCTACTATCCTCATGTTTGTATCAAGTGCATCATGTTGATGAAGGTGGTACTCAAATAAGAGTATCTTAATGACACTGACTGAATGCAGTATTACTGCATTTGACTTTAGTTTGAAGCCTCTATGTAGAATACTATATTTGGAAAGCAGCTAGGCACTTCTCTCATTTAAAAGTATTGAATAGCAAATTTTGTTTTTCACTGCTGTTATACCCGAGCAATGTAAAAATAGGTTATAAGGCTGGTTGTTGGGCGTAAGGTCTTCCACAGCCTTCATCAGATCTCCAGGGATCCAAAGTAGTGGAATAGTATCTCTCGTGACGTTTGCCACCTCGTTGAGTTTTGTAGGCCTGAAAGAGGAGAGGGGAGGTGGGTAAGACTCCACCCACCTCCTCCACCATATGCCACTGTACTGTAAAGGCCTACCATACACTGATGAGTAATTTCTGTGATGGCAAGAGCTCCTTCTGATCACCTCTCCAAAAGTGTTGCTCTCTCTGTGCTGATAGTATCACTGAACTATTGCCAACACAGTACTTTGGTGGAAATTTACTAACACCTTTCACTGGGTAAGCAAACCTAGCACAACGTGTTGTGTTAGGAATTGCTTCCAACCCAAATCATGGTTTGTATTGGAAGGTTGCTGAAAGTTACTCACAAAAGGGGTAGGAGCTTCTTTGTGCTACTTTGCATCTTGGGGGCATCCCACGGGTGGTATATCTGTTTTCCCATGCAACCTATTTAGCGATAATTATATGCCCCCTAGTGTGGTCATTAATTGTCTTGGATAGGAGGACTCTAGAAGATTGACGGTAAGGATCTTTGGTGATTTCCAAAACTGTTATATGATGTGCTTTGCATAGGACTCTCATGGTATATGATTGCTATATATATATATATAGTATTTTTTTATACTCCAGATTACATATTAATTTAATACAAGTTTTTGATGTCTGGATTACATTGGATTTGACGTATGGAATTGGGATACTCCCTAAAGGTGAGCTCATTGTCTGGAATAACTATATAGGTCACTTATGTTATTCATGTGTGGGTTGATGAACTACACACCGTACAAAATCAACTTGTTGTTTTTTATGTATAGATGTTATTTGAGTTTTGGTGTTTAAACTTTGGGATTATTATCATGTATATAAAACATGTATTCATTGAAGTCGGGATTGTATTGTTTCCCTCTTCTTTATGATCTGTACATTTACATGTGTTTTGACAACTGTTTGGGCACCTATGATTCATTCCTGAATCATTATGAGGTCATCAAAATTACACGGGTGTTGTGGTGGAGGTGATCTTATGTAAACATTTTTAGTGTGAGTCGGACATATGTTGTCAATTTGTTTGTAGCCTAAACAGAGTGGGGAGTACTCTCTGCTGCTCTGGTCAGAAACCCATGGGTTTTGATACAAATCCCTATCTACCAACATTTGTAAACAGGGATTTGTGCCAATAAATTAAGTCTCCTCAAGGTCAGCATAGCAGTGGATTAAGTCTTAATAGTCTTTACACTTTACTAAGGTTGTATATGTGCTGCACTGTACAGTACAGTATGACTCTTAAAAGAACAATACCACACCCTTGCACTATGGTACATGGGTGTGTGAACTGGTGAGGGGCAGCCTAAAGTGTATCAGCACAGGGGAGATCAAAACAGATTTTTATCTTAGTAAGTATGGCACTGTTTTTCTTTCTTTGGTGCAACACCCCAAAGCAACTTTGTTTGCTGCACTGCATTGTGCCAAAAGATAGTAAATTTCTTTTTTTCAGTGCAAGTTCATTGAAAGCAGAGAGCACTGACCTTGGATTAGTGAAGATGAGAAATCTCAATGGCGGATGGTGGTATGCTCTGAAGTTAGGTATGATTTTAGATTTTTGTGTGCAAAGAGAGAGTTATTTTTATTTTCCTTAAAAAAACCAGGGAGTACATGATGATAGAGTATGAGGCTAAGTGGAGAAGCGTGGCTCAATGGTTAGAGCGGCAGACCCTGATGCAGAAGTCTGGCCCGGGACCAGGGTTCAATTCCCGCCTCGGCGGCTCTTGGACTCAATCTCCCCGACCTGATAATTCTCGCCTTGGTGCCTAGTCTAATCATGGGTCCCACTCTGTGACTCTGGGCAATAGCTTGCTTAATCTCCACAACGGCCCCTGCAGCGCTTGGATGCCTGGCTTCGCCTTGGGGGTGCCCAGGAGTGGACATTTCACATGGAAAAGCCAGGAAGGGTTCCACAGCGGTATGAGTGCAGCGCCGGGACGCTCCGTCGCGTGGGCAGCCGTGCGCTTTACAAATACAACACGTTTACATTTACATAACACAGCAGGATGTCAGCTATATTTGCAGTCTTAATTGGGATGGGGTTTGGAAGAGTTCTGAGGATCTAGGTACGTATTCTTTTGAGTATGGGATATATGCCATGTTGTTCATGTCTCTCTGCGACATATCTTCGCCCCCCACTGCTGATCGTGTGGAACAAACACAACATAAAATTGCAGTTGTCACCAACAGGAAGTTTTCTAGCCTGGGTTTTCTAAGTGGTGTCAAAGACTATTCAAATATGACAATTAAAGTGTTACTCTTGTTGTCTGTATATTTTTTACCGTAGTACCCTTGATGAAATTAAGCCATTGATAGACAGGTACTCATCTAACATTCTATATGCTATGTTGTTGACGAATTACTCTGCAATTTTTATTCACAGATTAGAGAAAATATGTATTTTATTCAGGAGATCCATTTCTAATGCTCATAGTAAGGATATTAATGTGCTCAGTGCTTTAACGATGAGTGCATCTAGAAAAGGGTCTATAAAACTATAGCCAGTAAACCCTATTATATGCTGTGGGAAAGATTTTGGAAAAAGCATTTTGGAAAAATTGCAAGTTGTGTTGATTGTGGGGAACATTATTCTTTGAGAGCACTTTGGTTTTAAATCTATCTGCTGGACTATTGACCAACTGCGGTCAGCGCAGGTAAGCGCAGTGTGGCAGGGGGCAGGGAATCTACAGACAACGAAATAGGATGTATTTATTTATTTCATTTTCCCTAGTCCGTCTTCTGTTGACTTCCCTTCCTCTCACCCCACTGCACTTACCTGCACGGACAGCTGCTGCTATAGACAATATAGCTATCCTTCAGTCGATTCTTGATAAATACCTAGGGTCAAGCAAACAAGGTGTATGTGTGTGAAAACATGTGTATTCTGATAACCGGTGTGAGCGTGACAGGAATTGAGATATAGTTAAAGATTTGATGCATGTGGCTGGACGTATGCCTTATTGTTATTTATTTACACCCGCTAATACGTGAGTGGTCTGAATATTTAACAGCGATCTGGTCGGTTTGTTAAAGACAGCAGGTAAAAAAGAAGTTTTTCACTACAGGGGGAATGTGGTGCTAAGTGTTTTTGGACACACGTTTTTATGTCCCCGATGAATGTGTAGTAGGCACTGAGATTTGGTAGGGACTTGGCTTGTGTATGTACACTATGGAGGAAGATATCAATACCATATTAGGGACTGATGCTAATAATTATGGATGTGGCTTTGTGGTGGTGGATCTCCACACAAATAATGACACAAGACTGATTTTTTCTTGATGCATTTATATTATGTACAAGTCAGAAAGACCTAGGGGCATATTACCAAGGGGGACGATAGACAATTATCGCCGGTTTAGCAGCCGTTTTCGGCCGCTAAGCGGCGATAATTCTATCGCTCTATTAGCAAGCTGTTGCTAACTAATGTTAGCGACAGCTTTTAGGCGATAGCGAGCGGTTTCGGGCCCGCTTTGCATGTCAGCGATATTTATCGCTAATGACATGCAAAGTGGGCGTACCCAACCTATTAGCAAGGCAGGCGTAGCGATGGAAATATTCCCGCTATCGCCAAAAACGAATGCCTGCTCAGACCAGTTATTAGCCATGTTCTCCAATGGGAGGTGGATAACATGGCAAATAGCATTTCGTCGCTCTTGCGTGAATATCGCTGTATTCTCAGCGATATTCACGCATTTCGCCGCTATCGCTGGATATTTTAGCACAATGGAGTAAAACGTTGCTAATAGCAGGTTTTCTCCGCTAACATATCCAGAGATAGGCAGCAATAAAAAAAAATGTCGCTAAACCTATTTAGCGATAATTATATGCCCCCTGGTGTGGTCATTTATTGTCTTGGATAGGAGGACTCTAGAAGATTGACGGTAAGGATCTTTGGTGATTTCCAAAACTGTTATATGATGTGCTTTGCATAGGACTCTCACGGTATATGATTGCTATATATATATAGTATTATTTTTTATACTCCAGATTACATATTAATTTAATACAAGTTTTTGATGTCTGGATTACATTGGATTTGACGTATGGAATTGGATACTCCCTAAAGGTGAGCTCATTGTCTGGAATAACTATATATGTCACTTGTGTTATTAATGTGTGGGTTGATGAACTACACACCGTACAAAATCAACTTGTTGTTTTTTATGTATAGATGTTATTTGAGTTTTGGTGTTTAAACTTTGGGATTATTCTCATGTATATAAAACATGTATTCATTGAAGTCAGGATTGTATCGTTTCCCTCTTCTTTATGATCTGTACATTTACATGTGTTTTGACAACTGTTTGGGCACCTATGATTCATTTCTAAATCACTATGAGATCACCAAAATCACACGGGTGTTGTGGTGGAGGTGATCTTATGTAAACATTTTTAGTGTGAGTCGGACATATGTTGTCAATTTGTTTGTAGCCTAAACGGAGTGGGGAGTACTCTCTGCTGCTCTGGTCAGAAACACCTAGTGTGGTCATTTATTGTCTTGGATAGGAGGACCTTAGAAGATCGACGATTACATATTAATTTAATACAAGTTTTTGATGTCTGGATTACATTGGATTTGACGTATGGAATTGGGATACATCTCTAAAGCCCTGATTAAGGCAGAGATACAGAAGTATCAGATCTGACGAAACATGTGTTGGCTATTGTGCGATCTGGAGAAGATTTTATCATACCTCAAGAATAAAATCATCGGAAATGGAAAAGATGACTGACTGAACTTTGATTGTGTGATACACATGGTGTTGTGCTCAGGATAATGTATTTAACTTGCATAACTTACTGCCCTCTTTGAAAGGATGGAGTCCAGACCTTGAATCATGTTGTCTTCAGGTGTCATATGCATTATCTATTCCAAGAAAGAGGTTTCTAGTTTCCCTCTTTGGGATTTGTTGTATCTACTGCCAGACAAAAAGCTATGCTATTAGAATGACCCCTTTTAATGAACAGGCTTGCTATTCCATTTTCATATTGCTATTGTATTTTACATTCTTCTTCTTCGTTTTTGTATTTTTAGCCTCCGCTGAGGCATAAAGCAATAAAGTTGGACTTGAGTTCGTTTTTTGCATATGTTTCCTTCATTGATATGCTCTGTTCTATCCAATGCTTTTATTGGCAGTAGTGTTTTACCTTAAGAAATATGCACTGATATGGTGTCTTAATAAGCACAAATAGGGAGTCATCACACACAGAGACATTTCACATTAGCGAGCAGTGAAAATGTTTATTTAATAAATGATCTCTTCCACCGCTTTGGGATTTCAGAGGCCGTATTACACAGGTACCCCGGGAGCACACCAGGCACTTGTGCCCTCTTTGCTTATTCCCGGGGCACTTTGGCAATACAGAAGGGGCCGCTACAGCTGGTGCATATAAAGCGCCAGCGCAATTTTCAGGTGGTGTTCCTTCATTTGCTTGGGGGTGAGCCCCATGCAAAGGAGGGGATCCCTTTGCCTCTGCACCAGCGCCATATTACAGACATGGGTTCAGTAGCATAGAAGCCCTCAGCAGGTGCATAGACAGTGTGCCACCTACAAAGTGGCACACTGTTGGTGCGCCCCCCGATTACAGCCCTCTGGTAGGGAGAAAGGGGGTCCCATTGACGCCCCAGACATCCCCTTGTAGGCGGGTGCAGTCTCTAACTGTGAAAACACGGATCAGCTTTAAAGCAGACCCTCCGTTTTTCACAGGAATGCGCTGCCTCCAGGGCAGTGGAGTTTGCAGTGCCTTGGGGGCAATGCATTCCATTTAATAGGGCGCACTTTCCCAGTTTGCGCCTGGAGCAGCTGTTTTAAGGTGTGCCTGGCACAAACAGGAAAAGTGCACCCTTTACGTAATAGGGCCTCTGGAGTCTTAAACAGTTGAAGAGCTAGAACAGCACTGTTTTATCACTTTAACAGTGATAAATGGTTCTTCGTCACAGGAACTTTGAAGGCATGGGCTACTTTTGACTGAAAGCATCATGTAGCATCATGTGTTGACACATCTAAAGTAAACAAAACAGAACCCAATCAAAATATAATAGAGCACATCACAACAAAACTGTCAAAACATAATGCAACGCCAAAACCGCACTGCAATTTGTCAACACCACATTGAAGAAATGCAGCACAAAAACAAGATAACTCATCACCACCAAAAACATAATGCCACAGATGCCCAAATATTATTGTCACTCATTTCCATCTCCAAACATGGCCAGCACAGGTAGGAGAGATGGGGGCAGTGGGGCAGGGTGGGACAGTGGGAGGAGGTGTCAAAAGACAATGGGATAGGTAAAATTAAATACAAAAATAAATAAAACCACTTACCTTGCGGTCGCCACATCGCGGAATCTTCAATGCGGTGAGCGCAAGGTAAGCGGTTTATTTGTTTAATTTTACTTATGCCGTCATCTGTTGACATCCCCCACCTCCCCCGCCCCAACCCACCTCCCCACCACTCTTACCTGCGCCGACTGCGCCTGGCCATCTCCAGAAACTTGTTTTAAAAATACATGCATAAAAGCTATTTGAAACAAGCACTGCATTAACTACCTCGGACCAGTTAAAAATATTTTGTGATGCAGCCCAGGTTGAGCAGTGGTAGTGCTAACTTAAGACAAGTCCCTGCTATTGTTGTCGACTGACTAACGTCTTAAATAGTAGACTAGCTTTTTTCATCACCTTAAACAGAGGTACGTGGTTGTTTATTGCTGAATATTTACTGGAATATTCATATTTTGTGCTGGAAATGATGAGCAAGTGTTCATATCTCTACAGTAAAAAACAGACAGTAACTCAAGCAGCACAACAACTAACAATAATTAAAGATAAAGTGCCCAGACAACAAATGGTAAAAACAGAATGCAACACAACAACCACAGTGTAAAATTCCATTTGGGATCTTAAATTTGTAACCGCTCTTGAGAGATTACCTTCCAGGAGATCCCAGTCAGTATGATATACTCTGACACCCAAGTATAGGAACATGACCAGTTGCCAGGCCATCACTGCCCGTCCACCAACATCTGCACCTGAGGTAAAGGGGAACAAACAGGACTGCACCCAATTCATGCCCAGCACTGATAACATAGCAAATAGTTTAAGTGTGTTGGGAATGATCTGGGGTATGGCCCGCAAGTCTTTAATGTAGAGTAGGATATAATCGGCATAGAGTGATGTGGCATGCAACTCCTCCCATAGGTGCACACCCCAACTATCCATAGACTGGCAAAGTACCATTGCAGGGGCTCTATAGCCAGTGAAAAGATTAATGGGGAAAGGGGACACCCCTGTCTAGTACCCCTCTCTTTCGGTATTGGCCCTGAGAATAGAGATCCCAAGAACGGCAGGCGGTCCATATAGCAGTTTAATTAAACTTAGAAAGTATGGCCCAAATCGCCACAGCACCTCAAACATATAAGGCCATTCAACTGTATCAAAGGCTTTTTCAAGGTCTAATACTAGACAGCCAGCTGTCGGCCAGAGCACTGTGCATTACCCGGAAGAGCCTACGTATATTAAGAGAGGTGTTTCGAGCTGGAACAAACTTGTTCTGGTCATGATGAACCAGATGTGGAGTGACTGGCGCTAATCTTTCTGCCAGAACCCCAGCCAATATTTTGTATTCTCCATTTAGTAACGCTAGGGGCCTATAGGTGATTGAGAGCGTGGGATCAGTCAGTCAAATACACTTTATTCGATTTATAAAAATCATAAAAGGAGGTAAAAACATTTATATACATAGATCACTATCTGGTTTTGGGAGGGTTACTAGGGTGGCCTCCATCAGAGAAGCTTGAAGGGAACCCTTATCTAGTGTCTCCGTATACACCTTAAGTAACTGCGGGCTGAGAAGGTCGGCATTTGTTTTATAAAATTCATGGGGGAAACCAGATGGCAAAGCTCTCAATGTGCCCCTCACCTCCTCCAATGTTAGCGGGGCTTCCAGTTCTATGCTCTGTTCCTATGTAAGGGTAGGGAAAGTTAGACCGTTAAGAAAAGTATGAATTTCCATCATCAGGCAAGCAGAGCAGCTCTGTATAGTTGGGTGAAATGTCTATTCAGTTTGTTATGGATTTCATGCTGCGTATATTTTAATCTGCCTTCTGAGGATCGGAGCGCAGTGATGGGCCCTACGGATTGGTCCTGTTTGACCAACCAGGCGAATAGGGGCCCAGATTAATCTGCTTGAACATTCGCTGATGCTGAGTGCACTGCGAAGTTTAAACAATGTTGGCGCTCTAAGAGGTATGTGTGCCTCTTTCGTGCCTCTAATAATGGAGTGGAGATGGCAATCCTGCTAATGTTTGTGTTTGTAGTGTTAATAAAGCTTTTTCCACTTCAGTCAATTCAGTTTCTACCAGTCCCTTCAGGCCACAGCCCAGTCCCAAGCACCTACCCCACAGAGTGAATTTCATGACAGCCCACTCCACCATGAGGGATGAGGCAGACCCAGTATTATGCATGAAATATTCACTAATGGCTACCCTTATTAAGTCTCAGAATATTGGGTTTTTTCAACATCGCCGGCTGCAATTGCTACGTAGGGATGCCAGGGATCCCACTCTCCCATGCCACCGTAACGTAGTGTGGGTTGTGGTTAGAATGCATCTGACCTCAGTAATCTGAGGTAATTATGTAGGGGAGCAAGGAGGGGCATATGCTGTCAGCCCTCGCTCCAGCAGCCCCAGTTGTTCGCTAGGTATGCGGTAGCCTTCCTCAGGGTCTCACATGTTGTATCAGGGCCTGACTCCAGCACCCCAATTGAATGGTTTCTGGCAATTCTATCGCTCCACCAGTCACCTAGAGGGTTCGCCGAGTGATCCGCCACAGTGTTTTTAGGTCTCGCCTGGCGACTGCAGCGCGAAAGCGCTGTCGCCTATGAGATCTATTGTTACTGACTTGCCTCGAAGGGAGACAAGAGATGGGCACGCACAGGACGGACTGCAATTGTGTACGCGTAGCACGGCGTTAGCGCAACTTGCAGGACAGGAGATCTGCACATGTACAGCTGGCGCCGCATTAATGCGCCCCCTGCTTCGTTGTTCAACAACTCCCAGGAGAGGAAATAGGCATCCCACTTGCGCCACGTTAATAGGTAAAAGATTTAATCACCCCCGCGGCGGCCCTCCGATAGAGCGTTTGATCACTATCTCCCCCCGTGCAAACTCCGGTCATGGGTTGCAGCTGGTTACCTTAGAAGGTAAAAGGGGCTCTGCGTTCATTCCGCTGATCTCCGGTGAAGCCGCTTTCGTCGATGGGATGAGCCTCGGCCTCAGGTTCAGCTCCTTTCCTTGATGACAAGTTTCCTAGACGGCCGATGTGCACGCTCACGGCGTGTCTATCAGCTTGCACATGGAAATGCGCACAGCGTGTTTTTGAGCATGCGCCCGGACAGCGGAGGTGCGCCCTCGCACGCTCACGGCGTTATCCTTGGTGGAACCAGGAGGGTGCAGGGCCTCTTCGATGCTGCCAGGTACTTGTTTAAACAATTGTTCATGGCTACGCAGAAGTTTCTTAAAGCTGTAAGTATGCATAGTTTAATTGTGCAGGTGGGCCCCTCCGCCCGAGAGAGAGTCACGCTAGTTGCTGGGCACTGCAGAGTGAAATCCAAGGACCCCTTCCTTGGAGCAGCAATCCCCCTCCGGAGTCCGGTTTGTTTCAGTCTTGTCTAATTTCTGTGCCTGTTCCCTTGCTCAGCTCTTAGTCTTTTTCTGCTCATACGCCATTTTTTAGTTTGCTTATAACAATGGATGGCTTGCCTGCGGTGTCTTATTTTGCTTTTGTCCTTTGGAGAACACAGCCTGCTGCGGACTCGGTGATTGTGGGATTTTTGTTGCAACTAAGAGAACACTACTGAACAGATGCTCCAGACGGCAAACTACCTTTTAAACCCCTGAATACTTTAACAGCAAAATGCAGCATGCCCTTCCCAAATTACTATCCTTTTAAAGAAAAAAACACAGAAGACAAAGTGTTGGTAAAAACGTACGATCCTTAAAGGGACTCTAATTTAAGACCCTCTCGCACCCCATTACCGCCCCCACCTTTGGGACCGGGCTCCTCGCCTTGTATAAACTCCCTCTAAGCTCCCACCCGTGACTATCTTGAATTCGAGCTTCCGCCCTAAGCTCCTATTTAAAGTTAAACCCCAGTGATGATGTAAGATGTGTTTCCATCATCGCGTTCCTGCACGTGCTGCATGGTGCGAATTAAGTACTAAATTCATCAAAAATAAATATAGCACTCACCATAGAATGAGTGATGATTACTCTTTTGACAAATATTTTTATGTTTGTATTGTTTAATATGTAGTGCAATACAAATGGTGACCTTCTCTCTGATACCCTAGGGTTACATTGATGTAAAACTATCCTGGGAAGTAAAAGAGAAGCGCTTAGTAGGTTTCCCACTCGTTGCGTTATTTTGAGGAATCCAAGCGATGTGCCTTAATTGCCAGTCAGTCAGTCAGTCAAAGCTTTTATTTTCGGTTAAAAACCATAAAAAGACAATTTACAGTTTACAGATTTCATAGTCTAATTTAAAAAAGGAGAAGTTAAAAACTATTTAAAAAATCACAATAAAACTATATCATAAAATGTACAAAAGGATAATAAAAGCAATACAAAACAGTATACCCATCTCATGAAAACAGACATAGAATAGTAGATAGGGCCCCACACAATAAGTACCTTTACCATGATCGAGGGAAAAGCCCTTAGCTGATGGGGAGTATTTTAGAACTTCCTTTTAGAATTCCACATCTAGTATGCCACATGGATATAAGGAACCTTGATGTTGCAAACACAGCCAAGGCCGTGGTGTCCGTTCTTAGAATTCTCAGCACTACCCTAAAGTCTCTGAGACCCCTGTACCTGCAATACTGAACTATCCATTTGGCCCTCGCACAGCGGTACGAGGAGCAGAAGAGCAGAACGTGCTGATCTGTCACCTCTGCAGCCCCGCACCCGGGTCAAGTGCTCACTGATTGTGTGCTCCTAATCCACTTATGGGTGAAGCCCCTAAGCGGCAGTGAGCCATGCCTAAATTGGATATATAGCTTCTTGGCCAGCGGAGGCTGGATATCGTCCAAGAATTTCTCGAATCCTGGGAGTGCCTTGAAATCAAGAAAGTGCTCAGTCAGCCTACCCATGGAAGGATTTGTAAGAACACTGGCGAGGCGATGTTGGTTTAGGGCCAGGCTCAAAGATTTTTAAAAAATCTGGGTACATGCCGCTTCAGGAGACATCCACAGATCCTCCATTCCAAGTGCTAGAGTGAGATGTTTAATATAACTCAGCCATGGAATCTTTCCCGCTCCACTTACAGACAGGAGATCGTGCAGGTCCTCTCCGAAACTCTCTAGTTCTGGAGTGGACCAAAGCCGTCTCCTGTATAGCAGTGGACGGTTCGAAATGATATCCTGTATAGGGGCTAATCCCAGGTCGAACCTTAAGGGAGTTAGGGGGGTACTACAGGGGAGTCGCAGGATCTGTCTGATGAAGCTATTCTCCGTAAGGGAAAGTGAGGGAGTGCTGGCATGCCCCCAGAGGTCCGCCCCATAGATCGCACCCCCGCGTGCCTGCACTTTATATATTTCAACCGGCGGACCCACTAGTTTCTGGGATGTTTTGTTGAAGACTTTTAAAATGCCACCCAAGGATTGTGGTAGTTTCAGGTTCGCCCTGGCAACGTGTGAGGACCAGTCCATTTTGTCATTAAGGGTAACCCCCAGATAGTAAAATGTGGACACTCGGTCCAAAGGCAGTCCATCCATGCGGGAATGGGTGCAATTTGATTTTTTTTAGCGTTGTACACCATGTACTTGGTTTTGGAGACATTTATCTCCAAATCCCTCATCCTGCCGAGGCCACAAAAAGCCTCCAATGTTCGCTGGATACCCCCAAAAGATTTTGTTAGTAGGAGGGTATCATCAGCGAACATTAGTGCTGGTATTTTCCTCCCTGCCAAGCAGGGGGAGTCCAAGTCCCTAGCCCCCGCTAAATGTGCAATCAGCCCATTAAGATATAGGGAAAAAAGCGTAGGGGCTAGAACGCACCCCTGTCTCACACCTTTGTTGACAGGGAACGGGGCCGTCAGCTCCCCACCTTTTCCGTACCTGACCCTGGCATAATTACCCTCATGCATTCGTCTAAAGAGATCACACAAGTAGGTCGGGGATCCTAGCTCCAGAAGCAGGGCCCAAAGCTTATCCCTATTAACTAAGTTGAATGCGGAGCTAAGGTCCACAAAGATCAAAAACAAACTACCTGCCCCTAAAACAACAGTCCTCCAGTATATAAGCTGGAGCCTGAACAGTTGGTCGATCGTGGATACTCCCGCCCGAAATCCTGCCTGCAGGGAGGTTAGGATGTGATGGTCATCCATCCAATTCTGCAACCTGGACAGTAGGACTCGAGCGAAGATCTTCTGCAATACGTCGATCAAACTGATGGGTCGGTAGTTTGCAGGATCAAGGGGGGAAGCCTTTTTGTAAATAGGGATAATTTCCGCACCCAACCATGTACGGGGAATATCCAAACCCTGCATAATGGCGTTAAACAGGACACACATGTAGGGCGCCCAGACCCTTTGTTCAGACCGGTAGAGGTCACCAGGGATTCAGTCCAAACCTGGAGCTTTCCCGGCGGCCAGGCTTGTAAGCGCTGCGTTTACTTCCAGCAATGTGCACGGATACTTAACTTGGATTGTACCCCTCGAGGGCTCAGGAGCCAATGGTCTTGTTGGTTCCATTGCAGCAACTGGATCAACTAGGGGAACAAGCGAGTATAGGGGTTTAAAGTGGGCAAGCCACGTGTCCTAACTGAGGCTAGGTGATATGGCTGGCATCTCTGTCACCGATCACCCCCGGACCAGATTCCAGAAGGATCTATAGTCCCGGGTGGCGAGGGCCCTGCTCACCTTGTCCCACCTATCCGCCTCCCATTCAGATTTGGCCTCTGTAACTAGAGTTTTATAGTTTTGTCTGGCCTTCCTAATCCGTCTGGGTGACCCCATTTTAACCTCCTTTACTAAGATAGTTTTCGCCTCCCTACAGTTTTTGTTGAACCAGTGTTGTTCGTTCTTCCAGGCCCCAAGCCTACCTGGCTTGGAGGTATAGAAGTATCCTACCAGTGCGGAAAGAAGCTTGTTGTGAATGTGCTGGACGGCCAAGAGGCTCGATGGGTCTAGATTAGACCATGTCAAGTCGCTAGCCGCTAGTAAAGCCCCAGCTACATGGTTGTAGATTTCTGCTAATGTGTCCGGGGCTAATGCCACCTTTGCCCAGCCAATTCGTCTACCTCCCGCCTTTTGCAGGTAGTTCTCATTTTGGGAGGGTTCCACTGTCGTCTGTGTATTGTGTGCCCCTAGATGGATGACCAGTTCCAGTGTTAGGAGATTGTGGTCACTCTCGACCCGGGGAATTACCCTAAACGTTTTTACTTTTGCCCAGTATTCTACGTTGACCAGAATGTAATCTATTGTGGTGCTTCTGTCTGGTCTGTTTAAAATGTGAGCACCCGGTATATCTGGTATCAATCTACCATTGCATGCCCTAAGGGATTAGATACAACCAAATTATTGATTGCTAGTACCAATGGGGATAATCGCTTTGATGGATACATATGGCATTCGGAGATTGACCAAGTCTCGTCCTCCTCGGTCGTAACCGGGGGGATCCCCCAGAGTGGCTCAAAGTGACAGTTAAAGTCTGCACCTATCACCTTGTTATAGGAGGAGGGGAAGGATGAGAGTAGTGCCTCCAGGGCCTCTAGAGTTGATAGTCCTAGCTTGAGTGGGGTCGGGCGTAAATAAATGTTAATCACGACCACCACCGAGGCGTCCTTAAGTGTAAGAAGAATACATAGGATGTCCGGGCTATGTGTATCAACTATCTTAACCGAGCACCCCAGGTGTACTGCTACCCAAGTACATAATCCTCCTGATGGTCTTCCCCTAGGGCCCTGAACTACCGGTGTGTGATAGGACGTGAATCCTACCCTACATGGGGTGGACAAGAGCCAGGTTTCCTGGAATAGGCATATATCATAGCCATCCATCAGGTCTCCCCACTCCGGGATCGGCAATTTTGCCCCCAGCCCTGCGACGTTCCAGGACCCAATCAGAGAAGAGCTGTGGGATCCCTGGCCAGCTGGAGATTCCGGGTGTGAGTCAGGGGGTGGTGGTAAACCCCCCCGACAAACACCCGGGTCCCGACCACCCCCAGGAACATTCAGGGTCATTGGTGGGCATGGGGCTGAAAGACCGACCTCTATGGGGCACTGGTTTAAATCCTCAGACCCTATTTTGTTGCTAGAGCCTCCCTCGCTCAGCCTCTCATAGGGATGGTTAGCCATAGTGTTGTCATCCCCTTGTGGTGTTAGTCAGTCAACGTAGCTCAGGGCCCTATATCTATTGGCCACTGGCACATTATACTCCAAACCATAACCACCTAAGTGAGGAGGGGGTTGCGCCATGGTCTGTGGGTAGAAATACCCCAAGTGGTGAGTGCGAATTTTGCTCGTGTTTTCCAACCCGCCATTGCCTAGGATGTGTTTGACCACTTCAGTGTCCCTGAAATTAACGATCACGCAATCACCTCCTATATCCTTGTGTCTAGTACCCAGCCAGCTAACTCTACGTGCAAATAGAATCTCCCCCTGTCCCGGTCCTACTATTGGGCTATGTCGATTTAGCCAAAATATGATTCTATTTTTTAGCTCTGGGTAGGATTTGATGGAGCTTGCTTCCAAGGGTGGAACTCCCGTAAGTACCACCACATAAGGCATGGCCTCAGGCGGAAGCTGGGGGCGGGGAGCAAGTTTTAATGAGCTTTCTACCTGCCGTTTCTGGGGGGCAGGGGGCAGGGGGCACGGGTTTACCATCAGCACGAGGTTGTATCACAGGAGCTGCCAAAGGTGGGGGCGGTACACATGTTGATGGAACATTTGCTTTGGGTGCCTCAGATGGACAGAGGGTACCTGCAGATCTATTTGGTACACTAGTAGATTTCTGTACAACTACATGGGCCATAACATGTGGTTGATTGGTTGTTTGTGTAGGAGTACTGCCCACCAAACCCGTGGCCACAGAAGTGCCTGGGGTAGAAGCTATGCCCTCTCCCATATCGTGGTTCCCCTGTGGGCTAGCTCGCTGCGACTTCCCTGGGCATTTGTTAGAGACAAGAGAAAGAATTCTTTCTAGTCTTGATGATAAGGGTTTTACATAGGAGCTTATTACTTGTTCTATGTAAGCCTGCAAATCAGTCATCAAGTGTGT
This sequence comes from Lissotriton helveticus, assembly GCF_964261635.1. Taxonomy (NCBI): domain Eukaryota; kingdom Metazoa; phylum Chordata; class Amphibia; order Caudata; family Salamandridae; genus Lissotriton; species Lissotriton helveticus. Next base: position 767,995,578 of record NC_136063.1, on the reverse strand, counting down.
GACCCAAAGAGGTGGTGCAGAGGAAGGGCGAGGAGGAACTGGCTCAGTCTGTGCTCTCATGGGAGAATATATTTTCTTCCTCTTCGTGTATTTCCTTGTCGTTTTTGTTTTTTTCCTTTTGGGGCTAGACACGGAGTCGTTGGATTCTGTTGGATGGGGAGCCAATGGAGAAGGTGGATCAGAGACAATCACCTCCGGTATGACCTGGGCACATGTTAGTTCAAAGAAGGAGGGCATTTGGTAAGCTGTCGACTCAAATGGATTGGCAATTGTCGTAGAGGCGTCATCTTCTACCTGTAGAGGGACTAGTGCAGGGGTTGAATATAGACGCCTTTCCCTATCTTCGATGGCCGTTGCTACTGCTCCTATGGTTTTCTGAAGCATTAGATCAATTGCTGTTAGGGTCGGAAGTGATTGAGTCGTAGCAGCTTGTTGCCTGGTTCTAGGCCGTGAAAGGGAAGGGTTGGTGAGTTTCCCCATACTGGGCATACCCTACAGTGAAGTACCTCAAACACCTATTTACTCCACAGGGGATACAAAGTAAGAGGGGGTGTAGCCTAAGTGAGGCCCCCTTTTCTGGTTAAAATTAAAGCTTGACTGTTTAGGACAGAGCCCAATTTTGGACGGGCCCAGTAGTACAACAAATAATATAATATTAAAATTACAACAAAATAAAAATAAAACTCAAGTAGATGACCGGATGGTCGATGGCTTTAAGTCTTACAGTTTTTAAGATGGAATGTCAAGGGGGTGGCCCAGCCCAGCCTCGTCCTGCCCCGGACGGCCACAGACGGCTCGCCCTTTGCCCGGGCTTAGCCCGGCGAGTCCCGCGGGGCGGGAGGCTCCTCTCCCTTTTCAGCGCCTCTGGGCGCGAGTGCCGGTGGGCGTGTCACCGCCGAGCCTCCTGGGGGCTGTAGTCTCCAGCCGCGTGATGGTGAGAGCGGCGGTCGGGGAGACAAACAGCGGGAAGACCAGCGTTATGGCAGGTATGCCCCCAAATGACCAGCGGTATTGTCACAGACCCCCGCTTGTCAGCAGGCTCCTCTCCCTTTTCAGCACCTCCGGGCACGAGTGCCGGTGGGCGTGTCACCGCCGAGCCTCCTGGGGGCTGTAGTATCCAGCCACGTGATGGTGAGAGCGGCGGTGGGGGAGACAAACACCGGGAAGACCAGCGTTATGGCAGGTATGCCCCCAAATGACCAGCGGTATTGCCACAGACCCCAATCAATTGCTAAACGGCTAGAGTGGCTGACTTTCAACCTGAATCTGGGGAACCAGGTTCAAGTCTGGAGGGAGATTCAAGCATCTTGTGATTCTGGGTAAATCACTTAATCTCCCCATGCCTACAAAATATGAAGGAGTCCGTCTGTAATGCAACTGGTGCTCATGTAAAGCGCACTGACACCTTTGGGTCGAGTTCGCGCTATATAAAACTGTAAAGATAAAAATAGCACGAAGGTAGCTCCTCACTGAATAACTAACGACCATGCTCGCCCCCTGTGACCATTATCTGCCTAAACCCTGCCCGCTGTTCCCCTGAGCGACCTGGGGGTGGGCGAAGGGTGGAGGGAGGGCTTTTGTCGTGATCACTTCACTACCTACAATGAATACTTTTTTTTACAGTAAATTCTCCACCTTGAAATGCAGCGGTTTTGAGGGTGCTCTTCGGTAGAGGCCAGCCGTACCCCCCCCCCTTTTTTCAGGCCTTGTTCAATGAATATCTGTGAGGTATGTGAATGAGACACTCGGTGCCTCTCCCTACATTCCGCAGTCGCCCCGGTTGTTCAGTGGCAGGACACGGTGTTGGTGTTATGCTGCATTAGAAACACTGGCTGGAAAGTGTCCCGGTTTCAGCAGAAGCTCCCCCGCTCTCTTCGGCTGGTGTTGTTGCAACGGATCTTCAAAAGCTGTTCAGGAAAGCTAGGCAAGGTGTCTGGAACAAGGGATTATTCATCGAATGCCCAGTGCTTCATTGATGATTTACATATAGCGCCACAGGCCCATGAGGGACTTCCAGGCGCATACAGAGATGATCCCAACCAAGGGAAGTTTAACGTGATGAAAACAGGTAGGTTTTTACCCGCATAACATAATAGTCTGTTTGTATAGCGCACATTCACCGAAAAGGGCCATTTCTTGGCACTGAAAACAGATGTTGATTGTTACTGATAACGATGAAAGGCAGCGTAGACTTCAGCATATCACCACAGGTGTAGACAAGGCCTCTGGATGGATACATTAGTCCACTGAGCCACAGAAACTAAAAGGACTCCCAGCTGCTAGATCTTTTTGTTTGCTGTATGTGAAGTGCTGGCTGTATGTGAAGTGCTGGCTCCATTTTAAAAGAAGAAAAATTCATGGGTGTGATTCACTATTGAGCTCTCTTGAGGTGGCCATACTTGCTACGCAGTTTCCCACTCGGAGAAACATTGGCCTGGTGATAAAGCATTTTAGGACTTGGCGTCACCTTAGACATTTTGACTATACTAAAATTATATGTATAATACACTCAACTTATAAGTACTATCACTCAGCCACCTCCATTGGTGGGTCTGTTATTGTGTCATTCATGATTTTCTTCCATGTACTGCAGCATACAGGATAGGGTACCGGGTCAGTTCACATCAGTGGCGTAGCTAGACCTTTGGCAGCCCGTCGTGGCTCCTGCGCTGGCCGACCCGCGATGGCGTATGAAAGAACAGGGAGGAGTGTATGTGCTGGCGATTCCTGTGGCAGCTGCCCCTGCAACGGCCGCAGGTAAGAGTGGGGGGGTCAGCGGGAGGCCACCGCCCCCAAAACTTCTGCCGCCCTGGCCCCTCTTGCTACACCACTGGCTCACTTCAGCCACTGCAATTGAAGGCAAAACTAAGGCGTTCTTCCCTTCCACAAGGAGCTCATCCACATGGAAAGTAGTTCCCTTAAGTGTCCTTCAGTGCCAGCGACTACTATTAAAATGTGTCCTTTTTTAAGACTCTCTTTGAGCCTCTCTTGCTGTATTGTATTGTATTGTATTGTATTGCCGACCACCTGACATCTATGTTTTCATCTGGTGTGGATGAAGGCCCCCTGCTTTTGGCTTTTCCTCCTATTTCTCTTGCTTCCTCTTCTGATCTGCTGTCTCGGCTTAAATTGGGCTCGCCGCTTGACCCCTGACCCGCCAAGTGCCTGGGGAGAGTGGCACCGGCAGTCAATATTCTGCTCAATCCACTGCTCAATGCCTCCCTGACTTCAGGAGAGGTTCCCAAGGCCTGGAAGCACGCCCTAATCCTTCCGCTGTTGAAAAAACCATCTTTAGATCCCCTTGTACACGCGAATTACAGACCAATCTCCCTCCTCCCATCGCTGGCCAAGGTGATTGAGAAGCATGTGCACCTCTCTATCTCCACCTTTATAGAGAGGAATAATATTCTGCACGACTCTCAGTCGGGTTTCCGTGCTAATTTTAGCACGGAAACGGCTCTTCTCGAAATCACTGATGCCATTTGAGAGATATTGGATGGGGGGGGGAAGCCATCTTGGTCATGCTGGACTTGTCGGCGGCGTTCGACACCGTACCCCATGTCGGTCTCCTTTCAAGACTCTGGGAAATAGGCTTCCGTGGGACGGTGTGGAATTGGTTTAAGTCTTTTCTGACCAATCGCCGGCAAGTGGTCTGGGCACCTCCGTTTTCTGCCGAAATGCCGCCGCTTGAGGTGGGGGTTCCTCAGGGGTCTATCCTGAGCCCCACCCTTTTCAATATCTATATGGCTCCTCTTGCGGCGGTGGCGGAATCTTTCGGTGCCCAGATCATATCCTATGCGGATGACACCCAGCTTCTTTTTTCGTGCGGCAAGGGTGAAAATTTCGACAGCGGTAGGATCCAGGCATGCCTTGAAGCCGTTTTCAAGTGGTTTCAAAGACACAGCCTGAAGTGTAACTCAGACAAGTCTGAGTTGCTCTTCTTTGGCTGCCCGCCGGATCCGGGCTGGAAGTCATGGTGGCCTTGTGATATGTCTCCACCTGACACTGCATCATTAAAGGCGAAAAATCTGGGCTTCCTGTGTGATGTCGACCTTTCCTTTAGACCCCAGATCATCGGGCTCACAGGGAAGTGTTTCGGCATCCTAAAAATGCTGAGGAAATTTCTTCCTTTACTGTCCCTTCAGCACAAAAAAATCACTGTGCAGGCCCTTATAGGTTCACGACTTGACTACGTGAACGCTCTCTATTTGGGCCTTCCTAAATATCTGATGGCCCGCCTGCAGGTCGTGCAGAATTCGGCGGCTAGAGCCATCTTTGGACTACCGAGAAGGGCACGAGCTTCGTTGCTCCTTGAGCAACTTCACTGGCTTCCGATCGCAAAGAGAGTCACCTTTAAGATCCTGACTGTGGCTTTCAAGGCGCTTCACCGGATGGGCCCAAGCTACCTTGGAAAGCGGATTGCCTTCTATGTCCCTAGAAGAACTCTCAGGTCTGCTTACGAGGCCAAGGCTGTGGTTCCTTCCATCAGGCGCACACGTATCGGAGGTCGTTCCTTCCGATACCTAGCACCGCGTTGTTGGAACGATCTCCCCCGATCTTTGAGAACAGCTACCAATCTGTTAGCCTTCAGAAAGGAGCTGAAGACCTGGCTCTTCTCTCTGTAATTCTTGCGCCGCCCTCAGAGCACTGCTATGTTGTGTACTTTTCCTTGTTTTTCTCTTCGCCAAAGCGCCGGGACACTCCTTGGAGTAGCCGTGCACTATAGAAGAGCCGATATAACATAACATAACATAACATAACATAACATATTTCTATCTGTATCTGTGTTTTTTTCTCCTCTGTCTCATTCCCTGTTATCTATCTATCTATCTATCTATCTATCTATCTATCTATCTATCTATCTATCTATCTATCTATCTATCTATCTATCTATCTATCTATCTATGTATCTATCTCACAAAAAAGGCATCAATGTGCTATCACCATCAAGCATTTGCAGTGGCATTGTGAATGTCACCAGACACCCACTCCTCCAGATGGCAGTATAGAAACATATTGCACAAGTTGCTCACCATGTATGTTTTGTATTGCATGCTTACTTTGGTGCAAAGAGTATGACAAAATTGCATAATTTTCAAACATGTGAATGTTTATTTCAAGCAGTAAATAAAATACAGGCTTAAATTCTTTAGTTGTGCTACTAATAAGAGAAAAGTATCTAATTATGTAGTTACAAAACTGGGATCCTCATAAAACATGTTTTGCTTAAAAAGCACATTCTGGCTATAGAAATCAGCTGCTAGCAAGGCAGAGATAACAGTGGGCCCTGATTGCACTTAGAAAGTGTAGCTTTTGTGACTATAGCAGTGCGCACAACACAACGTGGTTATGCTCAGACATTTTTTAAACTACTTCTGCAATGTTGAGTGAACACTTTGCCCGGATTCTTTTTAGAATGTTTAGGGTTTCCTTTTACACATAGACTACTACACAAGGAGCATTGGCTAAGCTCAGCGTTGTTTCAAGCTTCTCCTGTTATAGCCTGCTAACAATGGGCCCTGTGTGCAGTTTGAATGTTTAGGTTTTGTTTCACAATTTATGAACAGGTTTCCAATTAAACAGTGGGAAATGCTGATGTACTGCAGAGGCCACCTGTAGGAAAATGCCTTTTTATTGAATGGTCACCCAAGTTTCTTCTGATTCTGCTGGTTCTTAGGTCGAGCCTGTGCAGCACATGCGCTGCTCTTCCAGGCATTCTGTATTCAGGTAGGGACTTGAAGTTCCGCCCACTCTCATCCCATATTTTTCATTGACTTGTGTAATTGTCCACTGTAAACTGTAGCTGTTCATTGGTCAATAGGCTTAGTAGTCCCTCCTTAGTACCGCCTTGTCTCATTTTGTAACAACCCATGGCGACACCCCCTGCTATATGTGTTGTTACATAAGACTTTAATTACAGCCTCCAAGCACAATTTTCTCAAATCGCTTTGGACACGCTCTCTCCTAACGCTTAAAATATTTTTTTATAGTGCAATGCAATAGGTCTCGCATTTGCAAGAGTTTAAGCTATTGGCATTGTAAATGACAATGCCTTTTATTTACCTCTTTTAAAATCAACGCATAAATAAAAGGCATTGTCATTACAATGCCAATAGCTAAAACTCTTCTAAATGCGAGACCTATTGCATTGCAAATGCTTGTTCTGTTGATGCGACGCTTAGTCAGAGAAATGTCACAGATTATGGGGATATGTGGCGGAGCGAAATCAAGACGCGTCCGCCATGTTGCCCCTGCAGGCCTAATATACCACCTATTCAGTGATGTGTCAAAGCAAATCGCCTGTCACTAAATTTACATAGAATATATCCTTGAATGGCAAAATATGTACATTATGGCGAAGGACTCACTGTAGGTCATGTATCTTCTTTAATATGATAAAACTCAATAAATGTGTTTAATAAAAATTACCAAGTACTGACTCCAGAGGTAGGACATCACACATATATTGCCACACTTACCTTTACAAGCTTCCTTGAGGCACACAGATCAGGTTTTGCATGGTTGCCCTCATTCTCACCGCCATGCAGAGCAAAGCCAGCAGTGCAAGCGTCCCTGGACACACAAAGCTGATACAGATAGTAGAAACAGTCCTACTAGGGTGTTGGATGCATGGAGCCTGTTGAACGGGCCTGACCTGGCATCCCCTTACAATCCAAAAGTATTTTATGCCACAAGCTGCAGGTAAAACCTGGCATATGTTGTGCAAATGGTGCATGTAGGAAATGGTGCATGGGTTCTGCCCATTTAGTCTCCCTGGATTCTTTGCAATTAGCTACCCGATTTTTGGACCGTGATTGTGAACATGTCTTAAGACTAGAGTTTCGAATTCATGGTACCCTACAGTGTCTGCCTATTAAGGTAAGGCCACTGCTGTGCAGCTAGAGTGAGAGGCTCTGGAATGGTACACACAAACCCATGAGCACATGCATGTGTGTACCTGAGTGTGGGATACACATATGAGACTACCTTCTTGTGCAGCCTGGTAACTGTGCATGTATTGCCTGTCACAGAAGGGGATCTTCAGAAACTGATAGGGACCTGGGATAGATCTTATAATGTGAGTGAATATTCATAGTGTAAGTCTGTATTGCATACTGAAGGTGTGTGGTGCTTACACTGTATGACATTTTCTGGGGAAATCTGCAATAAAGTTCAGTTTTTCTCCACATAAGTCTACAAGTTTCTGCAAGGCACCAATATGGAGTTAAACATGCACCCAAATGCAGATTTACAGTCCCTTTTTCTTCTTGACACATGTTTTTTATTACAAAGGAAATTGGCTTTGTATCATATTTATCAATACATTTTTTACCACACTCCACTGTAGCACTGTTTTGTTTAAATGTGACTTGTAACTTTTAGGTCATTCTGATATATTTTATTGCAATGTACTACAGTTTGAAAACTTTGGTACTTGAATTTGAATTAATAAACTGTTAACTGTCAAAGACCTCGCTATGACTTAATTTTGGAATCCTTTTTATGCTTGGTATTTGTTTAGTGTGTTTGTGCTTGATCATGTTTGGGTCTCGTCTAAATTGGTTTGTTTTTTATAATGTTTATCGGTATGTCTTTATTATACATGGTTGTATATTTGTTTTTAATGTCTGCAGCCCTGATGAAGCCTTTTTAGGTGAAACGCCTTGGCTGCGCTCCTTTGAAAATTAACAATAAAGCAACACAACTATTTCTACCATGAAAATCTATGAGTGTTGATCTAATGTCATTTATCTATTGTGGAATGTATTTTTTGTTAAGTATCTCTGTTGTCTCTCAAATATCTTCTGTATGAGAAATGTGTAATGTATGGTCAATTGGCAGCTGGGCATTGAGGTAGGCAACTTTGTTTCTTAAATCTATTGAGGTGACTATATCAGGCAGTACAGCTCTGAACTCCCTGGCTGCTCTCTCTTTTGGTTTAGCAGATTTACAGTCCCTAACATCCTATCCACACTTATTATGGCACTTTAAGAATTGTCATATTTCCCTGGCTCAGCTCCGAATCAGATTTCAGGCCCTTTTTCCCCTATTGGATCAAAGTAATTATTCTGCTCCCAACCAGAGAGAGAATAAGGCGCAACACAATAGAGCTAATAACTATGCTTGACCTGGGAAAGGAAGGGGTGGGGAGGAATTCTTCATCTGTTATTTAGCTTGTCACACTTAACCTGGGCAGTAACAGCTCATGGCCATTGGAACAAAGGAGGAGGGCCAGCCCTGTAGAACCAATGCAGAAGGAGCTCACCTTTGGAGTTTTGGTGGGAAGGGATCAGGCGGCTGTGTCAGCTAGGGTGGGGGTGAGGTTCTCTTGTGAGCTTTTCCACAGACAACTTAAAGTTACCGCATTGGATTAACCCAGAACGATGTGAATGAGGATGGGTTCAGAAGGGGAGTGTTGACATGGCATTCTGGGATTGGTCAAGGGGCTTGACTTCTAGAACTTGAGAAGACAGTAAACCTGAGAGCAATGATGGCAAAAGAATGTCCTGCTAGAAGGAGAAGCCACACGATGCTCTGCAAGGATGGACATTGGTACTTTGATTCCAGCCTGATGAGGAGTCTCCTGGTGGCTAGTGCCAACAGGAGCAAACTCCTGTTGGCACTAGTCTGGAAACTACACCCTCTGAGGCGGAAGCCGGAGGACACACTCGATTTTAAAAATTGTTTATTCTTTGTTTGCCATATTTTAAAAACTTTGCACCTGATTCAGAAGTCTTCTCTGGGCATAATCGCCAGGCAGGCTTTTCACCTTCAGCGGATCTAGCGCTGTTTGGTGTTATTCTTGGCTCACGGCCGCCATCGCTTCAGACGCGAGGCCACGCCCACCAGACAGGCCACGCCCACAACCCCCGCCTATAAGACAACGCAGACCAATTGCGCGCTTACTGGAAACTACACCCTCTGAGGCGGAAGCCGGAGGACACACTCGATTTTAAAAATTGTTTATTCTTTGTTTGCCATATTTTAAAAACTTTGCACCTGATTCAGAAGTCTTCTCTGGGCATAATCGCCAGGCAGGCTTTTCACCTTCAGCGGATCTAGCGCTGTTTGGTGTTATTCTTGGCTCACGGCCGCCATCGCTTCAGACGCGAGGCCACGCCCACCGGACAGGCCACGCCCACAACCCCCGCCTATAAGACAACGCAGACCAATTGCGCGCTTACTGGAAACTACACCCTCTGAGGCGGAAGCCGGAGGACACACTCGATTTTAAAAATTGTCTATTCTTTGTTTGCCATATTTTAAAAACTTTGCACCTGATTCAGAAGTCTTCTCTGGGCATAATCGCCAGGCAGGCTTTTCACCTTCAGCGGATCTAGCGCTGTTTGGTGTTATTCTTGGCTCACGGCCGCCATCGCTTCAGACGCGAGGCCACGCCCACCGGACAGGCCACGCCCACAACCCCCGCCTATAAGACAACGCAGACCAATTGCGCGCTTACTGGAAAGTACACCCTCTGAGGCGGAAGCCGGAGGACACACTCGATTTTAAAAATTGTTTATTCTTTGTTTGCCATATTTTAAAAACTTTGCACCTGATTCAGAAGTCTTCTCTGGGCATAATCGCCAGGCAGGCTTTTCACCTTCAGCGGATCTAGCGCTGTTTGGTGTTATTCTTGGCTCACGGCCGCCATCGCTTCAGACGCGAGGCCACGCCCACCGGATAGGCCACGCCCACAACCCCCGCCTATAAGACAACGCAGACCAATTGCGCGCTTACTGGAAACTACACCCTCTGAGGCGGAAGCCGGAGGACACACTCGATTTTAAAAATTGTTTATTCTTTGTTTGCCATATTTTAAAAACTTTGCACCTGATTCAGAAGTCTTCTCTGGGCATAATCGCCAGGCAGGCTTTTCACCTTCAGCGGATCTAGCGCTGTTTGGTGTTATTCTTGGCTCACGGCCGCCATCGCTTCAGACGCGAGGCCACGCCCACCGGACAGGCCACGCCCACAACCCCCACCTATAAAACAACGCAGACCAATTGCGCGCTTACTGGAAACTACACCCTCTGAGGCGGAAGCCGGAGGACACACTCGATTTTAAAAATTGTTTATTCTTTGTTTGCCATATTTTAAAAACTTTGCACCTGATTCAGAAGTCTTCTCTGGGCATAATCGCCAGGCAGGCTTTTCACCTTCAGCGGATCTAGCGCTGTTTGGTGTTATTCTTGGCTCACGGCCGCCATCGCTTCAGACGCGAGGCCACGCCCACAGGACAGGCCACGCCCACAACCCCCGCCTATAAGACAACGCAGACCAATTGCGCGCTTACTGGAAACTACACCCTCTGAGGCGGAAGCCGGAGGACACACTCGATTTTAAAAATTGTTTATTCTTTGTTTGCCATATTTTAAAAACTTTGCACCTGATTCAGAAGTCTTCTCTGGGCATAATCGCCAGGCAGGCTTTTCACCTTCAGCGGATCTAGCGCTGTTTGGTGTTATTCTTGGCTCACGGCCGCCATCGCTTCAGACGCGAGGTCACGCCCACCGGACAGGCCACGCCCACAACCCCCGCCTATAAGACAACGCAGACCAATTGCGCGCTTACTGGAAACTACACCCTCTGAGGCGGAAGCCGGAGGACACACTCGATTTTAAAAATTGTTTATTCTTTGTTTGCCATATTTTAAAAACTTTGCACCTGATTCAGAAGTCTTCTCTGGGCATAATCGCCAGGCAGGCTTTTCACCTTCAGCGGATCTAGCGCTGTTTGGTGTTATTCTTGGCTCACCGCCGCCATCGCTTCAGACGCGAGGCCACGCCCACCGGACAGGCCACGCCCACAACCCCCGCCTATAAGACAACGCAGACCAATTGCGCGCTTACTGGAAACTACACCCTCTGAGGCGGAAGCCGGAGGACACACTCGATTTTAAAAATTGTTTATTCTTTGTTTGCCATATTTTAAAAACTTTGCACCTGATTCAGAAGTCTTCTCTGGGCATAATCGCCAGGCAGGCTTTTCACCTTCAGCGGATCTAGCGCTGTTTGGTGTTATTCTTGGCTCACGGCCGCCATCGCTTCAGACGCGAGGCCACGCCCACCGGACAGCCCACGCCCACATCCCCTCTCCCCAAATGTGTCTCCTGCGCAAGCGCAGCGGACGAGCGCAGCGGGAGCGCCGATTGCGCGCCGAAGGCGCGCCTAAGGCAAGCCCGTCTGCGCCCGTCCGCGCCAAGACCGCGACAGGCGCAGGAAACTCTGGACTCGGGCTCCCCCTCATAAGTTACCAGGCCAACTCTCTGATAAACCTACGCAGCGGTAAAAATTATGCCTGCAGAGTCGACATCAATACCATCAAGGGGCCATTCAGCTGCAGGCTATGCAGATGGACCTCCTCCCATGTCAAGATTCCAGTCCCTCGAATAAATTCTAGGGACGGCATTCCGCTTTTTAAAGGAGGGTTAATTAATGCACGCTCCATGGGATGCCATAACCAAGATATCAAAGATCTCATCCAGGAATTAAACCTTGACTGTCTTTTCATAACGGAGACCTGGCTTACGGACAACAGTAATCCTGACTTAGCCACTGCCCTCCCACAAGGCTATTCCATTTTCAGGCAAGACAGACTGAAGGGGAGAGGCGGAGGAGTAGCCTTGCTACTGCGCAACTCCTTCAAATGCCACACCTTCACCCTTGACTCACTAAAAGGAGCCGAATCCCTCAGATTCTCTATTAAACTTAATGAGTCCACCTCCTTCTCAGGAGGACTTGTCTACCGCCCCCCAGGTTCCGCTACCAAATTCTTAGACACTCTCAGTGATACCCTTGGTCAGCTCCTAACCAGATACCCACATGTCACTATGCTGGGTGACTTTAATCTGCACCATGACTCCACAGAGGACGCGCAGACACTTAACTTCCACCAAACCTTGGATATCTTCAACCTTCAGCAAAGGGTCAAGCAACCCACCCACTTAGCTGGACACACTCTAGACGGGGTCTGTACCAACTTTCCCCCTCTGGAGACCCATACCCCGGTCCCACAAATCTGGACAGATCATAACCTGATCCCATTCCTCATTAAAACCCCGCAGTCTAAAAACTCAATCAAACCCAGTCCACCTCTAGAGAACCACGTCAACTGGAAAAAGGTAGAAGAAACCTTTAAACTCAAACCTACCTTTGAGACTCTGACTCCTAGCCTGACTGGTAACGTGGAACAAGACTCCCAATCCTTCCACAACTGGATACTACACGAAATCAGAGTACGCGCTCCACCCAAACGTATTAGGAAAACCGATATTAAAGGCAAAACAAACGCCCCCTGGTTCACGCCAGAAGTAGCCAAGGCCCATCTGCTCTGCAAAAAAGGCGAACGTAAATGGCGAAAAACATATGATAGTACGGACAGAAACTCCTATGTCCAACTAAGGAAAAGCTATCATTCCATTATAAAAAGCGCCAAAAAAGAGTTCTACACTAAAGCCATTAATGAGGCCAAGCAAAAACAAAAAACCCTGTTTGCTATAGTGAAATCTTTCACTCATCCAAAAGCCCTACAGCCCGAAATACCTCCTTCCCAAGATCTCTGCGATCAAATAGCAGACTTCTTTGACGAGAAAATCAACCTAATTCAGAAGGACTTTCCCCCATACCAAAGCCCCCAGTCCCCCATCCCTCCGGAACAAGCAGAAAAAATAACTGGAAACCTAAAGATGTTCTCACATGTTACCCTAGCCCAATCCAGGGAAGTCATTCTAGCATGCAAGTCAGGAGCCCCCTCCGATTCCTGCCCTGCCAGAATCCTTCACCAACTGATTGAAACTGTCAATCCCATTATAAACAAAATAGTAAATACCTCCCTCAGCACTGGCATCGTCCCCAGTGCATGGAAACAAGGCATTGTTAAGCCCTTAATGAAAAAACCGAACAAATCCCCTTCCGACCTGACCAATCTCCGCCCAATTTCACTTCTCCCAGTTTTGGGAAAAATCACGGAACAAATAGTCTACAGGGAACTCAAAAACCATCTAGAAACGAACAACATCCTCCACCCACAGCAATCAGGATTTCGCCCCCAGCACTCGACAGAAACAGCCTTGATCGAATTGACTGATTCCCTAAAACTACTACAAGACCAAAGAAAGAACGCTGTATTGATCTTGTTGGACCTCACAGCAGCGTTCGACACCATCTCTCACCTTATACTCCTGGACAGACTCAGGGACATCGGTATCTCTGACCTGGCATTAGACTGGATAACATCTTTCCTAACAGAAAGATCCCAATCCATCACACTAGGACCTTTCAGTTCTGCAGAGAAAAAGATTCGATCAGGAGTCCCACAAGGCTCCATCCTAAGCCCCCTGCTTTTTAATGTTTACCTTATTCCCCTTATCTCCCTGATCGAATCCTTCGGCATCACTGTTACATCATATGCCGACGATACCCAACTCATAGTCCCGTTAGAAGAGAATTCTACGACTGCCGAACAAAATCTAAAAAACTGCTTGAAAGATGTCTTTCTGTGGATGGAAACAAACCACCTCAAGTGCAACACAAGTAAGACAGAAATCCTCCCCATAGGGAAAAATGTCAACTTCTGTCCTCATCTGTGGTGGCCAGAGGATTCCACAGCCCCCCCCCCAGACCGTCACTACAGCAAGAAACCTTGGAGTCACCTTCGATACTGACCTATCCTTCGACCAACAAGTCAGGAAGGTGGCAGGAAGTTGCTTCGGAATCATTAAATCCCTCAAAAAATTTTTTGACTTCCTTCCAACAGATGCTAGAAAGGCGGTAGCTGTGGCGCTAATCCTCTCACGCCTGGATTATTGCAACGGTCTAATGGCAGGTGTGAAAAAAGTCACACTCAAAAAACTGCAGAGCATCCAACATTCCGCTGCCAGACTGGTGCTCAAACTCCCCAGGAGGTCTTCAGCATCTACTGCCCTGAGAACCCTCCACTGGTTACCTTTGCACAAAAGGATTCTCTTTAAGATCCTAATCGTTGCGTTCTGGGCATTTAATCACACCGGCCCCAAATACTTAATTAGACGCTACCCCCACTACAATCCCCAGAGGACTCTAAGATCCTCCAATAACAACCTACTAAAACTAGCTCATTTTAACTTAAAAACTAAAGGGGGCAAAACCCTCACCCACCTATCTTCCAGAGCATGGAACTCCATGCCCCAGTACCTGAGGTCCCTGACCAAGGAAATCCACTTTAGGAAACAACTAAAAACATGGATCTTCAGTCTTTCAGACGAGTATGTGCTGGGTGCCATCTAATCCTGACCAATTTCATCCTCCTTTTCACTTTCCAGTTAGCGCCAGGATGCTCCTTCCGGAGCGACAGTCGCGCTCTACAAATACCAATACCAATACCAATACCAATACCAAAACCACATCTTCTTTGTGTATATACATCCTGCAGTGCCCAAGATACAGCCTGGTCCCCCAAGGGACTAAGTAGAGAAGAAACGAATGGCACTTTGCCGGATTTCAACAAGCCATTCCCAGGGTAGGCCATGACCCCGGGGGCAACACAACATTTAATTAAAATTCTCCGGCAGAGCAGCATGCATGGGACCCTCTTTCCAGAATTCAGGAGCTATCGGGCCAGGCAGTTCCCCCCGGTGCCCATGCCTGAGCGGGCCGCCAAGATACATTTGTTATTTGTCCCTATGCAAGAAAGGGTAAAATACATATCTACCACCTGTGGGCAGGAGCACAACAGCTTGTTCCTACTGCTTTGGGAGGAGAAGGACAAATGCTGGTTCCTGTGGGCTGAACTGAAGGTGTGTGCATGTGCAGTGAGCTGGCTGAGGCCACAGGGCCTTGTTGCTCCTCCAGTAGCGACAAAGACCGTGGGTGCCCCAGGTGGAACTGAAGCACTTTAAAACAACAGAAAAAAGTAGCAGAAAAGCATGGCAGCTTCCCGCCTTGAGCCAATGGGAAGCCACTCATTTAAATAGTCAGTACTCCAGCAGGGAGCACCCCCTAATATTCAGATAGAGCAAGACCATTTGCATATTCCTCTGTTTTGGTGCCCCACGAGCAACACCAATATTGTTCAAGCATGTTTTGGGAGCTGCAAAGAGTGCAGCAACCCCCATAATTTTTTTTTTAATCATCCCTCCTTCTTTCAAAGGATTGAATCCCTTAACTTGGGAAAGGTTTGCTTCATTTCAAATACTCCTCGAGCTTTTCCTCTTGGGGGTTGGCATGTGGGAACCTGTGTTGCCAGGTCCTATGGCTGCAATATCTGTCTAGTTAAAGAATGACTCAGAGGCACTTGTTTTGTTCCCCATTGTATAGAATGCTTTTGAATATTGATATTGTTCCCATTGATTTTATTGGTGTTGTAATTATGCATTATAACATGTGGTTGCTTTTACTAACAAAGCCAGTAGACCTACCTTATTTCTAATGACACCCCCTTATATTTTGATGTTGCACCTAGTGTAGGTGGGCAGTAGTGTAGTTAGATGGTTCAAGTCCCACCAGGGAAATACAAATGATATCAGGGTGACACCTAAGGTATTTACATCGACCTAATTTTACATATTTGTAATTTAATGCATAGTACTTAGTAGTACAGGTAATAAAAGCACTTTTCCTTTTTTAAAAGAAAGATCACTGGTCTGACAATAATTTTTTGAGAGTTGTTGTACTGTACCAACAAACTGGGGTGACCAGCCCACACCACTCCCTTGAATAGGCCTTGGACTGCTCTGCTTCGCTAACCTGAGGAAGTCAAGGACTTACATCATTCGCTAATAATAATCCAAATTCTTACAATGCACATCTTTAATGTTGTCACCTGCACAAGTAGCACACTGTGGCCCCTTCTACGATCTGGTCCTCAGAATGTTCCACAAATTGCAGACCAGATAAATGCCTGTTGTATCAGCATTTACTGCCAGCTGACGTTGCATGTAGGAAATAAAGAATAGTGACAGGTGAGAGGGCTACTTGAATCCAAGTTCTAGTCTGTGCTTCATAAACCTGAGTGAGCTTCTGTGACAGTGCCATTAGAAGTCACAGGTGTGGCAGTAAATAGGATGCAGCTGATTCGATATTTTTCTAACAAGCTTTAAATTAAATCCCTGTCCTCTTGTAAGTCCTTGTTTTAAGTCCCTTCAAGTAATGAACAAGCATTTGCAATGCAATAGGTCTCGAAGTTGCAAGTGTTTAAGTTATTGGCATTGTTAATGACAATGCCTTTTATTTATGTTACAAAAACAAATACATAAATGAAAGGCATTGTCATTTACAATGCTGATAGCTCAAACTCTCACAAATGTGAGACCTAGTGCATTGCAAATGCTTGTCACTAATTAGGATGATTAGTCATAGTCTAACAAGCATATCATAGTGTTGTGAGTGTTTTTAAGAGGGGCTCCCCAAACGTGCTGTGGGGAGCTTAGGGCTGCATTTTAGCATGAGGAGATGTTGGGTGGTCTTGCTTAGATATGTTCCGTGTTAGGCCGGTTGGGTGATGTCCCTGCTTGGTGGGAACAGTGTGGGCGTGTCGGCTGGGAAGTGTTGGACGGCATGCATGGCTGTAGTGGGTGCTCGGCGCTCCAGCTGTTTATATGTTTGCATTTTTTGCACAATGCCTCTGTTGTGAAACCTTCTCCGCACCTGGTAAATGCAAGGTCTGTTCCACCAGTGGTGTGTTTATTTATCCAGCCCTTGGCACGTGTAGCAAATCATGGCCACCCGTGCCGATGGAGGAGAGATGTGTTTACCTCTCTTCTACAGGGGGCAGCTCTGAGGTGAGGAGGGGGAGCCTGCTGCGCAGTCTGCAGCATGGGGAGGCATGAGTGGCGTGCGCCTTCTCTCCCCGGGGGCTGCGGCGTCACTGGTGGAAGGTGGTTGGGAATCTCCCGCGGGCAGGGCGGGCTTCCCTTCGTGCCGCACCACTCTTGGTTTGCTCGGGGCTGCGGGGGCGAGAGACACAGATGTACATGGAAGGTGCAAGCGAGACACGGAAATGGGCAGCAGAAAAGTCTCACCCACAAGTTGAAACTCGTTCCTGCAGCTACGGAAATTGACATGAGAGGTTTTTTTTAAAGTTATAAATGTTTGGGAAACAGCCGTGCCAATGTGCAATGTCTCTTAGGGCTTCACTGATGGAAACTGCAGATCACAACGGCTTGGTGGGAAGACAGCCTTGCAGAGAAGGGGGGCTCAAGCGTGAGGCAAGGACACAACACACGCATGACGAGCAACAGACGACGGGTGGGCGGGGCCTAAGGGAGACAGGGTGGTCACCAACCCCACTTCCAAAGAAGCCGACAGAAAACCACAAACAATACATCTCGCAAGCGAGCAGCGCATGCACTGTGTCACAGACGAGACCTAAAAAGTCAGACATCTGTTTCTTCATGGGTGTAGTTAGAGCACTGGCTAACCCTTCTGAGATGGTAAACTTGGAATTTTGCACAATTTACAGACCTAGCAAATACTGTATTCCCTGTTATTGTTGGATACCGGATTAGCAATTTGCACCTGGGATTGCAGATTTATAGAAATGAGGACTTGGGTTGAATAATAGTCAGCCCTCTTACATAAAGTGCAAAGATACTGCAAAACTGTGGCATTAAGAACTATAGAAAATACATCAAGTCAATATGATTTCCCATTGGCTGAAATCATGGAAATGGGAGAAGGTATTGCCATAATTTCTATACATCGTGGAAGCAGCACCTGTTTTTGATACTGCAAAAGTGGGATCCACAGAACCGCGATAAGCAAGAGATTCCAACATGCTAGCTTCATGTGCCAAGAAGTAGATAAAAAAATGATAAATCTTTTTTCTCTGTTTTCATATGTACGTTTGAAGCAGAAAGTAGGAGAACTATGACTCAAGACATTCATTTGTTCTCAAGTACTGTGGAATATTAGTAGGAGAAATATTAAACTTTAATCTTTAGTCTTAAACTTAAAAGTCCTCACTAAACCAAACCTGGGGGTCTAGTTTAGTGAGGATCTGCTGTTCAAAACTCAGATACAGACAATTGCTAGTCAGTGCTTTGGCACATTGAAATCTCTAAGGAGGTTTCTACCTTTGCTACCCAGGGCCGCCAAGGAGATGGTCACTCGTGCCCTCATTCTTTCACGCATAGATTATGCCAACGCCCTGTACATCGGCTTGCCTGGCTACTAGCTCAAGAAATTGAAGGTGATTCAAAATGCTGCGCCCAGAGCCTTGTTTAACATCCCAGGGCGGGCAAGCATCAAACATCATCTACAAGAACTACACTGGCTCCCAGTAGCTCAACATGTTAAATTTAAAGTGCTTACGTTGGCCCAATCTGTTCTTCACGGTCTGGGCCCACCTTACCTCAGGAATCGTTTCAGATTCTATGCACCTCAGAGACAACTGCGTTCAGCCTCTCAGTGTTTGGCAGAGATCCCCCTCTTCCATCTGAAAAGAATGGGGGGCAGCTCTTTGTCCTTTATGGCAGCCATGGCATGGAATGCCCTACCATACAAACTGCGCAACATTCAAGATCCGAAGGTGGTTAGAAAATGGTTGAAGACCTTGCTTTTTAATCGAATTTGTCAGTCCATCCACTTCTTGCTTTTTCCTCTCTGTTTCCGCGCCAGGACACTCTTGAGTAGCGGCGCGTGTTACAACTGTTTATAACATAACATAACATGTGACTTGCCATCTGGTTTGCTAATTTCAATGAGAGATTTGAAGAGAACCTTTTTCCCCTGTGCAGTCTCTACCAATGTTTTGTCTAACAAGTACATCTCTGCAGGCCACCTAAGCAACCTCTCATTGTAATGTATTTTAAGTTTGGATCACCACTCTTGTTTCATTGTTCCCACATTCTGATGTTAAAAGGTTACTGGATATTTTTCTAGTTGACTGTCTAACATCCAAATGCATAATACATAATGAACAGAAACACAAAATCGGTGTAAATGCCTATAAAATATGCCTGGATAGTTGATGCTCGCTGACAAAATGTCCTGTGAATCGGAGTGACATTTTATTTCCAGTGCTAAAATAGCAGTTTGTGATAGGACTGAGGTGTATTGGAACCCCTGTGCAAGGGTCCAAGGGCCAGATGTATTATGGTTCCCATTTGGATTTCTTAAATAGTGACTCTGTAGCAATTGCAATTTAAGAAATGCAAAGCTAAGGGGGCCTCTGGGCTTAAAGCACCCCCGGAGACACCCCGAGGGGCATTTGTGTGCTTCATGTCATAAATAAAAATAAAAAAAAGCATTTTTATGTACACGGTTACCATCGACTTGAAGTCAATAGTAGTTGCATTTCCTAAATGCCCATTTTGTATTTGGGAAATGCTTTGCGCATGTGCTTTAGGAATCAGAAATAGGTAATCCCTATTTGTGATTCCTAAAGTGCGGACACAATTTGCAACTTCTACAGTGTAGAAATAGTAAATTTTGACCGGTTTTGGCCCTTTGTACATCTGAAAAGGCCATTTAGCATTTTTAATGGGCCGAATTAGCAATTCTGTTCATTGAGAAATGCTAAATGGCTTTGTACATCTGGACCATAAGTACTGAAAGTATGGATTGCTCTTCAGAAATCAGAAAATAGGGAGTTATCATTCATAGAGCTTATTCCCATTCTCACCTCTGTGTACAGGGCCGGGTCTAGCGAGGTGCAACCGGTGCCACCGCACCCAGTGCTGACTGTTCTTAGGGGAGCCTGTTTGGAAGGATTTTATGGCTTTAAAAGCACCTGCTGCTGCATTGCTGGCCTCTGCAATTTTCAAACAAAAATAACAATGTCAAGATAACACTGTGATTAATGTTCTTCCTGGAGAGAGGAGTTTTGTCAAATGGAAGTTTTACCTCATTTTATAGTAGCACAGAGAGTTAATGTGCCTGCTGCAAAGAATGTGTACCATGCAGATCACAAAGTGCATATAGTTTAAATAGGTCAGTGCTTTTGTCAGAGAGATCGTTTTGGTACTAGCAGTGTACATGTTAAAATCTTAACATGGAACAGCGAGCTAATAACTGTCATCAAGGAGCTGCACGCAAACTGCAAGGTATAGATTAGAGCATTATGATGTTGTTTTCCTCCATCGTTCATTATTCTAATTTTTCAAAAAGAGTTCACTTTAGTAAAATACAATCCTTATTATGAAATGTAGCCCCCAACCATGAGGTTATATTTTAAAATTCTGAGTCTGTGCTTCTCCAGATCAAGCACTCTTAAACTGTAATGTCTACAAGTAGTCTTCTGGCTTATGTAACATTTCCTGTACGCTGATTTACACTCATATGACTGTCTGTGTAATCTCTGTTCCCTCCACTGGTATAGGTGGCGCTATATAAATAATTAAATACATCTGAGAGAGAAATAGTGGTAATGGAGACTTGAGGGGGCACTGTTAAAGGGAAGTAGTGAGGGAGTCTGTGGGAGGCACCCGTGGGGGGCGCCAACAAACATTGTCGCACAGGGCGTCACCAGCACTAAAGCCGGCCCTGTCTGTGTATGAATATTAGCAGTTACTGCTTTTACCTAATTTAATAGGACACGTTTCAATGAACCTCGAGTTGCTGTGAGTGTGATTCATGAAAAGAAACTGCCCCCACCTGGAATTAATTAATTAATTTAGTTATTAGCAGTTGTCAATAGCTGTAAAGTAGTTATAATGGGTAACAGAGTGTTTAACAAATGTTAAAAAATTACAAAAGACACAAACAAAACAAACACAATGTTTCAACATATTAGGGAGCGTACAACAGTGAATCAACTACTTCAGAGCCAAGATAATTCTACATACACGTTTTTAAATTAATTCAAGAGAACAGAAATCATATAGCAGGTCACACTTGACAACGATGACTATGGAACAGAAGATGTTTAAAATCGTTTATGAAAACTTCATAGGAGGGATTTAACCTCAACAGTGGGGACGGGGACAGGAGGGGAGGCTAGGGTAGTTTCAGATCTTGATTCTCTTCCAGAGTAGGATTCTGTGAAAGTTTATTGTTTTTTAAAGCTGATTTTCCCAAGATCAGGGAACCACAAATGCCAATAGAGCAAAGATCTCCTGATATGGGCGGTGTTTGTGCCAGAGAGTTTGGTGCCCTAGCGTGAAGTGCTTTATTAATAATGCAGGTCAGACTGAAACAACACCTATCTTAAAATGAAATTCATTGAGGGGTGACTAGGACTGGGATGATGGGTGCAAGGCGCCTGATTCCTTTAACTAGAACAGCTGCTGTATGGAGGACGGCATTAAGAGGACTAGGGTGACTCTTGAATGTACCTGCAGATTAAGAATTGGCATAATCAAGTCTTGATAGGATTAGCGATCATGCAACTGTTTTAAACCCCCATTCAAATATATAGGGTTGTACCCTTAACAAGAGTATTCAGGGCGTTTGCTAACTAGATGATATGTCTATGCGGATTTAGGTTTTAGTCAAGCACAAATACTTAGAACATTTAACAATGATAAAGTATGGTTTACAATCCGGATGTTCAGTGATTCAAGGATGTATGACGTTACAACGCATACTATTACAACGCAAGCTTTTACAACGCATTTTTAACAACGCAAGTACCTTTGCAACGCTTTACTTTACAACGCATACTTTTACAACGCGAAATAGTGTAAACATAGAAAAGTACCATTACAACGAAAACACATATTACGCATACCTTTATAACTCATAAAAAAAAATATATATATATATATATTTTAAATTTTGTCAAATAAAACCTGGCACGGGATGCAGGGAAAAAAGGGGTTTTGGGTGGGGAAGTGTATTAAAATGTGATAAAAAAACTGCACGTAAATTTTACGAAAAAGTAGGCTATTTAATAAATTAATACTCGAGTATTAAAATTAATACTCGAGTATCAAATTAAATACTCAACCATTAAAAAAGAAATTATTTAAAAAAACGCACAACTTAAAATTAACATTTCTAAA
The DNA here is from genome assembly GCF_964261635.1 of Lissotriton helveticus. Taxonomy (NCBI): domain Eukaryota; kingdom Metazoa; phylum Chordata; class Amphibia; order Caudata; family Salamandridae; genus Lissotriton; species Lissotriton helveticus. The sequence continues at coordinate 767,973,656 of NC_136063.1, read as the reverse complement.
AATAAACGAGTAAAGAAAATAGGTCTACGAAATAACCAACTGTTTACAAACACATACCAGCCATTTTGAATTGTGTGGAAAAGAAAATAGTCCTACAACACTTTTCTTGAACGTAACACTAAAACAATGAAACAAAATGGATGCCAAAACGCAACTAGAAACTTAAAATACCACAAAAAAAGAACACACAAACAGAAACCTATAAATACGAGCAAAACACTATTTTGAAACCAGTTGATTATCAACTACCAGAGAGAGCAGACGCCATATACTGACCCTCTAACCTTTTCACACAACATCGACCCAGACTCATTGAAAAACAGATATTTTCACACAAACAAGTATATAAGAAAATAGTATCATAGAAAGTATTTAAGCGTAATAAATAAATAAATGGAATAACACATGAATTTAATTTAATTTCAGATTTACCATAATTTCCTGATTGGAAATAAGGAATATTTACAAGATAATCCTAAATTACAGTGATAAGTAAGTAACAATAAATAGTAATCAACAGTTTATAAATTAAGTAAAATAAAAGCAAAATACTATTAAATCAAATGTGGTAACATAGAAATAATGTTTAAATAGCAGCAAAGCTAATTATTTCTAATTTATAAAACCAAGCTTGCTAAATGTCAAGAGAAATAAAAATATAGTATATGGGTGCTATTTAGTATTCTAACTCCAGAAACATGCAGCAGTAGGGAAAGTGAGGGATAGTGTATGAATGTGATTTACTGTTCTAACTCCAGTAAGGGGCAACAGTATGGAAAATGAGGGATAGAGTAGGAATGCAATTTAGTATTTTAACTCCTGAAAGGCGCAGCAACAGAGAAAGTGAGAGATAGTATATGGGTTCTATGTACCTTTCTAACTCCAGGAAGGTGCAGCAGGGAAAATGAGTGATATTGTAGTGGCGCAATTTTCTATGGTAACTCCTGGAAAGCACAGCAGCAGGGAAAGTGAGGGAAAGTGTACAGGTATACAGTCATCTAAACTTTTTTACTGAATAAAAACATTCTACAATATATTCTTTATTTTCAATCTTTACAGATTCACAACTACCATCCAAAGAAAAGCAAATCAAAGCAAATACAAAGAAAACTGTTTAAAGAAAAAGTTAATACTGCAAACGAAAAGGTACAACAGATTAAAATGCAACTTTATTAAAAAAAGAGTAATATTTTTGCTTTGTAACTGAAGGAGTGTGCAGCTGTAGGGAAAGTGAGGGATAGTGAAGAGGTTTAATTTTCAATTCAAACTCTCGGATATTTAAACAATAGGCAAAAAGATAGATAGTGCACAGGAAAACAGTCATATTATCATTTAAAAAAAATAGAAACAAAGCTATAACATATTATTTCTTGTCAAACATTGCAGAATCTCAAGTACCAAACAAAGCAAGAAAAAATCAAAACCAAAAACAGAGATTAACCGGAGAAGTGAGAAACACCAGAGTCAAAAGGTAAAAGAAATCAAAATGCAACTGTATAAAATTAAATATAAAGCAATACATTAGCATTGTAACTCCAGGAAGATGCAGCAGTAAAGAAAGCGAGGGATAGAGTATGGGAGCAATTTACTAATCTAACTCCAGGAAGGTGCAGCAGTAGGGAAAGTGAGGGATAGTGTAGGAATGCAATTTACTATTCTAACTCCTGGAAAGTGCAGCAAAAGGGAAAGTGAGGGATACTGTAGGAATGCAATTTACTATTCTAACTCCTGAAAGGTGCAGCAGTAAAAAAAAGTGAGGGATAGTGTTGGAATGCAATTTACTATTGTAACTCCTGGAAGGCGTAGCAGTAGAGAAAGTGAGGGATAGTGTAGGGATGCAATTTACTATTCTAACTCCAGGCAGACGTAGCAGTAGGGAAAGTGAGTGATATTTTAAGAATGCAATTTACTATTCGAACTCCTGGAAGGTGGAGCAGTAGGGAAAGTGAGGGATAGTGTAGGAATGCAATTTACTATTCTAACTCCAGGAAGGTGCAGCAGTAGGGAAAGTGAGGGATAGTGTAGGAATGCAATGTACTATTCTAACTCCTGGAAGGTGCAGCAGTAGGGAAAGTGAGTGATACTGTAAGAATGCAATTTACCATTCTAACTCCTGGAAGGTGCAGCCGCAGGGAAAGTGAGGGATAGTGTAGGAATGCAATTTACTATTCTAACTCCAGGAAGGTGCAGCAGTAGGGAAAGTGAGGGATAGTGTAGGAATGCAATTTACTATTCTAACTCCTGGAAGGTGCAGCCACAGGGCAAGTGAGGGATAGTGTAGGAATGCAATTTACTATTCTAACTCCTGGAAGGTGCAGCCGCAGGGAAAATGAGGGATAGTGTAGGGATGCAATTTACTATTCTAACTCCAGGAAGACGTAGCAGTAGGGAAAGTGAGTGATACTGTAAGAATGCAATTTACCATTCTAACTCCTGGAAGGTGCAGCCGCAGGGAAAGTGAGGGATAGTGTAGGAATGCAATTTACTATTCTAACTCCAGGAAGATGCAGCAGTAGGGAAAGTGAGGCATAGTGTAGGAATGCAATTTACTATTCTAACTCCTGGAAGGTGCAGCCGCAGGGAAAGTGAGGGATAGTGTAGGAATGCAATTTACTATTGTAACTCCTGGAAGGCGTAGCAGTAGAGAAAGTGAGGGATAGTGTATGGATGCAATTTACTATTCTAACTCCAGGAAGACATAGCAGTAGGGAAAGTGAGTGATAGTGTAAGAATGCAATTTACTATTCTAACTCCTGGAAGGTGGAGCAGTAGGGAAAGTGAGGGCTACTGTAGGAATACAATTTACTATTCTAAATCCAGAAAGGTGCAGCAGTAGGGAAAGTGAGGGATAGTGAAGGAATGCAATTTACTATTCTAACTCCAGGAAGACGTAGCAGTAGGGAAAGTGAGTGGTACTGTAGGAATGCAATTTACCATTCTAACTCCTAGAAGGTGCAGCCGCAGGGAAAGTGAGGGATAGTGTAGGAATGCAATTTACTATTCTAACTCCTGGAAGGTGCAGCCGCAGGGAAAGTGAGGGATAGTGTAGGAATGCAATTTACTATTCTAACTCCTGGAAGGTGCAGCCGCAGGGAAAGTGAGGGATAGTGTAGGAATGCAATTTACTATTCTAACTCCTGGAAGGTGCAGCCGCAGGGAAAATGAGGGATAGTGAAGGAATGCAATTTACTATTCTAACTCCAGGAAGACGTAGCAGTAGGGAAAGTGAGTGATACTGTAAGAATGCAATTTACCATTCTAACTCCTGGAAGGTGTAGCCGAAGGGAAAGTGAGGGATAGTGTAGGAATGCAATTTACTATTCTAACTCCAGGAAGATGCAGCAGTAGGGAAAGTGAGGGATAGTGTAGGAATGTAATTTACTATTCTAACTCCTGGAAGGTGCAGCCACCGGGAAAGTGAGGGATAGTGTAGGAATGCAATTTACTATTGTAACTCCTGGAAGTCGTAGCAGTAGAGAAAGTGAGGTATAGTGTAGGGACGCAATTTACTATTCTAACTCCAGGAAGACGTAGCAGTAGGGAAAGTGAGTATTAGTGTAAGAATGCAATTTACTATTCTAACTCCTGGAAGGTGGAGCAGTAGGGAAAGTGAGGGATAGTGTAGGAATGCAATTTACTATTCGAAATCCAGGAAGACGTAGCAGTAGGGAAAGTGAGTGATACTGTAAGAATGCAATTTACCATTCTAACTCCTGGAAGGTGCAGCCGCAGGGAGAGTGAGGGATAGTGTAGGAATGCAATTTACTATTCTAACTCCAGGAAGGTGCAGCAGTAGGGAAAGTGAGGGATAGTGTAGGAATGCAATTTACTATTCGAACTCCTGGAAGGTGCAGCCGCAGGGAAAGTGAGGGATAGTGTAGAAATGCAATTTACTATTCTAACTCCTGGAAGGTGCAGCCGCAGGGTAAATGAGGGATAGTGTAGGAATGCAATTTACTATTCCAATTCCAGGAAGACGTAGCAGTAGGGAAAGTGAGTTATACTGTAAGAATGCAATTTACCATTCTAACTCCTGGAAGGTGCAGCCGCAGGGAAAGTGAGGGATAGTGTAGGAATGCAATTTACTTTTCTAACTCCAGGAAGATGCAGCAATAGGGAAAGTGAGGGGTGTAGGAATGCAATTTACTATTCTAACTCCTGGAAGGTGCAGCCGCAGGGAAAGTGAGGGATAGTGTAGGAATGCAATTTACTATTCTAACTCCTGGAAGGTGCAGCAGTAGGGAAAGTGAGGGATAGTGTAGGAATGCAATTTACTATTCTAACTCCTGGATGGTACAGCCGCAGGGAAAGTGAGTGATAGTGTAGGAATGCAATTTACTATTCTAAATCCAGAAAGGTGCAGCAGTAGGGAAAGTGAGGGATACTGTAGGAATTCATTTTACTATTCTAACTCCAGGAAGGTGCAGCAGTAGGGAAAGTGAGGGATAGTTTACGAATGCAATTTACTATTGTAACTCCTGGATGGTGCAGCCGCAGGGAAAATGAGGGATAGTGTAGGAATGCAATTTACTATTCTAACTCCAGGAAGACGTAGCAGTAGGGAAAGTGAGTGATACTGTAAGAATGCAATTTACCATTCTAACTCCTGGAAGGTGCAGCCGCAGGGAAAGTGAGGGATAGTGTAGGAATGCAATTTACTTTTCTAACTCCAGGAAGATGCAGCAGTAGGGAAAGTGAGGGATAGTGTAGGAAAGCAATTTACTATTCTAACTCCTGGAAGGTGCAGCCGCAGGGATCATGAGGGATAGTGTAGGAATGCAATTTACTATTCTAACTCCAGGAAGACGTAGCAGTAGGGAAAGTGAGTGATACTGTAAGAATGCAATTTACCATTCTAACTCCTGGAAGGTGCAGCCGCAGGGAAAGTGAGGGATAGTGTAGGAATGCAATTTACTTTTATAACTCCAGGAAGATGCAGCAGTAGGGAAAGTGAGGGATAGTGTAGGAATGCAATTTACTATTCTAACTCCTGGAAAGTGCAGCCGCAGGGAAAGTGAGGGATAGTGTAGGAATGCAATTCACTATTCTAACTCCTGGAAGGTGCAGCCGCAGTGCAAATGAGGGATAGTGTAGGAATGCAATTTACTATTCTAACTCCAGGACGGTGCAGCCGCAGGGAAAGTGAGGGATAGTGTAGGAATGCAATTTACTATTCTAAATCCAGAAAGGTGCAGCAGTAGGGAAAGTGAGGGATACTGTAGGAATTCATTTTACTATTCTAACTCCAGGAAGGTGCAGCAGTAGGGAAAGTGAGGGATAGTTTATGAATGCAATTTACTATGGTAACTCCTGGATGGTGCAGCCGCAGGGAAAGTGAGGGACTGTGTAGGAATGCATTTTACTATTCTAACTTCTGAAAGGTGCAGCATTAGGAAAAGTGAGGCATAGTGTAGGAATCCAATTTACTATTCTAACTCCTGAAAGGTGCAGCATTTTAAAAAGTGAGGGATAGTGTAGGAATGCAATTTTCTATTCTAAATCCTTGAAGGCGTAGCAGTAGAGAAAGTGAGGGATAGTGTAAGAATGCAATTTACTATTCCAACTCCAGGAAGACGTAGCAGTAGGGAAAGTGAGGGATAGTGTAGGAATGCAATTTACTATTCTAACTCCTGAAAAGTGCAGCCGCAGGGAAAGTGAGGGATAGTGTAGGAATGCAATTTTCTAATCTACCTCCTGAAAGGTGCAGCATTTTAAAAAGTGAGGGATAGTGTAGGAATGCAATTTACTATTCTAACTTGTGGAAGGCGAAGCAGTAGAGAAAGTAAGGGATAGTGTAGGGATGCAATTTACTATTCTAACTCCAGGAAGACGTAGCAGTAGGGAAAGTGAGTGATAGTGTAAGAATGCAATATACTATTCTAACTCCTGGAAGGTGGAGCAGTAGGGAAAGTGAGGGATACTGTAGGAATACAATTTGGGGGGAACACCATAGTGATTGAAAATGAATCTGTACCGCCATCGGGCCAGCCGTGAGGTGAACGGCAGTGAACGCGAAGGCAGAGGGGAAGCGCCGGGAGACTTCCCACCTCCCGAACTCCAGCCCCCAGCAGCACCAGGGGCGGCGCGCCCGTGATGCGCCTGGAGCGCCAGGAGGTGCCGCTTCAAAACGCTGACCTCCCGTGAGCCCAGTGGGGGAACACCATAGTGATTGAAAACGAATCTGTACCGCCATCGGGCCAGCCGTGAGTTGAACGGCAGTGAACACGAAGGCAGAGGGGAAGCGCCGGGAGACTTCCCACCTCCCGAACTCCAGCCCCCAGCAGCACCAGGGGCGGCGCGCCGGTTACGCGCCTGGAGCGCCAGGAGGTGCCGCTTCAAAACGCTGACCTCCCGTGAGCCCAGTGGGGGAACACCATAGTGATTGAAAACTAATCTGTACCGCCATTGGGCCAGCCGTGAGGTGAATGGCAGTGAACGCGAAGGCAGAGGGGAAGCGCCGGGAGACTTCCCACCGCCCGAACTCCAGCCCCCAGCAGCACCAGGGGCGGCGCGCCCGTGACGCGCCTGGAGCGCCAGGAGGCGCCGCTTCAAAACGCTGACCTCCCGTGAGCCCAGTGGGGGAACACCATAGTGATTGAAAACGAATCTGTACCGCCATCGGGCCAGCCGTGAGGTGAACGACAGTGAATGCGAAGGCAGAGGGGAAGCGCAGGGAGACTTCCCACCTCCCGAACTCCAGCCCCCAGCAGCACCAGGGGCGGCGCGCCGGTTACACGCCTGGAGCGCCAGGAGGTGCCGCTTCAAAACGCTGACCTCCCGTGAGCCCAGTGGGGGAACACCATAGTGATTGAAAACGAATCTGTACCGCCATCGGGCCAGCCGTGAGGTGAACGGCAGAGAACGCGAAGGCAGAGGGGAAGCGCCGGGAGACTTCCCACCTCCCGAACTCCAGCCCCCAGCAGCACCAGGGGCGGCGCGCCCGTGACGCGCATGGAGCGCCAGGAGGCGCCGCTTCAAAACGCTGACCTCCCTCTCGCCCCGCGAGTCGCGCGCGGGAGCGGTCGGGGCTAAGCCCGGGCAAAGGGCGGGCCCTCTACGGCCCTCATTGGCAGGAAGAGACAGGGACAGGGCCAGGAACGCTGCCGGAGAGACGAAAAAGCCCCAACACCCAAGTAAGATACAGTTGCCCTTGATAAAGTCCCTATATTCAATCTTGAACTGGTAGACCTCTGGGTATAGCGGCAGGATGTCGAAAAAAGCCGTTGTTACCACATCTAACACTATGGATAATTATTTGGTCCAAACTGTGAAAAAAATAAATATACAAAGGAGAGAATCTTTGGGGCTGAGCCAATCTCCAGACCTACGATGCCTGAGCCCTACTATACTTCCTCTTACTGATGATATTCCACCCCTGGAGACTGATCCCGATGACCATCTTAGCCTCCCTATTAATCAGGGTAAGAGCGATTTACCTAGGAATGTAGTGCTTGCCCCCGAGGTACTTATTGCGGACCCCGAAAATGACATGGATATTGACTCTGAACAGGAGGTACAGGTGTGTCTTTCAGATGAAGAACAGTCTTCCACAGACCACGCCCCTCGGCCAGTACGTACATGTGTAAAGAATCAGCCAAAGCGGGGTGGGCTGCGGTCTGGGGCAAGGAGGAAGAGGGCAACCACTCCAAAGGCAAAACTAAAGGATAATGGAGAGGGGAAAGTAAAATACATTGTTGATGATGATCTGTTTTTAAAAATTGCGGAGTTGATTGAATGTAAAATTAAAATTATCATCAAACCTCTAGTAGCTAAAATAGATAAATTGCAAACTGAGGTTAAAAAGCTGGGAGGACTACAGAATAAGGTAGTGGGGGGGTAGAAAACATAACCACGTTGGTTGCTAACTTGGGCAACAACACAGGGGGGAATGTTGCTGGAGAGGGAACAGATGAACTGTTGCATACTAACCCCCCAGTGCAGTTACCGATAATGAATGCTAACCAGATAGCTGGTAAAGGTGACGGTTTACTAACAGTCAATATCCCCCCAGTACAAGCCCAGGTAATGGACCCTTTACAATTTATAGTTGAAGCCTCGCCAGTTGTATTAGTATTAGCCAATGTTCCCCCCTAGAAGGTGGTACAGCTGAATCATCTACTTCTTTGTCAAATAAGGCATTACAATGGCTAACAAACAATATGAAGTTAGCTCCGGGGGGGGGGGGGAGCAGCAACTGGTTCGGGACATCAAGACTGCAAAAAGGGTTCCCTGGTTAGGAAATCGTCCCAAAAAATTTAAAGGGGATTGTGTGGCAGTAAGCTTTTCACACCCAGGCGTTCTGCCAAATATTCTTAATAATCTACTCCCGCCCCAACGTAGACAGGGTACTGTCGTCCCATTAACATTAAAATTTTTCTATGGAGATCAACAGAACGTTACCTACCCAAGGACCCCTGCACCAGGGTGGGATCACAACTGGGATATGAATAACAGATGGGGCCAAGACCGAAGCTGTAATACAGTAAATCATCCAGTTCATCCAGTTCAACAAAATCCTTTTGCACAACCTCTTTTGTTGTCTAATCGTTATACTCCTTTATCCTTTTTGGACCAAAATGATTGACTCTCGCCCAAACAAAACAGCCATGATGGGCATTATGTACCTGTATTTAGTATACTTACCTGGAACATCGCAGGAATTAAGGCAAAAGTGGGAATCCTGGCATGGTCAGATTTTATCAGTAAGTTCGACATTATCGCATTACAAGAAACCTGGGACACACAAAATAGTTTTTCATTGGATGGGTATAGTCACTTCTGTATCCCAGCAGTGTCCAGTGTTGCAGGAAGAGCCAAGGGAGGACTGTTAAGTCTTTTTAAACTAGACATAAAAGGTCGCTTGAAGAAATGTGACTCGGGCTCTGATCACTGTTTAATAGTTGAACTTTCTTTAGCAGAACATCCTAACATTTTATTTATAAATTTTTATAATGCCAACGCCTCTGACAGTACTTTGCATAGTCTAGATAGATTGGATCAGTTTTTGACAGCCTATAGTGAAAATGTAAATTCTTTTGAAATCAACTTTATGGGGGATTTTAATATCCACCCTTGTACATTAATGTGTGTTTGTGGTGAAGAAGAATCCCCCCCTAATTGCTCGCCAATCCATCTTGAACATAATAAACAGGGGGAATGTCTAGAATTTTTTTTAGCAAGATGGAACTTATATGAGTCTGGGTGTGGGGAGGGGGGGGTTAGGGCCCCTACCTTCAAGGGAACAGACAATGGCTCTATTATCGATTATATATTTATACCATTATGTTTACTAGGTAAAGTTTTAATGTATAAAACTGTGGTTTCTGTTTTTAGTGATCATAATCCTGTCACCATGGATCTAGCAAATACTAACCTAATACTGCGAAAAGATGGTCCTCGCGACAACAGTTTAGCACTTAAAGTTAAAGACCAGGGTCGCAGATTGAAATGGGATAGCATAATTCCAGAATCCTTTGTACAAGAGGTACTCTCCGACGCTGAGGATGAGGTTGGTGTGTGTTCATCTAGTGAGGCTCATAATAGGGAAGTGGTACTTGCCTTTGGTAGCATCTGCAGCAAGATTAATAAAAGACTGCTTGCTGGTCCAAAAATGCAGACACTGCCCATCAAAAGATGGTTTGATAACAGATGCTCAAAAGCACATTGTGTGCTGTTAAGTGCCTTGAAGGCTGTTCCAAAAGTTCCCGCCCTTATCACAATCTGTAGAGCCCGGTATAAAAAAGCCATAGCTGATAGGAAAAAAGAGATCAAAGATGAAGCTTGGTCCCAGCTATCAGACCCAGCGATATTAAAAAATAGTGGAGAATTTTGGAAAATTGTTAACCAACCTCTATTCACAGGAGAGGAGAATTCTCCTCTAGAAACTAACATACCTGATGAAGGTTGGATAAAACATTTTAGTGACATTTATTCTGACCACAGTAGTGGAGGTCCCGGGGGTCTGGTTGGCCGTATAGCCAATGGAAATCAAGTGCACTTTGAGGTCGCAGAAGTCCTACAAGCAATAGATTGTACTTTGAAAAAAAAGGCGCCAGGACCTGATGGTGTTCCTGCTGACGCTTTTTAATGTTTCCCTAATTTCTGGTCTAGATTACTCTGTAGGGTCTTTAATGCCTTAAGCCATGATAATATACGAGAGTCATGGAAAACATCAATAATCATCCCTGTGTTTAAAAAGGGAAATAGGCAGGATCCTGCATGTTATAGACCGATCTCATTGATTGACTCATCAGTTAAAATTTTAGGAAGAGTCATATTAGCAAAACTAAATGAGTGGGCAACTGAGAAAAGTATTCTGACCAATGTTCAATATGGATTTAGACCCAAAAGAAGCACTCAGGACCAATGTCTCAATTTGCATATGCTGGTAGAGAAATACACCAAGGCCAAGGCGGGGTCCATGTACCTTGGTTTCATGGACCTCTCCTCTGCTTTTGATCTGGTCAACAGATCAAAGCTTTGGTCTATATTGCTAGAAATGGGTTTGGACAGGACAATAGTTAACTTATTGGCAGACTTGCACTTGGGCCTTACAGCTAAAATTAGAGTCACCACGGGTGGACGGTGTACAGAGGACTTTGCTTCGGAAAAGGGGCTCAGACAGGGGTGCATTCTTGCACCCCTATTGTTCACATTATATGTGAATGCTCTAGAACCCGCCCTGAGGGGCGTGACCCTCGACATCCCGCGTGTTGGGGAGCAGGGGATCCCTGTTCTCCTTTACGCGGATGACGCGGTACTTCTTGCACGTACCGGGGTGGGGCTCCAACGTCTTTTGGACGCCTTTGAAACTTTTATGGGCTCACTTGACCTAAAAATAAATGCGAAGAAATCCCAAATTATGCTTATGGACAGCGCAGCAAGGAAAAACTGTCATAAAACCTTTTTTTGCGGACGGGAGAAGCTTGCTCGAGTAGCTTCCTTCCCTTACCTATGGATCACATTTGATGAAAAGGGTAACTGGGGACCCCAGCTAAAGAATAGAGTAATCTCGTTAGCAAGAACATCTTCAGCTCTCCAGGGGTTCTCTAAGAAACTGGGGGCCAGGCCAATCGCAGCCATAATGAAAATTTATAAGGCTAAATGTATTTCAGTTGCATCTTATGGCAGCTCAATTTGGGGTTACAGGGATCTAGACTCCCTACAGATCATGGAAAATAAAATGTTCAGATCTGTTCTTGGTGTCCCACAGTCGACTCCGTCCTACACTGTACACTTGGAACTTGGGGAAGGCTACATCACAGACTTGATAAAAAACAGCACCTCCTGTAGCTTGGCTGAGGATGTGGCTTAACAAAGAAATTCCCCTAAATCATATCATCATGAAAGATTGTCTGTGTTTGGATAAAGTTAATAACATTAAGTGGTTGACTTACATTAAGGAAAATTTCACCAAGTTGGGGAGGCCAGAGTTATACTCAGCAACAGAGTCCATAACACCCAAAGATATTGCATTAACAAAGTGTGCAATGAGAGAGCTTTTATCCCTGGAAAGAGAAGAGAGTGAGTTGAAAAAACCAAGCGTTAGGGTCAGTCTAATATTATCTATACCTGACGGCCCAGAAAGCTACCTGAACATGGTGAGCCATCCTTACCACAGGTTTATTTTAACTCGGTTTCGTTTTAATTTGATACATTTTAATCTTGGTTTTTATCCTGTATGGAGTACCCCAGAAAAGGCGTTACCATGTTCCTGTGACCATTTCTCCGAACAAAATACTATGCACTTAGTGATGTTCTGTGGGCATTACGTAGAGGCGAGGAGGAAGTTTCTTGTGCCCATCCTAAAGGAGGCTGGATTTATTCAAGTTAAACCTACTCTTATTTATTTACAGCTTTTGCAGACTCCTAGGATTATGTTCTATGTGGCTAGCTTCCTAGTGAGTGCCATTAGGAGCATGAACATTAGGCTAAAAAATATAATAATCCCCCTTCAATAGCATAAACTGAGTATTATAAAAGGCAGTTTGTGACTATAATAGGAATTGTAACAGGGACATATCTGGTTTTAGATATGTCTTATTCTGGGGCTCTTAGTACCTCGCATGTTGCACTATATGTATGACTTTTTGTATGATTTTTATCTTTTTTGTATGTATTTTAACTGTTTTTAAACCATGTATTTATTGTATATGTATTTTAAATAATCTGTACTCTGCCATTGTCTTTATATGATATTAAGTCATCGCAATAAAGTATTTTGACTGACTGACTGACAATTTACTATTCTAAATCCAGAAAGGTGCAGCAGTAGGGAAAGTGAGGGATAGTGTAGGAATGCAATTTACTATTGTAACTCCAGGAAGACGTAGCAGTAGGGAAAGTGAGTGATAGTGTAAGAATGCAATTTACTATTCTAACTCCTGGAAGGTGGAGCAGTAGGGAAAGTGAGGGATACTGTAGGAATACAATTTACTATTCTAAATCCAGAAAGGTGCAGCAGTAGGGAAAGTGAGGGATAGTGTAGGAATGCAATTTACTATTGTAACTCCTGGAAGGCGTAGCAGTAGAGAAAGTGAGGGATAGTGTAGGGATGCAATTTACTATTCTAAATCCAGAAAGGTGCAGCAGTAGGGAAAGTGAGGGATAGTTTAGGAATGCAATTTACTATTCTAACTCCAGGAAGACGTAGCAGAAGGGAAAGTGAGTGATACTGTAGGAATGCAATTTATCATTCTAACTCCTGGAAGGTCCACCGCAGAGAAAGTGAGGGATAGTGTAGGAATGCAATTTACTATTCTAACTCCTGAAAGGTGCAGCAGCAGGGAAAGTGAGGGATAGTGTAGGAATGCAATTTACTATTCTAACTCCAGGAAGGTGCAGCAGTAGGGAAAGTGAGGCATAGTGTAGGAATGCAATTTACTATTCTAACTCCTGGAAGGTGCAGCCACAGGGAAAGTGAGGGATAGTCTAGGAATGCAATTTACTATTCTAACTCCTGGAAGGTGCAGCCGCAAGGAAAATGAGGGATAGTGTAGGAATGCAATTTACTATTCTAACTCCAGGAAGACGTAGCAGTAGGGAAAGTGAGTGATACTGTAAGAATGCAATTTACCATTCTAACTCCTGGAAGGTGCAGCCACAGGGAAAGTGAGGGTTAGTGTAGGAATGCAATTTACTATTCTAACTCCAGAAAGATGCAGCAGTAGGGAAAGTGAGGGATAGTGTAGGAATGCAATTTACTATTCTAACTCCTGGAAAGTGCAGCCACAGGGAAAGTGAGGGATAGTGTAGGAATGCAATTTACTATTGTAACTCCTGGAAGGCGTAGCAGTAGAGAAAGTGAGGGATAGTGTAGGGATGCAATTTACTATTCTAACTCCAGGAAGACGTAGCAGTAGGGAAAGTGAGTGATAGTGTAAGAATGCAATTTACTATTCTAACTCCTGGAAGGTGGAGCAGTAGGGAAAGTGAGGGATAGTGTAGGAATGCAATTTACTGTTCTAAATCCAGAAAGGTGCAGCAGTAGGGAAAGTGAGGGATAGTGTAGGAATGCAATTTACTATTCTAACTCCAGGAAGACGCAGCCGTAGGGAAAGTGAGTGATACTGTAAGAATGCAATATACCATTCTAACTCCTGGAAGGTGCAGCCGCAGGGAAAGTGAGGGATAGTGTAGGAATGCAATTTACCCATCTAACTCCAGGAAGTTGCAGCAGTAGGGAAAGTGAGGGATAGTGTAGGAATGCAATTTACTATTCTAACTCCTGGAAGGTGCAGCCGCAGGGAAAGTGAGGAATAGTGTAGGAATGCAATTTACTATTCTAACTCCTGGAAGGTGCAGCCGCAGGGAAAGTGAGGAATAGTGTAGGAATGCAATTTACTATTCTAACTCCAGGAAGACGTAGCAGTAGGGAAAGTGAGTGTTACTGTAAGAATGCACTTTACCATTCTAACTCCTGGAAGGTGCAGCTGCAGGGAAAGTGAGGGATAGTGTAGGAATGCAATTTACTTTTCTAACTCCAGGAAGATGCAGCAGTAGGGAAAGTGAGGGATAGTGTAGGAATGCAATTTACTATTCTAACTCCTGGAAGGGGCAGCCGCAGGGAAAGTGAGGGATGGAGTAGGAATGCAATTTACTATTCTAACTCCTGGAAGGTGCAGCCGCAGAGCAAATGAGGGATAGTGTAGGAATGCAATTTACTATTCTAACTTCTGAAAGGTGCAGCATTAGAAAAAGTGAGGGATAGTGTAGGAATCCAATTTACTATTCTAACTCCTGAAAGGTGCAGCAGTAGGGAAAGTGAGGGATACTGTAGGAATTCATTTTAATATTCTAACTCCAGGAAGGTGCAGCAGTAGGGAAAGTGAGGGATAGTTTACAAATGCAATTTACTATTGTAACTCCTGGATGGTGCAGCCGCAGGGAAAGTGAGGGATAGTGTAGGAATGCAATTTACTATTCTAAATCCAGAAAGGTGCAGCAGTAGGGAAAGTGAGGGATAGTGTAGGAATGCATTTTACTATTCTAACTTCTGAAAGGTGCAGCATTAGAAAAAGTGAGGGATAGTGTAGGAATCCAATTTACTATTCTAACTCCTGAAAGGTGCAGCATTTTAAAAAGTGAGGGATAGTGTAGGAATGCAATTTTCTATTCTAAATCCTTGAAGGTGTAGCAGTAGAGAAAGTGAGGGATAGTGTAAGAATGCAATTTACTATTCTAACTCCAGGAAGACGTAGCAGTAGGGAAAGTGAGTGATAGTGTAAGAATGCAATTTACTATTCTAACTCCTGAAAAGTGCAGCCGCAGGGAAAGTGAGGGATAGTGTAGGAATGCAATTTACTAATCTAACTCCTGAAAGGTGCAGCATTTTAAAAAGTGAGGGATAGTGTAGGAATGCAATTTACTATTCTAACTCGTGGAAGGCGTAGCAGTAGAGAAAGTAAGGGATAGTGTAGGAATGCAAATTACTAATCAAACTCCATGAAAGCGAAACATTAGTGAAAGGGAGGAAAAGTGTAGGGTTACTATGAAATATTCTAACTCCATAAAGGTAAAAGGAAAGTGAAGAATAGTGAAACTCTAGGTTATAACAGCAGTAGGCCAAAAGATAAATAGTGCAAACGAAAACAGTCATATAAACATTTCTAAAAAATAAAAACATGCTATAATATATTCTATCTTCTCCAACATTGAAGATTCTCAAGAACAAAAGAAAGGAGGGAAAACCGGAAAAACACTACCAGAAACACAGATTACCGAAAAAGTAAGAAAGACCACAATAAAAAGGTAAAACAAATCAACATACAACTATTTTAAAGTAAACATAAATTAATACATTAGCATTGTAACTCCATCAAAGTGCTGTAGTAGGGAAAGTGAGGGATAGAGTAAGTGATCAATTTACTATTCTAACTCCAGGAAGGTGCAGCAGTAGGGAAAGTGAGGGATAGTGTAAGAATACAATTTACTATTCTAAATCCAGAATGGGGCTGTAGTAGGGAAAGTGAGGGATAGAGTAGGTGAGCAATTTACTATTCTAACTCCAGGAAGGTACAGCAGTAGGTAAAATGACGGATAGCGTAAGAATACAAATAACTATTTTAACTCCTGGAAGGCATAGCAGTACAGAAAGAGAGGGAAAGAGTAGGGGAGCAATATACTATTCTAACTCCAAGAAGCTGCGGCAATAGGGGAAGTGAGGGATAGTGTAAAAATATAATTTACTATTCTAACTCCTGGAAGGTGCAGCAGTAGGGAAAGTGAGGGATAATGTAGGAATGCAATTTACTATTGTAACTCCAGGAAGGCGTAGCAGTAGAGAAAAGGAGGGATAGTGTAGGGTTACAATGTAATTGTTTTACTCCATAAAAGTACAGCAGAAAGGAAAGTGAGAGGTAGTGAAACTCTTGGGTATTACAGCAGTAGACAAAAAGATAAACAGTGCACCAAAAAACAGTCATATAAACATTTCTAAAAAATGAAAACATGCTATAACATATTCTATCTTTTCCAACATTGCAGAATCTCAAGAACCAAAGAAAGCAGAGAAAACCCAAACCAGAAACACAGATTACCGAAAAAGGAAGAAGGACCACATTAAAAAGGTAAAACTAAACAAAATGCAACAGTTTGAAACTAAACATCAATTTAAACATTAGCATTATAACTCCAGGAAGGTGCAGTAGTAGAGAAAGTGAAAGATAGTGTAGAGGTACAATTTTCTATTCTAACTCCAGGAAGGTGCAGCAGTAGGGTAAGTGAGGGATAATGTAGGAATGCAATTTACTATTCTAACTCCTGGAAAGCGTAGCAGTAGAGAAAGTAAGGGATAGAGTAGGGGAGCAATTTACTATTCTAACTCCAAGAAGCTGCAGCAATAGGGAAAGTGCTGGATAGTGTAAAAATATAATTTACTATTCTAACTCCTGGAAGGTGCAGCAGTAGGGAAAGTGAGGGATAATGTAGGAATACAATTTACTATTCTAACTCCAGGAAGGCTTAGCAGTACAGAAAGTGAGGGATAGAGTAGGGAAGCAATTTACTTTTCTAACTCCAGGAAGGTGCAGGAGTAGGGAAAGTGAGGGATAGTGTAAGAATACAATTTACTGTTCTAACTCCAGGAAGGCGTGGCAGTGGAGAAAGTAAGGGATAGAGTAGGGGAGCAATTTAGTATTCTCACTCGAGGAAGGTGCAACAGTAGGGAAAATGAGGGATAGTGTTAAAATACAATTTACTATTCTAACTCCTGGAAAGCGTAGCAGTAGAGAAAGTGAGGGATAGTGTAGGGATGAAATTTACTATTCTAACTCCAGGAAGGCGTAGCAGTAGGGAAAGTGAGTGATAGTGTAAGAATGCAATTTTAAATAGTCACAAAATTAATTTTTTTCTCAACATTTTTTTCCAGCTAATGTCAACTCAAGAAACTGCAACCTACATTAAATCAAAGAAAGGAAACCGCTTGCTAACACATGCAGGATATATATATTGTAAAGAAAGGATAAGTGAACCACGTAGACATTGGAGGTGTGTGCAATATTACTCATCCCATTGCAGTGGCAGAGCAGTTACCCTTGGTGAAACCATTATTACAACCACAGAACATAACCACTCTGCCTCTGCAATGGAGATAGAAGTCAGAGAAACAATTAATGAAATGAAAGAAATTGCATGCACCTCCAATGACTCTACTGGATCTATTTTAAGAGAGGTTGCACAGCATGTCCCTAGTCATATTGCTAGTAGTATGCCTATTATACCCAATTTGAGACGAATTATACAAAGACAAAAGCAGGCAAGTAATATACATACTACAACTCCTCATACCTTTTCTGACATACAAATTCCTGATGAACTCACTATTTCTTTTTCTAATGAACCATTCCTCCTGCATGACAACCAAAACCCTCAAAAAAGGATTCTTATCTTTAGTTCACCCCACAACCTTGTTAAGTTAGAGAACAGTGAAATATGGATGATGGATGGGACGTTTAAAAGTACACCCCATCCTTTCACCCAAATTTACACTATTGACGCAAAAATTAACCACAATGTAATTCCCTTAGTTTATAGTTTGCTACCTGATAAGAAATCTGCAACCTACACTGAGCTTTTATCAGTGATTAAAAGCAAAACATCCAATAAAAGTCCTAGGAAGATAATTGTTGATTTTGAATTGACTATGATCAATGTGATCACTAAAACGTACATGGATACCCAAATTCAGGGATGTTTTTTTCATTTTTCCCAGGCATTCTGCCGTAAATTACAAAAAACATCCCTGGTTACAGATTACTCAACTGACAGCAAACTACAGTTCGAATTAAAAAAATAACAGCTCTTTGTTTTGTTCCTCCTGAAAGTGTAGACGAGTACTACACTGCAATTACTGAATCAGAATTTTTTATCGAAAATGAAGATAAATTGGCACCCTTATTAAATTATTTTGAAGACACATGGATTGGGCATCTAAACAGATCGGGTAACAGGAGGAAGCCACGTTTCCATGTGGAATGGTGGAACTGCTACACGAGCTGTTTAGAAGGAGAATCAAAAACAAATAATGCCATAGAGGGATGGCATAACTCCTTCAACCATACAATTGGCAAACCACACCCCAACTTCTACTCATTTTTGGAAACTTTGAAGAAGGAGCAAAGTTTTCAAGAAATGAGAATCTCTCAAACATTAACTGGTAGCCTAAACCCACGCATTTCTAAAAAATCAAAGGAGATGTCTGAGAGACTATTGGCTATTCTACAACAGTTTTCGTTGTGTGTGACTTTAGACTACCTGGATAATGTTGCTAACATTCTAAATTTCTAAATCTAAGTTACACCTTACTTTCAAGCTTTTACCTACATTTTTTAAATAATTCAATTCAATTGACTAACTTTTTTCGATAAATTTTAAAAAAAATTTACGTCGGGTCAGCTTACCTGTAGATGTCTTCTTTCTTTTTCTTCATCTTATTTTTCCTTGAGTATTAATTATTTTTTAAATTTTATTAATATTATATACATTTTTACTTACATTTTTAATTTTTTACTTGAGTATTAAAATTTAAAAAATATTTATCATCCCTTAATTTAAATAAAAAATCAAATTGAATATTATATTTTTTTATTACATTTAAATTCTTTTTACTAATTATAAAATAAATACATTAAAAAAATAAATACTAAAGAATATATTTTTTATATTTCTACTACTTACTTTAGTAACTTGTTACTTGAGTATTAATATTATTAACAGTAATAAGATATTTAAAATCCTGTGTTTAAATTATAAATAAATGTGTTTATTTATTTATTATACAATATTTATATTAATAAAAGTAACATTAAATAAATAAATTTAAAAAATAAATAAAGCATAATATATTTAATATTTTTAACTTTAGTATTAAAAATGTTACTTGAGTATTAATTATTATTATTATTATTTAAAAAAATTATTATTATTATTTAATATTTTAAATTTGTTACAAAAAAATAAACAAAACAACAAATAAAAAAACAAATTAAAAAGCAAATAAATATAAAAAAAGAATACTTACGTTGTAAAGACTTGCGTTGTGATGACATCTACGTTGTAATGGTGGGCGTTGTAAAATCATGCGTTGTAAAAGCACTTGTGATGTAAAAGTTGCGTTGTAATGGTAGTGCGTTGTAAAAGTTGGGATGTAAAGGATGTTCCCCGTGATTCAATGAATGTATTTGCATGGAGCTTCGAGCGGTAGAAATCACTGTAAACTACATTTCACTAGAATTCATTTTCAGACATGAATGAATATCTGAGAGTATAATCAAGACAGTGGATGTGTTTTAGATAAGAAACTTTTTTATGTTGCTTCATATTCTAAGTGTAAAGATGGAATGACATTTTAGATTATTTGAGAAGCAAACTACGTTAAAAAAAACTGAAAAGAGTTACAGAAACCACTGTGCCCTGATCATCCTGTTGCCGAAGTGGAGAAAGGGTGGAAAGACTGTTGGGCATGTTTATTTGTTGATATCATTTGTCAAGATAAGAGCTGAACATGATAATGAGTGCACCATTCATACATGGTAATTATTTTAAGTTTTTTTTAGGCAAATGAGGTGTGTTACCATATCAAACACTGTTAATAAGTCCAGCAAAATGAGAAGGCCGCAGCCACCCTTTTCTAATAGGCCTAGTGCAACATAAACTACTTGAAGACAAGTGGCCTTTCGACTTTCATGTGGTGAAGAATTTTGATGTTTTTTATCATCATGAGGTTTTTTAAGTAATTGAGTAGATATTAATTTTTTTAGTCTCTCAATCAAATCTCCTTGTAGTCACAAAGCATTTATCAGAATGATCCTGTATGGTGCTGGAGCAGTGATGCTTTATTTTAACAGTGTGGCAGCAATCAGATCAGTGAAAGGAGTTGATAGTCTAAGTTCAGCAATACTAATCAGTTCATTTAATCTTCCTTAATGTTGTTTGGATATTAGTTCCTTTCTGAAATGCTTAGTGATATACTAATTCATTGGAAGGATCAGTGAGTATAAATGTTATCTTTTTGATCTTCTTGAAGAACTGGAATCATTTATCACACATTTCTTCGGTGTTGTTGCCTTTGTAACTTCAACAATTTCCAACATCTTTTGGCATTTATTTTTTAACTGATTTATCCCTCAAAATGTTTATTTGGCATGAAAGATATATGTATTATACTTTTTTCACCCGGTGTGCAATATTTCTGGATTTAAAATAAGTATGGCGGTAGGTATGAGAGGTACCCCTTAACAAGAGTCAAGGGAATTGGGGTTAGCTAACCAGTAAAACAGCATGTTCCCTTGGGTGTGGATAGATGAAGTGAGCCAAAGGGTCAAGAGAAAATAATTACAAATTACAAATTAAGTCAAGAATTCTTACAATTTATTGAGAATACAAAAAGTTTTTTTTTTTAAACGAAGAGTGGACCAGAAGGATCCCACTCCACACAACTAAAACCATAAAAAAGTTTTTACATTCAATATTGGCCAGCAAGATTGAAACACAAAAGACAGAAAGGACTGTAAGACATAGAATAATGCAATACTGATTGTATATTCGGACCCGTTTGTAAACACCTAAGCTATGTACACCATAATTTTGTCTATCAGCAAAAGATGTCGAGATCATGAATTATACTTGGTGTAGCGTCGACGTGTTTCGGTGGTATTTCAAAGTTCTATCCACCTTTATCAAGACAATGTTTTGATTTCTGTCAGGGTTCAGGGGTCGATATAATTGCCCTGGGAGTCCGTGTTAGGAAGATATTTTCAGATTCTATGTTATTCGGTATTTGTGTAGAAATTGTTTAAACCGCAAAACAAGTTGAAGGTGCCTATAAAGTGCTCCTGCTAATATAAGCTTTTGCGCATGAAGTATGGCTATCCAGAATTGTTATGCTCCATGTTGTTTTGCTTCTTTTCTTTCTAATTTTAAAACCCAGAGGCGCCGAAGTCTTGTCCTAGCAATGTCAGCGTTAGTTTCGCTATTTATCTGCAAAGGACTGCTCGCTTCTCTGTTTATATATAGCCTTAAGGTAGCAGAACCAGAGGCATACACTTCATGTCCTCCTGTTTAGTGATTCTTTTCCTGGTGTATCACGTAGGACTGCCTGCTTCTCTGGTTCCACGAGAAATGCATATATAAAATATATAAAATAAGTATTCCATGCTCTGAAGGATGTTGGGGCATATTAGCAAGAACCTCGTTAAAATGATCGCCGTTTTAGCGGCAGGAAACTGCAGGTAAAACGGCAATATTGGGCTTGCTATATGCGTTATAGAATTCCAATAGAAGCCCTGGTTAGATGTCCTGCACATCTAACCTGGGCTTCTATTAGAATTCTATAACACATATTAGCAAGCCCATTATCGCCATTTTAGCTGCAGTTTCCTGCCGCTAAAACGGCAATAATTTTAACGAGGTTCTTGCTAATATGCCCCCTACTTTTTTCATTTAGGGTTTATAAATATCAGTGGAAATAGTTCTAATAGTTAGGGGTGCTATGCAATCCATGATCTCAGTTATTGTTTCATTAGTAGGTCCTACAAGTTAGCTGCTGTCCCACTTTATGGACATAGATTAGAAATTAGAGGAGAATCGTGTTCCTCAGTTGGGCATCTCAGGTCCTTCTAAGTTGATGAATGGTCATTATTTGGAGAGAAAGAGGCACACAGGACTTTTTAATAATCCAACTAGTTGATGGTATTTCACCTATCGGCTACCAGAATAGTGTGGACAAAATATTGAGGATCGAAATATCATGAAGGTCAGTTTTTATAGGCATGTATATGTTCACTTTACTTAACTCCAAATATATGAACGTTGAAAATATATACATCTTCAAGGTATGTGGAGGTGGAGTTAAGAATAGTAAATCTATACTTATTATATGCACTTACCTGCTTGATAATGTGGTACTATTTTGGGCATGATAGTTTGGTAGCACAATGTTTTTATTAGCTCACAGTTGACAAATGTTGGGAACTCTGTTTTAGGAATACCTCCTCTGGCAAATAAGAAATCAAATTAAGAGATTAAATAGAAATTATTTTTATTAGGGAGGTGTTGAGAAAAATTATTATACGTCGCTATTGAGTGGAAACGAGCAGATTTGTAAAATAGTCATGCCATTGTAACCACCCTAGTGCAATTTGAAGACCCCTAGAATTTATGGAGAAAGATATAATTTTTTTTGTAATGAGTTTCAAATATAGGATTGCGTCTTAGTGGCAGTATACTGCGTAAAGTGCAGAGGGCTGTGAGTCCATGGTCTTACGTTCCACT
Organism: Lissotriton helveticus; assembly: GCF_964261635.1. NCBI lineage: Eukaryota > Metazoa > Chordata > Amphibia > Caudata > Salamandridae > Lissotriton > Lissotriton helveticus. Next base: position 767,951,387 of record NC_136063.1, on the reverse strand, counting down.
GCATGGAAGGCCTCAGACCTTGGGAAATCTATTTCATCATCTATTTAACAGCTGGCTTGAGGCTTGCTCCACTGATGGCTGTCTTCCGTACTAGAATGACATGAACCAATAGAACTTCCTTCTCCATCAAGCCAACCACACTTTGAAATTTAGAGCCTGGTTGAATAAGGAGATCTGATATGCCTTTCCATTTCTAGAAAGCATTGAAATCTTGCCCCTTTGCATGAATATAATCAAATAATACAAATGTTGACTACCCAAAATGCAGAGAAGTTGCTTCTGACTTTCTCTGTCTTCACGCTCTCCACAACCCATTATGTTTTTACTCTATGCCTACACTGCAGCAGGTTTGCAGGATGTCTCGGAACCTCACACACCACAACCAGCACCACTCACAAAAGATATACTATCTAACATTGTGATGGAAATCAAAGCAGATCATGAAGAGCTTTACAAATGCGGCAGTGCAGTACAATAGAATGCATCTCTCTTTCCGATCTTGCTAACCCTATTTTTCCTACCATCCAGGCAACTCTCTCGCCATGCTGTCCCTTTAAGTTTCTCTTTTCTCCCTCCATGTTATATATTGCTGACTGTTGACTTTGTTTCACATTCTCCCGATTCCTCCCATTCTCTGCACATATGAGGTTAAATTGCATGGTAATACAATTCTGAAAGGATAGGGCTGTTAGTACAACTGCACATGAAACTCCTCTAGCTTCTATCCTCTAGTGCCATTTTTGTAAGCACAAAGAGACTCAGAAAGCAAAAAAGAACTTCCTGTACTGAGTAAAAACCATTGAAACTGTTTTTACATTCAGTTGTAACTCACTGCTAGTCCTTATTGGTGACACAAAGAAAAGAAGTGAGAATTTCTCAAAGACCTGCTGTCCTCACATGCTTTCCCTTCCCGCTCTCACATATCACCCTCCCCTCAGACAATGATCCCTAGCTTCCTGGCCCTCCATATTGGTTGATACTCTACTTGTGATTCACAGAAATACCTTAAGAAAATACCTTCTATAAAGCAACTAAACAGCTGTTCTAGTTATATGTTAAATGTAGGTTGCAAGTGATATGTACTACCTATCAATATTAGTGTGGCATCTTCCTGTACACATAGGAGTTGCTATCCAAACATTGGCATTGACTACCTCCATCATTTCCCAGCATTGACGTATTCATTTAGGATGTAGAAAACAAGCAAAAAACATCAGCTGTGTGAAAGTAAATATTCCAATTCAAATTTTGAAGCTACCCCCTTTGAGTGATATAGTGGCCTTCGAACAAAAGCATAGTCAAGTTTCTTATCAATGCTTCTTTACACTTTTAACAATGTGAGATGTTCAAGGGCATATACTCTGTTCATAATTCTCTGATATTCTGCGATTGAGAAGGTAGTGGAGGACTCTTGTAGTACCTCTAGTAATGACCTAAGGTATTTCTGCCTGCCACCAATATGGACAAGTGCCAGACTTACAGGACCTCCATAAAAGGTCAAAATAGCTGCAGCGTGCTACAGTATGCAGTTGTGTCCAGACCTCCAATAATGCCATACTTTCATCAGGAAACTGCTGATTTCAGCTTTTCAAAACAATGAGGGAATGCGAATTACGCATTCATCTGTGTTTTTTTGGGTATTTTCTGTTTATTCAAATTATGCGGACTTGACAGGTTCCGAGTATAAAAACTGGAATTAGTGGGACTTACTATTCAATGTGAACAAGAATTGTCAAATCTGGTAAACTACGAGTCAGTCTTTTTGAATTTCGCAATGCTATTTTGATAAAGTAGAGATCTCATGGTTTTGCCAAGGCTTGTTTGGGCTAGTGCACATTAGGTAATTGTGTATCCCATACAGTTATTCAGGTGCACATGAGTATAACATGCAAAGGTTCATTTTACATGTGTGTAACTGGTAAGTGAGGAGTAAAAATGGGAGCAGATATGATAAAATGCTGACAATACTCAGACACCTGTCCAATCATTATCATAAAGGCAAATGTGAGCAGGAAGCCTTATCTTTCCAAAATATATCAACTATGATTAAGAAATTACTAAAGCAATTGCAGCTGCTGCTAACAATGCTAAATACTTAGGCCCTCATTATTATTGGCTGAGTAAATGCACTGGATTTCCCCACCTGTGGTGTTACTGTTTCTACAGATACCAGTAGCCCTAGGGTTCGGGAAAATCCACCCTTTTTTGACTTTGATCCCGATGATCCACTAAGATAAGAGGAATTACCAGGGGAACTGGTAATTCCAGGTTCGATTCTTCCAGTAATTTTTCATTTTCTCATGTACTTTCACACAGAGATTTTGGCTATTTTAACAGTCTGAGGGGGCTAATTTGTGAGTCCTGCATCACGTTTTCAACATGTAAAGCAGTGCATGCATGACGCAGGGGTTTCATAAAGATTTATGAAGCCATACAAAGCCACCCTGAATGGCTTTGAGTGGCTTCAGAAATCATGAGAAAGGCGACGCAGCGCAAATCGTTGCATTGTCTTACCCTGCACCTGGACGCGTTCCATGGGTGTCGCGGTTGGCTTTCCCACGCAACACACATGGAATTTGACGCTGTCCCAGAGTTACAAAGTGATGTAAACCTGGGGAAGTGTAAAATCCGTAAACTTCCAGAGGTGAGGCGTAATAAAGAGAAATATATTGATTTCTCCTGTTTTTTTCCTCTTTCCATGTGTGCTGCATTCTGCAACACACATAGAAAGTGGAAAATCTTTTCCCGCACAAAAACAATCCTACCTACAATGGAGGCACCCTTGCGCTGGGCTGCCAAATTGTGCCAGTGCAGGCAGAAAGGACAGGAATGCACAGTGTTGCTTAAATATGGTGCATTCCTGCCCTTCCACTTTGGTGTAGGGCAGCACAGCAAGATGCCTTGCTGCATTGCCCTACAGTAAAATGCCATAAATGAGGCCCCACATCTCTAAATGAAAGGCGGTGCTCGTAGGCATTGGTTGGGCACAGAATCAGGTACTGTCGCTAACCCACGATGCGCATGACCGAAGGCAGAGTATTGATACCTTTAAATGTTATCACCAGTAATTGTTTCAGTGATATAATCATTTTCATATAATATGTCATCATTGATGTCGTCTTTGGATTGAGAATTTAAAGCGAAACTCAGTTAAACCACTTTGCATCCTTTTACTGGATAAGCCTAACAAACCCTCCAGCAGAACAAGGTGTTTAATTGTAATCTAATGGAGACATTTCAATATTACATGGATGCCTCTGGATTGTTATTGTGTGTGGCTCATTGGAGTACTCAATTTACAGGGCCCCATGTCTTGGTTGCATTGGGTAGATTTTCCTTGGCCCCCAACCAGTAAAGTATACCAACATATCAAAGAGGAAAACTACCAGGCATCCCGTGAACGTCTTCCAAACTCACAAAGAAAGGATCGAAGTTAGAAAGAGACAAACCTACCTACAACCACAGTTTTTTTCCAGGACTCCTCTTACCCATTCCCCAAAGCCAACACACACACACATGACACATGGACTCCCAGCATTACAAGTTCTAACTACAACTTTGGAATGTGGAATGCTCTATTGAAGACAATGAAGAGCCTCAGAGCCCAACTTTCCAGTGCTTGTCTCTCTGTTTCTCCATGTTTATTATAGAACATTCAACGCCTATTGGATGGAATGTTATAATAGCCTTATAGCAATCTGCCTCAGGGTATAACAGTTGTTAAAGGCCCTCACCATAGTTATAGGTTCTCGCCTGTGGCTCTAGCTTATAATTCAGGTTCGGGTCCTCCAACAACTGTACTTCCCTCAGAAGCAGGCTATAATGCTTAATTATTAAAGATCGGTTGCTTAAAATATGTTTCACAATAGGGCTGTAGATTACCTGTTGCAAAAGTGCTGATTCATAAATCCGAATATTCCTCTTAATTTAGAAGAATGAAACGTGTCTGATTTGGTGTGTAGCCAGGCTGGAGAGAGTAGAGACAAACTATACAAAAGGGCAGGGTAGGCCTTTTGCCGCGCAGGCATGCGCATGTCGAATTGAAGAAAAAGTAGTGGCAAATTATGCACGTGAAAGTCTATTGATCCAGTAAAAATTGTGAAAATACTGGTTTGAACACTAATTCAAACTGGGGCCCCAAAAGAAACAATTGTCTGCAGCCTAATGCTGAGAGTGTCTTTGAATTTCCCTACCTCTCTCCTTGTTGAGATATGTAAAGTGTTAAGGGCCATATGTAAGAACACATATTCCCATACACATAGAATGGGTAAAATCCTTTGAACATCTGGCCCTAAATGTTTTTGTCTGTGATCAGCAGAGCCTGGATCCAAGGTCTTTGAACCTAGGCAGTTGGTGACCCCTACAGGAACAACAACGCGGCAAGCAGTATACTCATTAAGTGCACTTAGCATGTTGCTGTAACAAGCAGTATTGCGCGTACATTTTGCGAAGACAGAACAGAAAATGGTCTGGTCCACTGAAGTGGGGAGACAAGCTAACCTCTGCTGTCCTCTAGCTGCACCTGAGAGTCCAACCAAAAAGTATATCAAGCAGAAACATGATTAAAGTAATAGAATGTTCAAATATCAGGGAGGAAACAGGATCCTGTATCCCTACCACCACGGGGAAACCCGTGATCTCATGGTTCTCAGCCACCTTCTATAATGCCTTATAAAAGGAAAATATTTTAAGAAATATGTATATCACTGAGCAGCCGCCCACATAGATTTTTCTCAAATACTGATTTGCACTGTCATTTTGCTCTAAATACTGGCGGAAACGCAGGTGTTACATGCTTTTAAAACTTTACATGTAAGAAAAGCCAGTTTTGTTACTGATTATCTAGCTTTTGAAGTCATTATCAGAAATTGGCTTTTTAAAAAATAGGTCCTATAAATGGGAGAGAGCTCTATTGAATACAACTGTTTTCATGTTCTACTTTTGAAGCTCTCGTAAACAGTCATTTGGGGAGGTCTAGCTGGGGTGCTGGTGACTGCAAAACATATTCGTTTCAAACAGTGCTGAAACAAAAACTCATACCATGGTATTCCAGGGGCAAACTAAATAAGACTCTATAGCCATAGCAATCAAGTCCAATTCAGACTAAATTGAATGAACGTTTGAAAAAGCTACTTGAGCCTTCAACTAAATCTTTCATTCTATGCTGCCTCTCTTCTGCCATTTATTATATTGTGAGAGGCATTTATTTGTTTGATTTTCCAATGGAGTGACATTCATTGCGCGATCAGATGGTAATTGGGGTTGTCTCAGATATATTCTTGCCTTGCCAGGAGTGTGGCGCATATTGTGAAATAAAGATAAATCACGTTTTTGGTCATTTTCTCTGTGTTAGAAATGTCCCTTTCTGCAGGGTCACTTTCAAATCTTTTGCCTTCCTCCTACCCTCTTTGCTGAATTTGTTATTTTTGGCTTTAGGATTCTGAGCACTTTACCTCTGCTACCCAGTGCTAAAGTGCATGTGCTCTGTACTCAAAACTACCACTGGGTATGGGCTCCCCACAGTAAGGCCAAGCCACTGACTAAATGCCAAACAAAAATAATGCCATTACTGTTCTCCTTACTCTTGTTCTTATTTCCCAATACATACGAATTAAACAATATGTAGAATCACAACTTTTTGTCAGAATTAATCTTTTTTGTTTATTCTTTTACTTTAGATTCATTATCTTGGTTAATTTTCACCAAATTTACATTTCAAAAACATCTATACAAAAAATACAAAACATTGTTCACATTTTTTCATAAAACATTCCCCTCTACACATTCATATTCATTCCATACTCACAATAACTCCATCCCTCAAGCATTCTCTCACATACACAACCACCTCATACAATTTACACTTAGATTTCAATATTCCCAAACTGCCATAGACCCTTAATTTATCAAATTTGCAAAAGTTGGAGCATTCTTTTTATACAAAGTTTTGAAAGTCTTATGGCTCGACAAGTTTCGAACTCACAATCAGTTTTGGAGTTCTCATCAGGATCTGTCTGGTAATGCCAGGGTCTATAATTTGTAAGAAAACCTCAATCACTCTAACTATATGGGCAGTATATCTTGATTCTCTGGCTTTTTGGTTAGGTGATTGGTGTCATCATTGGATTTTTACCACTTGAGTTTCCAGTTCGCCAGGCGGTCTCCTATCCTCCACATGGAGGAAGCCATCTGGTTTTTGACAGCTGTGAAAAGATGAAAAAGAGAATGATGTTTAAAAATACCTCCTTACCTGTATGCTGAGTTGAATAGTGCAGGTAAGGGTCGGTCCTAATAACAAAGTCGGTGATGAGGTGGATAGGTTAATGGTCCACCACACCTGGTGTCTTATTCGTGAGGGGTCAACATGTTTCAGCCCTGTATTGCCTTTATGGGCCTTCTTCAGTATCGGAGAGGGAGCGATATTTATTCTTATCGCTCATACAAGGTAAGCTGATTCACTAACCCGTCCTCTTAATTGAGTATATTGGCTCAATACTTGCCAGGGTTACTGGTGTGCATTGTACCTATAGCTAGTGGTGAGAGACAGGGGACATAATACAGTTTGAATCGATGTAACCCGTCTCACCCAATGACATATTAAATCTACAGGTAAATAGTAGCATTTGCCACATTTAGGTCAAACCATCTTTAATCTTCAAATTTGAAAAATGTGATAACATTCATGACTGTGCAGTAAGTCAAGTAAAGAGCATGCATTATAGAGTGGTATGTATATGAACTGGTGGTTTGCTATGTGTGCTATTGCTTCGGTTTAACATATTGTTTTGCAGTCATGTGTGCCGAGTGTCTTGATGAAAGGAGGGCTCTTAGCATTAGGTAAAAGCTGCACTTATGTCCGTGAGGTGTGAGGTATACTTGAGAAAAGGTTGTAATAGCGCTGCAGATGAGGACTTCCATGGTGGTCATGTGTGTGTATTAGACCCCTTGTTTTACCCTCTCACGGTTTATCCTCCGCAGTGAGCGCTTTCCTATACCCGAAGGACCCACTCCGGACTCCATAAAAGGTAAACCATTTTCGTAACTTTGCCTGTAATGCTCCACGCCCACATTATCTGCCAATTTTCATACACATTGATACAGTAACGGTAATATGAAGTTAACTGCGCAACACAATATTGATATGGTACACGCATAGCAAACCACCAGTCCGTGTACATACCGCTCTATAATGCATGCTCTTTACTTGACTCACTGCTCAGTCACGAATATTATCATTTTTTTTTTATTTGATTGTTACAGACGGTTTGTACCAAATATTACTATTTACCTGTAGTATTCACATCTCATTGGGTGAGATGGGTTACATCGATTCAAACTGTATTTGTCCCCTGTCTCTTTCTTGCCACTAGTTATAGGTACAAAGCACACCCATAACTCCGGCAAGTAACAAAAACTACACTATTCAGGGTACTTTCAGTTTTAATAATATCCCAACAAGTGCTGAAACTATTTCTCACTTCTTGTGCTTTATTGTTGTACGTAGTTATGAATCTGACAGTAGAAGTAGTGTCCAGCCGCGGTCGGTAGTGGGATGACCTGCAGGGCGGTGACGTGGGGAGGGGTAGGGGCAGGGTGGAGGGTGGTAATGTATGGATTAGGGAGTTTTACAGGTAAGTAAACATATAAATAAATAAAAAGAATTTCGTTTTGTACACTGAATCACCTTTGGTGATGCAGTGCACGCAACGAAATTCGTTTTATTTATTTATATGTTTACTTACCTGTAAAACTCCGTAATCCATACATTACCACCCCCCACCCTGCCCCTCCCCCTCCCTATGTAACCGCCCTGCAGGTCATCCCACTACTGACCGCTGCTGGTGGTGTCTGGTAATGGGTTTTATTTAAGAGCTAAAAATTCACTTCTCCTAACCATCTTAGCTTTAGCTAGGACATTTTTGAGGACGGATTATTTGTAATTTCTTTACCTAAAATGCTCCATCATAAACTTACACTCCTCTTGAAAAGTAGCTTCTGAACTGCAGTTCCTGTGAACCCATAGGAACTCTCCATAAGGGATGGTGTTAATGATATTTCTAGGGTGGCTGCCCTGGACGTGTAAAAGAGTATTGGCCACAGTGATCTTCCTGTGTAGTTTGGATGTCAATTTATTGCCATCAACCTAAATCTGTTGTCCTGAAATTCTACATGTGTTTTACTGATGTTCACTTCTAACCTTTTAATTATATGTGTTGTCATTCAAGTGAGAGATAAATCCGGATGCCTGTTAATGTTTTCCTCTCCAGATGACGAACAAATGTCCATGTAACATGACCACAGTATAATGCTTGCACTGTAGCCCTCCAAGGTTGTGGCAGGGGAAGAGGAAGAGGAAGAAAAGGCAGAGGCAGAGAAAAAGCAGAATCATTAACAACAACAAAAAACAGGAAAGGAGGATAAAGCAAAAGTGGGTGCAACACCCATGGGAAAAGAAACTAGGGGAAAGAAGATGGGATGATGAAGGTGTGTAACAATGTGGTGAATATATCTACCCGTCACCTCACGTCCACCGAAACCAAAGATCTGATGCTAGAATTTTCCTTCTCCCCTGTAAATTACTTCAACTGTGCACAGAGTAGAAAAGATATTTCATTTTATAAGAAAACTCAAATTACATAAATGGCATACGTTGAAAGTAAAATAAAATCTACCTAGGTCCAATAGACCCAAAGGGAGTAACAAACCAATTGGAGACATTGACACCCTATTTACACTTTCAAAATTGAATCCTGAACAGAGTCACATACATGACACATTTATTAAACTTGAATCTATGGGCATGGAACTAGGAGAAAACCGCCCACATAACTTTAAATCTAAATCTTTATTTAACCCCTACACTTCCGCCATGTGGGATTGACACTTTTGAGACACTGATCATTAAAGATTTCAAACACATGGCCAATAAAACAAAATGGAAGGAGAACAACTTATCAAAATCAGAAAGATTGGTGATAAAAACACGACAGGAGGACCACAACATTGTCATCCGTCAATCTGACAAGGGATGAAATGTTGTGGTTATAGATGTACAAGATTATCTGAAAGAGGGTATGCGGCAAGTGAGAAATCAATATTGATAAAAACTAGTCTCAAAAGAGGTTATTGAAAAGCCAAACAAGAAGTATCATGAAATGCTGATTGATTGGCATGAGCAGGAATTGATTGAGTGGGATGAATACACTTATCTATTTAAGAAATTCTCTAAAATAGCATTGCTATACCTTTTACCTAAACCACACAAGGACCCAGAAACCCACCAAGGCTGACCAGTTGTATTCCATTCGTTCATTACTGGAACATACTCCACATTCATAGATTACTTTCTTTTTTCCTATGCACTAGCGTTACCTTCCTATATCCAGGATAGCAAAGATTTCTTAATCAGAATATACAATATTCCCTGGTAAAAGGATTATCTTCTGATTACTTTGGATGTGGCAAGCCTTTTCACCAGCATTAGACATAGTGATGGTGTGCAGGCTTGCAGACACTTTTTGAGAGGCCGTCCAATCACTTATTTGTTTAATTTGGAGGTTGATCTCTATAATTGAATTTTGCCTCATGAATTATTTCTTCATGTTCAACAGCTTGTTTTTCAGACTAAACAGGGTACGACAATGGGCACCTGTTTTGCTCCCAGCTACTCAAACCTCATGATGGGGTGGTGGGAGTAGCAGGAATCCAAACTCCTAGAGGACTACAGGACACAAATCGTACGTACTGTGGTCATGTTATTGTTGTAAACCTGGGGCTGACCGGGAGACAATTTGCTGCCCCGGAGCCTACTGCACCCTTCTTCTGTTGCAGGGCCACTGCAAGAGCATAAGTCAGGCATCCCGGGAGACGCTAGAACTTCTGGGGAACTGAAGCACATTGAGAAAAAGAGACAAGCCATACCCAGAAAGAGAAGAGGGCAGAGACTCAGAGACCACATCGTCTGGAAAAGGAGACTTGCTGACTCGAATCGGCACCCGAGACTTCGAGGGTCCGGATGAGCCGAGGCGAAAGGAACCAGAGTGCAGGAGGGACTTGGCAACTTCGGAAGGAGAGAGGGCATCTCATGTCTTCTGCTTGGACTCCACTCCTAGCCACGTCCCAGGAGGAAGGTTGCTCAGCCAGAAGCAAGCCATGCTCCTGAACAGAGCCTTTAAGCGGGAGGGAAGGTCATCAGAGCAGGGTGGTCAGGAGAGGAGGAAAAGGGAACACAGCTGGATTGACAGAAACCCCTCTAAAGGCAATACTATTTTTAGTGAGAGACAATTTTACTTGAGGTCAGAGGGAAGGAGACCTGACATGACTTGATTTTTGTTGCTGTTATTGTTTACATATCTTTATTCTTTTGACTTCTATCCCTCAACTTGAGCACAAATCATTTCTCCTGAATCACTCCTCCACTAACCTCACTATTTTCAGAAGAGAATTAAGAAGATCACTACTCTAATACACAAAGAAGACAAATTATATCAGTGACTTAGCAGTGACTTACCTGATTTCTTCTTTCTGTTGGGGCGGACAGGAACTCCAAAGGCTCTATGTAAGAAAAGAAGACATTGGCTTTTTTATTGTCTGCCCTCTACAAGACCTCAAGTGGTGGAGAATGCGGGCAGCCTCCCTCCATTGATATATAACGGATGCTCAAATTCAGCACCTAGTACAAGGACAACTCAAATGTATTCAGCTACGGCTGACAGAGATATTTTGGGACGTGCTGAAGACTTAAACAGAGCAACTTATTATGGTGGCCCAGGAGCAGTTGTAGTGACTTCAGGATTGGTTACCAATCCGGGTCCGTTAGTGCCACTATGATAACTTTGCAAAAACTCCTGCCGGGTGACCATCTCGATGCCATTTTAATACATTTTGAACAAACGGCAAAGGCAAGTGCTTGGCCTGTAGAAAAGCGACCCTTTTATCTAGCCTCTCTGTTGACAGGTGATGCTCAAGCCACACACCAAATAGCTAATCCCCAAGGAGAAGCCTCATATGAAGAAGTGAAGAGAGTAATATTGGGCAGAGCTGGGCTACATGAGGAAGCCTATTGCTTGAGATTTAGACAAGAAAGGGGAAGCCAGGTGATACCCTAAAAGTACTCTATTTTAAATCGAAAACAGCAGCCGAGAAATGGTTAAAATCACACAACCATACCAAGGAAGAGATAATGGATAAAATATGATTAGAGCAGTTCCATAGAGACTTAACCCCATTAAGCACAAAGATGGCTATGCCAACATTTAGAGTTTAGCAGTGAACAAGCTGTTGAGATTGCCACCACCTTTTCACGAGTCCTAGCTAGTCTTCCTTCCATAGACTCTGACAAGAATATAAAGAACCTCTGTAGATCACTGTATCCTTATAATGAAAGAAAACTTCAGAAGGTCGTTAGTGAAACCAAGAGAAAATACCCATCAAAACAGGAACTTCAGGTTCCTCCTGGACCCCAATGTTTTGAATGTGGTGAACGGGGCCACATAATCCATGTATTTCACTCACGAGATGGGCCCTGATTTTTTCATAAGTGTTCAACTTAATCAAAAATGAAAAACTGCTTTGTTGGACTCTGGGTGTAAGCAATCAGTTGTATAAACTGAATTAGTCCTTCCCTCACAAATAATACCCAGGAAGTATGTGCAGATCAGATGTGTACATGGGAACATTAAAACCTATCCCGTAGAAAAGATTCTGATTTCTATGATTTTGCCAAAAGGGGTTGAGGTGGAAGTCAGCGTACTTCCCAATCTATGTGAAGATGTTTTTCTAGGGACTGATAACTCCCATTATTGGGACTTGTTCTATGAGACTGTGCTCAATCTGGTAAAGAAACCCAAAGAACAAGGCAAAAACGCCTTATTAACTCCTGAACCTTGGATGATAGAGCGAAATGTTCGCTTCACACAAATGAACAATACTCTTCTCCAACCTATCTGGGATAAGGCCTGTCGAGATAATACCCATACTTTACCTTGTTTCCAAATAAGGAACGGACTCCTATATCGGATACCAGGGCCCACTGATGCACCTCAGTTGTTGGTACCTAGAGATTATGTTTTACACCCATTCACACTTACTAGCAGGGCATTCAGGACCCAAGAAAACTACTAAGGAAATTCTTAGGGATTTCTACTGGCCCAGTATTTTTGCACATATTCCCACAGATACTCCAAGTATTACCTAATCCTCCCTCCTCAGCCTCCCCGCATTCACCTACCCTTCCCCCCTCTTCTCAATGCTTTCCCTTTCACGCTAGGCTAATTCTCTATGGACTTGTGGCTACCCTTTGAAACTCATGGATTGTGACGGTGTTAACCTAGAGATTTTTTTTTTTACCTTTTTGTTGAACTTTGAATACTACCTCATTGTTATCCTGTTACATTCAATTTATTTACCTATTTATAACTGTCTAATATCGCCTTAACTTTCCCTCTCCCCATTCCCATACCCCTCCCCCTCTTTTACTTCCCCTCCCTCTTTCTCTAGCCTAATCTCTCTTGATTATTTTGAACCCTTTGGCAATGTGTTTGTTTAATTGTGTAATATTTAAATTGCTTTCTACCGTTCTGTATTGGGTTCTGGATAGTACCTCATTGTAAATTTTTCTATACTGCAATGAAAACTGATACCCCCGGGTCAAGTCAGCGCTATATAAAACATGTTAAATAAATAAAATAAAATATATTTGATAGGTCCTCTACCAAAGTCCTCAAAAGTATGCCAATATGCTCTTGTTTTATTAGATTATGCTTCCCGCTATCCAGAGGCTTTTGCTATCCGTAGACCTGATACCAAGACTATTGCTCAGAATTTGATAGGGTATTTTTCTCGAGTTGGGTTCCCAAGAGAAATCCTCACAGATCAGGATACCCCCTTTGTGTCACAACTTATGGCCCATATAGGCAAACAATTAAACATAAAACATACTAAGACTTCAGTATATCACCCTCAAACCGATGGATTGGTGGAGAGGTATGCTGGATCTCTCAAACTTCTCTTAAAGAAAAATGATTTCAGCAGAAGGAAAAAACTGGGACAAAATGCACCCCTTGGTCCTCTTTCTGCTAAGAAATCAGGTACAGAGTAGTTTGGGATGTTCTTCTTTTGAGCTACTCTAAGGCAAAAAAAACAGAACACTTTTAGAGATAACCCGAGAGGCTTGGAAGAAAGACATGAAGCCTGAAGCGGATAACATTCTAGAATACACACAACACACAACAGTTAAAAGCCCTCATAGGAAAGCTACGAGAAATGGCGTATAAAAAATCTAGAGAAAAGCCAAAGAAAGCAAAAACAAACCTATGATAGAGGGAAGAGGTTAAGGATATAGGAACCAGCTGACTGGGTTCTAGTCTTACTACCTAATTCTACTCATAAGATGAAATCTGAATGAAAAGGCCCCTTTAAAATTATAGAAAAAATGTGAAAACTCTTGTTTAAACTAAAGATGGGAGCCCATAGAGAAGAAACTTTTATAAATCTCTTAAAGAAATGGCTGGGGCCCCTACTGCAACAAATACATGCAACCCGAAAGTAGAGCCAACTCCACCCTACAGCAGTTGCACATCAATGAGGAATTGTCCAAGGAATAAAAAAAGTGTTGAGAAAGACTTTACGACCCTTCTCCATTACTTTCTCAGATATACCAGGAAGGACCAACCTAACAGAATACTCTATTCCTACCCAAGAGGGGAAAATAGTACATTTGAAGCCTCATCGAATCCCCGTAGCCAGACACCAAGCAGTTTATAATGAAATAGGACAGATGTTTAAAATTAATGTTATAGAACCTTCGCAATGTAACTTCTCCTCTCCCATAGTATTACTTCTGAAATCCAATGGGGGTATAAAATTCTGTATAGACTTCCAACCAGTTAATAATATCTCTAAATTAGATGCTTACCATCTTTCCAGGGTTGATGAACTAATTGAGAGATTAGGTGACGCCCAATACACAACCACAATAGACCATACCAAGGGTTATTGGCAAGTTCCATTAAGGGCAGAAGATAAAGAATAAACTGCCTTTGGCCTATTCCAATTCATTGTACTTCCCTGTAGGATTCACAGGGCCCCTGCCACTTTTCAACCACTAATAAATATAATCCTTGAAAATCATTGTGAGTACTCCTCAGCCTATCTTGACGATATAATTATATTCAGTCGTACCTGGGAAGACCATCTAGAGCACCTACCAAGGGAATTGACAAAGGGTAACCTACATGTAACTACAATAAAATCAAAAGTTTGTTTCAACAAGTTAAAATACCTAGGATACCTCTACGGAGTCATAGAGCCCCAATCTGGAAAGGTTAAAGCTATCACTGAGGTTCCTTTCCCCACCAATAGAAAAGCAGTAATAGCCGTTTTGGGGCTATTTGGATATTATCTGAGATTTATTCCAGGGTACTCCACTATAGTTACACCTTTAACTGAACTGTTAAAAAAGGGACTCCTAATGTGAGTTTCCAAAACCCATCAGATGAAGCAATGAAAGGGTTCCAAACCATAAAGAAAGCTATCACCTTAAAACAAATTCTGATCTCCCCAGACTTCGAAAAACCTTTATCTTGCAAACAGATGCCTCTGACTTGGGCATAGGAGCTGTTTTTTGTCAAAGGGTCAGTGAGGAAATAGAAAAGCCTGTCCTTTGTATTAGTAGAAAACTATTTCCCTGAGAAACTGCATATTTCACTATAGAAAAAGAATGTTTAGCCATCAAGTGGGAAGTTGATAAACTCCATTATTATCTTGAGGGCGAACCATTTTTACTGTATACTGATCATGCTCCATTAACCTGGTAAAGCCGGAATAAAGGGCACACTACCAGGGTCCATAGGTGGTTCCTTTAACTACAACCATTTCAGTTTGAAGTTCGAAATAAATCTGGGAAGGACTTAACAGGGCCAGATTTCCTATTGCGGTTTTCCCCTTTTTCCCGATCAAGAAAATCTGGGGATGTGGATATGTCACAAATCAGGGGCTGACAGTGAGAGGATTCACAGCCCAGGAGCCGACTGCACCCATCGCCTGTTGCAGGGCCACCTCGAGAGCGGATGGCAGGCAACCCAGAAGACATTAGAACTTCCGGGGAATGGAAGCGCGTTGAGAAGAAGAGACAAGCCAGAACTGGAAGGGGAAAAGGGCAGAGACTTGGAGACTCCGTCGCTGGGCGAAGGAGAGTTGCCGACTCTAATCGGTCACTGAGACTTTGAGGGTCTGGATGAGCCAAGGTGGGAGGAACCAGAGTGCAGGAAGAACTTCGCAACTTTGGAAGGAGAGAGGGCCTCTCCTGTCTGCCAGTTGGACTCCACTCCTAGCCAGGTCCCAGGAGGAACGTGACTCAGCCAGGTGAATGCCAGGCTCCTGAACAGAGCCTCTAAGTGGGAGAGAAGTTCATCAGAGGGAAGTGAGAGGGAGAGGGAGAAAAGGGGAGAAAGCTGGGTTGACAGAAAACCCCTCTAAAAGCAATACTATTTGAATGAGAGACAACTCTACATGAGGTCAGAAGCAAGAAGACCTGACCTGAGTAGAGGTTTTTTGTTGTTGTTGTTTACGTTTCTTTATTATTTTGACTTATATCCCTCAACGTGAGCACAGATCATTTCTCTTGAATCACTCTTCAACTAACCTCACTTTTTTCAGAAGAGAATTGGAAAAATCACTACTCTAATACATGAATAAGACAAATTTTAGCAGTGACTTACCTGATTTCTTCTTTCTGTTAAGGGTACCGGCAGGCAGGAACTCCAAAGGCCCTACGGAAGAAAAGAAGATGTTGTTAATATTGGACTCCTATCTTTTTTTTACCTACTTCTGAAACTGTGAAATATACAACACTGAGTTACCAGCAAAAGCAGACTGACTTTTTATTGGCTGATATATACAAGACTACAGTTATATAGACAATGTGTTCATCATCTGGACAGGAGAACATGAACAAGCATCCAAATGTATCTCTCGCTTGAATGACAACACATATAAACTAAGGTTGGAAGGAAATATCATTAAAACACATGCCGAATTTCTGGACATGGCGTTTTGGACCCTCCTGTTCCTTTTTCACAGGCACAGGAATGGCTTCAAATATTATAAAAGTGCTGTAGGAGAATTGATATGAAACCATGCTTGAGTCTGTGAACAAGAAATAGGAGGGTCCAAAATGCATAAGACAATATGGATGCTTGATGCGTTGCTAGACTTCCAGACTAAGAATTAAATAATCAAATCTGCTTGGGAGTGTGTCTTGTTTTTTGTACAACATTGGATACGAAGTATTATGGTGGTCTCACTGTAAAAGACAGCACCATCACATCGTTAGAACTGTTGGTCCGTTTGGCTTGAACTTGAACTGAGCCAAATAGTGGAACGGCAGATTGGCATTAAAGGTGATTTCATCTGGCAATTGATATTCAAGGAGCCCACTGGAGGGTTATTGACATTGTAAAAAATGCCAGCATCACAGAGCATGCCCACTGATGGGTAATAATTGACGCCTTAGCACTACAAGTCCCAACATGCAACTGAAAAGTAAAACTCACCAGAGAGGTCCATTGGAGGGAAATTTTGTTAATTGGCATGTTGATAAGAGCACTCTAGGAGGATTGATGTGAAGCCAAGCTTGAGCCTGTGAACAAGGACCAGGAGGGTCCTAAACGTGTATGGCATTATTGGATTCTTGATGCAGTTGCCAGACCTCCAACCTGAAAAATAAATAATCAAATCTGCTTGGGGGTGGCTCTTGTTTTCGGATAACATTGGATACAAAGTATTACCGTGGTCCCGCCGTAAAAGACTGCACCACCACAGGATAAAGTGTGGATCCATTTGACTTGTACTTAAACTGAGCCAAAAAACGGAAAAGATGATTGGCATAACAAGTGATCTCATGTGGCAATTGATATTCAAGGTGCCCGCTAAAGGGTTATTGACATTGTAAAAAATCCCAGCAGAACAGCGAACACCCTTTGAAGGGTAATAATAGACTCATCAGCACTACAAGTCCCAGCATGCAATTGGAAAGTAAAACTCACCAGAGAGGCTAACCAGAGGGCAATCTTGTTAATTGGCATATAGATAAGAGTGCTGTATGAGGATTGGTGCGAAACCATCCTAGAGCTTTTCCAGTAGGTAGTTATAGTTAGGACCTGATTTCTATTAAAAAGCTGTTGTCAGTTACCTATATCCTTGGCATTGTTTGACAAATCTTTATGAAATTTTCAAAACTAGTTTGACGCTCACTTCAGCTGCTGTCTTGAAAATTTCAGGTTGATCTGTTAAGCTGGGACTGAGAAAAAGGGGGTCCCAAAATGCTTTTTTCCCATGTTAGTTTCCGTAGGAAACTTTAGACACTGCTGCAGCCTGAATTGCTGAATGGAATTACACCAAATTTGGCAAAAAGGTAGCTCTTGGTACAGAACGTGCCCTCTTTGTTAAATGGTGTGAATCTGTTCAGTAGTTCCTGAGAACATAAAGATTTCTTAGATATACAACTGTGGCTTTGGTGGATCCGGGGCCCCTTGTGATCTCGTGCCTGAGATCTGATTGGCTGCCAACACTTCAAACCAGGAATTGTTAGCAGCCATCTTGTGACTCGGTTCAACTGAGTTACAATAAAAAAGATTAAAAAACAAGGGGGCGGGTAGAGACACCCTGATCCTCTAGGTTTCCCCTCTAGAGACGTCCCATGGAAAATAAAGCATTATTAAAAAACAAAGCAAGGTCTCCCATACTTCATTAAATAAAGACCCCGGGTAGGCCAGGTTCGGGGGCAGTTTCTGAGTTAAAGTGGGGTGTCTATGTGGCAACCCATCTGGTTAATTTCTGGTTGAGGATTCCACTGTACCGTTGCCTGGTACTGCACTACCCAGCACAGCACCTCAGGGAAGGCCTCCTCTCTCGGGCAAACATAATTAAAGAGGTTTGGGGGGCCCACATGGCCCCCCGCAGCCCCAGGGACCATCACCTCCCTTGGGTTTTTAAATTTTTATGTGGGAGGGCCTCACTGACCCCCTGGCCCTTGGGGCTACCACCTCCCTAGGGATTTAATATTTTAATGTGGGACATCATCAACTCCCTGGCCCTGGGAACCGCCACCTCCCTTGGTCAAATTCTATATGTAAGAAATGGGAGGGAGTGTGGCCCCAAGTACCATCACCTCCCTGGGGCATGCCCCTACTCAAGGGAGAAGGGGGGCTGTGCACCCCCCTCCTTGAGCCGCAGATGGCCCTGGGGACCGGCAGTGCCCATGGCCGGCTCCAGCAATGTCCCTGGGTGCCCACCCCCAGGACATTGCAGTTTGCCATGGCATGGCAGAAGCCCCACTCCTGCAATGCCATGGAAAACAAGTGCTCCAGTTTCAGAAATTGTACTCTTGCTTGCTGAAAGCGAAGCGCTTTGCTTTTTGCACAGAGGGAGAAGCATGTCAGCAGATCCCTGTGTGTAAAAGCAATGCTGGCTCCCGCAAGAGGTGGGGAGCCTGCCGGAACCGTGGGGGCCTTCAGGCACCTTCCTGGTCCCCAACGAGGTGGCCTGGCCCCACTGGATGGGGTCCCCGGGGCCAAAAATAGCCCAAGGAGGAGGAGTCACGTGGTACCCTTCCTTTACTCAAAATAAAATGAAAGGCCCGGCCCTGGAGTTGGGGTCCTTGGGGCCAAAACCATCCTGGGAGGGGGGACACACACCCATCTCCTATTATTATTTTTTAATGGGTCTGGCCCCTGGGCAATGGGGTTCCTGGGCCCCAAAATGGTCCAGGGAAGAGGGCAATACAGTCCCCATTCCTAGAACTTCAAAAAAATAAAAAGCCAGCATCTCACCGGAGGCTCTGCCCTCTTTCTCCACTACTCTGCAAATGCACCTCCTGGTACACAGCTGGTTGGGGGATGAAGTCCCCTTAGCTTCTGCTGGTCCTTAGGGGCCAACAAGAGCTCTTATTACCTCCACTAAGCCCCACACAGTGGGATTGCTGAGAGGTAGTCATAGGCCATGCCCCCTTTCTCTACAACTCTGCAAACGTGCCTCCAAGTGCACTGCTGGGGTTGAGGTCCACTGGCCTCCTAAGGGCCTCATGATTAAAGTGGACTACTTCCCCCAAGCAGCAGTGGGCCAGCAGGTGCATTTGCAGAGTGGTGGGGAAAGGAGGTGTAGCCTCTGACCACCTCTCAGCAATCCTGCTGTGTGGATCTTACTGGAGGTAACAGGAGGGCTAGTTGGCCCGCAGGGGCACTCCAGAGCCAAGGGGACGTCATCCCCCAACTAGCAGTGCACCAGGAGGCACGTTTGCAGAGTGGTAGAGAAAGGGGGTGTGGCCTCCTACCAGGTCTTAGCTATCCTGGTGTGTGTGACTTACTGGCGGGAACAAGAGGGGCAGATGGACCCCAAGGGCATCCCCTCCTATTATCACAAATATTTCCCACACCGTGGGATTGCCCCCTTTCTCTACCAATCTGCAAATGCAGCTCGTGGTGCACTACTTATTGGGGCATGACGTTCACTTTACTGCTGAGGGACCTTGGGGCCAAGAAGCCCTCCTGGTACCTCCTGCAAGTCCTACACAGCGGGATTTCTGAGAGCTGGTTGGAAGTCCAGCCCTCCTTTCTCCACCACCTTGCAAATGTGACTACTAGTTAAAAAACCTTACAAATTCACTGAAAAAAACAAAGGTTACAGGGACGTTATAGTTAGGGTCATATTTAACTTGTTCATAACCAGTGAAATTCAGCAGTTATAGTTAGCTGAAATAACTATAACTTGCACCCCCGCAATGCACTGCTTATGACCTCACATATTACATCACTCATGACATGGTCAGTGACATCACTCATGACATCACTGTTGACATCTCAAATATCCCTACCCTCTGTTGTCTGAGTCCATGCAGGAGCCCCCTCCCTCCTGCCCTACTTGGTCATTGCCCTCCATTTAGCTTTTTTTTTAGAAAACCTTAGAAAGGCACTTGAAAAAGACAAAGGTTACAAGGACGTTATACTTAGGAAATAGAATAGAAAATGTAGAAATTTACTAAAAAAACAAAGCTTACATGGACGTTACAGTTACGCTCAGATTTCACTCTTACACAACCAGTGAAATTCAGCAGTTATGGTGACATCAGCTAACTATAACGTAAGCCACTGCAATGCACTGCTTATGACCTCACATATTACATCACTCATGACGTGGTCAGTGACATCACTCATGACATCTCAAATGACATCACTGTTAACATCCTTGATTACATCATCCAGCGACTGTGAGTGTTTATGAGTGTTAAATATATATACCAAGGTATATTGGTGAATAAGTAGGTGTATGAGTGCCTGTATGGATGATTCAGTGTATGTGACTGACTGTATAGGTGCATGTATTGGTGAGTGACTGGATGTGTGAATGTTTGCATCAGTCTGGTAGCTGATGTCTAATTGGCTATATGGGTGTGTGAGTGGGTACGTGAGTGGCTGTAAGGATGATTGATTGGTTATCTGAGTACCTGTATGAGTGTCTGACTGTTTGTGTGGGTGGGTGAGGAGGTGTGTGACTGTCTGTATGGAAGAGTGAGTGGGGGAATCCGTTGCTATATGCGTTGTGAGTGTGTGTGAGGAGCTGTATGGGTGAGTGTGTGTATAACTGTGTGGGTGATATATGGATGAGTAACTTGGTATCTTAAAGACAGTATAGGTGAGTGATGGGGTATATGGGTGACTGTATGGGTGAGTGAGTACGTGTGAGTACTTACTCACCCATACAGTCACTCACTGAGTGACTGTGAATTGGTTTATGAATAGTTGTGTGGAAGTGGGTTTGTGAAAGGTTCTATCGGGGTGTGGGTGGGTGAATTAGTGATTTTGTGGATGAGATCATGAGTGATGCCATTTGAGTTGTCATCAGTGATGTTATGAGTGATGTTACTGACAATGTCATGAGTGATGTAATATGTGGGGCCATAAGCAGTGCATAGAGGGGGCAAAAGTTATAGTTAGCTCAGCTAACTATAACTTGTCAATTTCTCTGGTTTTGTACAAGTGAAATCTGAGCCAACAATAACGTTGCTGTAACCTTTGGTTTTCTCAGTGAATTTCAATGATTTTTTTCAGTAGTCACGTTTGCAGAGTGTTGGAGAAATGAGCATGGCCTTTGACTAGCACTCAGGAATCCCGCTGTGTAGGACTTACAGGAGGAACCAAGAGGGCTTTTTGGCCCCCAAGGGCCCTCAGGATTAAAGATGACGTTATCCCCCAGCCAGTATTGCGCCAGGAGCCAGGTCTGCAGAGTGGTGGAGAAAGCGGGTGTGGCCTCCGAATATCTATCCGCAATCCTGATGTGTGGGATTTACTGGAGGTAACAGGAGGGGTAGTTGGCCCCCAAGGATGTCCTTGGAGGCCAACTACCCCTCCTGTTACTGTCAGTAAGTCCCACACAGCAGGATTTCTTAGAAGTTGTGAGAGGTCACGCCCCATTCTCCACCACTCTGTAAACACACCTACTGGCGCACTGCTGGTTGGGAGATGAAGCTCCCTTGGACGATGAGGGTCATTGCAGGCCAACAAGCCCTTTTGTTACATCCACTAATTTCCACAGACTGTGGTTGCTGAGAGGACTTTAGAGGCCACGCCCCCTTTCTCCACTGCTCTGCAAACACACCTCCTGGCACACTACTAGTAGGGGGATAAAGTCCCCTTGGCTATTGAAGGTCCTTGGGGGCCAACTACCCCTCCTGTTGTCTCCTGTAAATCCCACACAGTGGGTTTGCTGAGAGGTTTTCCATGCCCACACCCCCTTTCTCCACCACTCTTCAAACGCACCTCCTGGCACACTACTAATTGGGTGATAAAGTCCCCTTGGTTCTCGAGAGTCCTTAGGGGCCAAATAGCCTCCTGTGACCTCCAGTAGGACCAGGCACGCAATGCCCATTGGGGTGAATGGGCTTCAGCCCCCCGTCATGTGTCTCAACCTGGGCTGCTGCAGCTGTAGGCTGGGGTGGGCAGTGTCTGGAGTCTTATCTCCGGCCCGTCCGAGTTTTTCACAGGTCTTTAAGACCATTTGCATTTTTACAAACCTTTATAAACTGGTTACCAGGGGTTCATTTTTATTTCTGGTTGTAGTACCCCCTGAGCCCCCACTCTGCCTATTCCTTACATTGCATTTTTGCATTTACTGTCATAGTATGAGAATGCATTTCATGAAAAGGAATATAAAGTAGGCATGCCAAAGAAAAATGCCAGCCATGTGTTGTTTAAAGGGACTGCAAACACCTCTTCTTGACACTAAAAAGGGTTAGAAATAGAAAAGTATGTATTCATTTTTAGTGTGACTTCTCTGTCTTTGTTCCCTTTAATAATCAGTCATGGATCATTCAGACAGCCTTAAAACACAATTAAAAGTGATTTCTATTTAGATTTACTGTTCGAAGTATGCACATAGAAGTGCTGACAATATGGATTTAGGTGAGTGCATACTTTTGTACCATCTGGGACATCTAAATAATAAACTGGCAACCCTATTCATAACACTGGAAGTTAGTTGCAGGAGCAACACATTATTTATTTCCTCACCCTCGATCCATGAATGATGCCATAATAGCAGGGCTTTAAGTGGGCCAGGTCCTGCCGGTGCTCAGCACCAGTAGCTCGTAAAAGCAGGTGCCGAGACGGGTCCCTATCGGGCTCTCCTTTTTCACCCTCTAACTCAGACTGGAAGAAAAAATCTTATCTCTACAGCAGTCCACTGTTTTGATGTACATGTTATTTTGTTTCAGTTTTTGATTGCTAAACTTGAAGTGCTTTACATGACCACCAACAAGGACATCTTCATTTATTTTTTGGTAGGCACGGACGATTAAGTGATTTGCCCAGAAAACAAAGGATGTTGAGCCGACTCTGAGACTCAAACCTGCTTCCTCAGCTCCAAAGTTGGCAGCTCTAGCCATTACACCACAACCTCTTGCACAAGAACTAAAGCATTTTCAATAGTATATACAACAATGCCATTGTTGTATGTATGATTATAGTACATGTATCTTATGCAACTAACAACCTTTGAAAAGGTAATAGTCCTGGCTTGCTATAGGTGTAATGTTACTTAAGTGGAGGCAATAGGAGAAGCAGCACAATATCAGTTGGATGGCATATTATGCTGAGCACAGATTTTTTGCATAAATGTTTCAAGCCACGCCCTAAATTATATCATCTCTTGAGAGACACCTGTAGGAAGCTGGCACTGTATATACTATACCAAATGTGGTATAGTCTGCACCAAGTCCAGTGGAACCCCAAAGGTAGGTAGTGGTAAAAGTAGATAGCACCTTACTCTCTATTTGTGTTAGTGTGGACGAGCAGTAAGGCTTTATCAGAGGGTAGTGTTAAGCATGTATTGTACACACTCAGGCAACAAATAATGTCACACACTCAAAGACTGAACTCAGACCAATTTGTTTGTATACAAATATTATTTAGTTATTTTATTTCTATAACCAAGCCACACCTGGTGCAGGTGAGTTAAATAATACTTTGCAAAATCTTATGTAGTGATTTACAGTTGAATGCAGGTTCAAATGCAGTTGTTGTTGCATCTTCTAGATGGTGAGCACTGAAGAGTGTGCTTCACCTTGCCCCCCCACCTGAGGGGTGGGAGGATTGGAAGAGGTGGGTACACCTTCTGAGTTGTGGTAATTTTTCCTGCCTGGCTTCCTGCTGAGAAGGAGGGGAGACACGAAGGAGGCATGCTCATGATAACAGGAGAGGCTAGGAGTTGTGTTACAAAGGCAGCAAGGCCTTTGAAGCTCTCCTGCCACTGATGGCTGTTCCTGGCCTGGGGGTGAGACCTCCTCAGCCCAGGAAAGGCTTAGGTTCTGGGCTCAGGGACAAAGGCCCCAGGGGTCCAGAAACATGTCTTGTGGTGGTAGGCTGATGTGTACCAGTCAGGAAAGCCAACAGAGGCTGGTCGTTTTTCAGGGGGCATCTATAAGATACCCTCTGAGTGCATTGTATAATAAATCCCACAGTGGCATCAGTGTGGGTTTATTATGCTGAAAAGCTTGCTACCAATCTTCCCAGAATTCAGTAATGCCATTATGGTGCTATGTGGAGTTCGTAATGACAAACTCTCAGACCATATACTTTTTATGGCTTTACTGCACTTACAATGTCTACAAATTGACTTAGACAGTATAGGGGTAGAGTGCTCATGCAACTGTACCCTCAGTAGTGGTATTGTGCACCCAGCTAGAAGGGTGTCTTACCTATAACATAGGCAGTGGTTTGAAGGCATGGCACACAGTAATGTGTGCCATGTCAACTTTTCACTTTTCTTTGTACCAAAACACGCAGCGTTCAATGGCAGTGAATGTGTGAACACAGGCCCTGGGAACCTGATTGACAGGTACCCAGGGCACTTTATTTTCGAAAAACAGTGGACCCTAGTTTATTAGGATCATGTAAATGATAGGCATACACTAAATAGTACGTATGTCCTTTGTCCAGCCAGACAGGATTTTATTAGTTTCAGTGTTGTGCACTAGTTCATATAATCAACATTTATACACAAGTGGGCACGACCCGTGACCCACAGAAGACAAGACAAAACAAGAGGAAAAAGTTTATGTAAGGGCGCACAAGGCGGTCTGTACTAGTATTCAGTTTTACAGACTTGGTTTTGTTTTGAACACACCATTGTAAGTAACGTTATGTGACATTATTAAGTACATATGGTGCTTTTTGGTCGACGACGTTTCGATGCCACTACTCAAATGCAGGCATCATCATCAGGACAAAAATATATCATGTTTGTCTTGACAACATTTTAAACTCAGCCTATATGACATTTACATAAAAACATTAGAGGGAGTAATGGGAAGAAAAAGGGGGGGAAAAACATATACAAATTGCGTTAAAATGCTAGGCATGAATTGAGTACAGGTTTCTTAATCATGCGGAAAACTGACACACTGTGTTACACTCCGGCGGATGGGAAATCTGGGGTGACTCAACTATGATTGGTGCAAGTAATAGTTGCTAGGTGGACCTGCTGCCTTTAAGAGTTGTGAATCGAAAGGCATGCTTGTCAGATCAAGAGCCAATGTGTTTAGAGTTGGTACAAGATAAGGATTTTAAAATATTCATATAGTGCGGCGCGGTGATAACAACCCGTGAATTTCTTCACTCACGAAGATAATTTTAAAAAACTTTTCGGCGCAGTGAATCGAAGTTCTGAGTGCAGTGCCAAGTGTTAAGAAGAGGGGGGTCAGATGTGAAAAAACTTTTCGGCGCAGTGAAACGATGTTCTGAGTGCAGTGCCAAGTGGGAAGAAGAGGGGGTCAGATGTATACCTGCGTGTGAATCACGTGTTCTCCGGAGAGGAGATGAAGTAAAGCAGTCTCTGTTCTACTCGCTGTACCGAATAAAGCAGTTCTGTTAGGGTGGGCGAGAGAAGGTTATGTTACGGGAGTTACTATTTGAAGTGAGACTGCGCTGGTTCCATTTGTAATTTAAAACGGATACTCACTTAACCGGCCTGTCCTGGTGATGGGCGGCACGGCGGGGTACTGATGCAGACTGCTGTGGGGGAAGAGAGGGGGAAGGTGGGTTGGATGGAGAGCATAGGCAGCGACAAGGGAACACGAGGAAGCCTGGCGGTATTTACTTAGCAAGGCGATTTTCAGGGCCGTGAGCGCGGCAACAATGGTCTCAGGCATGGAGATTCTGTGAGATAAAGCAGAGAGGGAGCAAAGGGTAGTAGGCACGGGGGATCTAGCGGCAACATCAAAGTGCACGAAGTCAGGGAGCCACAGCATAGCGGTACTTACTCAATGGTATCTTGCTCGATGGCAGGACGGATGGGGTTCTGGCAGTGATCGCTGCCTGTGTACAGGCGGGTAGTGTTTTATGAAAAAACGGCAATCGTGGGAATGGAAGAAGGACTGGGAGGGAAGAAAAGGGTCCTGATAGGGGATGGTGGAGGGGCGGCCATATTGGAGTGGAGCTAATGAGCCCAAGAATAGTGAATTGTGACAAATGAAAGTGCTTAGAGTGACTTATATATGCATAAACAACAAAAATAGTTAAACATTAGTTACATTTTAGTCTAGAGGCAAGGAGTGATTGTTTTTCGAAGGTCTTTTTTACGAGTGAAGTCTCATTACAACAGTGAGGTCCAGTCCTCAACACGGTTAAGGCCTTTTCATATGCTGTCAGTTCTCAGGATCCAGTGTAGTTCCTCTTTGTTTAGGATTTGGGAAATGTCTGCTCCCCGATGGGGGGGGCTTTTATCTGTGTGATAACAGTCCATGTGAAATCATTCTCGGTGTGACCTTTATCCAGAAAATGTTCAACAAGGGGCGCATTGGCTGTTTGGCAACGGATCCTACTTCGGTGTTGTCCCATCCGGAGTTTAATCTTCTGGCTTGTTTGTCCTACATATATCAATATGCATGGACAGAAAATTGCATAAACTACATTTGTGGAATTGCAATTGGTGAAGTGGTGTCTTTCATAATTAATTGTGCCGAAAGAGAACGTCTTGCCTTCAATAGTTGATTCGCATGAGACACAATTACCACATTTAGCATGGCCAATGAGGGCTGGTATGTTCCACATGTCATTAATGGTAGTTTGCGCAACCGGTTGTGGTAGTGAGGCACATACTAAGTGATCTTTTATATTTTTTGCCCTTTTTAAGGCAAACATTGGTTGTTCCAAGTTAAGAACACCGGGCACATCAAGTCAAAGTGCATTAGAAATCTAGCAAAAAGTGGGGGGGTTACAGCAACAGAAACCCAGTTTCCTACACTCCCCAGTTTTTTCATCCCTCTTTGAGCCCCGCGTAATAGCAATAGTTTAACTTATATCTGAAACTCTATCCTGCCTTCAATAGCATGCTGAATTACTTTAAATTTCTGGGAATGCACTCTGCATTCAGACAACTCACTACTCATTCTCGCCCTTCACTTTCACGCTCACCCTGCACTCACAGTGATCAGAATGCACTCACACTGATCACCATGTACTCACTCCATTCACCCGCTCACCCTGCATTCACAGCGATCACTCTGCACTCACAATGCACTTGCGCTGTTTACCCTGTACCTCAGGTGGTAATCTCACAAACACACTACTCACCCGATCTCATGTGACACTTCACCCACCTGTCCCCCTCACTGCTCAACCTGCAATCTCACTCACACAAGCCGTGCATTAATTCATCCCACTCTGCACTTACATCCGTACCATATGGTCACCTCACTCACCCTGGAGTCACTCCTCTTACCCAACTCTCACACTGTCGAGTCACTCACTGTGTACTCACATGGGCACTCCTGCCACCCACACAGAGCAGAGGTTTATGTGCCTGCTACAAAGAACATCTACTATGCAGATCACATGAATGAGTGTAAGTGTACTATGAGTAGCACTATAAAAAATTAATTGTTTGTCAGAAAGTTGCTATAGAGAGTTGAGGTGCATTGTTGGTCAGTGGTACTGAGGGAATTCATGGAAAAGGAGGAAATGGGGGAGGCCCCCCCCAAAAAGATGTTGCACCGTGTGCAACCAGTGCTAGGGCCAGCCCTGGTTGGAAGTCCTAGCCCTCCCTAAGGTTTGGGTTTAGTTGCGTCCCTGAGTAGGACCCACACACTTCTGGTTGGGGAAGAAGTCCACTTTAGCTCTGAGGCCCTCAAGAGCTAATGGGACATCATCCCCCAACCAGCAGTGCACAAAGAGGTATGTTTGCAGAGTGGTGGAGAAAGGAGGCGAGGCCTCAGACAAGCTCTTAGCAATCCCGCTGTGTGGGACCTACTGAGGCAACAGAAGGCCCCTCAGCAACAAAGGAAACATCTTCCCCAAACCAGCAGTGTGCCAGGAAGTGCGTTTGAAGAGTGGTGGAAAAAAGGGGTGTGACCTCCGAAGTCCTCTCACCAATCGTGCTCTGTGGGACTTACTGAACATAACAGGAGGGCTTGTTGCCTTTTAAGGTCCCTCATCATCCAATTGAACTTCATCCCCCCACTAGCAGTGCACCAAGTGGCATGTTTGCAGAGTGGTGGAGAAAGAGGGTGTGGCCTCTGACCACCTCTCAGCAATCCCACTAAGTGGGACTTACTAGAGGTAACAGGAGATCTTGTTGTCCCCCAAAGACCATCAGGAGCCAAGGGGACTTCATCCCCCAACCAGCAGCATGCCAGGAGACCTGATTGAAGAGTTGTGCAGAAAGGCTGCCCTTATGTGGACAGATTTTTTCACCCAGAGTCCCCATCCCAGGGGCCAGGTATTTTTAAAATGGGGAGGGAACCACGTGGCCCACTCCATTGGCTGCTTAAGGGCCCCAGGGATACCATCTCTTGGGGCCCAGCTTTTTCTTTCTTTAAGATTTTTTTCTAATAAAGAAAAGGGACCTCATGGCAACCCTCCTGGGCCACGTGTGTAGCCTGGGGACGCCATCCCCAGGGCCTATCCCCTCTGCTGGATGACCTGATTCCACAGAGGGCACACAGATATTTTCATTGTGGACTGCTCCGCAGAGGAGCTTGAAGGCCCCTTTGGTCCCTGCTGGCTCCCCGCATCCTGCGGGAGCGGGCATTGCTTTGGATAGTGGGAGCTGCCGAATGTCTCTGTGTCCAAAAGCAATTCTTATCTGCCTCAAGTAAGCAAGAGCATTATACATGGCTTGGGGGACTGGTGCTCCCACCAATCAATAGCACATTGCAATGTCCAGGGGGTGGTCACCCAAAAACATTGCTGGAGCTGGCCCAGGAGGGGTGGCAGTACCCAGAGCCGTCAATGGTTCCAAGATGGTGGCTGCATGGCCCCACTCCATTCTTAGAGTTAGGCTTGGGTGGTAGACATGGCCACTGACTTAATTTTGACCATTTGCCCCAGAGAGGTGGTGGTCCCAGGGGCTCTGGGAGGCTGCACAGGCCCACAGCATTATTTAAACGTTTGCCCTACAGAGGTGGCAGTCCACAGGGAGTGGATGTTGGCATGAGAAAAATTATGAAAAATGCCCCAGGGAGTTGGCGGTCCCCAGGGCTTTAGGGATCCTAGGAGCATTGCATTTTTTGTCATACCTCCAGGACCTGGCCCATCCGGAGGCCGATTATAAATGAAGCGCAGGAGACTGCTGAGCTAAATATAACTCATGCCACTGTAATGCACTGCTTATGACCTCACATATTACATCACTCATGACATGGTCAGTGACATCACTGATGACATCCCAAATGACATCACTGATAACATAACTGATGATATCACTGATGACATCATCCACAGAATCTCTGATGCACCCAGTCACAGTCCAGTATAACCTTTCATCTACCCACTCCGTCTACACAAGCATTTCCAAAACCATTGACACACTGACATACCCACTCATACACCAACCCACTCACTAATACAGCCACTGATATATCCAGTCATACACCCATACAGCCACTCACACACAGTCAGTCACTCATAGTGCTACGTCATACCTACTCACTCACCTATATAGCCATTTACTCACCTATACAGTTCTATACACACCCCGTCATTTATTCATACAGACACTAACACATTCTCACTCATCTATACAGTCACCGACACAAGCACACACTTACCCATACAGCCACTCTTGCAGTCACTCAGTCACACATACATTTACTCACTCGCCAACACTCACCTATACTGCTTTGCACATATCCAGTTACTCAACCATGTACCACTGCCACATCCAGCCACTCACAGACTCAGCCATACACACACTCACTGACCCATACAGCCCCTTTCACACACACTCCCTATCCAATGGAGCCCCTTACTCACCCACTCACTCATCCATTTAGGCAGTTACAGACACCCTCACCTACCCATCCACACAATGAAACACCTACACACATACTCAGACAACAAATTATTCACTAAACAGAAACTCATGTACCCACTCAAATACCTATACAACGAGTTAGACACAAACTGACAGATACAGACATTCACACAACAAGTCTCTCACCCATACATTCACTGGAGACACCTAATCACTCACTTATACTAGAGGTAACAGGAGATCTTGTTGTCCCCCAAAGACCATCAGGAGCCAAGGGGACTTCATCCCCCAACCAGCAGCATGCCAGGAGACCTGATTGAAGAGTTGTGCAGAAAGGCTGCCCTTATGTGGACAGATTTTTTCACCCAGAGTCCCCATCCCAGGGGCCAGGTATTTTTAAAATGGGGAGGGAACCACGTGGCCCACTCCATTGGCTGCTTAAGGGCCCCAGGGATACCATCTCTTGGGGCCCAGCTTTTTCTTTCTTTAAGATTTTTTTCTAATAAAGAAAAGGGACCTCATGGCAACCCTCCTGGGCCACGTGTGTAGCCTGGGGACGCCATCCCCAGGGCCTATCCCCTCTGCTGGATGACCTGATTCCACAGAGGGCACACAGATATTTTCATTGTGGACTGCTCCGCAGAGGAGCTTGAAGGCCCCTTTGGTCCCTGCTGGCTCCCCGCATCCTGCGGGAGCGGGCATTGCTTTGGATAGTGGGAGCTGCCGAATGTCTCTGTGTCCAAAAGCAATTCTTATCTGCCTCAAGTAAGCAAGAGCATTATACATGGCTTGGGGGACTGGTGCTCCCACCAATCAATAGCACATTGCAATGTCCAGGGGGTGGTCACCCAAAAACATTGCTGGAGCTGGCCCAGGAGGGGTGGCAGTACCCAGAGCCGTCAATGGTTCCAAGATGGTGGCTGCATGGCCCCACTCCATTCTCACCTACCCATCCACACAATGAAACACCTACACACATACTCAGACAACAAATTATTCACTAAACAGAAACTCATGTACCCACTCAAATACCTATACAACGAGTTAGACACAAACTGACAGATACAGACATTCACACAACAAGTCTCTCACCCATACATTCACTGGAGACACCTAATCACTCACTTATACAGTCAGTCAGGGACCCACTGAAACCTCCATGCAGGCACTCATACACACCCTGATTCACAAATACTCCTTTTGTATATATATTTAAAACTCATAAACATTTTAAAAACACTCACAGTAACTGGATGATGTCATCAGTGATGTCATTTAAGATGTCATCAGTGATGTCATAAGAGATGTAACTAACCATGTCATGACAGATGTAACATGTAATGTTATAAGCAGTGTATTGCTGCGCCGCAAGTTATAGTTAGCTCAGATAACTATAACTGCTGAATTTCTCCCATTTTGAGTGAAATGTCATCCTAACTATAATGTCTGTGTAACCTTTGTTTTTTTTTGAGAATTTCCAAGGTTTTAAAAATATATATTTACTAACTATAGCAACCCTGTAACCTTTGTGTTTTTTCAGTGAATTTCTAAGGTTTTTTAAAGGCAAATTCCTCACTAGAATGTCCTGTAACCTTTATTTTTTCAGTGAATTTCTATTGTTTTTAAGTAGCAATGATGTTTGCAGAATAATGGGAAAGGGGGCCCCTGACCAGGTCTCAGGCATTCCGCTGTGTAAGACCTACAGAAAGTACCAAGAGGGCTTCTTGGTCACCAAGGTCCCCTAGCATCCAAATGAACTGAATTCCCCAAAAAGTAGTGTGTGAGGAGACAGGTTGCAGAGTGGTGGCGAAGGGGGAATGGCCTCCGAAGACCTCTTGGCAATGTATGGGACTTGCTGGAGGTAGCAGGAGGGGTAGTTGGCTCCTAATGACCCTCAATAGCCAAGGGAAATTCATGTCCCAACTAGCAGTGTGCCAGGTGGTGCGTTTGTAGAATGATGGAGAAAGGGGGCGTGTTTCAATTCTTTTCTACTTAGAAGTGTCAGATTTAAGTTTTGAGATTTAAATTTTGAGAAACACTTCATATAAAAATCTGCACATTATTCAGCATCACAGCGTATAGCTCACTTATTCTTCCGAGTACATGCAAATAGTGTGTGACAGGTAAGTATGGGCGAATTTTGTGTATTCGCGGTACACAAATTCGTGCGAAAGCGAACACGCGGTTCACAAAAGCCGCAAACTTTTGCGAACTTGCGGATTTTTTTATTTTTGTGTGTTTGCGGGATTTTTTTAGGCGTGGCTACCGCGAAGTTACCCATGCGGTCGTACATGGGCGCGGCCATCTTGTTTTCAGTGTTTGCGATGCGCATTTCCATTTCCGGGTGCTAGTTGCATGCTCGTGTTGTGCATTTCCTACGTGCGGGGTGCAATTGTGTGTTCGCGTCTGTTTTTGCGTGCTCACGGGGGAAATATCGCGCAAACTTACCCACGTGGTCGCAATGGGCGCGGCCATCTTGTTTTTCATTCATTGCTATGGTTCTGGGCATGCTCTTTCAATCCATCTTCAATCTTTGTAATCCTTTTATAGTTTGAACTTTTTTAACATCTTTTTTACTCATTATCTATCACTCTATTTTTGTACATCTATATTTTGTGTTTTTTTCTACTTTTGGTTACTTTAAAACTACTTTTTTTAACTCTCTTTTCTGTTTTTTACTTTTTCCCTATTCTTTCCTATTTTATTTTTCTTTAACTGTCCAGGACCATGGCAAAGGGAGCCGGCAAAAA
This sequence comes from Lissotriton helveticus, assembly GCF_964261635.1. Taxonomy (NCBI): domain Eukaryota; kingdom Metazoa; phylum Chordata; class Amphibia; order Caudata; family Salamandridae; genus Lissotriton; species Lissotriton helveticus. The sequence goes on along the minus strand of NC_136063.1, from coordinate 767,918,835 downwards.
CCTGAAGGGGAAGGGTCCCGCACCCCGTAGCCGGCTCCCTTGCGGGCGCTTAAGGGGGGAGGCTGTAAGTCCCAGGGAGATCTTCAGCGCAGTGGAGGTGGCCGCACTGGTCTTCTTTGTGCAGCGCCACCTCCCCAAGACCATTGCGGCAAGCAGGTACGGCCTCCGGGAGCATCGCCAGCTATGGGGTAAGGTGTGCCGGGCCATGTATCGGGAGTCTGGGGTCCACGCACCTACATACATACTGGACCGGGCACACGACCTGCTCTACCTGCTTGGCGTGGAGATCCCTGGGCTTGGTGAGTACTAGTAGCTATTTAATCACTACTTTGTTGTCTTCTGCTCTGTGTTATGATATTGCAAATATTTTTTTTTTCCGAAGAGCAAGAATGCTGCCGATTACATTGCAGGTAAATTATGTTTCAAAAGCTCACTGCTACTATGCTTACTTGTTTTCAATTTTGTGCTCATTTGGCCTGAGTGATTATGTATGAGTGTACTTTACAGAACTGCGTAATGCTAGACACTAGAGACTCAAGTCCAGTCCTTCCTTTGTACTCCTGCCTCTAAGAAGAGATAGTGGTAGTGGATTGATAGTTTGAGTATATTATGACTGGTTATTTAGTAGGAAACTTTTTAGTGGTCTGCAATCATGACGGACTGTGTCTGTCACTTCGCGTGCTGAGGATTGCTGCCTGCCAGTCCTAGTAGAACCTTTTTGTAGTTGGTTTAGTGAGTTACATAACTTTCCAAGTAGACAGTCCGCGAATTCAGCAATACTAATATCCTAGTAGACCACATCAGATAGGTCAATACATTTAGTGCAATTGTTGTCTATTTCCCCGAAATATTTTGTTATTGTTTTTTTTAAATGTTTGATTTGGTTGACAACAATCATCCATGTTTGTGTCTTTCTTTCATGTACATCAGCTCCTCCCAGGGGCAAGAGGACAGAGGAGGTAGCAGGAAGGCCAGGATCGGTCAGCCGAGGGCTCTTCTGCTGGCCTCAGTAAGTTTTCCTGTTAATATTAATAATTATACTTCCCTAACTTTTATAGAACCTATTTATTCCAAACGTTCATCATAATTCTATTTTTTCCTAAATCATCTTTGATCGTCTTGTAGACTGTTTCTAAATTCTTATCCTGCCTCTACTATGACTCTCTGTGCTACTACTATATTGTTATTAGTCTGTCTGTGTAGCTAGCTAAGCTTGCACAGTTGGCAAAAGGTGTTAAAACAAAACTCCTATTCAGCAATAGCTCTAGGCACTGAGTGCAGTCCTCTGGGTTGTCCATAATGTCTATTGAAGTTTTCTTAATGTTAATGCTTTGACAATTCCCAATAATAAAATGTCAATGGCCACCAAGAATAAGATACTAGTTTACTTTTTGATTGGATAGGAGGACATACTACTACTGTTGCTGGGACTATCCTGCACAAACAGTACTATGGACAAGAAATAGGGCATTGGTGATAATAGGCTCAGTTAGACTTTCCACATACCTCAGTCCTAACAGAAATTGAACCCCCAATCTCCTTACTGAGTCATTATTTAGCTCCCGAATGCAGTGATGATCCCAAATGATTATACAACCCAGAATATAAGACTACGGAGTCAGAGTCCCGACCTCTCAGAGTCACGGACTCATGCTTGCACATTGCAAACCCTTTCGCTCACTCACTCATGACCACAAACCACAGAGTTTATGTAAGTTTTAAAGCTTTATTAAAAGTAGAACTACTAGCTCTGAGTGAACTCTTGAAAACTCAACAGTGGCTGATTTTACACATTAATTGTGGGAGAGCCCTCACCTGGTTGGAACTTAAAGTCTTGGTGGTGATGATGACGACTCCGAGTAACATATTGGTCTTGTTCGTAGAAGGTAAGCTTTTGTCTGTTATGAGAAAAATGCTGCGTGTTAAAAAGCAAGCATTCATCAGTTGTGCCAAAAAGTGTAGCATGTTATGGCTAAGCATAAATAAAAAACACCCTCCCCTTACGAAAGGGGAGTTTTCAGTTCAGACTAGAGAGTCACAAATAAATACATTTGTTTATTTAATAACATATTTTTTCATTCCTAGACAAAATAGAGAGTGGTGTATATGGCATCTAAAAATATTAAATGTATTTTCTAGGCGTAACACCATCGGCACAACCCACCACCAGTGCCGGGGCCAGCACGGAGGTGGTCACTCCAGGGGCGGATGCGGTGTCAGCAGGAACTGCTGTGTGGGATGCCACGGTAATGGCGGGCAGTGTTAAGCTATTATCAGCCTGATTCATGTACATGCCGTTTTGCGTGTCCCTAATAGCGAATCATAGCGACTCGCTATTGAGGACACGCAAAACGGCATTCATGTAGGAATTGCTAATAAAATAGCGATTCCTACATGTTCTTTAATTGCGAGTAGCAATTTGCTACTCGCAAATACTCCCCATTCATTCCTATGGGCCAAGAGGCCCATAGGAATGAATGGGGAGTATCCCTCATTTGCGAGTAGCAATTTGCTACTCGCAAATAAGATAGCGATTTTAAGGGTGCCAGGGGTGTCCAAAGGACGCCCTGTAGCACCCCTAAAATGCACATTTGAACAGGTGTTGCGCACACACATGTCCAAAGGACATGTGTGTGTGCAACATGCAACTTAGAAAAATGCTTTTAAAAGCATTTTTCTGAGTTTTTGCTATTTACCGACAGGTCTGACCTCTCGGTAAATAGCGGCCCCAAAAGTTCAAAATCGCTATTTCTTGATGTTTCATGAATAGCATTTGAGGAATCTCTATTAGAGATTCCTTAAATGCTATTCCTCGCATATTTGCGACTTCTTAAATAGCGATTTTTGCATTTGGTGTCATGAATACCAAATGCAAAAATCGCACTCGCAAAGGGCCAGATTCTCAGAATCTGGCCCTTTGCGAGTGCAATTTACCTACATGAATCAGGCTGTATATTCCTTACTTATTGAGATTACAGAGTAGGCTGGCTGCAGGGGTGTATATGTTGTACAGTACAGGTACACTTTACTGTTAAGAGGACACAAATTTAGAACTAAGTTTTTGTCAACTAGGTAGAAGACAGTCACCCTTGACTTCGCATTAGCAATAGCATTAGCGGCAGGAGTTGACGAGTAACCAATGGCCTCCTCTAAATTTGACTTCAACTCAGCTGTGAAAGTTTTATCGAGAAGCCAAGTCAGATCGGAGATGAACTTTGATGGAAGGGATGAACGTAAAGGGAAAGAAGGGTGTAAGGAAGGAGGATCGAGTTAAATTAATGACTGGCAAAGAATGATACTTTTTTTTTAATGCAGGCACAGGTGACTGGGAATCTGATGCATGGCCGGTTGAAGGCTGAAGCAAGGTTGGGTGGAAGGACAAAGAAAAGAGGACTGCCTGAGTGGGTGAAACAGAAACTGTATCTGTGCGCAATATATGCTTTGGTTCAAATTCAAATGCAAGTCAAGCATGGATGCATGGCTGGCGGTTTACAAAATAAAATAAAAAGGGTGTTTTTCGGTGAGAAAAAGTAAGGTTTGTCCAGTTGAGACATTAAGAAGAATGATTGACATTTACTTTGAATGGATGTATGCCTGGATGGTATCTTCCTCATAGAGAGCATAGGTGTATGTAGACAGAGTAGACGGTCACTGGATGAAGATTGTTACTTTGAAGAGCATGTAACACCGCACGTCCGTGCCAGAGTAGCAAAGCCGAGGAAAGTAGAAGTTGTAATTTTTCAGAATACTCCCTTGACTAACAGTAGTTTGCAAGTACAGCATATATTGTGTATCTATATTGTATAGTTCACATTATCAAGTCAAGTCACAACTCATCAGAAGTGCCTTCCTCCGGCGATTACGGGGACCACTACCTACCTTTGTTAATAATTATTTTTCAACTCTGTCATTCATGTGTGGCCTATCGGTGTTCACTCAATCAATAAAAACAAAGCACCTACAGTCATCCCTTATATAAGCAAATATCCTGTGAAGGGATAGATGATCATATTATTTATCTTCTTCATTTTCCTTTTGTAGTAGTCAGGGACAGAGCAGGGTGAACGTTAAATTAATTGAGCAGTAGCCCTTGTAACAGAGTATGGGCAGTGCCACCCGTAATAGAAAAGTAAGAGCTTCACCACCTAAATGTACTGGACTGGTAACAGTAACGCAAGTCTGCGCCATCATGGCTTGCGTCTGTTTTTCTTGGGCGCAAGCTGACTGCACTGGCATTATGCCAGCTTCCACAAGTTTACATACTAATTTCGCTAAACAAGAGAGAAGAAGAAGACTGGTGTACTGTCTGAGTCTAATGTAGTGAGTCCATATAGAGCTAGTAGAATTTCTGAAACTCCCACTAATGTTAGAGCAGAGGCCGACGAAGTGGGAGGTTAGATACATGCCACAAATGTTATGTACTGTGCTTGCAAGTTGCTAGTGCTACTGTGACACAACTTTCTGTTGAATTATTTTGTGTTAATCTTAAAGAGTATTGGTTACAGTATGTTTTTCTTTCTTCATATAGATACTCCTTCTAAACTAACAAGGAAGGAGTTGGCTATCTGGGCCCGGCAACGGAAGCTGGAGGCAATTGCTGCCGAATATTGGTGGCTGGTGGCTCAGGAGGAGGAGGACTCGCAGTCAACAACATCCACAACAGCTGCATCCTCCTCCGCTGCCCCTGGTTCATACAGCCAGCGCAATACTCCAGCGGTACAGTGCCGTGGGCCGGCAGCCACCCGCTGCCGCCGTGCAGCGAAAACAAAAGCTGCCCTCCACAGTACGCGTATGCACCGATCGACCCTGCGAGTGGCCTACCTTGAGCAGGAGGTGGCGAGGCAGAAAGCCCTGCTCAAGGACCTCCGGAGAGAGCTGCGTGACCACCTGGCCACAGGAGGACACCGCCGGAGGACGTAGAGAGACTGTCCCTTGCCCCTTTTTTAAAGACTTTTGGGGGTGGTGGGAATTGGGCGTTGGGGTTTTTGGACTTTTGGGGACATTTGATTTCAAGGACATTGGTTGGGGTAAGGGAGGGGGGTGGGTCGAATCTGGCGGGATAGTTTATTTTTGTTAGGGATCAAAATAATTATTTATTTTCTACTTAAACATAGCATATGCGTTTTTACTGTTTTGTGGGGGAGGCGGGGGGTGGTTAACTGTACGTTTGTTTTCCTGAAACTTAACTGGCTGCTTGATTCATATTGTCTAAGTAATCGCCCAAATTTGTACTAAAGTGCCACTGACAGAGTTAGTGATTTCAATTGTCCTACTACTTTACTAGTACTACCGTTAGTCTCTCCTCTCCTCCTATTCCATTATTCTTCCTCCCCCAAAATGCTTATCTTACCTGTGATTCGTGTTTGAGAATAGGGCTAGGCACAAGGCTGGCTGCATGACAAATGGTGATTAAGGTTGGCTATGGAATCCTGGATGGATGAAATGTCATCGTTGTGGTGGTAGTAGTAGTGGTACACACTGGCAGTAGCAGCATATGAAAAAAAAGGAAATGAAACATTGAGTGGCCTGAGAGGAGCATTAGAAGAGTACGCTAGATAGTACAGTACACAAGAACAGTGCCATAAATTGTAGCCTAAGCAATGCTAAAGTATTCCATCAAAAGTTAACTACTAGTTGCGTGGAGTATGGCTACTACAAGAAATAGTACTGAAGGACACAGCAGTGTAAGCATTCGTCACTTGTAGGAGGAGGATGTTGCTGATGATAAATCCACTCGATGGCGCACATGAAATTCTGATTTGATTTGCAAATACTCATGGGTGTGTTTCAAGCAGAATAAGAATATATCCTTGGATTCCTTGACCTGCCTTGAAATTGATTTTCTGTTGCTTTTGACCTTATCCTCCCCAGCAATTGTGTGGAATTATTGTTGTCATTTAGTCTCACCTCAATGAAAACCACACACCCGGGGGAAGAGGGTTAGGGTTTGAAAATTGTATGGGAATGGGGTTGTTTGGGAAAGTTTTGTGGAGAGAGAAAAAAAACACAGCATTTGCAAACAACAAATGAAGAAAAACAAATCTTTAGATACGAAGATATCCATAAATATTTTAAGGGACATAAAGGAAGTGCATGCATGAAGTTGTTTGCTAAATGGATGGTTAGGTTACTGAAAACTAGTACTTACTACAACTTACTAACTATGAATAAACAATGTGACAGTACAGGGCTGCAGTAATTATGCAATTTCACTTGCCTATCTGCCCTCAGAGAGCATAAAAACATATTAGTGCATTAAATTAGGTTTAAAAATAGCAAAGAAACTTATCAAATAGCTGTAGGGATGAATTTGAAGCAGAGAGCAGTCGCACTCATAGAAGTTCACAACAATAACAATATTTAAAAAATAAGGAGAAGTGAAGAGGATACTGTAACTGTTCAATTTGGGAAGTTGCATGCATTCAGCCATTCCTCTTATTTGCGGTACTGCTCCATTCCATCTGACGCTCCGTCGATCAATCTTGGTGACCACACTCTCCACTGCCTGCCTGGCGGATGCGGAATTACGGATTCATATGGTAAGCCTGAGTTAATGTTTTTCCCATCGCACAGGGTAAAGGCCGGCCTGTAATTGTCGATGGAAAAACAGGAAGGGATATTAAAACACCCCGGAGGAAAAATATAAGGTACGGTGTGTAGTGCAAAAATAACACTTTCACTTTCAGAGGCGACAGTATTACATACAAGCATCATTTCTAAAGTGCGTACTCTGAGTCTCCTTTTCAAGGTTAATAATTAGCACACAGCAGCCCGGGGCCATACAGACGGTCAAGGCAGGCACCACTGAGTGAACCAACCTCCATGTAGCATAATACCTCTTTGACACAGACAGACAAAGCAGATCTAATTTTATTCAGCAAGCCACATAGCCGCAATTTTACATGAACTGCTGTCTGGACCCTGGCATAACAACACTACACTGGCTCGACCACTCCATACCACGACTAGACAGACATGTAGTTCTGCTGTGGTTGTTGTTGACTTGTTTACCTGTTTGCCACTCACAAAACGGCCATAGTTCTTCCGTAAACCAACGATGATGATCCATCCATCCCAGTGAGTGACTGTAAAGATATTATGTAACTTTGATCATCAAGACTCATCATCATCATCATGGTATTGGCAAACTCAATGTTCTTCATGCAGTCACAGTCTACGCACAGTAAGTCCAAGGACATTTTCCATATTAAAAAATGCAACATAGTGGTCCCTGCAATAGAAGTACAATTTGCATTAAACAAGGTAAAAACAGAGTAGAGTTGAGTTACATTTAGTGTGTAAAAGATTACATAATAACAGAACACATAGGATTAATTTCATGCACAACAAACAAACAGCAATTGCTTTCATCAGAGCCAGACAGCCAGTGTTGTCCACTCTGCATGCCATCTCATCATTCATTACCTGTTCCACTTTTTGTCAGCATCTTATTTTTAAGTGAAGGGCCACAGGGCAGCCTCTCGTGTCAATTTCAGAAGTAACAGTCAGCATAGCGACAGTTTATTGATTCTGCGTAATCCGGCCATCTGCCGTGAGGGAAACAAATGGATAGGGGGAGTCTGGAGGAGGAGGATAGAGGCGCATGACTGAGTTGTGAACTTCAGGAATGCAGACAGCGTCACCTTCTATATGAAATAAGACGAAGACAGTGCTGCTGATGGATTTGTTGTGATTAGAGTTTTGTTGTGCTAAAAGTTGCACAACAAAGAAAGACACACAGAAATAAAAGTGAATAAGGATGAACAAAAAGTAAGTATTTCAAGCCTAGGTGTCAGGGAAGTAGAGCTCGTCCTCAAACTCTGTGAATTGAACCTGGAGTAGGTCAGCTAACAGAGAAGAACTTCCGTCACCTAAGTCGGTGTCCTCTTCTTCCTGCGTGGATTCACGTATTTTTTATTCTGGTGGTATGAAGTGCTTATTCATCTTGATCAGTGTTAACCTTCCCACATTTTTGGGTGAGAGGCGGGTCCTTTTTAAAGTTACAATGGCACCAGCAGCACTGAAAACACGTTCAGAAGACAAGCTTGCGAGTGGGCAAGCCAAATCATTTATAGCCAGCTTGGTGATCAGTGGCCATTGAGGCCTTTTCCCATACCCATACACCAATAGGTTCTGATCAAAGAAGACCTCTGTTGGGTCATCCAGATAGGCCTGCACCATCCACTCAAGGTCCTCCATAGGTGCTCCACTTTGCGTACCATCTGTTGCCTTTGCATCAACACTGGAACAAGCAAACCCATGATGAGTTATCCAATCCGCTTCCGACAATATTATGGCTGGACCTGGTGCAGGTGATGATGATGATACGGTTGCTGCTGTCGGTAACGGCTGTGAGGGAAAGTGACTGCCTTCGGCCACAGAAGTGGACTTTAACGCCGGATGGCCTGCTGCTTCAGTAGTACTTGTGGTGGTTCCTTCAATTTCCTGCCGCTCTTTTTTGAACCGAGTGGCTGACAGAGCTAGCCAATGTTTGTACTTGGAAACATCTGCTTCATAAAAAGGAATGGATCCAGAATAGTGGCACAAATGTAATGTTGTTCTGAATGCATTGCTTTAAGCCTTTCATTGTCAACTAGGCGGCTTAATAAGCTCTCCGCCAACTGGTTTGCATCTTGTTTTTCAGCATCAACTCGGAACGTTGAAGACACCGCCTTCAGTTGGTGCTCTAGCAAGCGCAACAATGGGATAGCTTTGCCCAAAGTACAGTCCTCCCTGCTGACTTCACGTGTGAACACCTCAAAAGGACCAAGCATGTCTGTCAGGCTTTTACCTAGGTCCCATTCATCCACCTCTAGCCTCATGTCTTTCATAGAAGCACCTCGTGCGTTAAAGATTGATTACCAAGTACTGCTCAAACAGATGCTCAAGCATGTAGAAGGTTGAGTTCCAACGTGTTGCCACCTCCTGGATGAGTCCTCTGACTGGCACTCTACGGTTACGTTGAATGATCCTCAGCTGCTTCCGAGTCTTAAAAGAATGACTGAAATGTGTGCAGATTCCTCGGCAGGTGGTCAGTAACTTGCTGACTGTGTTTTCTTTTTTCAAGAAATCTTGAACAACAATGTTAATACTGTGCGCCAAACACGGCACTCTGAAATAGCCACCACAGCCAGACTTGGCCTTAACTACATTACTGCCATTATCTGTGGAAACATATCCAATCATGCACTCTCGGCTACACCTATTCAAAGATCTTACTGTTAAACTCCTCCAAAATGTTTACTGCAGTATGAGATTTCTCCATGGCAAACATGGCTACTGTTGCATGTTTCCGAGTCGCTCGAAAAATTGTGACACTGTCAACACCTGCAGCTATCTTCTCTCTAACCCCCGCAAAAGAGACCCAATGTGCAGTGATGCACGCGTAATCAACGGCTTGGCAACTGGTCCACATGTCTGTTGTCAGGTGGATAGTGTGAACAGCACTCTTCTGCAAAGCTGCCCCAATCACCTCCAGCACATCGTGATGTAGTGATGTAGTGCTGAAACCACAACTCTGGCAAAATAGGACCGGCTAGGAACCTTCCATTTAGGGCAGACTGTTGCCACAAATTCTAGAAAACCCACCCCTTCCACGAAAGAATAAAGGAGAAGGTCCAGCGCTAACATTTTAGCCAGCATTGCATTATACAGACGTGCCGTTGGATGGTTGCTTTCAAATGGCGCCTCCGACTAAAACATGGTTTTAATGGTGGTCTGGACCGTTTTCATATGTGATGAGGATCCAGACTTCTTCAACCCAGTTAGGCTCATTGATGTACTTTTTCGCATTGGTGTCTCTACCAGACTACTGTGCCTCCTAGATGTTGCTGGGGTAGAGGACGGTGTGGGCGCTACCACTGCAGTGCTGCTGCCAGGGGTACTGTGTGTACCAGAAAAAATGTCTCTTGGTTCTGCACCTCCCCCCCTGCACAATAAGCTCCTCGTCATCAGATGCAATATCAATGGATACATTTGGATTTGTACTTTTGGCTTTCCGGATGTTACTTAGGTGCACCTCCCACTGGATAATGTGATGTTTTTGGAGATGACCTCTCTGGCCTCCGGTACCATAGTTGGTACCAAGCTTACCCCGACTAACTACTTGTTTACAAATCGAACAAATGACTAGGTTTTCCGCCTTTTTGCTAATACTAAAGAAGTCCCAAACTGGGGACTGGAGATTTCTGGTAGTGGTGGAGGTGCTACTTTCATTGCCAGATGAAGTGGAGGATGGGCGTGGCGGAATTTGACTCTGTTGTGCACTTACAGCACCACTACTTGAGGTAATTGAGGTCGAGCTGGATGGAGGTCCCTGCCGGCCTTTCTGACGAGAAAATGTGGAAGCTGTAGGTCGTGTTGGTGTAGTAGTTACCTGTGTTGGTGGTGATACCAGTGGTGCCATGCCGCGCACATCCTGCACGGCAGCATTTTTGGATAGGGTAAAAATGTCTGTCTGCTGCATGCCCGCTGGGGTTGGAGTGACGACTGTGATGACTGGGTCATCATCGTCAGACTGTTCATCAGCAGCAGAATACACCGCTTCTACTTCTTCGTCATCACCCATAACTGAAAGCCTTGCGGGAACCTTCCTTTTACCTAGCTTTTGTCGGCTGGCATGCCTCCCTCTCAGACTGCATTGGTGGGTGCCAATCAAGATCTAGATCATCAGAAGGAAGGGGGCTTGAAGAAGAACTTGTACTAGCCCTCCTTGACCTTTTCCTTGCTGGGGATCTGGAAGACAATGGATCATCAGGAGGAGTGGCTTGCTCGGCTGATACCTCCGCATGAATCTCGATTTCCTGATGTGCCCCTACTTCTGGAGGAACAAGCATTGTGGACAGTTGTGCCTCTCCTTGTGCCTCTACTTGCTCCTCTCCATGCGCCTCTACTTGCACCTCTTCTTGTGCCTCTCCTACTTGTTGCACCTGTGGTTGTCGTTGCGGCTGTGGTTGAACACTCGTCAGATGAGTTACACCCTGCGTTGATTGGATGCTATTTTGCGATGAGTCAACGCCAACATCACTGGTCGATGGTGAAGGAGCAATTAAAGTGGCTGCCTCTGTGGCACTCATGGGCTTGGGCCTAACTGGGTAAGTGGCGCCACTTGCTTCTTCTGCTCCTTCTTACTGGCAGTGGCACTGGCAACTTTCTTGGTAGAGGAGCTACGGCCACCTTTCTTTGGGCCCATCTTCTTCAGATGACAGAACAGCAGGACGCAGTTGCACGAGTTGCAGAGTTGTCTGTGGCCACACGTGACGTAACATCGCAGCAGGACTTCGTCCTGGCACTACAACAAGTGATGATGATGAGGATGATTCCTGGTTCTTCTCAATCTTTGTGCACCTAAAAGCAAAGGAAGCCAGAGGAACGTCAGTTAAATAAATGTTGCATATGTTGTGCTTCAATTAATATTTGCAACTAGGCATTTATTATTATAAACACAACACACCCAAAAACGGAAAGACCCAAAATAAAAATTGCAATTCTAATCCAAAATGGATGTTTACATTAATAGAAGAGAGACCACACAGAGAGTTGTTTCATGCACCACTGAGCACCCCTGGGCATAATGGATGAAAGCAAGGCAGACTGGGTACAGGCCTATGTCACAAGCACACTGCCTGGGTTCAAAATGGCCCCTAGACCCCCACCCACATGGCCAGGCCCTGGACCAGGCCTCAAAATGGCCCCCACCCACATGGCCAGGCCCTGGACCAGGCCCCAACAACACCCACAAATCGAAATACACACAACAATAACTCCAATCCAATGCCATCCATGCCCTAAATGATGTTTAAATTCAAGAGACCCCACATAAAGACTTGGTCCATGCACCACTGACTACCCCTGGGAATAATGGATGAAAGCAAGGCAGACTGGGTGCAGGCCTATGGCACAAAGCACACTGCCTGGCTTCAAAATGGCCCCTAGACCCCCACCCACATGGCCAGGTCCTGGACCACCCTCAAAATGGCCCCCACCCACATGGCCAGGCCCTGGACCAGGCCCCAACAACACCCAAAAAATCGAAATACACACAAAAATCACCACAATCCAATGCCATCCATGCCCTAAATGATGTTTAAATTCAAGAGACCCAACAGAAAGACATGGCCCGTGCACCACTGACTACCCCTGGGCATAATGGATAAAAGCAAGGCAGCTTGGTGCAGGCCTATGGCACAAAGCACACTGCCTGGCTTCAAAATGGCCCCTAGACCCCCACTCCCATGGCCAGGCCCTGGACCAGGCCTCAAAATGGCTCCCAGCCACATGGCCAGGCCCAGGACCAGGCCTCAAAATGGCCCCCGCCCACATGGCCAGGCCCTGGATCAGGGCCCAACAACACCCCAAAAATCGAAATACACACAAAAAACACCCCAATCCAATGCCATCCATGCCCTAAATGATGTTTAAATTCAAGAGACCCCAGAGAAAGACTTGGCCCATGCACCACTGACTACCCCTGGGCCTACTGGCTAGTGTGGCTTTAACACGCACCCCAAAATTACAAAAAACGTTCACATAGATATAACAGTGAGCTATTCAATTCCATGCCATCCGTGCCGTAAATGATATTTAAGTACAACAAAACTCACAGAAACAGTTGTATCATGCACCCATGACTAACCCTGGGCCTACAGGATACTGTGGCTACCCACAATTTTTTTTTTTAAGTTGTGAAAAAGCTTATAAATTTTAGTTGCAGCAACTGCAATGCCTCAAACAAACAAAACCAACTTACTTGTAAAATCCCAACTCCAAAAGTGATCCAAACAGAAAGTCCTCAAATACAAATATCCAGCAGCAGCCTCAAAGAGTAATCCTTCCAGCTCCAGATCCAAATGAAAAGTGACCAGGACATGGACAAAGCACTGGTAGGAGCCTGCTGGATAGGAACAGGAAGTTAGAGACTCTGGGGCACTTCTTTCCTCCCAACCCCCCAAAAATGCACTCCTTGCACAAAAAAAGTGCAGCCAAATGTCAATCTGAAGAGTTATTCTGATCCAAATCATCAATTTCAGAAAGTTTATGCTGCCAGCGATAGATTTCTTGTGCAGAATTGCAATTCTTGCCATTTTGGGAAAACGAGATGTTCAAATCTCCCACCGGATGTCAGCTGCGCGCCACATCTACGTGTTTGCATTTGTTTACTCTTGCGATGCGTGATCGCGGGCCCTTATGACGTATTCGCGTTCTGAAAGTCTCACATTGCAAGATGGCAGGACTCCATGACGTACTCGCGGTCGAAAAGCCTCGCGGGATCACGCAGCAAGATCGAAAATGGTGCAGCGCTCGCAAACCGGGAGGAAAACAACTCGGCAAACTCAGAATCATGGTAAGTCAACGCCGCGCGCGCGAGATTGTATTTTTGAAGTGCAACCAAGCAAAAAAAATCCGCCAACTCGCAAATTGCGAATTCTTTGACAATTTCCTGCGATTCGCGGGCCGCGTAAGTGCCAAAAAATCGCAAATTCCGCAAGCGGAACAGATTTTCAGCCCATGCTTAGTGACAGGTTACAGATATAATTTACCACATGGTTCTAAAAGAGTACATATTCCTCACTAAAACTTGTAAATACATATGTTTCTGGTTGCGTACAACAATACTCCTTGGATGAATGGATGAGTGCATAGATGGTGCCTAAGTGGTTCTCTGAGAATATAGATAGGTCCTGCATGATTTCCTGAGTGCATCAGCCTGTGTATTCACATTACTATATTGCTACTCTCTTGTGTGATTCGGTGAACGTATAGGTGTTGCCTACGTAGTTCAATGAGTGCATAATTAGTGCCTGTGTGATTGGAAGAGTGCATGTGTAATACCCGGGTGATTGAATATGTCTAGATATCACACTTAATATATAATTACACACATGCCTCTCTAAGAGTATGCATTGCTCTGTTACTTAGCCTGCACATGTATCAGTAGGTTTCTAAAACTGAAAACAACAATCCTCACCTTTTGATAGCACAAAACTTTTTCTTTATGGTATTTTACATAATTTCACAAATATTTCTTGCGTCTTTAAAATATATATTCAGCATTTCTCAAAGAAAAGTTGCATGCCAAGTGAAGCTAGAACATAAAATCTCAAAAGACATTCTGCACTATTAACCCTCCCCAACTTTAAACATAGCATGTTGAAAGAAATGCACCACCCTCACTATAGACATTACATTTTCAACAGCCTTTAAGAACATCGATTACCATGTAAACATAAATGTGATTTCATAATAGATATACACCTTCAGGCCATCTTTCCAAAATTATATATATCTGTGCATCTCAAGCAATCTCAACAGTCTCATCGTACATATAACTATCTACAACCCGAAAATCATATCTCACCATCTAAACATTTGCAAACATATGCAAACCGGTACTTTATAATTTGTATACAGGCACAACACTTTTTATTATGTTTTGTTCATGTCTACACTACTCCTATTTAATAAAGTGACTAAAAATACTGCAGTTCCCAGAATAGAATGCAAATTACATAGATCTGTCTGTGCTGCACGTGATGCTTTCATTTTTATTGGCATTACTCATGGTAACTTTCAACCGTACTAACATGTTAAATACATATCCTGTGCCAGATACAGTTCATCTAATATTTTTTTTCACATCACTATGATATTCTTAGTAATCTAACTCCCATATACATCTTCATTTCTAATGTACATTTTTAAATAATTAAAAAGTTATATACATATCAGTGAATTGAGTTTCTATATTACATTGTTGTTTTAGCTCTTTCTGGATAGTTTTGACACTGTTAAGATTTGTAAAAACTAAGTACGCCACTCTTATAGAAAGCAACTATAAAATGGCAACCTCTTCAACTTTCCACTCTATGATCATGTGAAAGGTAATAAATGAAATCATGTATTTCATTTGAGACTACTTCATTTCCACTCGTGAATGGTTAGCATAAGTTAACCCTTCCCCTCTCTTTCAAAACAAGGTTCCTGTCTCCGCATGCTCACAATGTTTTTGCGATCATCACAGGGAAATCACAAACAAAATGGGAGTCCTAACCGATATTTAGCTTCAGTTTATTTTCATTTAAATACTGAAGAACAGTTTATTACATAGTCCTGCGTGGGAAATTAAAGTTTCTTAAATTGTGTCATAATTCCTCAACTTAAAAAAATGTATTCTTTCTCTCTAACACCCTTCCCCAATACACTCTTAGCTCAGTGTACCTAGCACCCAATGGAGCCAGTAGGTCACAAGTTCACTGCACATTCTATAAGTAACATGCTACTTCCAAATGAGATACATCAGGTGTAGTTTACTCCACAGATTCAAAAGCATATCCATGTCTGTATTACATTTCTTTTTTTTAAGCAACAGCCAATGATAGGACTTCTTGCTAAGGCATCCAACACACTACCTAATTTTATTCACTTTCATGCTGACAGCATCCAATGAAATATACCTCATTCAGCTCTGGCCTTCTCCTGTCTGCTATTGCTCTTTCACTTCAAAATACTTAGAGTGTGGATTGTGGGCTACAGCTATGTCTATTGGGCTAAATAGGCTGCAAACACAGAGGTCTGTCAGGGACTTGGGTTTGCAAATTGTGGAGATTTCTTGGTTTGGCTAGAGAGTGTTAAAGTTTCATCAGTTGCTGGCTTTGGTTAGATCCATTACGGATTGCTGAGCTCCTAACCTCATGATTGTGCACTGTAATGGCAATGACCTATGCACATTGACTAGGGTAGGACTGGACATCCTAATGAAAGATACTTTTGCACAAATTACGTCCCTTTTCCATCACACTGTCTTTGTGTACTCTAATAAATGCTAAAGATAGAAATGGAAGTGGTCAACACAATACTGTCCACATATTGACAAAGACAGGAGACGTGTTAATAAAATAGTTTCTGCATTCCTCAGACACCATTGAATGGGCTGTATCTATAACAACAATCTGCGTTTTGACATGCATGAATTTATAGAAATGATGGAGTGCACTTTACGAGTGAAGGCAACAGAGTGTTTTTAAGTAACCTAAAACTCTGCATCCAGTCTTATGTGTAGCTGCATATACACTCAATCAACACTAAGGCTCTTGTCAGAGCCACCCTAGTACCCGAAATATTGTTAATGTTCTTTAAAAAGATTATTTTGTTTTTATTTTGGGGAATCTTTGCGACAACGTCACAATGGTCCCGGGGACGTCGCATGAACAGGAAACAAAAGCAGACATTCAACTGCCACTGGCACATCCAAAAATATTAACTAAAAAAATCCCTTGAAAACATTGCGCTACACATATTACTATCTACATGCTTCGTTAACCACATTTTTAAACTCATATTTTGCTACACTGGGGCAGAGTTACAAGCCCCTTGCGTCATCTTTACGTCACTTCTGTGACACAGCGGCGTCGTAAACCATGCGCCTCTATGTGACAGATTTACAACGTGACACATCTAGTGAAATGTGTCATGTTGTAAAGCCCTCCACTACATTATACCTGCGTCAGGTATAATGTATGCATGGTGGGCGTTCCGTCACAAGGAAGCCCCATAAAAGTCATGCAGTGAAATCTACAAGATTTCACGGACTCACTTTTAAGTCCATGCTGCGTCAATACCTTATGCCTGCTTGTAGTAGGAGTAAGGAGTGACGCAGCATTGCAAGTATAGGATGCCCCTGAGAAGTGCTGGAGTTGCGTCCCGCTTGTGATACGAGTCCAGCACTGCGTCATCTATACACTGACAGATGCGTCATGCATCTGTCTCTCCTTGCACCACAGTGCACCGCATTGTAAATGCGGTGCATCCATGGTGGCGCAAAGGGTTCCTAACGTCACGCAAAATAACTGCCGCATCCCTGCTGATCTGCAGGGATGCACCAGTTATTATAAATCTGCCCCTAAGTTTCTTCAAAATCCATCTTTAAGACCTATTTTTCCTTTTCACAGTTATTCGAGTGTTGTGATGTCGCCGTTAACCGCAACAACAGAGCCTTTTCCATAAAGTGAAAAAATACAAATGTGTACCCACATTACAGTATTTTACACAGTAGGGGTTTATTACTGCACACTTCAAACTCATGGTCATCGTGATCCTTGAAAGCAGAAAGCAAAAGCAGGAATTCAGTAACCACCACCACCTTGAAAAATTATAAATATATAATTCATTCTAACCATCACACTAGATAACTCACTATCTCAATAACTCTATAAAAACATTTATCATAATCTCCATGTCTCAATAAGAATGTGTATTAATGATTCAGTGATATGTTTTTATATATTTTCACCAATGTTCTAGATGACTTTGTGATATTCGAAAAGACCCCGCAATGGTACATGGGGTGGCCATGCTGGTGGTCGCAAGTTACGCCCCCTTTCTCCACCACTCTGCAAACGTGCCTCTTTGTGTGCTCTTGGTTGGGGATGAAGTCCCCTTGCCTCCTGAGGGTCCCTAGGGGTCAACCAGCCCTACTGTTACCTCCAGTAAGCCCCATACAGCTGGATTGCTGAGAGATGGCTACAGTCCACAGCCCCTTTCTCCACCACTCTATAAACGCTCCTCCTAGTGCACTGCTGCTTGGGAGATGAAGTCCACTTTAGTCCTGAGGTCCTCAGGACACGAGGGGACCTCTTTGCCCCATCAGCAGTGAGCCAAGAGGCGCGTCTGCAAAGTGATGTAAAAAAGGCCATGGCCTCTGATACCTCCCAGAAATCCCATTGTGTGGGAAATTCTGGAGGTAACATGGTGAGAGGCCACCTCTCTCCAGAATTATGTTGATAATGACAAAGTGCCAGGAGGCCATTGTATTTGTATGGTTCCAACCTTTGCAAATTCAGACCCGAAGTTAGTTGAGAAATGGTCTGAATCCTCACATGCTGCTTAAACAATCTGATTAAATAAGCATGGATAGATGAGATAAAGCCCTCAAAGAGATAGAGGAAAACACTGAAAAGAGAAATTATTGATATATTTTGAATGAGATGACTGAGAGATTGGAAACATTTGGAAGATGAAATAAAATATAAAAAGCAGTGATGGAGAAGAGTTTGAGCTAAGACATATCCTGACATTACAATGCAAATACAATACTTTTTTATCGAGAAGACAGGTAAGAACAGAATCAATTAAACATTGATACTTCAAGGTTGGAATAGGATCTGAAATTACAGAGGAAATTGACACAGATGATGAAAACGCACTGGAGGGAGAAACAATTATAAAACATACTTTTTGGGCAAATTCAGCTTCCTAAGAAGGGGCAGTTGAGGCAAACATAGAAATGAAGAGGTGGATGATGAAGAGGCAGAGCATGCAGCG
This sequence comes from Lissotriton helveticus, assembly GCF_964261635.1. NCBI lineage: Eukaryota > Metazoa > Chordata > Amphibia > Caudata > Salamandridae > Lissotriton > Lissotriton helveticus. Next base: position 767,900,517 of record NC_136063.1, on the reverse strand, counting down.
GAGGAGGAGAATCAAACAATGCAGTTGGAAAGAACAAGAGGGGTGGAAATAAGGTCCAATAATGGATCTGGCAACTAATACTCTGATTAATTTATCTGCCAGAAAGTTAAAACTAATCATTTTGTCCAACTTCCAGATTTGACTAAATTGCTCAGAAAATGGTACCTAAATACATTTTGAGTATTGAAGAAAGATGGATACAGAATGAGCCCAATATTCTAACCAACCTGGATGATTGTGATCTGGGAGCAGGTGATGTGAACATGCTAATTATCTTCCATGACCTGGAAAAGTTGCAGGACATAGAAGAGGGTACCATAGAAACATTACTTGAAAGTTTGAATAAAGTATATAAAAAAGTATATCAAGCAATTTAAAAATGGCAGTAGAGTTGCTGCCACCAATACCTTACAACAGGAAAATGATATAGCAACTATTGTTAAATGCAAACCATTGTCTATTCCATTGGTTTAAAACTGGATCACTCTCATAATATCGATCACAACAATGTAGAGATACAGAAATAAAGTGTAAAAAGTATCAAATTCAAAATATAATTTCCCTATCGTTGTAATGGTAAGTACAAAAATACTGAAAATAGAATATCATTTCACAGTGATGTAGTTAAAAAACATATAAACATATAATTTTCCAATATATTAATTCAAAATACTATGTCCATGATTTAGAGTTCGGCAAAAAGGTTACTCCATCACAAGTGTTATGGATATCCCTGTCAGCCGTATTACAATTGCATTATATCCAATGGCACTTGGAATACGGCAGACAGTAAATCTGTCACGTTTGTGACAGAGTAACCTGTTCACCGAACTCTAAATCAGGGCCTTAAATATTTTAATATATAACATTGACATAATGTAAATTAAATACATTTAAATAATATTTAATACTATATCTAAATATATACTTGCATAAGCATACACACATAGATATATATGTGTGTAAATATGGTTATATATACATAAATAATATAAAAACCATTATTAAAAATGTATGTTTTACATTATATTAAATTGTTTATGATTTTGTATTTACTACCATAAAAAGCATATGTAAATACATAGAGGGGATTTACTCTTTTCACTCCATTCTGTGCAACAGTAGGGAAAGCGTTGGACTTCGGAGGGGTACCATTTACTCTTCCCACTCCAGTTTGTGCCACAGTAGGTAAAATGTTGGACTTAGGAGGGGTAACATTTACTCTTTCCACTTCAGTCTGTGCAACAGTAGAAAAAACATTGGACTTCAGAGAAGTAACATTTACTACTCCCACTCCAGTCTGTGCAACAGTAAGGAAAGCATTGGACTTCAAAGGGGTATGATTTACTATTCCCACTCCTGTCTGTGCAACAGTAGAGAAAGTGTTGTACTTCGGAGGGGTACATTTCACTATTTTCACTCCGGTCTGTGCAACAGTAGGGAAGCGTTGGAGTTTGGAAGGGGTAACATTTACTATTCCTACTCCAGTATGTACAACGATAAGACAAGTGTTGGTCTTGGAAGGGGTAAAATATACTATTCCCACTCCAGACTATGCAACAGTAGGGAACGCGTTGGGCTTCGGAAGGGTCACATTTATTATTCGCACTCAAGTCTGTTCAACAGTAGGGAAAATACTTCACTTCAAACACATAACATATTTGTAACATAACTCTATTAATTTAAAACAAATATACAACTTTATTAATTAACCCAAAACAATACGCATATATAAAAATAAAAAACAATTAAACATTTTACATGATTATCAAACAATTTAATAATTATTAATTTTAAAAGAAAACATTTATTTATGACTTAACTTATCACACTATACCCCAACAAACGTAGCAGCCCACATTAAAAAAATAACTAAATTAAATAAATCTAACACAATTAACATCATTAATAATCAATACAACATTTGTCAATGCATTATTAGCTAATTATTACTTAACTTCCCACATTCTAACCCTAGAAACCTAGCAGCCCGCACCTATTATATAACTTATAAATATAATTACACAATTTACATAATTAATAATCAAATAAATCATTTTTAATAACTAATCAATTGTTAATTACTGGATTCGTTTTTACTTAACTTATCATCCTATACACCTAAAAACCCAGCAGCCCCCAGCAGCCCCCACCTAATATGTACCATTAAAAAAATTCACAATAAACATCATTAATAATCAAGTAAATAATTGGCAATTAATTAATAATTAATTGTAAATTGTTAGGTGTGAAATTCCTATTCCTGCAATGCACTCGTTTCATGCTATATTAGGTTAGCAATGTGTGGCTAAATAGATGCCATTTGTATTGACATTATGCAAACCGATTGAGTTAACCCCGTAATGTGCAGGCCTCAGTTAGCGAGCATGACCCCGTTTTGCCTTTCGTAATCCCTATTAGGCTGTTTAGACTGTGCCTGAGTTAGGCATCATTACTTGTATTGCTTGTCTCAGCAGAACATTGCATTTCGAACGAATAGGAAAAATCATCGGCGAACGCAGAGCTCCCGGTAAGTCGCTACCGTGTGCATGAACACACATTTTGAAAGCGCGAACAAGGAAAAAATTCCACTACATCATGGATCATGGAATTTTTTACCATTCCGCTTTCTCCGCGGAATGCGGAATTGCCAAAATTCCACAAATTCCACGAGCGGAGCGGAATTTACCACGCAGGTGTAATTATTTGTCCTCCTTCTCAAGGCTGTTTATTGACTTACTAATGAATAGGCCATTCTGCCCTCAAATGTGTAGTTTCTGCTGCCACGTTAGGATATGCTGAGACCCAGCACAGTGACCTTGAAGCCCTGATAACATGTACCCATCTGGCAGGTGTCAGCTCATCCTACTGTACCTTTTTGTTCATGTTCGGCCCAGGCCAGTCGTTTTCCATTGTGGGCGTGGTTGGAGGCTTCACCGGAGGAATGAAAATTCACTGTAGACTGTTGGGGGGCCTGTCCCTCGGCAGACATCTAAGTGTGCAGGTCATGATGGACTCCTCCACAAAGTATTGCTAATAAAGATGTAAGTTTGTATTCTCTACTGTCTGACGACTCTTCATTTTCAGGAAGGCATAGCAGGTGGTTTTAAGGAACCCGGGTGGCCCCTAAGGGCCACTTTCTTCAGTTGGTGCCCGAACAGGGACCCACAAAGTGATTTTCAGGGTCAGGTGCGTCTGGTCGGATGGGCGCATCGGGGTACCCCACACAATCGAACTAGGTTCTCACAGCTTCCCTGCCCATCTGATCGGGCGACTCCTCGTCTGGTGGTCACCGGCTAGAGTCCTGAGAAGGCAAAACCGTGGAGTTGACCGTTTGGTCCGAAGAGTCGGCAGTGGAGAATAATTTGACTCGACCTGAGTACACCAGGTGAGTGATTGGATTCTTGGGGAAATGGCGCCATTCTTGAACAGCGCTAGCCTGCGGGCTGTGTTTTGATACAGGCACCTGACTGCTTTGCTTGAACGGCACAAGCCAACGGGTGCAATGGTAAAGTCTCTTTGGGTTGTTTTAGTTTAAACTTAGTGGGCTTGCGGACCCTTTTGGACAGGAAGAAAGTGTTTGTGAACAATCTGCCAGGCCAATTGGTAATTTGATTTCTTCTCGAAAAGGTCTGTGGCTAGAGCCTGTCTTCTTGAACTTGGTGCAGTCTCCGGACTGTAATGGGGGGTTTGCGGACCATTTCGTTTTGGTTCTTGAACAATTGTTCACTTGCTTTTTTTACTTTTATTATTTTCATTGTTGTATTTGTTCATTGGGAACGTTGTATGTGTATATTGAGATGCCTTGTTTAAGTAAGTTTGGACATTTTGGATGTCGATGTTGTTCTACTGATGCTCGATTGGAAGAGAGCCAGCCTGCACCTCCGGAGGGTTCACCAAATGTTGACCTATACGTCAAACATGGTATTGGCCCTATTATGTTTAGCACCTTGTGGCATAAGTATACGAGGGACAATGCTGAGTTACAAAGGTCACTTACTGGTTCGTATGACGAACAAAAATGTAATTTCTTGCAAGAGAAATTGTTTGCTAAAAAGAGCAGGCAAAGCAAAGCAATGCCGTATGAGAGCAGAGAAAGAGGCTCCGAAGAGACAGATGCAAACTATAATGTGGAAAGCAGTAGCCTATGAAAGGGAAAAGATAGAGAAGGGCATCGAATGCGCAGATAGAAAGTTTCGATTACAGACAAAGAAATGTTTTGTTACTAGAGAGGAGGGTGATGATTTTGTTGAAGAGCTATTGGATTCTCGTCCTCCTCCTCCTTATGCCCCTGAACGAATATACCCGACAGTTCCGACATCCCAGTCCACCGCCAATAGTGCCACTCTCTCTAGTGTTTCTGTTACTAGCACTACTGCCTCGGCTCCATTTGCTTCCCCTCTACCCATGCCAGTCACAGGGGCGGGTGCTGTTAGCTCTCCCGCCCTGTCTGTGGGTTCCGTGTTGACTGCTACTCTCCCTTTCACTCCTACAATCCTGTCTCCCGACATGATGATTCCTGTCTCTGCATCTTCTCTTTCTCCTGTGAGTGTGGCAACCCAAGGACTGTTGAATTTTGAAACGCTTTGTGCGTGGGGTACATAAGGCAAATTGGGCAGCAGCGCGAGACCGCATGGAGAAAGTGTTGGTGCGTTCTGCGGTGGGTGATGAGGAAAAGCGACTGGTGGTGGCGAATCAGGCAGCTCAGTGGGCTTGGAACTTGATCTATAGTGTGGAAGATGTATGGAGTGTGATGAAAGATTATGAGTCCTTCATACAGCAGCATGCTCTTAAGCACATGTCGCCCACGTTAATAGGACTGTGGGGGCAGTGTTTTCAGGGTGTTGCCCCGCAGATAATCTATGACATACGTGACAGGGTATATGTTGCGGTTATGGGTCCCAATGAGGTTTTTTGCAATGTAATGGCACTGGTGGGTTACTCAGGCAGATTGCTCCAAAAGGTTCCCGACGATAGGGACACAGCACCCCATGAGTTAGGTCCATTTCATTTGTCATACTGAAATACCAGAACTGACTCTGCAAGCACTGTAAATAGACCACAAGACTACCCTTCGCTCAGCCAGGCAATTGCCATCTGAGCGTTTAATGAGTCATTCAGAGCACAAAAACAAATGTGTCGAAGACTAGAAAGAAAATGGAGGCTAGAGGTTAATCATCAGACATAATGAGACTATAGATCAGTTATTCAAGTCGATAAAACCATAATTCTGAAGGCAAAGTAATTCTACTTTAAAGAAACAATAGAAGCAGCTAACTGCTGTTAGAAAATATTATTCTCCACCATTAAAAAACTCTCTAAACTTCTAGAATCCCAAGATCATGAAAGGAATCAACAATTCTATACTGCCTTCCCTGACTCCTTTCAGCTAAAGGTCAAATAGGTCTTCAAAACCTTTTAGCCCCAGGGTTATCATTCAGCTGAATCTTACCTCAGCTTCGGGCACAGTCTGTTGTCGCAGTCTAATCCTTAAAGTACTTCCTTATCCACTTTCTCTTCCTTCTCCACCATCACCCTGAATCAAATTATTAAATTAATCCTGATAGTGAAATCAGGATCTCCTTTGTACCCATGCCCACCAAAAATTCTTCCTGTATTTCCTGAAATTGTTGCACATTGCTTTTGGCTATTTTTAACCTCATGATTTCCTCAGGGCATTTCCCCATCGAATGGAATAAAGCATCCATTTTACCACTCTTAAAGAAATCCAATTTAGATCCAATTGACCCCTTAAATTACGGACCCAGCTGCCTTTCCCTGCAAAACTAATAGAAAGGTTTGTGAATCAAGAACTATCCATCTTCATTATGGAAGGTGGTATTTTGGATCATTCACAATATTGTTTTCTGGGCTCATCACTATACTGAACTGGGCCACGAAAGAGCTTAGACAAACCCTAGATGGTGGGGAGAGAGCAGCCTTGATCCTTTTAGATCTTTCAGCTGCTTTTGACACGGTCAACTAGGATGTGATGGTTGACCGTCTCATCGCTGGGGATCAGGGATAAAGCTCTCCGCCTGCTAAGTTCTTTCTTGTCAGACAGATCTCAAGTGGTGGCTCATGATGAATTTGATTCCCCTGCTTTCTCACTACCATGTGAAGTCCTCAGGGCTCATCATTGAGTCCCACCCTCTTTAATATGTATGTCACCCCTCTGGCTAAACTAATTAAAAGCTTTGGCTTCACTCTGGTGTCATACGTGGATGACACGCAGATTATAGTATCAATCAACAGTGCATCTGTAGACACTGCAGCTCATTTTCAAGACTTCTATTACAAATTATTTCGAGAGGGCTGAGTACAAGCAAAGTCGCTTTATGTGCGCAACCTTGCTCCATCAGGCCATATAGGAAAGTGGATGCAAGACAACTGTCTTAAACTAAATTCGTCATAAACTGAAGTGATGCTTTTTGGAAACTCGTCCTCAAAATGGTTAGACAGTTGGTGTCCCAATCTCATTGGTCCTCTTCCAATACCCTCAAATAAAGTAAAACATCTTGGGTCCTTTTTGACACCAACCTTTTCGTTCGAAACTCAGATCAACCATACAACATTTGCCTGATTCTTTATTGTTAAATTAATTAAAAGAGTGCTTCCTTTTATCCCTTTTGACGTAAGGAAAACAGTGGTCACGGCACTGATTGCATCCAGGCTAGACTACTGCAGTGCCCTATTTACCAGTGCGAGCAAGCGCAGCATTCATAAACTTCAGACTGTTCAGATTGCTGCAGCTAGAATCCTCTTTGGGCTCACATGCTAAGACTCAGTCTCCAAGGCTCTCACAGAGGTACACTGGCTGCCTATAGCCAAACGTATTCAATTTCAAGCCCTGTGTAGAGCTTTCAAAGCTAGGCATGGCCTTGGTCCGTGGCAACTGTCAGAATTTTTCAAACCCTACATCCCGGCTAGACCAATTAGGTCTTCAGACTGTGGAAACATGATCATAACCAAGGTGCGGAAAGTAAAATGGGGAGGAAAAAGCTTTTCTTATACCACCACTAAGCTTTAGAACTCCTTCCCCATAACCTTAAAAAAAGAAAATAATTTGCTTAAATATAGGAAAGGACTGAAAACCTGACTTTTTTAAAGGTGCTTCCATTGTAATAAGTACAATCTATTAATCTGAACCAGTGCCTAGACACCTTTTGGTATATGTAGTGCTATATGAAGATTTGATTTCATTTCAAGTGAATCATTTTTTTTCAGGTGATCCTCGAATTTTGTAAGTACTCTGGATATTTATTTAAAGCAGCAGAGTTGGCATTTGATTGCTCCTTTTTTCGTGTCTAAGGGAGTTTCTTTTAAAGCAGGTGACGATTGACCCTGCCGCTTTGTGTATGCACCTACTAAGAACAATTATTAGGCCATTTTTTAGACTATAATAATTATTATAAGATACATAGTCATTATTTCTTATTATCCACATTGTTTTGCTTGTTGGAACAGGAGGAATAAAATTATCTCAAATGGTATTTTCCAATAATCCCTGTGCTTTATCTGCTACATAAAATCCATGAAGATTCCAGAAACACTCCTGGGACACCTTTTTCCTGCTAGAAACAGTCTCTTGGAAAATAGTTCTAAATTTGTTGACCATTTCATGAAACCTTTTTTAGTATCTCTATCATCCAATGTACCAGATATCAAAGACTGCCAGTTAAATTGAAGAATTGCCATAATAAAAGGCTCATAATCCATGATGTAGCCTCCCTGTAAATGAGTATTAGACACACGGATGGGATTGCTGTATTTAGGCAGTTCCTCAGAGCCAGACCATTATGTTATCTTGCACGTACGAAAATTATACTGGAGATAATGCAATTTTGTTCAGAAAGCCACATATTTGTGTTCAATGAGACATTAATTATATGGACAGAGACAAGGTACAGTGATGGGCATCTATTTTCCCCAGAACTTTGCCTTCCTCACAATCGGCTGGTGGGAGAAAAATGTGCCCATGGCCCTCCTCACATAAGGGTGGTTTCAGAATGTGACTCTGTGGCTACGCTACATTGATGATTTGTTTGTGAAAAACGCTATGTGGGTAGTATCATCCACCCTGCCAAAAAACGGATCCAGGAACACATGCGGGTGACAGACAACAAACATAAACATTACCCGGTGGCTAGGCACTTTTCAGAATTCCACGATGGACATGGGGATCTATAAGCTTTTTATGTCATTGAACAGATCAAGAGAAACACCAGAGGGTGAAACAGGGCCCTGACACTAAAGAGAAAGTAATTAAGACACACAGTAAAGCTTTGAGGCATAGCTTAGGAACAGTAGTAGGAGAAACGTACAAGTCATACGTTACACTTTTTTCTGTAAATCATGACCCAAGAGCCTAACTTTAGAAGTGGTTGTTAGTTAACATCAAAACAATTATTAAGCAGGACCAAGATGTAGGCCATTTGCATTGCATGCTCATGAGTTCCACAAAAGCTTGTCTTTTTTATGGTTCTTCATTCACTGCAAGAGCTGCTGTTTCTTTTTTTGGGGGGGGGTTCCACTGTTTACCTTTTATCTTGTACATTAAAGCTCGTACCTGAGACTTTAGCATGCCATCTCGTGCCTTGCATTCAGTCTGTTCCCATGTGTCTCTTGTTTAACCTGAGAGGAGTGATATCAAGGCATCAAAGTTGCGCTTGCATGGATGTTGATTCTCCAAAATGCCAGAGCTAATGAAATTGCCATCACTGACCCTGACATCACATGACCTTCTACCTCTGATGACATCACTGGAGGTGATGTCACCTAACAGACCCAGTAGCATAACATGTAATGAAACCTTTCACATTACATATCGTGCAACAACGACAAGATTAAAAACAAAAACTGAAAGATTAATAAAAGAACTCAACACTAGCTAAAGCAGAACATTTTCTTTTTGGTTCTACTAATAAGTGAACTAGGATGATGCAAGTGTTTGCCATGAGCACAACCATCTTATGGAAGGGGTGAGACCTCGAAATGTTAGGGCAGCAACAATCACCTACCTACACAGAGGCAGTGGGGAGAGGATGTGGTCCATTGGCTAGACTGCCGACTTTGGTGCTGGAAACCAGGGGCCTCATTTATGAGGCCATGCGTCACTTTTACGCCGCCGGTGCGTCGCTTTATGTGACGCTCCAGCAGCGTAAAAAATGTGCCTTGTTGCACCATATTTACAAAGTGACGCATCTAGGTAGATGTGTCACGTTGTAAACCCCTGCGCTACATTATACCTACGCCAGGTATAATGTATGCAGGGGGGGGGCGTTCTGATGCAAGACAGGCTCATAGAAGTGACGCAGTGAAATCTATAAGATTTCACTGCGCACTTCTAGGACACAAATGCGTCAATTTCTTACGCCTGCCTCACAGCAGCCTTAAGACTGACGCAGGTCCTTTCACATGGGCTTGCCCCATGTGAAAGGACACATTGCTGGAGTTGCGTCACTTTTGTGACACACTTCAGCAATGCGTCACTTTTGCGCCATACAGATACGTCAGAAATACTGACGTATCGGTAACTCCTTGCGCCATGATGCGTCATACTGTAAATATGACGCATCGTTGGTCTCGCAAGGAGGGTGCAGTGAAAAGTGACGCATCGCTGTTTTCACGCAGCGATGCGTCACTTTTCATAAATGAGGCCCCAGGGTTCGAGCCTCAGGGCCGCTGGGTAAATCAGTTCATCTCCCCGTGCCGTAATGTGTACTGTAAATATGGTGCTCAGGTACTCATGTAAAGGGCTCCAATACCTTTGAGTCGAGTTCGCAGTATATAAATATGCAAAATAATGAACATGTGTCAAACGATCAGACACAACACAAATTCTGACATGTAGAAACACATGCCGACACGCTTAGGCACAGCCTCAGAGGCCAAAGCACAGCTTCAGAAGCTCAGGCACAGTCTCAAGAGACAGGCATTTCTTGTGGTTACCATGTACAGCACAGAGGGCATATGGGCCAAACACAACGCCATGTGCCCAGACACTGCCTTCAGTGCCTCCACATAAGGTCAAATGCAAAGGCGCAGCCATTATTGCAACCTTCCAGCACACAGTGAATGAGTACAGCATCAGCAACTGCAGTGATCTCCCTAATATCCACAAAACAGATATACAATGGCAACATCAGTTCTAGCCAGACATGCCAACCCTCCCGATTCAGGTGGAAGACTACCGATTTGAAGGCTAGTATCACGCCTCCCGATTCCTGCATCTAGAAACCCGATGCCAGCACTAATTAGCTTACGTGAATAATGTGCGTCTTCTACATGCCAGGAAGTTATTTAGAAGAGCAATCTGCCCAAACAGCCTTCTCCTGATATATTCCTTGCTTCTTCTTCTGACCCGTCACCATTGCTCCCCACTGTGCTGAGATAAGCTATAAAACCCGTTTGAAGGTTAGGAAGTGCTATAAAGAGTCAGTTTCCTGGAACTACCCCGCTTTTTAAACAAGCAGTGTCAATGCAATAGGTCTGCCATTTATACGAGTTTGAGCTATTGCCAATGCAAATGACAATGCTTTTTATTTTTGTTTTTGTTTTAAAAACATAAATAAAAGGCATTGTCATTTGCAATGTCAATAGCTCAAACTCGAATAGATGCGAGACCTATTGTGTTGAAAATGCTTGTTCTCACTTTTGCTGAGGGTCAAACTCTGGGGATGAGGAAAATATGCGCTGGGGCCTCAAAGTGCCACTGGTGCCAGAGAGGGGTCGGGGCAGAGAGCAGGGAAGAAAGGAAGCAGTGACCTAGGTCAGCGTGAAGGTGAATGTGACAGAAAGTGCAGGAGGCAGCGAGCACGTGAAGGGACAGTGCACAGTGAACCCTGAGGGTATAAAGGGTAGAGGCAGAGAGCAGTGGGGCATAGAGGAGAGGTGGGAGAGACCCCAAGGGTAAAACAGGCACAGAGGACAGGGGAGGGCAGACAGGACAGGGACAGTGAGCAGAGGCAGAGAGCACGTGAGGGACAGTGCACAGTGAACCCAGAGAGTATAAAGGGTAGAGACAGAGTGCCGCAGGGCAGAGAGGAGAGGTGGCAGAGACCCCAAGGGTAGAACAGGCACGGAGTGAAGGGGGAGGGCAGACAGGACAGGGACAGTGAGCAGAGGCAGAGAGAGCGTGAGGGACAGTGCACAATGAACCCTGAGGGTATAAAGGGTAGAGGCAGAGAGCAGTGGGGCAGAGAGGAGAGGTGGGAGAGACCCCAAGGGTAGAACAGGCACGGAGGACAGGGGAGGGCAGACAGGACAGGGACAGTGAGCAGAGGCAGAGAGAGCGTGAGGGACAGTGCACAATGAACCCTGAGGGTATAAAGGGTAGAGGCAGAGAGCAGTAGGGCATAGAGGAGAGGTGGGAGAGACCCCAAGGGTAAAACAGGCACAGAGGACAGGGGAGGGCAGACAGGACAGGGACAGTGAGCAGAGGCAGAGAGCACGTGAGGGACAGTGCACAGTGATTCCAGAGAGTATAAAGGGTAGAGACAGAGTGCCGCAGGGCAGAGAGGAGAGGTGGCAGAGACCCCAAGGGTAGAACAGGCACGGAGTGAAGGGGGAGGGCAGACAGGACAGGGACAGTGAGCAGAGGCAGAGAGCGCGTGAGGGACAGTGCACAATGAACCCTGAGGGTATAAAGGGTAGAGGCAGAGAGCCGTGGGGCAGAGAGGAGAGGTGGGAGAGACCCCAAGGGTAGAACAGGCACGGAGGACAGGGGAGGGCAGACAGGACAGGGACAGTGAGCAGAGGCAGAGAGCACGTGACAGGACAGTGTACAGTGAACCCCGAAGGTATAAAGGGCAAAGGCTGAGAGCCAAGGGGCTGAGAGAAGAGGTGGAACAGACTCCAAGGGTAGAACAGGCCCGGAGGACAGGGGGAGGACAGACAGGACAGGGACAGTGATTAGAGGCAGAGAGAACGTGAAGGGACAATGCACAGTGAAGCCTGGGGCTATAAATGGTGGAGGCAGAGAGAAGAGGTGGAAGAGACCCCAAGGACAGAACAGCCACGGAGGACAGGGGGAGGGCAGACAGGACAGGGACAGTGAGCAGAGAGAGAAGATGCAAGAGAGTCCGAAGGCAGAATAAACAAGGAGAACAGGGAGGAGCGGGCAGTGAGCAGAGGGGAGAGATTGAAGGAGACAGATGGCATAAGGGTGAATGTGACAGTAGGCAAGTAGCAGAGGGCGCACAAAGGATAAAGGGCAGGTAGCACAATGCCAGATCCGGAGGCCTCTCCTTCTCCTCCCTCGTGGCCAAGGTCTGGAATACCCTTCCGCTCCACCTCAGACAGACAACATCGCTTCCCATCTTCGTAAGACCTGGCTCTCTGACGGATTCCCTCCTTGATGAACAGAACCTGCACCCCCCTCCCCCAGCACCTTGAGACCCTTACGGGTGAGCAGTTGGTGAGCAGTCAATAAACACTTGATTGATTGATTGAGAAATCAAAGCTTAACACTTTATCCTTAATTCTTGGAGGGGGAGACAGGAGCATGTGAGCTGCTACAGTGTATACAGTGCACGGCTAGCTAGACACTCTAGGTTCGCATTGGAACTCATCCATGCAAATGGACTATTAGCCAGACATTCTTTCAGTACCACAAGTCGCGCCCCTATGAAATTTTGTGGTAGCGTAGTTGGCTGATCCCTGCGCTGCACCTCCGGGTGCACCTCCCTTCAGCCCATCTGAGTTTGCCACATGTTGGTGTGGTGTCAGAGCAAAATGGTTAATCATTTCCACACGCAAAGCCAACAGGGAATGGGCAGAGTACGCCACCTCAGGTGACAATGCCTGGTTTCAGGAAAACATTCATGACCTCTCGTCAGGTTTTATGTTTATTGTTTCCAATATGCTGTTCCCACCGAGGGTACAATACCACCACATTGAGACAAAACACAAGCTGGTTTCTGAATTATTTATAAAGTGAAACCCCTTCTAGAATGGATGCCACAAATACGATTTAAAGGGTTTGTGTGTGCCTGAGTAGGTTTGCAAGTTTGTATGTTGTATGTGATTTGTGTTTGGATGGGTGTTTATATGGTTTCTCTGTGCCCTTGTATGTGTGGGGGTGTCTGTGATGAAGGGCGAGGAGGCTGCTTCAATTTCTCGCACATTATCACAACATACACAAAAAGGACAGCCTTGACGTAGATGCCAACATAGACACTATTCTCAACCCTGAGGCCCTGTCTGCACAAAGGCATACAATACCACACGTCTCTTTGCTAAGATATGTTTATATGAGCATGCATGGAGGCAGCCAAAAATAAAGCATCTTGCCTGACAAGCAGCAGAAAATGTGATTACAACATACATCAGTTTCACAAACCAAAATACACAGAGACAGCTGCAGCTAATGTTACTTGACAGAATGTGTAATAATCATATATATCAAAAAGGTGACTTGTTAGATTGAAATCGGAGGAAGCCCCTTTCAAAAAGCAAGACCAGCTGTATGAATGTGAACACCATATGCCAAACATTATTATTATAGTTATAAATGTTCAATAGGCTTGTGCTAATTAAGGGGCAGGGGGTCTTTGAAGGCACCGCAGCGGTGAATCCGCATCCTCTTGGCCGGCGTTGGCTTCCGCCGGCCCGGAGGATGCGGATTCACCGCAATCCTAATCGGTCCCTAGGTGTCATTGAGTGGTTCTGTGCATGTGTATTGTAATGTTGGGTATGACTTGGCATATTCTGAGCAGTGGCCCATGTCATATGACGTGTCATTTTGGAGATGCATGTAAAATTGTATGTCAGTGATTTTGTTATTCCCAGGTTTCACAACATATGAGCATATTTGAAATGTGCTATATTTTATTGTTTGTAATTTCATCTGTGCATTTATTCCTTTTATATATGGTAGTTTAGGTTTATGTCGTATTTAGGGTGATGGTTTTTCTGCCATTTCTAGGCAAATTAGACTTTTTTTAAATGTAATTTATTAATGTTTGCCTTTCTGTTGTTAGTGTTATATCCTGTCTGCATTGGTTTTAATAGTGATTATCTTGCAGTGCCTGTGAGTGGCTTACTCCAAAGCTTGGCTTGAGTAGATTTTAGTCTGTCCGGGCAGTTGCACTGCTTGAATAGATGTGGGTGTAGCTTATAAGTACTGGGTCTGCCTTACACTTCGGTAATTGTGGTTTTACTTGTTCATGGCCCTCCTTGTTCCCCCCTACTTTTTGTACTTTTTCTTTCTTTTCTCCCATTTTGTAGTAGGTATTGTTCATTTTTGTGATACTCCCCCACCCTGGCTACTCCCACACATACTACAAAGTAGTGGGTCTACGTGTGCCTGAGTTCCACTTGTAGTTGTAGGAGCCCTCCGAGAAATACAGCAAATTGAGGTGAAAATCTACAGTGTGGATTTTGGCAAGTAGCACTTAGGGCCCGATTCACAGAACATACTTAAGACAAAATCCTAAACTTACTACCATTTTGGTATTCACAGAAGGCACTTACTCATTTTGGTATTCACACAAGGCACTTACTCATTGCGGTATTCACAGAAGTTAGGAGTCCTAACTTTAGGACTCCTAAATGCTTTCTGTGAATACCGAAAGTCTTAAAGTTAGGATTTTTCTCAGTTTAGGAGTAGTAAAGTTAGGACTCCTATCTTTAGGACTCCTAAATGCCTTCTGAGAATACCGAAAGTCTTAAAGTTAGGATTTTTCTCAGTTTAGGAGTAGTAAAGTTAGCACTCCTAACTTTAGGACTCCTAAATACCTTCTGTGAATACCGAAAGTCTTAAAGTTAGTATTTTTCTCAGTTTAGGAGCAGTAAAGTTAGGACTCCTAACTTTAGGACTCCTAAACTGAGAAAAATACTAACTTTAAGACTTTTGGTATTGATGTACCTCTGGGTCTAGCCAGCGCTATATAAAACTTTTCAAATAAATATCAGAATTTAGTACCCTTTTTGGCCCCACATATGTCGCTTTAAACGTGTCCTGTCGGATTTAGTCTCATTCCTTCTTCACATACTGACTGCTCTTAAATTCAATAGTTCTCTCCCAATAAAATACAGCAGATAGAAAAATTGTATAGCTGTAGAGGGAAGGATCAGATACCAATCATAAAAAGCTAGCTAATTTAAAAAAATGTCTAAAGGCATGCTGTGAACAACCTGGAATAAATGTAATATTTGCTAGCTTACGTTTACATTTCTTCGAAATCTGGTTTCACTCAGTTTTCCTTCCTTTTTCATCCTAGTGCAATGAAATACCTATGACGCAGAAACAATGTTTTTGCTTTAAAAGTTGACTGTTTCTTTCCGCTTCATTTTTGATTGTGTTAGGTTTTCTAGTTTTGGACTGGACATGTGATTCAAAGCCTGTTGTGCGACGCTTTTGAGACAATAGCACAGACATGGCCGACTGGGCCCCAACCATGATGTTGTGGTTCTTTGCCACCGATGTCCAGGGGTCCATCTTACTAAGGCTCTGAAAACTGAGCTAAGCACAAGCCTTCACACACTTGATTCTCAGGTTAGTGAGGGCAAGTAGCACATGCTTCTCAGTAAGCTAATACAAGGCAAGCATTCAACAGAAACAATAGCATTATGTCCAACCCAATTCTTATCTTTTGTGGAAAAAGAAAGTTCCTTAATGCCAAAGCAGAACTGAATACTACTCAATGTGAAGGATATCATATAGTATTGTCATAAGTTGTCTTTAATAGTAAGACACTACAGATCCCCTTCAGAATATGCAATTGTACTCTATTCCACCATCATCTAAATTCTAGAGTTAGCATTTCCACTACACTATGGGTTTAGGCAAGCATTAGACTCCGGTGCAGGAAGCTCAAAATATTCTCCTAAGTTAAATGATCAATTCACTTCAGCATTTCTTTTGAAAAACGTCACCCACACACTTCAGTTTCTCCTTAGCAGACTTAGTCCTGCAATTTATCTGATGGTTGTCTGTGGCAATACTGGCTGTGTGGGGGTCATGGATAGTGACCCAACCCGCATGGTGTGAACTCTTTTTTTCTTGGATACAGCAGTGGATGTCTCCATCAAGACGGTCTTCACTTGATGGACTCTGGCCCTCCAGGTTGGGTTCAGACAGGTTCTCACCAATGACAGACTGAGTTGCGATAGTATATTTGGGGCAGCTGTGGCATCTGGTTTATCAGGGCTTCCCACTTCTGCACCAGCTCGATCTTCTTTACAGTGTCAGCAGCACCAGTTTATAGAGCACTTGACAGGCGACACAGGATGTCACGCTCGGGTACAATTTTACTACAGCTCACTCAGGATAAAGACAGAAAAGCAGGTGGGTCTGCACCTCAGGTCCACTCCTGGGTTGCTCTCTTGGTATAGTCAGCTTTCTCTGGGTGCTCCTGATACCACAAACTAACTGGGCCTCTCCTAGACAGTCTCCTGCTCGGCTGGGTACACTTATTCCCTTTCTCAGCAGCAAAGCATAATTTGAGACGGTGTTTTCCGGTGCTCGGGACCCGACACTTAATTGTCAACACTGGTGCTTATGAAAGACTGCCACATGGTGGTGCTGTCTGTCTACTTTACTGATGAGCACATGGACAGTTGTATATTAATTCAATATACATTTAAAATTGTGAATACCTGCTGCTCAAGCCATTCTTATAGCTCTGGGGGCCTGGAATAGTCTGTATTGTTACACTTGTAGGAGTGCAGTGCTTTGCAGTTCTGTTGGTACTGTAATTTACAGCATTGGCAGCAGCAATGGGTGGTGGAAGTTGCAGTGGGCTCCTGATGATGGCCCTTACATTGATTTTTTTTAAATACAAATTATGCACTGCTCAGCAGAGAGGCTTCTAGGTTCTTTGGCATCTCCTCAGCGATTCCAAAAGAAAGTGCGTACTCCAGGGGATGTCTCCTCACCTCTGATGGATTGGACAACAGGCAGACACCAGCCCTGGTTGCACAGCACCTCTCCGACTACTCCATAGAACTCTCTTGTCCTTGGACAAGGGGAACTTGGGGCTCGAGCATTGTTGGGTGGTTTGGATCCCATTTTAATACACATTTTCCAGACAGGTAAAGTGGGTCCATTGGCTTCAGGACTAGTTTCAATTATTTCCCTTTAACATGCCATTTCTAGAATGCTCTCTAGACAAAGTCCTTGTGCAAACTCATGGCACTCTTACCAGGTAGAAAAGTGGCTAGCTCCAAGAAGAAGAATCCAAAAGCCTTCCACATTGAAGTGTGACTTCTCAAAATCTGCCCGCCAAGAAATAGCCTTACCTTGAACAACAAAAACTGCAGTTCCACCCCTCACTCTTACCATCTACCAAATAGCAGTGCTTAGGAAGATCTAATCAGCAGTCCTTTGTTAAGAAGTTCTTCATGGAAATTCTAAAGGGTACTCTGTCTCTATCCTCATCACTTTAGGGTCTGGTTTTTAACCCTCTAGCCACAGGAATACAGGCAGTATACTTTCAATGTCTGAGGAAGCTATCCAAGCAATATTGTGGCATCCAATCCAGGGGATCCACAATGGAATCCCCTGGCCCACAGTACTTGGACCCACACAACAAAGAGTCCTCCTACCATACACTTGCTACACATGCACTGCACACACACACACACACACACACACACAAATGCACTTAATGTGCACATGGGATGTCAACACCAGGTTTTGGGTTTCACAACACAGCAGAACTTCACATGAGTGTGGTCGGAAAGAAAACAGGAAAATGATCTGGTCACATGATAGAATTAAAAATAAAATTCTATACTGCTACACCGATCCGCTCATGTCACGGTCAGTAAGGCTAACTGCCTACTATAAAGGTATATTTGATGCACCCTTCCAGATCACAGGACAGGTCCTGGACTTTGCATTGTCAGGGACAGTCATAGGCACTGTCCACATGTTAAATTACTATGGCACTAGGGTCAAAATAAAAGTCCTGATCCCAGTTTCCCATGCAGTCATGCACTGGTTCCAAGGGTATTTTCCCATTTGCCATGCAGAAGGCATTCCTATCCCAACACCTGATGTGCAAAAGATATAAATAAAATAGCTAGGGTTCTTTTTCAGTTTGTTAATGGCAACCATTATAATGCAAAAATAACAGAAGAGGGACAGAATGGTAAACCAATCAAACATTCACCCCCAGTCACAGATCTGGGATAAATCCATAGGGACTCATTTATGAGGCCTTGCGTGAGTTTTGCGCTTCCGATGCGTCACTTTTTGTGACGCATCGGTGGCGTAATACATGCCTCCTGATGCGCACTATTTACAAAGTCACTTTGTAAACCCCTGCGCTACATTATACCTGCGTCAGGTATAATGTATGCAGAGGGGGCGTTCACCCGCAAAAAGCCTCGTAATAGTGACGCAGTGAAATCTATGAGATTTCACTGCGTCACTTTTAGGACGCTGTTGCGTCAAAATCTTGCGCCTGCCTCACAGCAGGCGTAAGACTGACGCAAGCCCTTTCACATGGGGCTTTCCCCATGTGAAAGGAAGCATTGCTGGAGTTACGTCACTTTTGTGACACACTCCAGCAATGCGTCACTTTTGCGCCTACAGATACGTCAGAAATACTGAAGTATCTGTAACTCCTTGCGACATGATGCGTCATATTATAAATATGACGCATCAATGATGTCGCAGAGAGAGCACAGTGAAAAGTGACGCATCGCTGTTTTCACGCAGCAATGCGTCACTTTTCATAAATGAGGCCCACAGTTTATTTGCATACCACATCATTTCAGTTTTGACCCAGCCTGCTCCCCATGGCGGTGGTTAAAGACCCGCCTAATTATAGGCCCATCTCGCTACTCCCACCCCTTTCATAAGTTCTGGAAAAACATGTTCATCAGCCAAATGTGATGCAGCACGTGCAACAACATGTTTTATTGATTTAATTGTCTACTTACCTGCATTCCTCCGTATTCCGGTGTTTACTACCCCCGCCCCACGTCACCGCTCGGCAGCACTCCCACCAGGAGCCGCTACTGCAAGCCCCTCGGGTCACGCTAGGTAAATCTAACTTAAGAGTTACATCGCTTTTCCTCTCCATTGTGTGGCGCAAGGGTGACGCAACTCTTTGATAAATTTGGCCCTCAATTTCCATCATGCAGTAATTAACAGACCCCGAGTGCACAATGATCACATTCATATTATCTATAAACCCATGAGATCAAAGCTTTATGGTTTGTTTTTTTATCAGCTGTTTTGCAGATTCTATCTGATTCTGTGGAGCGGGTCAATAGTCACACCTGTACATGAGATTGCACACTCCAGGAGACAGGAATAATTATTATTGTCACAATGATTTGCACCTATTTCTCATCCCTTTTCAAACCAGGTGGCTCCCTCTCCCCTCGGAAGGAACACGCAATGGAGATTTGCATAAATAGCTCAGGAGAAGCATTAAGATAAAAGATGAAAAGCAAACAGTAAGGGGACATGGGAGCGAAAACATGCAGAGACAGAAAATGAAATAAAAAAAGCTGTGATCGTGTGAAATGAGGGCTCCACGACGAGGAGAGGCTTCGTCGCAGACGTGGCACAGGACAAAGGAACAAAATGCTCTTCTCACCCCTAGAGTCATCAAAGGAAGTCTGCAATTCAGGGCACCAGGACGCCCTTTGATGGTTTCATCTCTGATGGGTTTGTAACTCTGATGTGGTGAGTGAATTACAATTCCTGCTACAAGTCCCAAATTGTTATTCTGGAGCACATGAACACTGCAGCGGTCAAACAGCCAGGCGACATCCTTATGCGTGTCAAAAATGGCATATCTGCTTTTTTCTTCTTTTTCTTTTTAGGTGTGGGCTAGAAACAGCTTTCACTTACTCACAACCACCCTTAAATCAACAAAATTCACAAATTAAAAAATACAATCATATAAATATATTTAGGACACCGTTCACACAGAGAAATGTAAGGGCATATTTACAAGGGGCAGCAAAATGTCATTTATGATTGTTTATGTGCAGGAGGGTGTCCCTTCCTGCACATAAACAAGCATTAATCGCGTAAACAATCATTAAATAATTTCGATTTGCTACTTCTATATGTGCTGCATTCTGCAGCACAAATAGAAGTAACAAATCGCAATTAATGCTTGTTTATGTGCAGGAAGGGACACATTCCTGAACATAAACAATAATTTCCTGCAACGCAGGCACCTTTGCACTATGGTGCAAGGGTGTCTGCACTGGCACTAGGCAGCTAAATTTAGCGCCAGCGCAAGGGAAAACAGAGGGGTGCGCTGTATTCTTGTGAATGCTAGCCCCGGGCTGAGACCTCCGCTCCGCCCATGGAGTGGGCGGAGATTTGCCTTCTCCGCGTTCCATGGAGAACGCGGAGAAGGCAAATCTCCGCACACTCTGCAGCGTAGTGGAGTTGGTCAGCCCCCACCTTCACCCACTATATTAACAATGACTCTAGTACTTAAAAGTAAATTAAAACCCACTTACCTGTACTGCGGCGTCCCCGGGCAGCCCTCCCCCTCCTCCTCCTCCTCGCCATTCCTAATCCTTGTGAAAACTGCACATGCGTGCGCGACTGTGCATGTGCATTTCTTGTGAGAAATGCGCATGCACAGGCGCGCACTGCAACACCCATTGCTTATTGATCCTGCGCCAGATTTACAAAGCTGAGGTAGCACCAAAAATGAATGCCAGGGAATACCAGGCGTTTAAATGGCGCAAAGAGGAGATATTATTAATTTCTCCTCTTGTTTTGCTCTCTCCATGTGTGCTGCATTCTGCAGCAAACAGAGAAGTTGCAAATTGCCATTATTAATTGTTTATAAGCAGGAAGGTGTCCCTCCCTGCATATAAAAATCGTTCCTGCAGTGCAGGCACACGTGGCAGCAGGGTGCCCGTGCTGGTGCTAGGCAGCTTTCTTTTGCACTAACCCTAGTGGAAACACAGGGGAGCACCATATTCTTGTGAATATGGTGCATCCCGCATTTTGAAAATGTCAGAGTGTGGCACTGCCAAATTTGGCGCAGCTCCATACTCCCACACTTTCTTGTGAGTATGCCCCTGTGTTCTGCGAGCGCAGGAATATCGTCTCATGTTTCCCTCACACATAGCATAAGCCCCCCTAAACGTTTACAAGAATAAGACTTATTCTAATGAAATATGTTTTTTTAAATACAGAGGCATATTTAAGAGCCCTCAGCGCCACCAGAGCATCACTTTTTGGGAATTTGTGGTGGTGCAGCGCCATTTTCCATATTTACAAGGTGGCGCTAGGTCACTTTGTATGGCTACCTTGCAAATATGCCCCTTACCGCCACAGTCCTCTGCAACAAAGGGGCGCGTAATGGGTGTTTCTGTAGGCTTCCACTGAAACACCCATTTTTTTTTTATGTTGCCCCAGATTAACAAAGCTGAGGCAGCACAAAAAACTAATGCCAGGGAATACCAGGTGTTAGAATGGTGCAATGAGGAGAAATTATTAATTTTTCCAAGTTTTTTGCTCTTTCCATGTGTGATGTATTCTGCAGAAAACATTGAATATGCAAACTGTCATCACTGATTGTTTATGTGCAGGCAGGCACCCTCGCAACGTGTTTCAGGGTACCTGCGCTGGCTCTAGGCAGCTTCATTTGCTTCAGCATTAGTGGAAACACAGGTGTGCGCCATATTCTTGTGAACATGTTCCATCTCTGTATTTTGAAAATGTTGTAGCGGAGCACGAAACACATCCCAACCACACACAAACACACTGGTATTCCATTGAGAAATCTCTGGTCTTACCATGCCCTAGAGTGTTATATGTCTTAGTTTTCCTTATCTCAAAACTGATATTAATGGATCTTTATTATAACTTACTTTAAGACTGGAGAGAAAAAATCAAGAGTGTTATCAAACAGTACTCATGGTAAATCTCAGTTGTGAGTCAGTATCCTAAAGATAAGAGAATTCAATTATGTAGGGGGCCCGTGGCTATGCAGGGCCCCAGGTGAAGTGAAGGCGCAGTCTGGTCTTCCCCTGGGGTCGTTCGCACGGACAGGGCCTGGCTGTGTGTAGGGGAGTGGTTTGGGGGAGGGGTATAAGAATGCAGGAGAGGAAGGCGACTTCCTCTTCCTGCATTCTGGCATTGTCGGGTGGGATAGTTTTGTGAAGGCCTCCCACCCACCCTACAGTTATTAGGGTTCAGGGGTAGGGTTGGCAGAGCGTGCCAGTTTAGGACAGGCTGAAGGGTTAGCGGTATTTGGGAGGGGTGGTGGAGTCACTAGCGGGCGCACCCACCTCTCGTGGGGGGGAAGAATAAATGATGGGGGGGTGACTGGAGGCATGAGAGTAATGCCAGGATGCTAAGAGAGATCGGAAGAAAGGGATGAAGAACGGAATGGAGCATGGAGTGGAATGGAAGGTGAGTCCGGAGTGTATGAAGGTTGACTTGATGTTGGGTGGGGGAGTTGTTGTTGATTATTGTATTTTGGTTGTTTATGTTTGTGCAGCCTGGTCCTAATAAATGGCCTTTTACGCTTTAAACATCGGTGTGGCCTGATTATTGCACGAGCTAATGGCAGACGCGAGAAGCTAGAGCTCTGCCAACAGTCCCTTAATTCCCCTGATTGCAAATCTGCACCGGAGCCATCCAAGCAAGTGAAGTGCAAAAGTCAACTAGCAATTGGCCGCGATCACTGCCGTGGCCCTGCATAAGCCGCAGAGCCGGAAAAACCTTGCAGAAGCGCCATCGCCGATCTGAGGCCTATACAGCTGTGCCAGCCGTCGGGGAAATGCTGCCGCAGCAGAGACAGCACCCGATGTCGGAGAGAAAAGTGATCGTCACAGGCAGCAGGACTGAAGGAAGCAGAGGTATGCTCCTGTCTGCTGCTGGCAAGGCCCCCTGTGTTGGCAGAGGTACGGACACTGACAGGGGCTCGCACTCCCCGCTGGGGGCCTAGTGAACAGGGCTCTGGCCCGTTGAAGCGCGACCCTAGCAGAAGCTGTGGCTACGGATGTGAGGCCGCCGAGAGGGAAATCGGAGGTTCCCCACCGCGAACTGTGGAGCTGGCCACCGGAAAGGGAAAACCTTGTGATGATGCCAGGAGCTAAGGTTGCATCCAGAGCTTGTGCGGGCGTGCCTGTCACCGGCAGCAGAATGGGGGAGAACTAGGGAACTTGCCTGTTCACTACCGGCAGCGGCCCATAGACTGGTATAGACCTGGGGTCTGACAGAGACTCGTGCTTCCCGTGAGATGCCTGGTGAACAGGGCCACAGCTGGGGCTGGGAACCACCTCCCCATACTCTACGATGGGAGGTGAGTTACCATATGAACAAGGAACCTGAGTGCCTCCCACCACAACATGCAGAGGTGCCTCACCACACGCAACACAAGAAAGTATCAAGGCCCCATCAGCGGTGAGTGAACATTAACGCCCGCTCATCCGGCCCCGGCACACAAATAGGCGGGAGACACAAAGATAAAGAGCAGGTTATCACAGAATTAACTCACTGGGGGGAAGCACACCAAGGCTGGGTTGCAGCAGAAGCCAGGGAACTGTACACAGTGGATATTCCCATTCATGGCCTAGCTCCGGCCAGCAGCAAAATCGGCAGAGCAATGAGACCCATGACGTGGCCTGGCAGGGAGCTGCAATGGGACCACAGTTTGAGAGGAGCAAGGTTTTGGGGGTAACCACCTGACCAAAGGGGTGCAGTGAGTGAGGTCTGGTTCAGGCCAATGCCCTAATGGCACAGGGCAGTGGGACACCCAGTGGACAGGTCAGCAGTCACCAAGTGCACGATCCCGACTACCTGGAAATGGTTTACCGGGGCACACAAGTGCCATAGATAATTATAAGGACACAGGGGAAGAGATCAACGCAGCTTATCACCCTTGGGGTAGCCTAGGGGAGGCACACCTATATAGAGAGTCCCTGGACACGTCGTATCCTAGACAAGGAGTCGCCGCTGAAATATTGCGCCAAAGAGACCAATCACCAGCTCTATTACCAGGCACATTGAAACCCAGCCTGATCATTCAGCCAGGTTAGCACACAATAAATGTATTCATACAAAACTGTCCATTTGTGGTGAATGCCTTTGGCATAGCAGCTAGCAATGGGCCTGCTGCACACAAGCACCCAACAGAGCAACGTGCCTATGGGCAGCGTGGAATCAGTGTGCACAGGAGGGGATGAGGCTAGCGGCATGTCACATGCAGCAGTGGCTGCAAAGCTTTATTCAGTGCTGACGGCAGTGGAAAAGATCGGGACGACGTTAGACCAGACAAGATCCTCCCTCGAATGCAAGATTGACATGGTCACCTCAGACTTTACCCTTCTACACGCCGATCACCATAAATTAGCGGAGAGGGTTTACTTGCAAGACCATTCTTTAACTGAACTGAAACCCATTACCCATAGCCACACCGTGGCCCTGCAGGACATTTTAGACCACATGCATGCACTGGAAGACAGGGTCAAAGATGTGGAGGGGCACTCCCGCCGCAATGACGTTCGGTGATGGGCCGGAGGGGTCCGTTTGTTTGATTGGCCTGCTGAGGTATGGAACTGGCTGGAGGAGTCAGGGCTGTGGACAGGGCCCAGACCCTCTGCAAAATAACCAACTAAGACATCAGGCAAAAGGAATTTTCTGTGAGAGAGACGCGGGAAGCCCGTAAACATGTACTCACTGGCAGCAGCCCAGAACTCAGAGCAGCGGAGAACGGAACGTCAAGGCGCCTTGGAGGTTGCTGCGGCACTTGGGACTACGACACACCGAATAAATCCAAGATGTAAGCTCCTCTGGGTCAGCGATGGCTAGCGACTCATCAACCCCCGGGCTTGATGATCTGGATGACACACAGCTGCCCGATGTCACACGTCAGACTGCTGAAGACATTATATGACCGAGTATAGGTTCCATGCAGTGTGTAAGGGACTGCACAAGCAAGTTGAAGCTTTGCCTAAATGTTCTACTGAGATAGTGGTTATGTGTATATGGAATATTACATGATAGCACCTCAGCTGGCTGCGTGCCTACTTCACACATAATCCCGCGACCAGCGCTACGTTCACCTTGTGAATATATACCCTTGCGCACCAGTTGGGAAGGTGGGTGGCAATATTCTGACACAGAGGGATAGCTAATTTTGGAGTCAGTCATACTCCACACATAACTCCACCAGATACTATATTGGAATAGTTATTGCCACTGTTGGGCATAAAGTTTGGGGGGACTTCTCCGCAGAGCTTGCCCCCAATAGTTATAAATGTTATGGTTTAAGCTTCAGTTTTGGTTAAGCAAAACCATCCCGGGGCCCCAGATGCACAACATATTCAGTATTACGCTGCTCGTCCCAGATTCCCCTGAAAAGCGCAATAGCCAGACATGACACAAGTTAACACAATGACGTGGAATGCACACACCTGCACGCATATACTCAATATTCTTCTACCTACAGAGTCGCTCAACCGGCATCACCTTGCAGCAGGAAATAAACATGTTACACAGTGAATGGGAAAGGCTGCACAGGAGGTGGAGAGGCCAGGTGTTCGGTACCACTTATTGGCACAATGATATGGATAGGAGCAGGTGTCCCATTTGTTTATGAGGGGGACATCATTTATGCTGAGGGCAGATATACCTTCATTAGAGGCCCCAAACATTGACCAAAACCTCTTTTCTCATGCGCCTGTCAGGGATACTAGTTTAATGGAATGGAATTCCTTGGTTGGTGGGAGGGGACTTAAATTCAGTGCTCGGCATAGACCTTGACAGGTCGTTCCCACCCCTGAATAGAACCCCTGCCACATCCAATGCACAAGCCCTCACAGACTGATTTGTGCATTAGACATTACTAGATATATGGTGCACCCTCAACCCCAGGACACAGGTTTATTCACATTACTCTCAGTGCATGGGCTTCATGTGCGACTTGACAGGTTGGTGAGCTTACAGTTGTTGCTCTCATTAGTTAACAAGATAGAGTACCTAGGCCGGACCCATTCCGATCATAACCCCCTGTGGAGGAAACTTGGGTGGGAAGCGGATCACCCCCCAATACCAGTGTGGCGCCTCCACACTATTGCA
Source organism: Lissotriton helveticus (assembly GCF_964261635.1). Classification (NCBI taxonomy): domain Eukaryota; kingdom Metazoa; phylum Chordata; class Amphibia; order Caudata; family Salamandridae; genus Lissotriton; species Lissotriton helveticus. Next base: position 767,874,491 of record NC_136063.1, on the reverse strand, counting down.
CTGGAGCATCCAGCATACCACTCATCTCTGGGGATGGAAACTCTTGCATATTTTGAAATGAATGAGGATACAACCAGCAGTGCACTAGTAGAATAGGAGGCATTCAAAATAACGAGTAGAGGGCATGGCATGGGAGCCAACGTCCACAAGCAGTTGTCTGCCTCTCTTGCAAAAATAGAATCTCAACTGCTACGATACGAACAGGAGGGCGAAGGGAGGGGCAGAGACCCACAGTGACTAGAAACACTGCGCACAGAACACGCTGAGCTACTAGAGCGCCTTAGATGTCACAACTTCACTGCACACACATCCCGTACACACGCCACACCGGGCAGGCCAACTGCTAGATTGACTGATAAGGGAGGAGCACACCAGTGTTCCGATAGGGGCTCTATGGACAGACACAGGGATTGTACTATGCACACAATGCGAAACACATAGGGTCATGATGCAGCAATATACTCAACTGTATTAGTCCCAGGGGTGCTGTAGCGAGTATAGTCTGGAAAGGATTCTGGGCTCCTTGCACTTATCCATAGCGGCAAACTAACATAAGGTAATTTTCAATGAGGAAGTCTTGTTAGAGGAGATCGAAGATGCCATTAAGTCCCTTGCCTCAGGGAAATCGCCCGGGCCGGATGGCTTGCCGGCAGAATACTATAAGGCATACCAAAAGTCACTCACACAGCGGCTCCACACTCTATACGCTTCTGTGGAGAAGCGGCGACTCCCCTCCCTTGCAAGAAGCATATCTGATGCCTTTATTAAAGCCTGTTAGGGTCAAAATGGGCCGCTACATCTCCGATCCTATCTTAGTACAAAGAGGAACAAGGCAGGGGTGCCCTTTGTCCCCACTACTCTTCATGCTCATTTTAGAGCCACTAGCAGAGGCAATATGTACCCAAATGGGAGACATTAAACCTCTGGAAGATGCCGTACACTAGGTATTGCTCTATGCCGATGATCTCCTCATTTACATCACACGTTGGTTTGTTGTCTCTCTCAGAACCCATGCAGTGGTAAGCCGGGATTTGCTCCGCCACAACTGGGAGCAATATCTAGGGTGCCAGTTCGCAGACACGGAATGGATCCGGATACCAGAGAGTCCAACACGTATCCCCGGGAACATGCAGTTCCGACAAATCCAGCTATATATAATCCACGGGGCATATCTCACACCTGCCAAAATCAATCGCAAGAACGCAGCATGTCTAAGATGCGCAGGACTGCAAGCTGATCTGACACACATGTTCTTGAGCGCGTTCAGGGCGCGTACTGGAGTGAGGTAGCCACTGTGTTACACACCTGCACTGGGTGTGAGTTGCCTTTTGAATGGCCAACGTACTTAGTCTAGGGAGGACTTGGCTTGGCAGTTCAGGCTGGACTGTTCCCATGGGGCACAGGGTCAAGACTGATTTGCATATGGCTGTGTTCAAACTGGAATGTCATGGTGATCAAAAAAACGATGGATTTTGGCCCAGATACCTGTACTGGGGTGAATGTATGACATTGTTCTGCATTCTGTGTATCCACTGTTGTTTTTGCAACGTACTTACACAAATTCTGTAGAACACCCAATACCAAAACAACATCCAGGTTCTTTGACCTAGGAATGGTGGTAGTCAAGAGGTTGCTAACTAAAAGGTGGAAAGCACCAGATCCCCCCATGCACAGGTGTGGCGTAACTCATTACTAGCGTGGGCCAAAGCAGAAAGCCTCTCCATCCACCGTGAGGAAACCTTGGGTCTACACCAGGTTCCCATTGCAACATATTGGGACGCACTTTTGGCAGAGCTGCAGCAGAATGTGTGCGGGAGCATGGGGGACTCCTCCACTGGGTAACCTATATGTAGACACTACACGCGGGTGCTGCAATCACGTGTACACCACAGCACCTAGCCAGCAACTGTACACTGGTGGCACTAACGCGCAGGTGGACGCACCAAGATAGGGAGGTAACGAGCAATAAATTGACAAAGAAACAGTACGCAAAATCTATGTAGAGAAGTGGGAGGGGTATTACGGGCTCTGTCAATGTTTTGATTGTTCTTTCATCTTTGTTAATCTAATTGAACTGATTGGACTTACTTATACCTTCTTTTTTCGTACTTAAACAAATCCCACCGTATGCAATGCATGCTATGCAATGCATGCTATGCAATGATAAATATTAACTAAATGATGGTAACGCTTCTAAGGTCGCAGCCACCGTCAAGTTACGCCAGGTGCATGTAAAATAATCGAGGATCAGTATACCGACAATATTGTAACCTGTAATGTGCCTTTGACTCGCTAATGTACATGTATTGTATCAAATACACTTGTATAATCAGCAGTATCGTATATGTGTGCAAATCCTGGAAAAACTACAAAAATCAAAGAAATAGAATTAAAAAAAAAGAGAATTCAAATATGTAAGTCTATATAAAAATCCTTTATCAGTCAGTCATGATAATTCTTGCCTATCAACTGCAGAAAAAAATCCATCGCATTTTTTCCCCACATCGTGGAACTTCCTCAGGTCTGTGAAACGAAACTGACAAAATGCACACATTACAATTTTTAAAATAAACGTCACTATGTACAATTAGAACATAACATAACCAACATGAAGTACGGTCGGCATTTAGAAGGGTTTGTGGACCATGGCGCCCTTTGGCCTCATAAGTAATTTCTCCAGCATTATGTATGATTATCCATACATTCAGTTGTAATACACTGAGAAGTTGCGAATGCTCTGCTAGACAACCAACATGGGTCTGAGTCCTAAAGGTACAATGAAATGAAATGGTAATTCCAATTGGACACTGTAGTATTCACAACAGTCCTCTAGAATGATTAGTCTGAAACCAATGGTGAAATGCAGAACTGTATCTCTAAATCTTAGTATGTTTAGCTGTGTTCATCTGTAGCCTATAGTCCTTCCAATTATTCAGTAAGATCCCTCATTATTGCGGTATAGTCATAATAGGAAACGTCCAGTTTCTCTTGCCTTTCTTGATTAGATTCAATGCAGCGTAATTCTATGGTGTTCAGATGACTTTCTATGAGAGAATGTGCTGCATATTTATGAAAGGTGAAAATGCTTTTGAATAAGCGTAAAACATTGCGAGGATAGCTTCTACCTGACCCTGCAAAAAGAACAATAGTTCAGGCCCTTGTGGTATCACAGATGGATTACTGTAATGTACTCTACTTGGGGGCCTCTAAGATCAGGCTTCAAATGCTCCAGAGGGTACAAAAGGCGGCAACGCGACTGCTTTTGAACATTCTCAGATTTGTGCCGATGGGTCCAGCCTTGTCAAAACTTCACTGGTTTTTATTGAGGAGAGGATTCCCTTTCAAGGCATGTGCTGTGTACATAGAATCATCAATGATGTTATCTATCTTCTTTGATTAAACCCTATTTTCCGAGTCTGTGTTTGAGATCTTCTGGAACTGGCTTGACCACAGTTGCTAAATTTCGCAGAACCCATCTTGATGGCAGCTCTTTTAGGATCTTGGCAGCCAAGAAATGGAACTGACTCCTGTTCAATCTCAGACTAAAGCCTTATGGAAACATCTAATAACCTGGCTTTGTACAAATAGCCAAGATCATTAACAATGCAGGGACGCCCGTTACCAGATTGACAGTTGAAATTCAGCGCAGGGACACTCTGGACTGGAGTAACCAGGTGCTTTACAAAATGCAAAAAGAAAAAAATATATTTCAGAACTCCCAACAGTCACACATTTTTGCTTGCACTCAATGAAAAACACAATACAAGAGCCACAATGAATTTCAGTATGAAACTGAGAAGAAAGGTTATCTAGCCAAAGTTGTTTCTGAGATGAGATAATAACATTGCAAACGTGCAGAGCACCCTCTCCCCCGCTACAAAGCCCAGGCTATCAAGGTACCTGGGGACTGAGTTTCTGTGTCCTGTAATAGTCCAAAACGTTTTTCTTCATGTTTTCGCCACCCAATCTGATTCCTCATCACTAACAGGAAAATAGCCCTTTCGGCTTCTCGCATAGGACTCTGTAGATCAGTGTGGATCCTAATCTGTGGTCCAAGGACCCCTGGGGTCAATGGGGCTTGCTCAGTGGGTCAGTGACTATATTAAAAAAATAATAATAATACATTAAAATGAATAAAGTATATACAAATAAAGAAGTAAACTTGAAAATTTGAAAATCACCCAACACTTTCAAGGAAGCAAAACAATAAGTGCTCCCCCTATGTAAACTTTGATTTGTGAATAACTTTACATTGAGAACCGGCAATGTGCAAAATATACAAATATATTTATATACATATATGTTGAAGGAGTTTGCTTTTTCTGCCTCAGGGATTGTTTTCCATACATATATGTATATATATATATATATTCCAAAGCAAAAGAGAATGCCACCCTCCAGCAATGAGTTTTCAAGGGTTGTTTATTTCACCACCACTACCACCAACGCATTTCACCACAAGGGCTTGTTCACGGTTTGGTAAGTCCTTCCTCAATCTTATTTTATATTCCCACATATTAGCTCATAATGAGGCATTGTGGGATATATAGTTTTGACCAAAATATATACAAATATGTACAATTTATTTAGTTCCATTAAATACAATACAAGAAATCACAATTTGTTGGTTTCATTGGTTGTCAAACTCTACTGAACAAACCATTTATACCACGAGAATCTACACTAAATTGTCTGTAATGTACGTTGTCTAAGTGACTGCAAGGTTATTGACATGTATCCATTTGATCAAATTGTGCACTGCATGTACCATGTTGCGGGGATTCTGCACATACACAGAACTATGAGCACGAAAACAGGACCTCGGTGTATAGGGGTTGTACCTTCCTATCACCTTAGTATCCAAAATCTCAAAACCGACTAGCCATAGTGTCTCAGTCGTTCTCCTACATAATCACAAAGCTACAAATGGATACACAAACCAGAACACAGCACTCCAGACTCTATCAGGAATCGCAGTAGCAAGACATACTCTTTCGCTCACTCACTAATTCTTGTTCACAATAAGAATTGGCAGAGTCACAATAATAATTAAAAATGTTTATTTTAACTATTGTCCTCTATGATGCAGTATACGAGCCACTACCAGCAGCAAAATTCATAAACTCAGAACAATTAGCAGGACTACAAGGCCTAACCATCCTCCCCTTGACTGGAAGAAGTTTTATTATATAAAAGAAGATCGCTGTGCTTTTTCAGCAGACCCCATATCTTAAAGCCTAGATGAAAGGTTCACATCATAGGAACAGCATAGTTCTTCTTCATGGAAAGGGCCCTCTCCAAGTGTGTGTTTAAACAACGTGCATCCCGTAATATCAAAGCACAAGTCTCCAGCAGTGCAGCTGTGTTTAGCATGTTTTGTCAAGGTGATCGGGACTGACCAGAACAGAATAACAAGGGGCATTTTTTATTGACCTTGCACTTCGTGTTCAGACTAAACTCCACGAACCTTGCAGAGAATGCGAAAAGCAGAAAGGTCTCATGTGAAAGGCATAAACTGAGTCTTGAAACATAAAGTCATGTAGTACCATGCGCAAAAGCAGTATCATGGCAGCAAAGCTCATGCTAACTTAGCAATGTTGATAATGACCCTAATGGCCATATAACACTGTGATGCAAAGGAACAAACATTTCTGGGATAGAATGTAGTGTCATGCACACCCTTTTTCCTGCCCAAAGAGATTTTCATGACTTCCTCTACTATTTATCACAAGTTCTTAATGCTGCACTTTATCTGGCCTGACCCGGAGAGTGCAGTCCAAGCCGGAGAGTGCGGCCCAGGTGCGAAGAGCCCCGGGTGTGGTGATTCTGGCTCGACTGTGGACATAAATATATGCCTCGTAAGTGATCTCTGTGAATATTAAAAGTCATAATGTCAGACTTTTGTCTCAAATTGACTTTGTGAATTGGGTCCTAAGTTCACAACAAGTAGCCAATCACACAGTGCCATCAAGGTAGATGTTAAATGTTGTGTGTTCAAAATTACAATAGAAGCGAAAGTCATGGGAACGGATGTGCTTGGCTAGAGGCTCAATATAAACACTTGGCATTCCAGAAGTCTGGCTGTTAAAGGTAACAATGATAACAGGTCACAGATACATAGTTTAAGAGCTTGGCATCTGTTATTTTTTTTTTTACATGGGGCGATGGTGTAACTCTTTAGGGTATTAAGAAGAACAGAAAATGTAGCAAAGTGTCAAAAGTCAATACATTGAGAATTTTAAAAATGGATATACGTCATAGGTCATGGGACATCCACATTTTAGAATAAACAAGGCATCAGAGAGCGACGATGAGGAAAACATGGAATGGTTGAAAGCCCATCTTTGGGCAATGTCCTTGATACAGGGGCAGTGAAGACAGTGTCAGATTCAATTGAATATTAAATGGTATTAATCTCCTCAAAAAGTCAGCCTAGTGAGTTTCAAAAATACTTCCATTGCAAAATAATGTATTTATTTATTTTAAGCATTTATAAAGCGCGACTGTCACCATTGCAGGCATCCTGGCGCTAACAGAACCCAAAGAGAAGCGAGAAAAGCAGAAATACCGGGGGAGAAGGCTAGCCAGGGAAAAGCCAGGTTTTCACCTTTTTCCTAAACTGCAAGAGTTCATTAGTGGCCCTAATCTCGATGGGGAGAGTGTTCCAGAGTCTGGCGGCAGTCACCTCGAAGGATCTACCACCAGATCTGACCTTCCTAAATCTGGGAACAACTACCAGTTTAGCATCAGATGAGCGAAGCTGTCTGGTAGGGGCATACCAAACAAACTTGAATCTTAGAGGGGCTGGACCGCACCCATGGAGAGCCCTAAAAACTATACAGAGGGCCTTAAATTGGATCCTCTGTCTAAGAGGAACCCATTGTAGTTTTGCCAGGGCAGGTGGTCCATGAGATCTTCACGGCAGCCCCAAGGCCAATTTAGCAGCCGCAGATTGGACCCTTTGGAGTCTATCCAGTAGATACTCAGGGGACCCGAGCAGGAGGGCATTACAGTAGTCCAACCTGCTCAAGATGGTACATCTAACCACTTGAGCGCGAGCATGGAGGGGTAAGAGGGGCAGAACCTTCCTAAGTGAGCGAAGGATGGCAAAGCAACAAGCCGATGTTTTCTGTACATGGGTGTCCATGCTTAGCCCATGGTTCAGCATGACCCCTAGGTTGCGGACAGAGTCCGCAGGCCGTACGTTGGCGCCAGATTCCGGGGGCCAGAAATTGTTAGGAAATGGTCGAGAGATCCTCGTTCCAGCGCTGAAAAGCACTTCGGTTTTCCCGGCATTAAACTGAAGCGAGTTGGCCTTTAACCAACTTGACGTATTCCGTAGGCAGTTGTGTAGGACCTCCACAGAGATGGAATCCTCTCCTTCCAAGGAGAGGATCATCTGCGTGTCATCAGCATAATTAACAATTCTGATGCCGAATCCTTTAATAAGCGAGATTAGTGGCCTGAGGTATACATTAAAAAGAATTGGGCTTATGGCAGAGCCCTGAGGCACTCCGTGCAATACCGGGGAAAAGGATGATTGAAAAGGAGGCACTGAAACTGCCTGCTGCCTATCCTGCAGAAAAGAATGGAACCAGCGCAGTGCCGAGTCTCTCACTCCTACCTCAAACAACCGCCTCAGTAAGATCCTATGATTTACTGTGTCAAAGGCGGCAGACATATCGAGCAGGATCAAAAATGATGCCTGACTTCTGTCTGCACGCCTTTGAAGTTCATTCATAGCGGTGAGGAGGGCTGTTTCGGTTCCATGTGCAGGCCGAAAGCCGAATTGATCCTCGTCAAGTAATAGAAGTTGTTCCAAGTGGGTGGAGAGAGTATTACTGACCACCCGCTCAACTATCTTGGCGGGGAACAGCAGCAGTGAGATGGGCCGGTAGTTTTTTGAGCACTCAGGATCCAAGGAGGGTTTTTTTAGCAAAGGGGAGACTAACGCCCGTTTCCAATGAGCAGGGACGGTGCCAGTCACCAAGGATTGATTGCAGATAAGATAGAGTGGGGGGAAAAACTCATCTGCAAATTCCTTCCAAATTTTGGGGGGCACCGGGTCCAGAGGAGAGACGGAAACAATCCCTCTAGCCACCTTGGAGAAATTTTCAAATGTAAGCGGCAGGAACCTGAGCAATGACTTTTTCAGAGCCAAGGCAGAATCAGGTGGTGGATTAACCGGTGGGACAAGTCCATGGTCAGGAGGAGAGTCAATGTCAAAAGGGATGTCCAAATCTTTAAGAATCAGATCTATTTTCTCTTTAAAGAATATGGCAAGATTGTCGCAAAGATCTTGGGACGGGACAATCACATTCTTGCAAGAATCCGGGTTGGTGACGCTATTTAGGATATTAAAAATACTCCTAGAGTTATTGGCGGTGTTACAGATCAAAGAGGAGTAGTAGTCAGCTTTCGATTTTTTAATGAGATTTTTATAAGCAAGAATCTTAGTTTTCCATATTTCTTTAGAGATTTCATTGTAGTCGCGTCTCCAGTTTCTCTCTGCTTGTTTACAACCCAGTTTTAAAGTTTTAAGATCGTCGTTAAACCAAGGGGCAGAGTCTTTACCTCTAAAGAACCGAGTTTTTAGAGGAGCAAGCGAGTCGAAGACCAATGAAATGCTGGTGTGAAAGGAATTGTAGTTTTCATCAGCACATTTGTTCACATCAAAGAGCGAATCCAGATGGAACAGTTCACCAGAAGGGTGTAATCATGAGAGAGCCTTCCAATCTCTACATTTAATTTCTCTAGTTGGGACCGGTGCCTTGTGTGGGTCCAATTTCTTATCAAGAAAGAATTTAACTAAGGAGTGGTCTGTCCAGTCCATTGGCAGGGTGTCCCCCATAACCACCAGATCTGGTCCCGCAAAGACCAGGTCCAAAAGGTGGCCAGCTTTGTGGGTGGCTTTAAAAACCAATTGGGAGAGGCCGAAACTGTCACAGGCTTGAAGAAGGTTCCCGAGAGCTGAATCAAGTGTACCATTACGCCAAAGATTAAAGTCACCGATGATAAGTAGCTTTTGGTGAGATAAGGCGATATTGGTCAGGGTGGTGATTAGCGCTTGTTGCTGTAACAGGTTAAACGATCCTGGCGGGCGATAACAAACTAGCCCAGTGACAATTGTCCCAGGGCGAGTCTGGATATTGAGCCCCAGCATCTCAGTGCCCAGAGTTGGGTCTAGGTTAAGGACCTTAATGTTGCAGGAGGATCTGAAGATCACTCCCACACCCCCGCCTTTGCCAGTAGGCCTAGGGGAGTGGAAACATTTAAACCCGGCAGGACAGGCAAAGCCAGGGTCGACCAAACAATCTGGACGAGTCCAAGTTTCTGTCATGAACAGAATATCTAGTTCATGAGATTCCACTATAAGTTGGATCTCCGTGCAGTGTTTAGGCAGGGACCTAACGTTTAGTAGGCCACAATTCAAAAAGTCGTCACATAGTACATCAGTTCGAGGATGTGACGTAGGTGCTAGGGAAAGTATTCCTTTATCTGCATATAGCTGACCCAGTTGAATGAGCTGCTCTCTAGAGTAGGGTGGCCCGGGAGGGAGATGCTCCTGGTGTATGGTGTCAAAACCGGCAGCGTAGGTGGCCCATTGCCCTACCTTGGCGCGGACGAGCGCAGACAAGCATGCCTTAAGCGCGCCTTCGGCGCGCAAACGGCGCGCCCGCTGCGCTTCCGGAAAAGGCACATGTTAAGTAGGGCGTAAGTAGAGGGAAAGGGGGCGTGGCCTAAATGTTAGTGGGCGTGGCCTCAGTGTCCCGAGGATGGCGGCAACACAGTCAAATGTCCCACGGCAGCGTTTAAATCTGCAACGCGGTGGTGCCCAGGGGAGAGTGCAAGTATGTTGTTTAAAATCACAATATACAATCAATTTAAAAAAAAAATAGCAGCGTAGCGTCTCTCCCGGCTTCCGCCTCAGGAGATCAGGTGTTCTAGGGTCGCGCTAGCGAATCAGCGCGCTCTAAATACCCAGGTGGAAAAGGGGGCGTGGCCTAAATGTTAGTGGGCGTGGCCTCAGTGTCCCGAGGATGGCGGCAACACAGTCAAATGTCCCACGGCAGCGTTAAATCTGCAACGCGGTGGTGCCCAGGGGAGAGTGCAAGTATGTTGTTTAAAATCACAAAATACAATCAATTTTTAAAAAAATAGCAGCGTAGCGTCTCTCCCGGCTTCCGCCTCAGGAGATCAGGTGTTCTAGGGTCGCGCTAGCGAATCAGCGCGCTCTAAATACCCAGGTGGAAAAGGGGGTGTGGCCTAAATGTTAGTGGGCGTGGCCTCAGTGTCCCGAGGATGGCGGCAACACAGTCAAATGTCCCACGGCAGCGTTTAAATCTGCAACGCGGTGGTGCCCAGGGGAGAGTGCAAGTATGTTGTTTAAAATCACAATATACAATCAATTTTAAAAAATAGCAGCGTAGCGTCTCTCCCGGCTTCCGCCTCAGGAGATCAGGTGTTCTAGGATAACATGATTAAGACAATGGAGTTCAGTGAGTTTTTTGACCATGTGGAAAACAATTTTCTGAATATTCAAAGCAAAGAGAATTCTGTTCCAATTGAAGCGTTTGTGGTTTCTATACAGAGTCTAATATATTTTTGGAGCACCTATTTATATGTGGATCTGAAAACACATTGTAATTATGATGTCAAAAGCATTTAGTTTCCTAAATGATGCTTCATTAGCCCACTTACAATTTAAAAAAGAGATAAGCTTTATACGCTGATTGTTTGTTTTCACCCAGTGGGGCAAAAGTCAATTAGAAGTTTCTGAAAGAAGTATAGTGTGATGTGAGAGACCCTCTACTACATGTAATTTGAAAGTGCTTAGGTTTCTTTTTAATTTTAAACAGAGAATTTTATTTTGGAAGAGATGCAACCAAGAGCAAACAGTCAAATAAAGTATCAAAATGTGGATTAACAATCAGTGAACTAACGTCATATCATAGAGAAAGAGACATAAGAAAAGTCAAAGTAGTTGCATATAGAAAAAAGGTTTACAATAACTGGGGAAAGGAGGGCGGTAAAAGAAAAAGGGAGAATATGTAATATTAACATGACTAAATATATAAAATGGGAGTAGGAGAGCTTAATACAGTATAAAGGATATCATCACTTTAAGGAATAATAGCTGTAATTGAAATGTAATTACAACAGAAAAACGAAAGAAACTATATAACTAAATACATAAGTAAATCAATATTATACCAATAAAAACTATTCATGGTGGTTTGGGAACTTCTTCTAGTGATGGGTGATGTTGGGTAAATGTTTGTGCAGAAGTATCCAAGAAAATAGTCACAGGGGACCGTATGTGTTCTCTTTTCAGGAGTAAAGACATTGCGGAGACATATGCACGATTTAGTTGATGGTTGTAGCAGAGAGCTTGAAAGGAAAGTTTTAAGGATTTTTTCCAATGTTTTGTTATTTGTTAGAAAGCAACTGCAATTACTAAATCCACAATATCTGTGTTATGAGAGGGTGTGCCAATGATCAGATAAAGTACCAAGAAAGATGTCTATAGTGGAAAAGGAGAAATGAGTGTGAAAGGTGACATTGATTTGATACCATACCTTCAACCAGAACTGATGTGTGGAAGGACAAGTATAAATAACAAAATAAATGACCAATCCATATGGTCAAAAGCTTTTTCCGCATCTAGAGAGATGGCTGCAAGTGAGTGAGAGTATTTATTAGATTTGTGAAGTATATTAAAGAAATTCCTTTTATTGTCAGAGATTTTTCATCCCTTAATGAAGCCAGATTGAATAAATGGATTGTAAAAGAGGCTCCTGGTGAAGAGCAAGGATTTTGGCAAATAATTTATAATCAGAATTAACTAGTGATGTTGGTCTATAGTTTTTATACAGATGGGGGTCTCTCCCTTCTTTAGGAATTAGGCACATTAGAGCGTCCTGAAAAGTACCAATTGGAGGCTTAGGAGGAAATGAAATATGATAATAAAGAAAGAAGATAGGGATGGAGGGATTTGGAGAAATGGGAGTAGAATTCTACAGGGAATCCATCTGGATCAGGTGTTTTCCCTGTTTGAGAAGTTTTAATGCATGGGACATATCTCTTATAGTAATATCCTGTTCCAATGGTGAAAAATCTTTATCTGTGGGAAAGATAATTTTGTATGTCCATAGAGTCTGGGTATGTTCAGGGGTGTAACTAGAGGTATAATACTTTTTGAATTCCTCCAAAATCTACAAATTGTTTGTTACTGGAGAAGAGGCAGAATTTAATACATAATCAATATTACTGCAATCTTTCTTGATCTTGATATATAAGGCAAGGAGTTTGCCTGCTTTGTTTTGACTGCCATTGTAGTGAGCACTACCACGAAGGAGATAGGCATAAACATTTTCCGAGGATAACTTATTATATTTAACTTTTCCCTAATTAGATTATTGAGATCGGCTTTAGAATTAGTTGCTGTATAAAGTGACTCTAGCAGTTTAATGGTTTTAAGAATTTCATTCCCTTTTCGGGAATTTTTATATTTCATTTTGCCAATATATACGAAATAATAAAGTCTCTGGCTGAGGCTTTAAAAGTATACCATACAATAGAGGAGGATGAAACAGAAGATATGTTATGTTATGTTTAAAGAAATCAGCAATGAAATCCTCAAAAGAGGAAGTGAAAGTTTGGTCAGCTAACAAAGCGGTATTAAAAGGCCATCTTCTACTAGTGACATTAACCAGGAATAGTTCTAAGTCTAATATTATAGGAGCATGGTCAGAAATCAATATAGAACCAATATCTGCTTGCACTATAGATTGTGTTAATACTTTCGATACAGAGGAGGAGCTATGCGCGCATCCGAGATGGCCGCGTGAGCACAGGGCTCCCGAGTCCCTCGCTGCCCTCCGCATATATCCTGAAAGATATCCTGACTTTGACAACGGGTTCTTGAAGATGAACCTCAGCTGACACCTTAGCTGTTTTCAAAATTTCATTTGGACTTCAGGAACCGAAGATACGCCGATCGGAGTTTTGGAGGTCCGCCCCACGGCGACACCGGGAGCTGGCACACCAAGACGCCGGAGAGTAGTTGAACAACAACGGCCTGAGGGGCTACCCCTGTTGCCCTGAGTTGACTTTCGGTTTCGTTTCTGGGCCTCTGCCTCCTGTGATTGCACAATTGCCTCGCACCCCCATCGGGGTCCAGCCTAACTCTGCTTCCTGACTATATGCCAACTGTTGTGAGGGTTTGGGTTTTGGGCTGCGCTGTTGCTTTTGCCCTTTTTGCCCACTTTCGTGATTCTCAGTGGTCTGGTGCTGAGCGGCCATTTTCACCAGGTCTCGCGGGCCCCTTCGGGGCTCACCATTCAAAATGACTACCAGGCCTGACAACGAGAAGCGGAAGTCTAAAACGCCTCTACGTGGGGGACCGGTTCAAACCAACGTCATGGATCGCTATACCCAACCCAAGGGGTCCCCCGGTGGCGCCGGTCGAGCTTTGGAAGGCCCCACTGACCGAATTGACTTTGCAGGATGTCATGGGCGCCATTGCCAACATGAAGGCTTCCATTGGTCAGCAATATGAGGCTCTCGCTCTTCAAATCGACACGATAGCAGTTGATGTTACTTTGATCAGAGCTGATTTGTCAAAGACCAATGAAAGGGCCAAGTCATTAGACCTGAAGACTTCTAGCCTCACGACCGATGTATCCGAACTGCAAACGGAAGTCGGACGCTTGCGCTCTTCCAACGATCTCATGGCCCATCGACTGGAGGATTTTGAAAACAGGGCCCGGCGCAACAACATACGCCTTATTGGGGTGCCAGAGACTTCTGATGCTTTGGCAACTGATCTTCTTGTGGAAGACATCGTCTTGAATCATCTGGCCCCCACAGGCCTGAGTAAATTCTTTGCTGTGGAGCGGGCTCATCGGGTGCCGGGCGGAAAACCGAAGTCGGGCGCCTCACCGAGACCAATCATCGGCAGGATCTTTAATTTTAGAAACAGAGACACTATCCTACAGGCCTCGAGAGTAAGTGGCCCTGTAAAATTCGAGAACACGACGGTGAGTTTCTACCCGGACTTCACGCAGCTTGTTCAGAGGCAAAGGATGGAGTTTCAGGGAGTGAAGCGAAGGCTGAGAGACTTGGGCCTGAAATATGCAATGCTGTTTCCAACCAGGCTGCGTGTCGAATACGAAGACCGGACTTTCTTCTTTGATCGTCCTGACGGAGTTAGTGACTGGCTGGATACTCTTCCCAAACAGACTGATTCAACAGGGCACCCGGGTGGAGCCGAGGGCGGCGTATCGGAACAAGAGTGACATTATGAGTCCTGATTTCTGAACACTCACGCGTTATTCGGCTGGGTTCGATACTTCTTCTATTACTGTGTTCTATTGCTATATACCCGAGGGTGGCGGGGGGAGTAGGACTCTTTCCTCCTCAGGGGTTTCTTTTTGTAGACTAGTTTAATGATAGGGCGACAGGCACACTGCAAGTTGAGGTGGCTTTTGAGTCTAACACAGGGGTGCAGGGTGGGGGGTGTTGTAACAGGTTCTAGTTGGGGGGTGGTGGGGGGTTCTTGGGTGTTTGTGGGTTTCTTTCAAGGCAACGTATCGTATTTCTTCGTGATCAGGTCATGGTGTTCGTTATGGGGTGGATTCTGCACTTCTTTCTGGGATGGGGGTTAGTGGGTTGAACCTAATGTGTTGGAATGTCAACAGGTTGGGGATAGGATAAAAAGGGGCGTGGTGTTACAGTTATTGCGGCGCCTCTACCCTGATATTGTAATGTTGCAGGAAACACATCTGGTTGGGAACACGTGCCATGCCATGAATCGGCGAGGGTATCGTCTTGTGGCACACTCTGGTTTCACCTCTGGTTCTAGGGGTGTGGGTATCCTCGTCAGGTCCTCCCTCCCTTTGGCAATCGATGATGTGATTCTTGACGACAGGGGGTGCTATGCTGCTCTCACTGGTAGATGGGAGGGGAGGACTGTCTCATTTGTTACTGTCTATATCCCGAGAGTAAATATGAGAGGTACCCCTTAACAGCAATCAAGGGAAATAGGGTTAGTCAACCAATGAAACAAGGAAATTCCCTTGAGAAGAACTCAATAAAATACAATAAAAAATCAAAACTAATAACAAGATATACGTATATAAAATGAATTCATACAATTTATTGCAAATACACGCATTAAAAACATAAAACGAGTGGACCCGTGTGAGGTCACTCAACACAGTTAAGAATAAAAGAAAAAGAATTTTTAAGCATTCAATATTGACCAGCAAAATTGAAATACAGAGACAGAAAGGCTGTAAGACTTAGAATTAGTACAATACTGGTTGTATATTCAGACTCTATTTCTGACACCTGGGTTATGTACACCAAAATACAGTATATCAACAAAGATGCCTGGGTCGTGAATTATACTAGGAGGTGCGTCGACGCGTTTCGGTGGTTTTTCTCAATTTTGTCCACCTTTGTCAAGACTACGTTTGATATCTGTCGTGGTGCAGGGGTCAGTTATAATCACCCTAGAGAAATGGACATACAATAGGTTGTAGTGAGTAACTATTCATTTATGATTGACATAAACAGCTTTTTGTTTTAGTACTCTGTAATGCATTGCATGGTGATATCACTTGAAAATACATATCTGGAAAATTGCTCTGATGTACAGGAGTTATTTGATTACATCTGATGGTGAAGGTGCTGAATAAGAAAAATCTTACCAATACTGCATTTTCTAGTGTAACAGAACATTCATCTCAAATACATGAATATCAATAACTCACTATTTTCACTTAGTGTATCATCATTGCATACCCCTTTTCAAAAAAACGAATCACATTAGTTATGTATACCACTCGTTTGGGGAAGAGCTGTTATCTTAAAGTAACCACATTTTATGTAAAGGAAACACATATAGATTGGACAGATAATATCTGCCAACTGTGCTGGGTAGGTAAACGTATACCAGATTAAGAAACTCTTACAATATTTTGGCTTGGTAATATTTCTAGTTGACTGAAGAGAATTTGCTAGTTCATCATTTTTAGAAAAAAATTCTATTATTGTGTTATTTTCAACAAGTTACTTGTCCTAATGATTTTTATATTATGCGAAGGAATTTTTACCTTAAAGGATATTTTTCAAATGGGCCTTTTTTCTTTGTTTGTTTAAAAGCCAGAGGTATCTAAGTTTCGTCCTTGCACTGTGAACTCTTGTTACACTAGGTAGGTAGGGAGGAAAAAGAAAAAAGGGACGTTGAAGGAACTTTAAAAGTAGAGCGTTTTAACCTAAATTTCTACATTATCAAACGTGCCCATTTCCTTACCTAGTCAGGTGCCCGGGACTATGTATTTCTCTGGTTGCTTAAAGCCCTTTAGTTAAAAATCCAGGGGCGCTTACGTCATGTCCTTGCGTTTTGGAATTATTTCCCTAAAGATCGATACCGGGAAAAGGGAAACAAATGCTGCGGTTAGAAGTGACCCGCTTTTGTTGTGGTCCTCGCCTACTCTATTTTCTATACTACTGTGGCGACTTACCTGGTAGATTGCGAAAGACTGCCTGCTTCTCTGGATACACCCTTTAGTTAAAAATCCAGGGGCGCTTACGTCATGTCCTTGCGTTTTGGAATTATTTCCCTAAAGGTCGGTACCGGGAAAAGGGAAACAAATGCTGCGGTTAGAAGTAACCCGCTTTTGTTGTGGTCCTCGCCTGCTCTATTTCCTATACTGCTGTGGCGGCTTACCTGGTATAGCGCGAAGGACTGGCTGCTTCTCTGGATATTCGGAATGAGCCTGAGAGAGAGACACGTCCTGTTAAATAAGCGGGTCTAGCATTAGATTGGTCTAATTCCTGGCCTATCAAACTGGTCCATTTGGAGCTCCGAAATTTGCATATTCAGGCTTGAAATGCTGTCTTCTAATTGGTCGAAATACCGGCCTGTAGTATAGAGCCTACCTTGACATCTTCAGGCTTATAATGCTGTCTTCTAATTGGTCGAGAAACCGGCCTATAAAATAGCGCCTGTTCTGGCTGAGCTGCCTGTTATTTTATTTTATTTTATTTTGTTTTTGGCAATCGTGGTTTTGCATAACAGAAAGGCAAATCAAATTAATAAAGCGTGGTTTACCTGGAATCTATTTAGTGCCACCGAGATTAGTGTAATACACCCTATTTTCTGGTGGGAAGGTAACAAACGGGTTTTATCTGTGTCATGTGTTAACCCTATTTGCTGGTAGTTCTATGTAACCCGGGTGGGGGCGGGTTTGTATAGGACCTCGATATTTATATGTAGTATATTGTAGATCTTAAGGTTCCTATTTACCGGAATGTTGGGCTCATATGCTAGGTGATACAGTGTGGATTTTTGGGCGTAATGGGTTTTATTGGCGATATTAGTTAAAATTACGCAACGGCTGGTGTGTGGTTAAGAAGGGCAAATTTACTAGAATTGGACCTTCACGATTTTCATAACTACAGAACCGCGGCGAGGGTGGTTACTACTCATTCATGTATTTTAGAAGACACATGGCAAAATACAGTGGTATGTATGAAACAGACAATGTTAAGAGGTACAGGGAAATAATTCCAAAACGCAAGGACATGACGTAAGCGCCCCTGGATTTTTAACTAAAGGGTGTATCCAGAGAAGCAGGCAGTCCTTCGCATTCTACCAGGTAAGCCGCCACAGTAGTATAGAAAATAGAGTAGGCGAGGACCACAACAAAAGCGGGTCACTTCTAACCGCAGCATTTGTTTCCCTTTTCCCGGTATCGATCTTTAGGGAAATAATTGCAAAACGCAAGGACATGACGGAAGGGCCCCTGGCTTTTTAACTAAAGGGCTTTAAGCAACCAGAGAAATACATAGTCCCGGGCACCTGACTAGGTAAGGAAATGGGCACGTTTGATAATGTAGAAATTTAGGTTAAAAACGCTCTACTTTTAAAGTTCCTTCAATGTCCCTTTTTTCTTTTTCCTCCCTACCTACCTAGTGTAACAAGAGTTCACAGTGCAAGGACGAAACTTAGATAGCTCTGGCTTTTAAACAAACAAAGAAAAAAGGCCCATTTGAAAAATATCCTTTAAGATAAAAATTCCTTCGCCTAATATAAAAATCATTAGGACAAGTAACTTGTTGAAAATAACACAATAATAGAATTTTTTTCTAAAAATGATGAACTAGCAAATTCTCTTCAGTCAACTAGAAATATTACCAAGCCAAAATATTGTAAGAGTTTCTTAATCTGGTATACGTTTACCTACCCAGCACAGTTGGCAGATATTATCTGTCCAATCTATATGTGTTTCCTTTACATAAAATTTGGTTACTTTAAGATAACAGCTCCTCCCCAAATGAGTGGTATACATATCTGCTGTGATTTGTTTTTTTGAAACGGGGTATGCAATGATGATACACTAAGTGAAAATAGTGAGTTATTGATATTCATGTATTTGAGATGAATGTTCTGTTACACTAGAAAATGCAGTATTGGTAAGATTTTTCTTATTCAGCACCTTCACCATCAGATGTAATCAAATAACTCCTGTACATCAGAGCAATTTTCCAGATATGTATTTTCAAGTGATATCACCATGCAATGCATTACAGAGTACTAAAACAAAAAGCTGTTTATGTCAATCATAAATGAATAGTTACTCACTACAACCTATTGTATGTCCATTTCTCTAGGGTGATTATAACTGACCCCTGCACCACGACAGATATCAAACGTAGTCTTGACAAAGGTGGACAAAATTGAGAAAAACCACCGAAACGCGTCGACGCACCTCCTAGTATAATTCACGACCCAGACATCTTTGTTGATATACTGTATTTTGGTGTACATAACCCAGGTGTCAGAAATAGAGTCTGAATATACAACCAGTATTGTACTAATTCTAAGTCTTACAGCCTTTCTGTCTCTGTATTTCAATTTTGCTGGTCAATATTGAATGCTTAAAAATACTTTTTCTTTTATTCTTAACTGTGTTGAGTGTCCTCACACGGGTCCACTCGTTTTATGTTTTTAATGCTTGTATTTGCAATAAATTGTATGAATTCATTTTATATACGTATATCTTGTTATTAGTTTTGATTTTTTATTGTATTTTATTGAGTTCTTCTCAAGGGAATTTCCTTGTTTCATTGGTTGACTAACCCTATTTCCCTTGATTGCTGTTACGGGGTACCTCTCATATTTACTCCCTTTATTGCACAACCTTTCAGTTGGAGAGGAGCTTGTTCTCCCTAGATCCTTCATTAAGGATACCTTAAAACTTAATTGAAAATATACGTGAGAACCCACTATGGATAAATTAAGAACATTTGGGTTCTCGGAAGACAAGTATACCAGATTAATGAATCTGGACCCCAAAATTGGGAGTTCTAATGGACTACATAACTCTAGCCATGATCAATTGATGAAAATTCTCAATTTGAAAAAGAAACTCATCAGAACAGAGCTGCACGCTGAATTTTTGATTAATTACCTAAAAGAGGGGGTCATCCCAATAGGGCTACAAGTTCGAAATGAACCTGGGCTGTTCGTTAAACACCCCAAGTTTATAGAAACTGGATGCTGATTGCCAACCGATGTAGCCGGGATTGGCTTATATTAATTATCGAAACAGCCCAGGAATTAATAGAATTGGAAAAAATCGAGATAGATAAACTTGAAATAACACTGAAACAGTCTCCGGCCCTGGAAGACGCAAAAAAGAAACTTGAGGAAATCAATTTTGAGGCAGATGGATATAGGGACTACCTGTCTAACAAAAAACTTTAAAAATTCAAAAAGGATGTAGAAAAATACTCCACTGAGGGAGTTTACCCATACACACAAAAGGATTATTATTCCAACAAAAATGAACCCTGGTGGGAAAGACCAAAACCACAACAACCACTCTACTCCTGAAATAACAATAACAATAAAAGAATTACCTTTTCAGAATCCTCGGGGTCAAGTGGCGAAGAAGATTCTGATAGACCCCAAGAAAATAGGGCCGGTTCCAGCTACGAACGGGAACCTTTTTTAGACAGGCGCCCATATCGTGGATACAGGAATCCCAGAGGATACAACCGCTCACAATATCCGAGGAAGCAACAACCTCAAAACAGCTCCAGGGAATACATAGCCACCAAGAGTACCTAATATTGGAGGTAGGAGAATTCCCGATAGTCAACCTCTCCAGAAGGACCCTCAATAGCGTAGAAGAAACAGTATTACAAAAAGGTTTCAGTTTCGCTCCCACCAATGCACCCTCTTGGTTCAATATGGAGAGCGACTTAAAATCATTCTTTAGAAAGATCCGGCTTAACCGGTTCTTTGAAACCGTGAATATAACCCCCCTCCCAGTGTCACTGGGCTCAAATCTAAATCCACCTTCTTTCCCAGTATCCAACAAGTGGACAAAAAATGTAGAGGTGTTTGAAAGAGTAGTGGAGGTAGAAGTGAAGAATCTTTTCTCCCAAAAAATCAATGGCAACAATAACTTCTCAAAAGCACAGAGAGACGCCCTCACCAAACTGCAAAACAGTGAGGATCTAACTATTAAACCCGCCGACAAGAGCGGTGGAATAGTTGTATTCGACACTGAAAAGTATGACAGCAAAATGAAAGAGCTTCTTAATGTCAAGGAACACTACCAAAAATCTAGATTCCAAGAACTCAGCAAACTAAAGAGTGAAGTAGCCAACCTCTTGAGCGAAGGGAGAAACAGGGGTGCTATTAGTGAAAGCAAATATAAATTTCTTCTCAACCAACATCCAGTCACCCCCGCAATGTATGGACTCCCAAAAATTCATAAGAATCTCACTAATCCACCAATGAGACCAATTATTAGTGGTATTGGGTCCATACTGGAACCTTTGAGTCGATATGTAGACTTTTCCCTACAGCCAATCGTAAAAAAACAAAATTCCTACCTCAAAGACACCTCCCATGCCATTTCTGTGTTTGAGGGTAGAGGGTTCAATAAGGTGACCCAGCTCATTGTCACCTTAGATATTGAGGCCCTCTACACAAACATCCCTCAAGACAATACCCTGGCGGTTATTGCGTCCATACTTGAATCAGAGGACCTCAATGGTGGTGACGACACCTTTATTATGTCATGTATCTACCTGATTTTAAAGAAAAAAAAATTATTTTCAAAGATGACCTTTTCCTCCAAATCAAGGGGACCAGCATGGGGGCCACATGTGCCCCAAGCCTGGCCTGTTTATATGTGGGCGATTTTGAACTCAAACACATATTCAATGAGGCTGCCCCCTTTTTTGAGAATATATCTTGCTGGCACCGCTACATTGATGACATTATCTTCATCTGGAGCGGTGCCAGTGAAGATTTGTCTAGCTTTCTAGAATGGCTCAACCTGGGGGATTCCAACCTCAGGTTCACGGGACATCAGAGCAATTCTAGGGTTGAGTTCCTAGATATAGCTATCAAAGAAGAGGATGGTATTTTGAAAGTTGAACTCTACACCAAACCAACGGACAAAAACACCCTCTTACACTATTCCAGTAACCACCCCAAGGCACAAAAGGACAACGTGCCTTTTGGAGAATTTTTAAGACTGAGGAGAAATTGTTCTAACTTGAACGATTTCTATCGACACTCAGAAAATATGACTAGAAAACTCAAGGAGAGAGGCTATCCCCATAAACTCATTAAAAACTCCCTAAAGCGAGCCAGATTTTATGACCGCGACAGTCTTCTCGACCAAAACAAAACCCGCAATAAAAATAATTTAGACAAAATAGTTTTTGTAACTCAGTTTTCACATTTAAGTAACCAAATTAAAAACATTGTGAATAGGAACTGGCGCATCCTTAATTACAACAACACAAACCAACTCAACAAACCACTTTTCTCATTCCGGAGAAATAAAACTATCCGGAACTGCTTGGTACATACATACAAGCCACCCAGCGAAACTCAACGAACTTTGACTGGCCCAATAGCACTAGGCAATCACAAATGCGGGACCTGCTCAGTGTGCCCTCACTGTATCATAGGAACCAGCCTAGAATACAACGGAAAAACCCTGACTCCTAGAACCTTTAACAACTGTAGGAGCCAAAATGTTATATACCTACTAATTTGCCCATGTAACTTGGGATATGTGGGAGAGACCAGCAGGGAACTTAGACTTAGAGTTCTGGAGCACAAATCGGCCATACGCACCAACAAATGCAATGCACCCCTAACAGAGCATTACAAACAGCAGAACCACACTTGTGATGATCTGCGTTGGTAAATCCTGGAAAAGATCAGAACTACCAGACGAGGCGGTGATATAGACAAACTAAGAAAAACCAGAGAACAATGGTATTTCTGCTTTTTAGATAGCATTACTAAAGGCCTTAACACCAGAGAAGACTGGACAAAATGCATATAAACTTCAGGTTTAGTGTTCCCCTAAGGAATTCTAACACTCCAATAGAAAATCCCAGCAGACAATAAAGTTAATGCCTATATACTATACAATATAACACTCTCATATGGTAGGAATTATTAGACTTTTTGTCATGCGTATTCGATTCCCAGTCCTTCAGCAATAAAAATTACTATGAACTCTAATCCCTGTACCTCTTAACATTGTCTGTTTCATACATACCACTGTATTTTGGCATGTTTCTTCTAAAATACATGAATGAGCAGTTACCACCCTCGCCGCGGTTCCGTAGCTACGAAAATCGTGAAGGTCCAATTCTAGTAAATTTGCCCTCCTTAACCACACACCAGCCATTGCGTAATTTAACTAATATCGCCAATAAAATCCGTTACGCCTAAAAATCCACACTGTATCACCTAGCATATGAGCCCAACATACCGGTAAATAGGAATCTTAAGATCTACAATATACTACATATAAATATCGAGGTCCTATACAAACCCGCCCCCACCCGGGTTACATAGAACTACCAGCAAATAGGGTTAACACATGACACAGATAAAACCCGTTTGTTACCTTCCCACCAGAAAATAGGGTTTATTACACTAATCTCGGTGGCACTAGATAGATTCCAGGTAAACCACTCTTTATTAATTTGATTTGCCTTTCTGTTATGCAAAACCACGATTGCCAAAAACAAAATAAAATAAAATAAAATAACAGGCAGCTCAGCCAGAACAGGCGCTATATTATAGGCCGGTTTCTCGACCAATTAGAAGACAGCATTATAAGCCTGAAGATGTCAAGGTAGGCTCTATATTACAGGCCGGTATTTCGACCAATTAGAAGACAGCATTTCAAGCCTGAATATGCAAATTTCGGAGCTCCAAATGGACCAGTTTGATAGGCCAGTAATTAGACCAATCTAATGCTAGACCCGCTTATTTAACAGGACGTGTCTCTCTCTCAGGCTCATTCCGAATATCCCGAGAAGCAGGCAGTCCTTCGCGCCACAGCAGTATAGGACATAGAGCAGGCGAGGACCACAACAAAAGCGGGTTACTTCTAACCGCAGCATTTGTTTCCCTTTTCCCGGTATCGACCTTTAGGGAAATAATTCCAAAACGCAAGGACATGACGTAAGCGCCCCTGGATTTTTAACTAAAGGGTGTATCCAGAGAAGCAGGCAGTCCTTCGCATTCTACCAGGTAAGCCGCCACAGTAGTATAGAAAATAGAGTAGGCAAGGACCACAACAAAAGCGGGTCACTTCTAACCGCAGCATTTGTTTCCCTTTTCCCGGTATCGATCTTTAGGGAAATAATTCCAAAACGCAAGGACATGACGTAAGCGCCCCTGGATTTTTAACTAAAGGGCTTTAAGCAACCAGAGAAATACATAGTCCTGGGCACCTGACTAGGTAAGGAAATGGGCACGTTTGATAATGTAGAAATTTAGGTTAAAAACGCTCTACTTTTAAAGTTCCTTCAACGTCCCTTTTTTCTTTTTCCTCCCTACCTACCTAGTGTAACAAGAGTTCACAGTGCAAGGACGAAACTTAGATACATCTGGCTTTTAAACAAACAAAGAAAAAAGGCCCATTTGAAAAATATCCTTTAAGGTAAAAATTCCTTCGCCTAATATAAAAATCATTAGGACAAGTAACTTGTTGAAAATAACACAATAATAGAATTTTTTTCTAAAAATGATGAACTAGCAAATTCTCTTCAGTCAACTAGAAATATTACCAAGCCAAAATATTGTAAGAGTTTCTTAATCTGGTATACGTTTACCTACCCAGCACAGTTGGCAGATATTATCTGTCCAATCTATATGTGTTTCCTTTACATAAAATTTGGTTACTTTAAGATAACAGCTCCTCCCCAAATGAGTGGTATACATAACTGCTGTGATTCGTTTTTTTGAAAAGGGGTATGCAATGATGATACACTAAGTGAAAATAGTGAGTTATTGATATTCATGTATTTGAGATGAATGTTCTGTTACACTAGAAAATGCAGTATTGGTAAGATTTTTCTTATTCAGCACCTTCACCATCAGATGTAATCAAATAACTCCTGTACATCAGAGCAATTTTCCAGATATGTATTTTCAAGTGATATCACCATGCAATCCATTACAGAGTACTAAAACAAAAAGCTGTTTATGTAAATCATAAATGAATAGTGACTCACTACAACCTATTGTATGTCCATTTCTCTAGGGTGATTATAACTGACCCCTGCACCACGACAGATATCAAACGTAGTCTTGACAAAGGTGGACAAAATTGAGAAAAACCACCGAAACGCGTCGACGCACCTCCTAGTATAATTCACGACCCAGACATCTTTGTTGATATACTGTATTTTGGTGTACATAACCCAGGTGTCAGAAATAGAGTCTGAATATACAACCAGTATTGTACTAATTCTAAGTCTTACAGCCTTTCTGTCTCTGTATTTCAATTTTGCTGGTCAATATTGAATGCTTAAAAATTCTTTTTCTTTTATTCTTAATTGTGTTGAGTGGCCTCACACGGGTCCACTCATTTTATGTTTTTATTGCTTGTATTTGCAATAAATTTTATGAATTCATTTTATATACGTATATCTTGTTATTGTTTTTGATTTTTTATTGTATTTTATTGAGTTCTTCTCAAGGGAATTTCCTTGTTTCATTGACTGTCTATATCCCGCCAGGTCTACGGACCTCGACGTTTGCTGATCTTGGCCGTGTAGTCCTGGGGCTCCCTGAGGGCATCCTCGTGATGGGCGGAGACTTCAATTTGGTTGTCTCCGGTAACATAGATCGCTATCCCCCCAGGGACCTTCCCAAATCGCAATCCTGGTTGAGTGGGTTCCTGGAGACACTGGGTCTGGTAGACTGTTGGAGGTTGCTGCACCCGGATCAGGTGCAATACACCTTTCACTCTGGAGCCCCTGGCAGTCTGTCCAGACTCAACTATATTCTGGTGCCAGCGGCGCTGTCCTCCTCCATTGGGGAGGTGAGGCACCTCGCCCGGGGCATATCCGACCACTCCCCAGTCTGGCTTAGCATGGAAACTACTATGAGTAATGAGGGACGGGTCGCCCCCATAAACCCCTGGTTTCTTCGCAATCCCAAGACCTGTACCGAGTTGATGAAATCCCTCGATCATTATTTTGTAGAAAATGTGGGGTCGGTGTCATCTGCTGTATTGTTGTGGGAAGCCTTTAAGACTGTGATACGTGGGCAGGCTTTATCTCTGATCGCTAACGCCAAGAAGAGTAAGCATGAAGAGGTGGTCCGTCTAGAGGCGGAGATCGCCGCTCTGGAGAGTGACTTGGAGCACGGAGTGTCCCGTGCCAAACTTCATTCCCTCAGCCTCAAACAATTAGATTATAGGACCCTGGTTGCTTATGCTGCGAAGGTCATGAGCAGGGAACAGCAGGGCAGACTGTATGATGTTGGGGATAAGGCGGGTAAATTGATTGCGTGGCTGGACAAGAAAGAAATGGCGAGTCGTGTACTTCCTGTGGTTGAGAACCTTGACGGAGTGTGCATGACTGACCTGGCTGCAATTGTTGAATGCTTTGCGGAGTACTTCCGAATTGTGTATGCTCCGGTCTCTGACAGGCCGGAGGCCGACTCTCATTTGTTGCTCCGCGATATTACTTTGCCCTGCCTGTCTGCGACTGACAGAGACCTGATGGACGCGGTTCTTTAGACTGATGAGGTGGCTACCGCCATTTGTTCACTGCGCTCTGGCAAGGCCATGGGTCCCAATGGTCTGCCCATTGAACTGTATAAATTGTGTCCTGACAAACTGGCGCCATATCTTCGTGATATGTTTCTAGAGTCCCACGACTCTGGCTCCCTTCCACGTGACCAGCGTCTTGCTAATATCGTAGAGATTCACAAGGAGGGGAAGCCACGGGATAGCTGTTCATCTAATAGACCAATCTCGCTTTTCAACGCCGAACCGAAAATTCGGGCTAAGTTATAAGCTAACCGCCTGACGAACGTTATCAGCGACCTGGTCCATCCGGATCAGTCCGGCTTTATCCCACACCGTAACACGGCGCTCAACCTGCGGAGCTTGCACGGTGTTCTCGCGAGGGCGACGTCTTTTCGTGAGCCGGCCATCTTGGCTTCCGTGGATGCTACGATGGCCTTCGATACTCTTGAGTGGCCTTATCTCTGGGCCGCTCTCGGCCCCGGGTTCATCGGCTGGATGAAACTTTTGTATGCGGAGCCACTGGCGCAGTTGGTTGTGAATGGTCGAGTCTCTGCGTCTTTCGTCCTCGGGAGGGGCATGCGACAGGGCAGCCCGTTATCACCATTGTTTTTTGCGCTTGCCCATGAGCCGCTGGCTGCCTGGTTGCGCTGGGAGCCCTCGCTTAAGGGGATCCAGTTGTCCCCAGACTTTGAGGATCGCGTCTCGCTCTATGCGGATGGTATCCTATTGTACCTTACATCCCCTCAAAAATCTCTGAATGTGTTGTTCGATGTGCTTACTTCGTTTGGGAAGAATTCGGGCCTTGTGATCAACTGGGCTAAATCCTGTGTATACGTGCTCTCGGGCGGTCCCCCCCCCTTGCCTCGCAGATGCCCCATTCGGGTTTCTCCGACGGGCTTTAAGTACTTGGGGATTTTTATACCTTTGGACCCTGTGGCTCGCTACGAACGTAATCTGCTCCCTCCCCTTCAAAGATTGAGACTTGATGTTGTGCGCTGGCGCGGGTTTCCTCTATCACCGCTCGGGCGCGCAGCCCTTTTTAAAATGATGGCCCTGCCGCGGTTTTTGTACGCGCTTCAGAATACGTTTGATATTATTCCGGCGAGCTACTTTCGAGAGGTTGAGAGCCTGCAGAGACGGTTGATCTGGGATGGACGTTCGCGTATTGCCCTCGCCAAACTCACTCTTCCCTGGTATGACGGGGGTATAGCACTGCCGGATATTAGGCGTTACTATTGGGCCTCGCAACTGAGTGAGATCAATCATGCGACATATGCTCCTGCTCCTAACCCGGTTTTCGAAATGGATAAATATTTACTACCGGGCGGGGACTACAGAAGGGCACTATACTCCAAGGCGGCGGGCAAGGATTTATCTGGACCTACCAAGATTGCTGTACGTGTGTGGCATGCGGCGAATGCGTCTGTGGGATGGAGAGATCGATTGACTCGTGCGACCCCGTTGTATGCTTCTGAAAGGTTGGGATGTCTCTGGAAAACAAAAGGGTTTGAAAAATGGGATACGATTGGCATTAGCTGCGTGGGCGACTTTTGGGTCAAGGGCAAAATCAAGACCTTTGCAGCACTAAAGACAGAATATGAATTGAGTGACTGGGAATTCTTCCGATATGCACAGATTCACCATGCCTTAAGTTCGGTTCTCCCTGCGGGTACTGTCATCCCCGAGTCCTCCCCTCTTGAAGATAGGGTCCTTGACGGCCACGTCCCCGACAGTACCATTTCCCTGATATATAAGAAGTTGATTAACACCCGGGTTGACCTGCTGGTGCGTCTTAGGGAGGTTTGGGCCGGTGATGGTTTGGAGCTGGACGACGAGGATTGGCAAACTGCATTATCCTCGCCTAAAGAAGTTGCGATTCCTGCCCGTCTCCGACTCGTTCAGCTTAAAATCTTACATCGTGTATATGTCACTGGTCCGCGCTTGATTCGTATGGGTTATTCCTCAGACGGGTTATGTAAGCGTGGCTGTGGGATGCTTGGAACTTTCCTCCATATACTTTGGGAGTGTCCGGAGGTAGTGACGTTCTGGAATAACGTGCATGCCGTGATGGGTAGGGTCACGAGAGTGGTGTTGCTGCCCGAGGCCAGACGATGCCTGTTAAATGTGTGGGAGCCGAATGATTATAGTGTGGCCAAGTGGGCGACCCTTGGGAACATGATTGCCAAAAGGGATGTTGCGCAGTTGTGGGGTTCCCAGCGGCCCCCCACGGTATCAGTATGGAAGGAAAATATGGATTGGTGCATGTTCAGAGAGAAGACTGTGTATTTGGCACGGGGCAAACCTAGGAAGTGGAACAGCATCTGGGGCCAATGGAACCCATACCGTGGAAATATATGTACGCCTCCGTTTGTGGAAAACCCCGAAGTCCCCCTGCCCCCCTGATCCGACATTCCATATAGTGTGTGCTTTATGTTATTCTTCATTTGTTTCCCCGCTGGCCCCCTCCCCACAGCATATGCCATTGATCTATTGTATAATACGTGCCTAGGTGTCCTCCTCTGTGAACACATGTCCATGTACACTGTTTCCTTTTTTCTGCCTTGTATGTTATTTTTTCGTCTTTTAATAAAAATTTAATAAAAATTAAAAAAAATACTTTCGATACAAATAACTAGTCTATGTGTGATTGTGAGAAATGAGTGAGGAAGAAAAAAGTGTACTCACGGAGTTGTGGGTGACAGAATCTCTTAGAGTCAACAAGAGATCAAGGGGAAATGAGGGTGGTAAAGTGCTGATGCGTTGGAGAAGAAACAAAAGGTGTTTTAGATATACGGTCAATGTAAGGATCGACAATTAAGTTACAGTACCCACCAAAAATAACATATGGTGCAGAAATAGGCATCAAAAGAGTAGAAATGTGTGGCCAAATGTTGCCATCAGGTTTAGTAGGAGCATATACATTAAACAAAGTAATAGGTATGTCGTTGACTTTAAGGTGAATAATTAACCATTGCCCTTCATCATCTGAGTCCTGAGAAAGAAGGGAAACATTATGTTTCTTGTGACAGAGAATCACAGTCCCATTTCTTTTGCCAGTACCTGGAGAGGAAAAGAAATTTCCCACCCATTGTCGCTTGACTTTAAGAACTTCTGAAGCAATTAAGTGGGATTCTTGTAAAAACACAATCTGATTTAAGACTAGATAAATAGGTACGTACCCTTTGCCTTTCAATATGTGTACCCAAACCCTTAAAATTCCAGGAAATAAAACGTAACGTCATTAATCAACTATATAGAGTAAAAACTTGTAGAATATTACAGCAAAACAAGGATGTAATAAAAAACTTGCAATACTTAGAGAAGCAAAAACCAAGCACTCTAACAGAAAGGTAGTAATATATGAATTGAAAGATATTGAAATAGAGAATAAAAAAAAGAGAGAGGAGAAGGGAAAAAGGAAAAAGGAGGAATACAAGAAAAAGGAGGGAAAAAGATAGAAACAATAGATAGAAATAACAATAACACATACCGAAAACTCAAACATGGATGGAGGGGGTTGAGGCCACAGAGAGAAGACGAATAGCCACTCACGAAACTCCAGGAGAGACCACGAGGAGGCATCAGTTCAGATGGACTACACAAGAATGTATGGATCAGGGGAACGGCACCTAGTGGGGGAAACATAAGGAAGGAAGATTCGATAATCAAAATATATCAGAGGAACTTTTGTCAAACTACAATCAACATTAATAAGGGAGAAGAAAATGATCAAGTAGTATATGATCTTGCAAACTCCGTGGAATCTTCTCTACAGCTGTCAAGAAATTGTTGAAATAAGGCTGGATTTTCATAGGTGGTTGTTTTGTTCTTATACCTCACTTTAAAGGGTCATGGACGAAGTAGACTAAATCTGGCATTCAAGTTACATAGAGCAGGATGCGTGGCTAGGAAACTTTCCCGCTTGTCTGCCATGATTTTCACATAGTCCTGTGAGAAGAATAGCTGAGATCCTTGCCAAAATATGCGACGTTTGATTTTCGCTGCTGGTCGGATCTTCAACAAATCTGTGTATTCCAAAAAGTAGAGTATGACACCTCTCGGATTGCGTTGGGTAGACGAGTCCTTAGGAGAACAGCCACGTCTGTGTGCTTGTTGTATGTTTAATGTTATGTTTTCAGGAAACTCAAGAATCTGTGGAGATTGGAAAAAAGAAATGGGATTGGAGCCTTCCAATCCTTCAGCCAGACCATAAATTCGTACGTTGTTGCAGCTGCCTCGGTTTTTGAGATTTTCCACTTCCTTCCGTAGTTGTAAAAGGTCTGCTTTCATGGGGTGAATTTGTTGAGAGGAGATTTGTAAAGAGTCCACTTTCCATTGAGTTAATTTTGTTGTCAAGGGCAGACCATTTATCCTCTAGGCCCTGTAGGTGTATGTTCGTTTCCTCCATATCGGGCCTAAGTGCTCGGATCTCCTCCAGAAGCAGATCTAAGGATGCTGGTGGTAGAGATGTAGTTGGTGAAGTAGGCTCTTTTTTAATCCTCTTAGTAGATGATAACACCAAAGAAGTAGGTACTTTAGAAACATGTTTCCCATTTGGTATGGAGGAATGTAGAAGAGGAGTAGTGAACACAGGCGAAGTGGCCGTTGTTTCTATAAAGTGGGGAGGTGCAGCTTGATCTAATTCCTCCATGCCACCTTGCAATACCAAAAAAGGATTCAAAGTAGGAATTGTGGTGGATATAGCACATCGAGATGGGTTGGACGTTGAAGCAGTGCCTCTACCAGACTTAATCCTCCCAATAGACATGTGTATCACAATAATGTAAGAGCAGGTGCTGTATGAATTTATAAGCAAGTGGCACACAAAATTATATTGCTTAAATGGTAGAAATGAAGGAAGTAAATATTTTGTCACAATCCTGGAGGTCCACCAACTCTTATATAATTAAAGAATTAACAGTACTGCCACAAAGTAATGAGACCTGCCTGTGTGCATAAAAAGGAAAACATTAAGGAGGTGCGGAGAATAAAAATGGAGGAAGAACACATTTTACAAAGGTGTTGAGTTTCACAACATCATGCCTCTGATTGGAAAAATGCAGCGGTGCCGATAACGCACTGAGAATTATAAGAATGTAAAATAGCGGCTGTGAATCCAGTCACGGAGATATGCCGCACATTTCAGCCAAAAGAAGGTATATCGGGCTTACGGTGGGCTGCAAGAGACAGTACTGGAGTCCAGAGGTGGTCACAAGATAAGTCCTGATGGTCCTGAAGGTGACAAGGCGCTGTCACTGCCCGTCACTGCAAAAATCATCGGGTTCGGAGCAGCATCAACCAGCCACCATCTTCCTTGGCACCAGACCACGTCCCCAAGTGCTTAGGTTTCTGTCAATCAAGAAAATTCAACACCAATTTTGAAATTTGCTATTTTCATTTGACTGTATAGGAGGAGGCAGTGGCACATGGACCTTAAAGTTCAAAATTCTTTCAAGAAAAAAAATAGAATTTAAGGCACATGTGAAAGATATTCAGGAAAAACAGAAATCAATCAAGTTAAGGAACTTCAAGAATGCAAATGGAGATGGGACTCTCTGGGCGTGGAAAACTAAATTTGACAGTATGGAATTAAGAATTAATCAGTTTAGTGAAGCATCCTCTCTCTGATATACTGACCTATGCTGGCAACGTGGTTCAGAAGGCGGTTTCTCAGTTCGTCTAACAGCATTACACAGAGCACATGTGCCATGATATTGACATGATTCAGGGCTTTGTCCTATCAGCAGTCTCCAGTCCTGACTTAAGAGACATTTGGGAAGGATTATACAAGCAGGAAGTCATCCCCACACCAGTTCATACAGCATGTGAGCCTTAACTTATCACTAGGGGACTACGGACCACCTTCCATGTGCACTTTCCAGAAACAACGTGTATGACGGTTTTATTAGGTCTGTCCTGATGCAAGTGAGTAATTACTAATCTATACATTGCTTTAGTGCAGGAAAGGGTAGGCAATATAATATTTATGAGAGAGAGGTGGTCATGGGAGTGCCATGAGACTCTTAAAGGTACTGAGTAGGATTGGGTTGAATGTTTCATTCCCCCTGCAGAATTTGGTGACTCCGTGTTACTCTTGTAATGTGGAGTTTTTGCTAAATTACACAAATCACCATGTGGCAGAATTTTGTCCCAGAAAGGCTCCAGATTAATGTGAGCTGATGAGTGCAAGTGATATTTGGCATCCCCTAGCGCGATTTTCAAATCCAGGCGGTTGCAAGCTTTCACAGTCAGAGGGCTACTTCTCGAGTAGATTTGCTGCCGCTTTAGTAGATTTTCTACTTGAGCGGCAGCAAAGTCAACTCTAATGGTTGCACACTCTAGCACTCCGCATTGTGCAGTTCACGTTGCATTTTCAGTGCTGCTTGCAATACCAGCACTAAATTGCAGTGCAAGTAGCGTGACATGCATAATTTCCGCCCATTGGTAGAACACTGTGCTATCTTGCAGAGTTTTTATGTAACTCTGTGGAATTCTGCAAAGTGAACCTCTGCAAGTTCGGCTGATTCCATCTGGAGAAAAGCATGTGAGCATGTAAAAAGATATTTCACCTAATGACTGTTTCAAGCTACTTCAGCTCCATTATTTACATATGACTTACTATACACTGAAACTTGTATTAATGATTTACCCAGGAATATCATCTGTCTGTGGCAGATATTGAGCAGGGATTGCAGATTTCCAGCATATGGTTTCTAGATGTCATACAATAGTGGATAAGTAATCTACTTGTAGTCAGCCAAGGAAATGACACCTACATTAAGCAATGTTTGTCCATGAAAAATATTCCTATAATTTAAAAAAAGATGACATTACTGGGTACCGTCTCGCCAAGCAGTGGCTGGGCTCCGCAGTAGGGGCAGAGAAATCCGCACATACAAATATAGATTTGTCCTGTCTTTTTATATGTGAGTTCTCCCGTCCGCAGTTGTAAATGTCCTATTATATGATTTGTAAGTGAATAGCGAGAAAGAGTAAAGTCACACAAAAGTGTACGTTTACCTTAGTGAACCGGGCCCTCTGGCTAATAAATGGTCAAATACTTTATCTCCTAAGATTCAACTTTGGAGACAAGACCTGCTTAAAAGGGCTTTGGCAGATAAGCAACATATGAAAACATTGAGAAAGGATGAGAAGATGATGGAGAACTTAGCAGAGTGGTCAGCAATGCTGTTCAGGCTAGTGCAACCTCCCAATAACTAACCGTCTTGATAGGATGATGAACTAACTATCTAAACAAGCTTAGTGACCAGATACTATTGACCAGGATATGTTTTCTTATGGTGGCTAGCATAAACTCTATAATGTGGACTGGAAAAAGATTATTGGGTTGGTAGGTGTAAATGTATACCTTATACTGAGATGCACCTGAAATTCATTGATTGTTATAGTAAAAACTAAATAAAAAGGTTTAAAAAAATACATTTTGTTGGCAGTGTTAGTCTTACAGGTAACTTCCATAATGAGGTACCCTTGGGCATGCAACAATTACCCTTGTGAAGGTCACAAGCTAGTAACTGATTTTAAGATAGCACCCTTTTTGGAATTTACAAACCGATTTCACTTGTTAATTGTGATGCAAATGTTTTCAGTAGAATAGGCTGAGGGTAATTTTGGAGAGTTAGAGTTGTAAAATCTACATTTTTCTATTACCCAACATAATGGTAGTCTGCCTTGGCAGTATACAATTTTTGACCATCAGATATCCAGAGTGTACATTAAATCGATTAACGGTCCTACTGGCCCTTGAGTCCCAAAGCTAGAATCTTGTTCCATAATTCTCTGACTCAAGAGGTAGTGACAGAGAGACCTATTGGGTAGGAATGCCCCTTTCTCTGGAGCTGGCAAACGTATATATCGAACATCTGGCAGATAGGCTAAGACAATATCACAGCATTGTGATGTTTAGTTGTGGAACTTTAAAGAGGAAGTTGACTGTTGATGACATGTGACTACTAGAATTTATTTCTTAAAAAGAGGAAGGAACTGCATTTTTAAACGTCGACGGCTTTCCTGTTGTATACCTCCGGGACATGCCCTTTAGCTAACTTGAATGTTTGTTAATGTGACCGTTGAAAGGGTTTTGTATAATCAATGTAATGGACTTTTTGAAGACAGAGGCTTCCATTTGTTAGATTTGGCCTGAGTCATATGAATATTGTATATGATTGTTTTCATTTCTTATGATGATGTCTATTCTTCTTTGACTGTACACGGCTTTGAGCACACCCTGTCCCTCACTTCCCTTGTTTTCTCCTCCTCTTTTGGGGCTTTTGAAATTTTGTGGATATATTTCCAAAGTGGTATTGTAAAATAAATGACAATACTCATATCTATTTGAATTTCATGATTTTGTGCAAAGTGTTACCAACTACGGTTGGTTGTGTGTGTTGTACTCAACACGTTTCCCTTGCGGGGACCCCTTTATACACATACCATATAACGCCCAGGTCCCCGCGACTGCATGGGTCCAACCCCCCTCTATGTAATGTATTTGAGATTATGGACCTATGTTAGAAGAGGGACATTTATGAACCATTATGGAAATTCAATCCACTTTGGGAATCTCTACCCACATCAGAGTGTTTGCAGGTTGCACTCTGTAGATACTTTACAGTACGAGGATTTGAGACAATGGTTGAGCTGATGCAGAATGGGAGAATGCTATCCTTGGCTGGTATAAATTACTAATTGGCAGGTAGCCTTTCAAGATTTATCTCCGAGTGCCACCATGGAGTAGGTCGATCAGTACTCTGAGTGATGAGGGCACTGTATCAGCATTGATGGAAGTGATCAGTTTTGGAGACCAACATCTAAAGGTGGTCAATGTAGTGGAAGCAGACAAGAAGTTAAGATGACGCAAACAATATATTTTGGAAATAGTTCTATTGTTGATTGATCTGTAGTAAATATCCATTGACCTACTTGATCAACAAAAAATAGTGGAAATATTGACAGAGATAGAAAGGCAATTATCAAAGCTTATGATCGGGTGAAAGTAATGGTCACCCAGTTGAAAAAAAATGGACCATTCACAATGACACTGGACAAGAAAAATATATAGTCAAGGTACATATATGCAGAGTTTAAACTAGTAAATCTATCCATATCTGAAAGAACGTGAGTTATTAGTTGCGAAGGATGTGAGTCCTTCACAAGTAATAATTCTGCAACCTTCCCTTTATTTGGAAACAAGTACCCAATTGTAGCACTTCACTCTCCCAGCTGTACTCTGGAGAGGTGGTGTGGGCAAGTAACACTCAATACATCATATTTAGTCAGTGTTTTTGTTCATAAAAGGAAAACACTTGTAATGTATAGTATGCTACTGCATACTATACATTAATTTACAAATATTAAAAAACAAGTAGATTGAAATACTTATGGCGTCACCCTGTTAACATGTTACACCCTAGGGCGCCCTAAACCCTTAGATCACAGTATCCCCTACATATATCAGCCCCAATATAAAGGGTGTTTTTTGTTACAAAATGTAGAACTATTAGCTTTGGTAGAGTGTCCCAGAATAATACAATAGAACATATGAATAAATGCAAGAACTTGTGGCCCTGAATCGCAACTCCACCACTATAATACCAGTTATAAAGACAGTGGCAGTACTGCATTTCACAGCAACTGGCTAATTTCAATAAACGGCTGAGGATTCCAATAGGCTATCCCAACCCACTTTCACATGTGTGCTCCAACAATTTCGAAAGTGGGATGGTTAATCACAAAAATTAGTCCATTCAATGAGTACATCCAATTTCTAAAAGCTTTGGGTGCCCTGAACAGCGTCTGGACTTGCTCCATAGCGGTCGCTCCCCTCGCTCACTGCCTGACCCACCAACGCTCTGCTCCTTGCTGACCACTTCGCCTGCCTGCCCTGATACAGCGCTGCCTGCCCTGATACAGCGCCTGGCTATCCACATCACCTGCAACTCAGGACGCATTGAATTGCACATAGCGCCTGGTATCGTTAGCATTTCATTTTATTTAAGTGCATTGGCGATTTTAAAACAGCCTGTAAAGTGTTTTTGTGATTTCTTTGTAACTGTACCTCTGCTCGCACTCCGGCTGTGCCCCTGTTTCGTTTTCGGTCCTGGGCAGCCATTTTGTTGTGGTGTTTACTTGTGGCCCATGTCTCCTCCCCGCTCCCGCCTCCCAGCTGACCCTCCCACGCTCCGCCCCCCTCCACTCTCCATTTAAGACAGATGAACCAACGCGCAGCGTCCACGTGCAGCGGTCGCGCCGAAGGTGCGCCAAAGGTAAGCCCGTCTACGCCCGTCCGCGCCTGGACCGCGCCCAGCGCCAGACCCCCTGGCCCCCGCAAACCGACCACCTCCCGCATAACGTATGACGCCGCCACCCTCCTAGCCCTTAACCCCGGACGCACACCACAATGCTACGAAGCTGCCCCAGGACATACCCACGGTCCCTTCACCTGCCACTCCTGCAAGTTCGCCTGCATGAAGACCCACACCAAATCCACTATCTCCAAACACAGCTCCGACTCTAACCACCTGAAATGCATCCTGCTGAACACCCGCTCAGTCCACAGACACGCCACTGAACTCTGGGACCTACTCAACACTGCTTCACCGGACATCGCCTTCCTTACAGAAACCTGGATGAACGCATCATCAGCACCCGACATCGCCATAGCCATCCCGGACGCTTACAAGATCATCCGAAAAGACCGCACCAACCAAACAGGAGGAGGCATCGCCATCGTCCATAAGAACACCATCAGAATCACGACCAGCTTCGACGATAACCTTTCAACCGCCGAACACCTCCACTTCCAGATCCACACCGACCCCAGGACCACACTTAGAGGCACCCTCATCTACAGACCACCAGGAACCCGAACACAATTCTGCGAAGACATCACTGACTTCATCAGCTCACACGCCATCACCTCCGAGAACTACATTCTACTGGGAGACCTCAACTTCCACCTGGAAAAGAAAACCGACAGCAACACCACCACCCTTCTGGACAACCTGGCCAATCTCGGACTCAAACAACTTGTTGACACCCCCACCCATGTAGCCGGACATACGATCGACCCAATCTTCACCTCCAGCAAGCACATCTCCTTCGATCACACCACAGCTCTCCATTGGACGGACCACAGCTGTGTTCACTTTAGCTACAAAACTACCTCGACCCACAACCCCCCACAACCTATTCCGCGAAGAAACTGGAACAAAATCACCACCGACCAACTCCTCACATCGCTCAAACAAAACCCTCCCGCCCTCAAATCGGACCCAAACCAAGCTGCCACCAAACTCAAACAATGGATCACTCACAGCATTGACGAATTAGCACCCTTGAAAAACCACCAAACCAAACAGGGTGGCAAAAAGGCCCCCTGGTTCAACGATGACCTTAAGAAATCCAAGAAACTATGCCATACTCTCGAGAAAACATGGAGAAAAAACCCAACCACTGACAACCTGACCACCTTCAAGACAGCCACCCGCAAACACCACCAATTGATCCAATCCACCAAGAAATCAACATTCAAGGATCGACTCGACAACAACGCCCATAACAGCAAGGAACTATTCAACATCATCAAAGAATTTACCAACCCCACCGCAGCCTCAACCGACATTACTCCCTCCCAAGACCTCTGCGATTCGTTATCCTCTTTCTTCTACAACAAAATAGCCGACATACTTAACAGCTTTGAGAACATTTCCAATGAACAGTCCACTCCACCCACCTCCGAACCTAAACCGCCCTCTAACAACCTTAGCGCCTGGAACCCAATCACCACTGAAGACACCATCCGCCTAATGAACTCCATCCATTCAGGTTCGCCAACCGACCCCTGTCCCCACCACATCTTCAACAAAGCAGACTCCATCATCGCACCCCATCTCCGTGATGTCATCAACTGCTCCTTCGACTCCGCTACCTTCCCAGAAAGCTGGAAACACGCCGAACTCAGCGCCCTCCTGAAGAAACCCACAGCAGACCCCTCTGAACTTAAGAACTACCGCCCCATCTCCCTCCTCCCATTCCCTGCCAAAGTCATTGAGAAAGCCGTCAATAGCCAGCTCGCCGCCTTCCTTGAATCCAACAACTCCCTCGACACCTCACAGTCCGGCTTCCGAGCCAAACACAGCACCGAAACCGCCCTCATTGCAGCATCAGACGACATCCGAACGCTTCTGGACAATGGAGAAACAATTGCCCTCATCCTACTCGACCTCTCCGCCGCCTTCGACACAGTCTGCCATAGCACCCTCATACAACGCCTCAGCAACATCGGCATACAAGGAAAAGCCTTGGACTGGATCATCTCATTCCTCGCCGGGAGAACCCAGAAAGTCTGACTCCCCCCATTCAAATCAGAGGCCACCGAAGTCATCTGCGGAGTATCACAAGGATCATCACTCAGTCCCACCCTCTTCAACGTTTACATGAGCCCCCTCGCATCCATCGCACAACAACACAACCTTAACATCATCTCTAACGCTGACGACACCCTGCTGATCCTTTCCCTCACCAAAGACCCTAACACCGCCAAAACGAATCTTCACGAAGGCATGAAAGAAGTAGCCGAATGGATGAAAATCAGCCGCCTAAAACTTAACTCAGACAAAACGGAAGTCCTCATCCTAGGATCATCCCCCTCTGCCTGGGACGACTCATGGTGGCCTTCAGCCCTGGGCACGGCACCCATACCCACAGACCACGCACGTAACCTAGGCTTCATCCTAGATTCCTCCCTCTCGATGACCAGACAAGTCAACGCCGTCTCATCCTCTTGCTTCAACGTACTTCGTATGCTCAAGAAAATCTTTCGTTGGATCCCCACCGAAACAAGAAAGACTGTCACCCACGCACTGATCACTAGCCGACTGGACTATGGAAACACCCTCTACGCCGGAACCACAGCCAAATTACAGATAAAACTCCAACGCATCCAAAACGCATCAGCCAGACTCATATTGGACATCCCTCGCCAAGCCCACATTACCGGTCACCTGAAAGACCTCCACTGGCTTCCCATCAACAAGAGAATAACGTTCCGTCTCCTCACCCACGCACACAAGGCACTTTACAAACTAGGACCCGAATGCCTCAACACACGACTGTCCTTCTACACACCCACCCGCCAACTAAGATCCTCCAATCAAGCCCTCGCCGCAGTCCCGCGCATCCACAGATCCACCATGGGAGGAAGATCCTTCTCCTTCTTGGCGGCCAAGACCTGGAATTCTCTCCCCACTCACCTCCGCCTTACACAGAACCACATTTCCTTCAGAAAGGAACTTAAAACCTGGCTATTCGATAAATAATGCACCCCCTACCCCAAGCGCCTTGAGACCCTCTGGGTGAGTAGTGCGCTATACAAATTCCTGAACTTGAACTTGAACTGGAACACTATAAAGGGTGAATTCCTGCACTGGGAGCCGTTCAACATGTTGTTAGTGGCATTAATAGAACACATTTTGCTTTGGTACCACCCCATTGCAGAGAACAAGTTTATATAAACTGTAAAAATTATCATTCCATCAATGTGCAGGTAGGCTGGATTATAGACCTCTACATCAACAGTGTTGGTGCAAGATTCCCAAGATACATCCATGACTCGTTAGTGCTAAGCAATGGTAGCAAACAACAGCAGATGACACAACATGGGCATATGACGATATATGATGGCCTGGCTTGCTGGTAAGCTTGGTGATGATAAATTGTAAACTGAAAAATAAGTAAGAACGCTGAAGAGTTTGATAAAAATGTAATTAACATGTATTTGTTTAAATGATCATTTTCAGGAGTCTCTGACTACCCAAGCAGACCATGGCTGTTACCACATCTGTGGAATCCGACAGCACCAGGGGAAGTCCACTTCAACGAGGTACGTGTCCAGACAACGAGGCCTGTGAAGCTGGATTTTGTGCTCCTCAAAGCATGTTTCAGTTGCCTGGATAAGTCGGTGGAGCCCTCCTCTACTTACCTGGCAAGATGTGCCAAATGATTCTTTTATGTTGTAGGATGCACAACATTGCCCTGTGGTGGAACACTCCTTTCATACCTGACGATGATAAGGATGATGACGTGGGTGATGTTGCTGATCTGCACCATGAAGATGGCAGTGGGCAGGAAGAAGGGAGTGACCTCAGGCAAGTAGTACATGAAAACGTCTTTGCATGGTGATAAGTTTTGAATAAAATATTTCACAAATTATCTAATAAATTTTTAGAAAGATAATTCCTAATTCTCAGTACTTAGCTCTTGTCCTTCAACGTTGTGTTTTGTAGCTGGGTCTGGTCAACATGATCAGTTAAGCTATGTCTAACATTTATTAAGCAAATAACACTCTCCTACCCCCATGATTTCCAAACGGTGTCCACCACTAGCATAGACTTGCAGAAATTGATGCGTGTGATGGGTGGGCGTACTCTCTATTTATGGCGATTCTGCTTGCCAATACCCCATGGCTACCTATCACCCAGGAGAAGCAAGTTCAACGCACTCTCGCTGAATATTCTCTCTGGACAATCGGAGACCTCGTTCAGGAGGGACATGTATTTTTGGGTGCAGAGGGAGTGCGCTTTACCTAGGTGCCTTTCATGGACCAATTTGTTCTGAATAGACTCCATAAGGCATTGCGAGCTCAAATTACTGAATTTCCTTTGGAGCCTGACCATTTCCCACCGCTAACAATACTGATCACCAATAAGGGAGACACCATCCTATATCTAAACTATATAGAGCCAGTATGTCTCTGATCCATAGTAGGGATACTAAGGGCCGTGAAGCATGGGGGCAGGATCTGGGACACCCGATACAGTATTCACATTGGGAATATTGTTGTGCTCAAATCCTAGAGGTATCCCTTAATAATAGGCATAAGTTAATTCATTTTAAATTCCTATAGAGGGCATATAACATCGGTCTGAGGGGGACGGTGCTCAGCTGGTTTACATCTTTTCTAGCTGGCCGTCGACAAACGGTCTGGGTCCCCCCGGGCTCTGCTGAGATGCCGCCACTGGGAGTCGGAGTTCCGCAGGGTTCTGTGTTGAGCCCGACTCTTTTTAACATCTTTATGACCCCCTTGGCGGCACTGGCGGAGTCTTATGGGGCCCAGATTGTCTATTACGCCGATGACACCCAGCTTCTCTTCACCTGTAGGAAGGGGGAGGATTTTGATGAGGAGAGCATTCGGGATTGTCTCGGCGTGGTATTCAACTGGTTCCAGCGGAGCAGCCTTAAATGCAACTCTGACAAGTCGGAGGTGCTGTTTTTTGGTTGTGCCACGGATCCTGATTGGCAGGCATGGTGGCCGACAGATATGTTTCCCCCAGCCCAGGCATCCCAGGTGGCTAAAAACCTGGGAGTTAAGATCGACAACAATCTGACTATGAGATCTCAGATTCTTGGCCTGACGGGCTCTTGTTTCGGCATCCTTAGGATGCTCCGGAAGTTTCTTCCTCTGCTCTCTGAAGAGCACAGAAAGATAACGGTGCAAGCTCTGATCGGCTCCAGATTGGACTATGCCAACGTGCTCTATTTAGGTCTCCCGGACTATTTATTACAACGATTACAGGTGGTGCAGAATTCCGCGGCGCGGGCCATTTTTGGCCTTCGCAGGCGAGCCAGAGCGTCTGGTCTCTTACAGTCACTCCATTGGCTGCCCATCCGTAAGCGGATAATTTTTAAGGCTTTGACCCTGGCTCACAAAGCGCTTTTTGGTCTGGGAGCCAAATATCTCCAACGTAGGCTTGCTTTTTATCGTCCAGCCAGAGCACTGCGCTCTACCTCTTTGTCTCTTGCGGTGGTGCCTCGAGTCAGGAAGGCCCGGATGGGGGGGCGCTCCTTTGGTCTGAGGGCACCCCTGCTCTGGAACACTCTGCCACTGGCCTTACGCTGTACCTCCAATTTGTTGTCTTTTAGAAGAGGCCTAAAGACTTGGCTTTTTACTCTCTAGGTGTATTGTCTAGTTGTTTTCCGAATATCTGTGTTTGTTATGTTTTCTATGAGCTGCCACGATAAAGCGCCGGGACACTCCGTTGGAGTAGCCGCGCGCTATACAAAATAAAGTTAACATAACATAACATAACATAACATACATGTCTCTGGTGAAAATCCATAGCATTGACCCTAGCCGTCCCAACACATGGCCCAAGTACGAGACACAGTACGCTGACTATGTTCATATGTCCTGGAATTGTGTAAGGATTTGGAGTTATTGGAGGAACCATCCACGCAATCTTATCGCGTATGGTACTTTTTGCTATAGACCCTACACCTGGGATGGTGCTAATGGGAAATGTGCAAGAGATTCCTAAGCAGATGCGCAGATTCACAGCAATAGCCATATTAATGGCAAAAGGAGACAGAGTGATACATTGGGGAAGCAGAAACACTCCAAAAACAACGGTTTGGCTTAATAGCCTAATTCATTGTACTTTGCTGCAACTCAACCCGTGGCATCCAGACCCCGAGATATTTGGATTCCCCTCAGACAATACCCACCTCTGATTCGTAACAGGCAGCAGGGATAGTGCCTACCGGGTGGGTTCGTCTTCCTCTGCTAAGGTTGGCACAAGTACACAACTCTAGGTGGAGGGAGTCGGGCCTTAGTCTGGTGATTGTTTACATGTCTGATGATCTGATGATCGGTGTTCATACAGAAATAAGGTGGGCTTTAACTCTATGACACTCTCATAGGCTAACAAATACTCTACATGGTTTTGTGTGCAAATAAGGTGTGTTTCGTACAATACTGGTAAGAAGGGCTTGTATATGAGAATAATAATGTGCCTTAGGGAAGATGCCAAAAATACATCATTTAAAGATTGCATTTTATTTCCTAATAGGACACATCACAGTGTCTTCTTCTGTAGCTCTAGGGAATCATTTGTGAAACTATAAATATGTGAGGACAATCATTAGTGATGTACAGATCTTGAAGGAAAGATGTCTGTATATTGATGTGTGCGTGTTTATCATGTTCTACAATAACATTTCTCAAGGAGTGATTCCAAGGTATCTGTTTTTTTTTAAAATGATACAGACAAATGTGTCTGTATCTCCGATCCCTTATTTATAAACATGATTTCAGTGGATTCTCGCAGTTGTGTTTCCGATGTGTTCATAATTTGTGAGGAAGGGGCGTGGCTTGCGCGCCGGCTGCAGAGGACGGACTTCCCGTGAGCTCCGCTCTGGACGAAACCGCGGATGCCGTGAGGTCCTTTCCAGCCGTTTTTCGAACGGCTTTTTTGAGCGGCAGTGGCGTCGGAAGGTGTACAGAATATGGGGAAGCAACTGTGCGGTGTCTTTCAGCGCTGGTACGGCAGATATTTGACCCGGTAATCTGAACTGCCTCCTCAACTCGGATGGCCGCCATTTTGTTTCCTGCTTACCGCGAATGTCTCCCTGCACCTGTTTAATGCTGCGCTTCTTCCTGCCTAATGCTGGTGATTTTGACGGATCAATGTGGCATAACTTCATTATTTTAAGCAGCGTCTTACCCCTTTTTGGGTGCCCAATGCAGTTTGCCTCTAATTTTTGCTGTTAATACACTATCTCTGATGAGATATGGCCGCCATTTTAGGATCCATTCATGTGCAGTGCTACACTTCTTTTTGAAGGTCTCTCATGTGCCTGCTTTTGAGACATCGTACTTGAACTTCCTTGCTCTTTTTGATTGGGCTCACGTCCTTTGCCTCCTGTGTCTTCCAGCTCTCTATTGATATATTGGACATGTTTTCCCTTTTTGTGTGGAGAAATCACGGCCGCCATTTTGGGAGCTACTAGGTTTGGTCTTCATTGTGCCTCTACTTTCTTCATTCGGTGACAGCATCTTTAAAGTGACTTTGCCTTTACGTACTACCATCTTATTCTTGTGCTGGCTTCCATTGATGCTCTCGTTTTATGCTGTGGCTCTTATTACACAGTGTTGCTGATTTTCTCTTGCAACTTTTAATCCAGTGAGAGTATCCGCACTCAAGGGCAGTGCGTTTCTGACTGCTCCTTTTTGTTGCTTCATTTTCAGCCACGCTCTGTATGTCCCTCTTACTGCCTAAGCATCTCTAAGCCAGTCCATCGGACCCTGCTGTCCTCTGTTGGTACCTACCTGCGTACGGCAATTTGACAGGTGCACATTATTATGGCAAATAATTCCACCTCTCCTAAAGTGTCACAAACTGGAACCAACCCTAAGAGGCCTAAGAACAACCCGCCTTCTGTGGTAAATAAATAATTAATTACCGGTTCTATTTTTCATATAATCAATAAACAGGTAGCTCAATAAATAAGAGTCAGGATTCGAGGTATCTTGAGTCGTCAGGCTTTAATAGGCATAAAGGACAGGAACAGGACAGCCTGTACGGGAATAGAATGAAGGAAGACAGGAAGGCAGCTGCCTGGGGACGGACAAGGGAATTGGCTAGCAAATTGGCTAATTGGCAACTTTTAATATGGATGCACAGTATATATACTTAAACAAATACATTACATTCAATACAGTAGGCGTAGCAGTAGGCGTGA
Organism: Lissotriton helveticus; assembly: GCF_964261635.1. Lineage (NCBI taxonomy): Eukaryota > Metazoa > Chordata > Amphibia > Caudata > Salamandridae > Lissotriton > Lissotriton helveticus. The sequence goes on along the minus strand of NC_136063.1, from coordinate 767,829,840 downwards.
CTCGTAGCAGTCGCGAAAGATAAGGGCAAAATGATGTAACAAGAGGGCGTGTACAGGGCGTATACATAGACATGTGATGTAAACGTAACAGAATATATCATAAACGGGGCGGAAACATGGAGGGGGCTACCTGAGCAGCTGGGACCTCTAACCTAGTGGTGCGCGCAAACGGGCAATGACGTGTTACCAGGGAGAACTGGGGGCTATGACTTCTGCGCTAGAAGAGGAGACTAAAGTCTGGAGTGTCAGAGCGACATGTACCCAAGGCATATCTGGTATCTGGTGTTTAGAGTACATGTTGATAGAATCCAAAAGTTATCAGGGTAAAGGCTAATAGACTCTAAGACTAGTGCATGCATAATTCTACATGTATTGCGTGTGCGAGGAATATTCTATGAATATAAATACAGTATTTCTCTTACATGGAGACATAAAGGCTAGACCATGACGGAAACTATTGATGTGATTCAGTAGCTTAGGAATGCAGAGAAGGAGGGCTGGACTGATAACTAGAAACATAACATAATCTTGGCAGACTGGGAGGCAGAGCCAGGCCGGGCCGGGCACTGTGAGGCATGAAGTAAGCTAAGGGTCAGGGATACAGGTGGGGGCTGTATCGCTCCTCGGAGAGGGTTCAGGAGACAGGAGCTGAATCTGAGTCCGGGCCCTTTTGAGGCCTAGAAACGGGGACAATTCAATGAATTACCGTGCACACTGTAAAACGTGGCAACGTAGGAGTACATAGGCCTAATATTCGTTGTTTTCACGAAGACTGGAAACTGGCATACTAGAGATGGACACAACTGTAATTGCGTCTTTAATCGATCAGAGGGGAATACATGCATATAGATCATGCACATATAACATAAGATGGGGAACACGTAGGCACATACAACATGGCAAAATTTACTTTTCCACATTCCCTCCTTGTGCCCTACGTTTCCATCAGGAAACATCAATATTCATGATACCATCTATCATTTCATATAGCATCATTTGTTCGTCTCGAATTGTCTTGGAACGGGATTTAGGACTAGGAATACAAGAGGTAGCACACATGCCGCAAATCGCAGGGCCACATTGTATACATAGGCAGCAACTGAATATGATCATTACTGCAATACCTAGGAATGACAATACTTTCCATCCCCAGGCAGATATAATACTCCAGAGCCAACCGGACCATGTCCAGGTGCCTGGATTCTGGTGTAACTGATGGGCAATTTTATGAAGTCTGGTTATAGCTGAATAAACAGACGGCGCGTTATTAGGAATGAAAATGCAACAACTAGATCCGATGACTCTACATGCTCCTCCTCTATCGGCCAGTATGACGTCAAGAACGAGACGATTTTGGAGCACGACAAATCTCATAGCAGATTGCTCTTCAGTTAAGTTACCTAGAGGAGAAGTAGTCTCATTCACTACAGCTTCAAGGGTTCTGGTTAACCTACGTATTAACTTACTATTCTGGATAGGTCCTATAAAGAAGAAGAAACCTTTATTGAAGTCTTGATATTGTTCTAGAGTAGTTTCAGTTTGATCGACATTTGGGGACTCGATCTCCCTTCTAGGTCTGACGTGTACTAGATGTGTATTTCTGTGATAATCAGATGGGGCTAGAAAAACTGGTGGCAGTAGGAAGGCAATGTAACATGTTCCATCCCAATCGAGGGGTAGACGAACATATGCGGTCTGACCACAAACAAAATAAGAATGACGTGAGGCTTTAAAAATAGATTTCCCACTGTCACTATACTTGACAATAGTAGTACAATCACTATGTCCTACATGTGCGGAACCATTCTTTCTGACACATAATTCGCCTTTGACTGGTAGTACTGAAATAGCAGGTAAATCTGGAGTAGTATCGGACTGAACATTCAGGACCATGAAATTCGAAGAATAATTACCTAAATCATATACTTCATTTTCTAGATCTAACCCTGTTCTATGGGAGAGACCTTGCTTGTCTGGAAAACATGTTCTATTCAGAAGGGAGATATCATTAGAGGATGACGTTAACGTGGACCATGCTCCACATGACCCATTATGTGAAAATGGATAAGGAAAGAGTGGCAGAACTCCCTTCGGTGTCTGGAAAGGGGGGAGTCGACCACACACCCAACAATTAGTGGCATTGCTGGTCTGGTGTGAATAATGCAACATCCGGATGAATGTGTTATTGCGCATAGCGAGACGATAGGATAACTCGTGAGGAGGCAGATCACTAAACGTGTGCTCTACTGTAGTGTTAGAAAACATATGTACATGTGAAATTGGAAAACATAAATGTAAAGCATAACTTGTGCAGGTAACCATAAGACTCAAAAATAATAAAAAACTTAGAACAATAATACATATTTTAGAGTTTTGACTAACTCTCTCACTGTGGGGGTCTATCTCATACATGTCAGGAACCTGTCTAACCGTTTCACCCGAGAGGGACTTAGACAATTAAACTGGCTGACTTATTTTACTAGACCGAAGCTTCTGTTTATACTCCTGTTGCGGAGTTTTCTCTAACAGGGGAACTTTGAGTTCAGAGTCAAGTTCAGAGTCTGTTTTTAGGCAGTTTTTAGGAATAAGGCAGTCCTTAGCAAAAGTCTGTTTACGCACTCCATGGAATTTCTTTATATGGGTCAGGTGGACCCACCCCTTCCTCCCCTCGAGCTTAACGGCGGTCCTTGTTGTTAATAAAACGAGGCGAGGCTCCTTCCAGCGGGGCTCCAGTGGACTTGAACGATCAAAATTCCGGACGAATGCGAAGTCACCGGGGACGACTTCATGCGGTTTCACCTCGGTGTTGTCTGGAAATGCGGCGGCAACCTGTGAACGACAAGAGTGTAGGGCAGACATCAAGGAAGCTAGGTAATCTGTCAGCATATTACTGGAAACATCTGTAATACTGCGTGGTCTAGGTGTACCCCACATGTTTGGGGGGCGGCCGAATACGACCTCATACGGGGACAGACCTGATCTGGAATGTGCAACCATCCTCATATAGAATAATGCAACTGGCAGAGCTACTAGCCAGTCTACACCTTTCTCTTTACATACTTTTGCAATGCGTATTTTCAGAGTCTGATTATGTCTCTCTACGAGACCGGCTGCTTCAGGATGGCGCACACAATGGAACTTCCACTGGTACCCTAACAGAAGGGAAACATGTTTCATAAGTTCAGATGAGAATGGCTGGCCGTTATCAGAATACACGACCCTAGGGAGTCCATAGCGGGGAAAGAATTCACGAACCAACTGCCTGGCAGTGGTCGCGACTGTGTGATCTGGAACTGGATATGCTTCTGTCCACCTGGACAAAGCGCATACAACTACGAGGACATACTTGAAACCTCGACATCGCTCCATCTGAATATAATCCATCTGGAGGACTTCAAAAGGGTGGTCAGGAGGTTGGAATCCCCCTTGTTCCACCGGGACACTTTTACCTGGATTGAACTGACAACATATCATACAGGTACGGACTTTCTGCTTGGCTGCAGCTCGTAAGTGCTTGTTGAACCAAAGGTTCTGAATACTGTCTAACATAGCTTTTTCTCCTAGATGTGCTGGACTATGTGCGGTATTAATAATGACTTGAACCATAGAGTCGGGGAGAAACCATGTGGCTTTTCCCTTCGTCAACCATCCCTGATCTGTCTGGACCCCTCCTTGTTCGGACCATTTCTTTATTTCTTCAGGAGTAGCATGTGACTGTATGTCTATGACATCTTGTGTAGGGTCCTTAACTGTCATACAGGTAGTCTGATCTGGAGTGAGTGTCTGTGTCGTGTTAACTGGAATGTCTGGGGTCTGAGCTGTAAGCTTGGCTGTTCGATCTGCTAGATCGTTACCTTGGGAAATGATGTCAGTGACTTTCGTATGTGCTTTGCACTTCATGATAGCGATAGCTGTCGGTAAATGTATTGCATCTAACAGAGCTTGAATGAGGAGACCATGCTGAATCTTGGTTCCATGAGAAGTCATGAAACCTCTCTCCTGCCAGAGCACTCCAAAGTCATGTACGACTCCGAATGCGTAACGTGAATCTGTGTATATGTTTACTTTCAGGTTCTCGGCACGTATGCAGGCTTTGGTCAGAGCTACTAGCTCTGCTGCTTGAGCAGACAGGGTGTCAATACGATGTGTCTCTATAACTTCAGTGTCAGTAGTCACTGCATACGCGGCTACTAGTTCTCCTGTACTTGTTCTCATACATGAACCATCCACATAAAGTGTCAGGTCGGGATCAGGTAATGCAATATCTGTCAGGTCTTGTCTTGGCTTTGTCATAGTGTTAACAACTTCCACACAGTCATGTGTGGCAGGATTAGAAGTAACTGACGGTAACAGTGTAGCAGGATTTAGGATGTTGCAGCGTCTGATTTCTATGTGTGGCTGGAACAGTGTCAGTTCATAACCTGTTAAACGTGCAATTGTCAAGTGCTGAGTCTGTGTTCGGTTTAAAAGAACTTCCACGGAGTGTGGAACTTGTACTGTCAGGGAGTGTCCTAACACTATGGAATCACTTTGTCTGATAGCTAGAGCTGTGGCTGCAACTGACTTGAGGCACGCAGGCAGAGCCTGGGCCACTGGATCTAATGTGCTAGAAAAATAAGCACAGGGCTTGTATTGTCCTGCTTGATCTTGTGTGAGAACAGATAATGCAGTACCATCACGTTCTGTGACAAAAAGTGTAAAAGGCTTACGGTAGTTCGGTGTTGCTAGAACAGGTGCTTGGCATAAGGCTTTCTTTAATTCATTGAATACAAGTGTATGCTCCTGGGTCCAAGGGAGGACAGTCGATACGGCTGCCTCCTGTGTCGTTAACTGTATCAGTGGCTTGGCTAGAAATGCATATTGAGGAATCCATTGTCTGCAATAAGAAGTGAGGCCAATAAAAGCTCGTACCTCCTTCTGTGTCTTGGGCTGTGGAAGACTCGCTATTAACTGGATACGGTCTGGTGTCAACTGCCTACCCCACTTGGACAGTAAGTGTCCTAAGTAGATCACTTGCTGGACACAGAATTGTAATTTGGAAGGGGACACCTTGTGCCCCTGCTCGGCCAGAAAATACAGAACCGTAAGTGACGCACGCTCGCAGTCACGTTCAGAACGGGCTGTGATCAGTAAATCATCGACATACTGGAGCAGGGCAGTGTCAGTTGGCATGTGGATATTGTCTAGTTGTCTCTTAAGTGCTTGACTGTAAATACTAGGACTTTCTGTAAAACCTTGAGGAGCTCGTGTGAATTTATAGCTTCTTCCATTTAAACAAAAACCGAAAAGGTACTGGCTGTCTGGATGAATGGGGACACTGAAAAATGCGTTCTTGAGATCGATAACTGTGAAAAATGTAGCTTCAGAATCAATGGCTGTTAGTAAGGAAGAAATATCTGGGACTACTGGGTACTGGGGTATGATACATTTATTAAGCTCTCGAAGGTCAATCACTAATCGATATACTGGGGGTGCATTTGGATCAGTACGTTTCAAGACTGGAATAATAGGAGAATTACATACATTGGAGTCAGTTTCTACAACCACTCCTTGAGCAATAAGCTCGTCAATAATTTTGGATAAGGCTGCTACAGCCTCAGGTGGCAATCTGTACTGTCTGATTCGTGGCAAAACTATACCTTGTTTGAGAGTCACACGATGGGGTGTGATGTGCATACAACCTACATCAGTTGGACCTTGCGCCCATAAATGCTGTGGTACATTCAGTAATCTTGGATCAAAATCACGTAATACATAATGACCTTTAAAGTCTCTGAGAAACAAACGGACTCCTTCTGGGGAGCAACAAATTACTGCACCTAATTCTTTTAACGTTTTAATGCCTAACAAATTTTCTGGACAAGATTTCGTAAGTAATAAATCAGTAGTTCGGGACAATGGACCAACTTCTAGGGAAACTGGTTTCGAAATTTCATTAACAATCGGCTTTCCTGAAAATCCAAGGGAAACATTTTTAGAGCCTGAGAGCGGAGCCCCTGGAACCTCGTCATGACTGATAGTAGTCCTACTTGCCCCTGTATCAATCAAAAACTTTCTGTCTTTCCCTAATACTTGACTGTGTACATAGGGACCCTCTTGATCTACAGGTATCTCGATGAGAGGCAAGCCTACCTCCCTCTCTAGGCTGTTTCATGAATATGGCTGATACTCTGGATACTCTGACTGAGCATACTGGTACATCTGCTGTGTAACATGCTTTGTTGCAGCGATAGGCTGCGGTGCTGGAACTGTCTGTTGTGCATTCTGTGGTGACTGAGAAGACTGTGAAACTTGTTCTTGTCTAGGCGGACGTGGTCTTTCTTTAGTCTTACCAGTAGCTATGTTGTGTTTCAGAACTGCACACTCGTTTATAAAATGACCTGGCTGTTTACAGTAATTGCAGGTCCCTTTAACGGGAGCTGCAGGATGACTGGCTTGATTCGGACCCCTCTTCTGACTGTCTTGTGGAACAGATTGTGCAACTAATACTTTCATTTTCGTGTCTTTCATACGTCTCCTTTCGTGTTCTTGCTCTTCCCTGATTCTATTCTGGTGATACTGGAGCATCTGTAGCATTTGTGACGGGGTATTAGCTTGCCAACTACTTTCGACTTTCAAAACTCGATTTTTAACTTGTGGACTTGAATTCTCGACTAGTTTGGTAACAAAAAGATGAGGGTACGATTCACTACTCGTTTTCAGACCACTGTTAATAATAAAACATTTTTCAAATCTAGAATAAAAATCACTAGTGTCTTCATCCTGTTTCTGTTTACAAGCTGAGATTGCATCCCAATCTTCCTTTTTCGTGGCTAGTAATCTTGGCAAAACCTGTATCAATAACTCGGGCAATTCTTTAACTTTACCCCCAAGACCGGTACCTGGTACTCGTGAATTATCTTCAGCTTCTAAAGCTGTCCAATCTATCTTTTTCTCTCCCACCTCCCATTCTTTTTCCTTAAGTTTTTCATATACCCCTGCGGGCAACAGGACCTTTAATATTTTAATGATATCAGGATACGTGTATTCTCCCATACGGAGCATGTCTTTTAATTCTCGATGGAACCCTGCTGGATCTTTGTCGTGACAGGGAATTAACTTTTTCATCTCTAGGAGTTCCATCTTTGTGATAGGGGTGTAAACAAATACTCGTTCTAGATCACCACCCGTTCCTCTAACTGGGTGTACTTCTCGTAACGGATGCTGTCTATCTATGTAAAATGATTTACTTTCTGGAGGTGGGACATGAACAAAATGCGGATTCAAAAACGTCCGATATTTGTGGCGCTGTTCTAGAATGACACTAATTAAATCGGTACCTAGACCTCTCCATCTATACTGGAGTAACTCGTTCAGAACATCATGTAACGGACCTGGATCAGAATGCTGTCCCTCATACAGTGTAATGAGGTGCTGGATCATATACATACCCACCAGTCGCTGCTCGGCTGGGGGCAGTTTCAGAAACATTTGTGCCACTATTTCGTCTGGAAAAGTGGTAGAATCAGTAGTCCATCGGACTGCCGATCGGGCTAGTTCTTGTTCATGCATGGTACTAAGTTCACTATAACCGATTCGTGACTTCAGAATGTGATCGGTAGCTTGAAATACTTGTTCAAGAGAACCTTGTTCTGGTACTGGAGGAGGGAAAACTTTCTTGTGTTCTAGGCGTGAATGTCGGTCGGGAAGTCTAGTTTTACCTACATACGCTATTCTGGAGGGATTCTCGTCGTCTACCTCTTCAGTAGAAGAGTTGTTTTCTTTCTCGGTTACTTGTGCTGCTTCTCGTTTCTCGTGTATCTTTATTATTTCCCTACGGATTTTCTTGTACATACTCTCTATACAGTTCTGTGTCTTGTGTCTTCCCTCGGCTATATGGTCACTCCATCTGGTCAGGACTTTCATTTCTTCCGGATCTTTATCCGGATAATCTTGTTCCCTTATTAAACAATTAATTAGAAACTTTAAAAGCATGAGTTGAATCTCGACTTTCCTTTGAGCCATGGCCTCGCCAATACTTCCTGGATCTACTCCTGTACGGATGAAACGATATATTCTGTCTAGATAACCTTTCATATTCGGTAGGGTGTCCAAATATTCGGTCACCCGTCTTATACGCAATGAGTACAGGACCATACCATCATCGCCTGGGACCGGATCATAACGGCATTCGGTAAGAGCTCGCTTGATATCTGCAACTGACTGATTCTTGGGCGAACGCTGTAACGCTCGTGCATGTAGCTCGAGTAATGACAGACGTTTGTGTTGCGGCGGGGTTCCAGGAGGACTTCCCCCCGCTGCCCCTAGACTAGAATCGTCTACTGGTATTGTACGTGCTGGGAGAGTGACTGATGTAGCGGGTACATGTACTGTAGGCTGGACCGGGGGTACCGTAACAGGTGCTGCAACGGGTGCCCCGGCGGCTGGAGGAACAGGAATTACATTATTTACAGGAGCTGGCGGAGCAGGATTTGCATATTCTGGGACTGTGTCGTCCAAATAGGACGAGAGAAAAATATCAGCTGCGGTCGGTTTGTGACGTAACTTAATCGGAACTAATGGCGGCGGAAAATTACATGGTGCTTCCGGGGTTGCTTTCGGGCAAGCCCTCGGCAAGAAGAGGATACATACCCTTAATAAGGGCATTTCTCTGTCTGTCTGACTGTTCGGCTTTAACTCGTTCACCTACTTCGATTAATTCCCTTTCTTGGGCTCTTTCCGAGGATTCTCTACTTAATTCTGTTTTTCTGATTTCTTTTTCGGTTCTTTTATGAGATTCTTTGCGCCATAACTCGATGGCATCTTTCTGGGACTGTCTGGATTTCTTTTTCCACAATGCTTCTTCTACTCGCATGATGCACTCGGCATCCCACGTACCTGATACGGGCCATCTATATTTCTCTTCTAATTCCTTGGTGTAATCCACCCATAAGTCTAGATATAATATGGCACTTAAGCCATGCTTATGATACATAAAATGACCTGGACTGTCCCTAGGCGGGACAGGAACTGCTTCCTCTAATAACCCTTTTCTGGTTTTTAACTGACGTAATTTCGAGAATAGAGGCATAGTTTAGGCTGGAGTCTGGACACAATACAATACACGATAAACACAATAATAACTGAAAAACAAATCACTCATACCACGACATTGAAGAACACATGAAATAACATTTAAAATAACAGTTTGGACAGAACACATGGATTTCTTGAGAACAGAACTTACTAGAATAACTAGATGCACTGCTAAAACAGCACGAAACTTACCGGTCCCATAAAGAGACACGTCAGGACCCGCGTCCACCTAGGTGAACACTTCGTGTTGGATCTGCGTACCCAAACCCACGGACCAGAGACAAATTAATTGACCCTGTCTAGATACTACCCCAGCAACGGTACTCACCGGGCAGCAAGAACGGAAGGCCTCGGACTGGACTGGACTGTTACGACGACGGACTACGAACTTCGGACTTCAGTTACAGGTGGGCCTCCGGATACCTCGGACCTTCGACTCTCGGCTTGGGCTCTGGTCGGGACTCGCCGCGTTCCTCACCGCCTCGTCTGGATGCTGGACCGCAACCTCCGTCTCCTCCGTGGGCCTGAGGGATACTTGAAGCAGAAATATCTGCACGTGCACGGTATGGTTCCGTCACGGCTGCAGAGGATCAGGGGGCCTGCGTGGCTTCGCCGGCGCGTGGGGAAAGGGCAAGTCCCTATTCGGGCGCCATTATGTGGTAAATAAATAATTAATTACCGGTTCTATTTTTCATATAATCAATAAACAGGTAGCTCAATAAATAAGAGTCAGGATTCGAGGTATCTTGAGTCGTCAGGCTTTAATAGGCATAAAGGACAGGAACAGGACAGCCTGTACGGGAATAGAATGAAGGAAGACAGGAAGGCAGCTGCCTGGGGACGGACAAGGGAATTGGCTAGCAAATTGGCTAATTGGCAACTTTTAATATGGGTGCACAGTATATATACTTAAACAAATACATTACATTCAATACAGTAGGCGTAGCAGTAGGCGTGACTCGTAGCAGTCGCGAAAGATAAGGGCAAAATGATGTAACAAGAGGGCGTGTACAGGGCGTATACATAGACATGTGATGTAAACGTAACAGAATATGTCATAAACGGGGCAGAAACATGGAGGGGGCTACCTGAGCAGCTGGGACCTCTAACCTAGTGGTGCGCGCAAACGGGCAATGACATGTTACCAGGGAGAACTGGGGGCTATGACTTCTGCGCTAGAAGAGGAGACTAAAGTCTGGAGTGTCAGAGCGACATGTACCCAAGGCATATCTGATATCTGGTGTTTAGAGTACATGTTGATAGAAACCAAAAGTTATCAGGGTAAAGGCTAATAGACTCTAAGACTAGTGCATGCATAATTCTACATGTATTGCGTGTGCGAGGAATATTCTATGAATATAAATACAGTATTTCTCTTACATGGAGACATAAAGGCTAGACCATGACGGAAACTATTGATGTGATTCAGTAGCTTAGGAATGCAGAGAAGGAGGGCTGGACTGATAACTAGAAACATAACATAATCTTGGCAGACTGGGAGGCAGAGCCAGGCCGGGCCGGGCACTGTGAGGCATGAAGTAAGCTAAGGGTCAGGGATACAGGTGGGGGCTGTATCGCTCCTCGGAGAGGGTTCAGGAGACAGGAGCTGAATCTGAGTCCGGGCCCTTTTGAGGCCTAGAAACGGGGACAATTCAATGAATTACCGTGCACACTGTAAAACGTGGCAACGTAGAAGTACATAGGCCTAATATTCGTTGTTTTCACGAAGACTGGAAACTGGCATACTAGAGATGGACACAACTGTAATTGCGTCTTTAATCGATCAGAGGGGAATACATGCATATCGATCATGCACATATAACATAAGATGGGGAACACGTAGGCACATACAACATGGCAAAGTTTACTTTTCCACACTTCTCCTATTCCATCTTCTTCTAATCCTGTTTTGGATTCCATTGTTGAAGAAGTACGTGGTCTCCAACCTTTTATGTCCGCTACTAATGCAAAACTTCAACAAATTGAAGAGCGCTGGGTTATTATGGAGGGCAAAGTCTTGAGTCTGGAACAGCGTGTGAGCGATATTCAAGATGTCTCAACTAAAATTCCACTGTTGGAACAAGAGATCCACAAACTTAAACTCCACACCGAGGATTTGGAAAATCGTAACCGTAGGAACAACCTACGTGTTTATGGTGTTCTGGAAAATTTGGAGGGCCCTGACATGGTGTCCTTTATACGTAAATTTCTTCAGGAACTTTTGGATCTTCAACCAGCTTCGCACCCTCTTAATATCCAGAGGGCCCACCGTCTTGGTCGTATTAATTCCAACTCCTCCAAACCTCGTGGCATCATTCTGCTATTCCTCGAATTCACGGAATTAATGTCAGTCCTGAAAGCCGCCAGGATCAAACGTCGTCTCCAGTGGTCTGGTCATAACATTTTTATCTCACAGGACCTCTTCTCAGCTACGAACGCAAGACGCAAAGAGTTCTTGAATCTTCGACCTTTAATGCGACAACTGAACATACAATATGAAATCCTGCATCCCGGTTTCTGCAAGATCACGCATAATGGCCGTACCAGATCTTATGATGATCCGCAAAAACTTGACGAATATCTTCTGAGTGTCTCTCCTTCCAATATGGACACTGCTCATTAGTGTTTTCTCTTCCTCCCTTCGTTCACTGTTACTCTTTGATTCTTCCTGACCTCTTTTGCTTCTTCTCCTTTATTCTTGCTCTACTCCTTGAGGTTTTACCCTCACATCCTTGTGTGTTTTCTTTTTGTATCCGTCCTGCTCTTTGGTAGCTCATGGGCTGCGTTCTCTCTCTGGCGCATCTTCGCCTCAGATGTTTTGGTTACTTTTTCCTTTTCCGTTCAGGCCTTTGTGCCTTGATCTGTTTACCTCTTATCTTTCTGTCCTCCTCTCCTTTTTCTCTTTCTTTCTTTTTTTTATCTCTTTCTTTTTTGTTTCTTTGCTTTTCTTCCCATTTTTCAAGCTATGCTATTCCTGAGCGATCTCTACTTCTCTTTTTGTTTTTCATATTGTCATTTTTTATGTCCATGGTTTTATCTGGTCCTGGTATTGTGAGCGTTTCGGGAGTCCCCTTTTGCTATTACTTATGCATTTTTTGTCTTCCTTTTTGTAGTGATCTCCTTGCCATGTGTCTCCTTCACCTGTCACCCATCCTCCCCTCCTACCACCATGTGTAATTTTGTCTCGTGGAACGTGCGAGGTCTTGGTCATCGTGTCAAGCGTCAAAAGGTATTGTCTCATTTATCTAAATTTCATTCACAGGTTGTTTTTCTTCAGGAAACGCATTGTTCTGATGCTGAATCTATTAAGCTTAAAAGACAATGGGTGGGCCAGGTTGTGTTTTCCCCTGCTCTGCAAAAAAAAGGAGGGGTTTCTATATTGTTTCATGAAGCTTTAAATGTTTCCTCTAGTAATGATACTGAAGGACGTTGGGCAATGGCTAAGGTTGTCATTCAAAACAAGACGATGGTATTACTTAATATATATGGTCCTGTTCGCCCTGATCCACAATTTTGGAAAGATATAAAAGTTCTAATTTCATCCATAGATTACCCTGACGTTATTGTTGCTGGTGATTTTAATCAATGGTTAGACCCTTTTTCAGATAGATTATCCTCTAGTAAATTTCAACCTGATAAGTCCCATAAGAGCTTTCAATCTGCCATTGCTTCTCGTCCTTTATATGATTCTTGGAAAATGTGCAACCCTGATTTGCTTGAATATACTTTTTTTTCTAATGTTCACCACACCCGCTCCCGAATTGATTATCTTATGGTTAGTAAGTCTCTTTTGCCCTCCATTCAAAAGTCTGTCATTGGTTCTATTTTTATCTCTGATCATGCTCCTGTGTATACTACCCTGGATCTCTCCCTTATTTCCTCTAAATTCAGTTGTTGGAAATTTAATTCTTTTCTTTTATCTGATGCCACTTTTATGAAAGAGAGTACAACATTTTTCAATGAGTTTTTCTCCTTCAATAATCCTCTGGACACCTCCGTTCCCATCACCTGGGATGCTTTTAAGGCTTCCTTTAGAGCTTTTACTATATCCTATGTTTCCAAAAAAAAAGAAGCTGAATAGACAAAAATATGAAGATCAGCTTAAAGTGATCAAAAATCTTGAACATTTCTTATTTTTCCTCTAAGTCCTCCTCGGCTCTTCAGGAGCTAATCCTAGCTAAAACTGACCTTAACAAAATTATCACCAATGAAGCTTGTCACACCCTTCTTAAAATGAAATCTAAATTTCATCGCGGCCAGAATAAAGCAGGGAAAATGTTGGCAAATTATTTGAAAATTAAATCTGAACGCAAAACGGTTGGTCCTATCTTTAATGAATCTTCAAATAAACTTGTTACTTCTGATGAAGACATTGGTGAGGTATTTCATAATTATTACGAGGCCTTATACTCAGATGATACACACCCCTCTGAAGAGAATGTATCCATATTTTTTTAGGGCCTCCCAGCTCCCCCTTCCCTTCCATGGATTTTGCTCTGTTGGAACGGGATATCACTCTACAGGAAATTACTGCCGCCATTAACCATCTTAAAAAATCGAAAGCTCCCGTCCCTGATGGTTTGCCTGTTGAGTTTTATTCCTCTTTTCAATCTTTTTTTGCACCTAAACTCCTTCAATTATTTAATTCATTTATATCAGATGCCAAAGCCTCTGGGTCCTTTTTGGATGCTCTCATTGTCATTATTCCTAAACCTGATAAAGATCACTCGCAATGTAAAAACTATCGCCCCATTTCTTTAATCAATTATGACTGCAAAATTATTGCTAAAATCCTTGCCTCTCGTTTAGAATCTATTATCCCTTCTTTAATTAAAACAGATCAAGTGGGTTTTGTAAAGGGTAGACTTGCTGCTGATCATGCTCGTTTGTTTTCCAATGTCATTGCGCAGGCTAAACATGTTAACGTCCCATTGGCGGCCCTTTCCCTTGATGCTGAAAAAGCTTTTGATCGTATCAATTGGCAATTCATGTTCCGTACTCTCAAATGGTTTGGTTTTGGTCCCTCTTTTATTTCCTTGGTTCAACTGCTTTATTCTGCCCCCGTGCCAGTATATTTGTTAACAACCAATTTTCCAGATTTTTTTCATTGAACAGAGGCACGAGACAAGGCTGTCCCCTTTCCCCTTTGTTATTTATTTTATGTCTTGAACCTTTTTTAGAGCGTATTCGTTCTAACTCTAATATCACTGGCCTTACACTCTCCTCTACTGAAATGAAACTGTCTGCTTATGCTGATGATGTCCTGATCTATATGTCCCATCCTGAATCCTCCCTTCCGCATTTTTTGAATGAGGTCAGCTTGTACTCTTCCATATCAGGGTATAAGCTTAACTTATCCAAAACGGAAGTTCTACCCCTTAATCCACTCTGTTTCCAGTACATGTTTAATAATACTGACTTCACATGGTGTCCCTCCAAAATTAAATACCTTGGTATATGGTTTTCTTCCTCACTAAAAGACACCCTCAAATTGACCTTTGCTTCCTTAATTAACAAAATTCAATCCCTTCTTCAAATTTGGTCCCCCTTATTCCTTTCCTGGTGGGGTAGATTGGATACTATTAAAATGATGGTTACCCCTCATGTTCTATATACTGTTTCCATGCTCCCTTTTAAAATTCCTAAATCCTATTTTACACGAATCAACTCTCTTTGTGTAAAGTTTTTGTGGAATAAAAAACATCCACGTATTGCACTGTCCAAGTTAATTCAGCCTAAACAGGAAGGTGGTGTTCGTTTTCCTGATTTTAAATCATACCACTCTGCCTTTTTGATTAAACAGTCCTTTTCCTTGGCTTATGATTTTGTTGATATCCCTGTAGCTAAGTGGGTTCTCCTAGAACGCTCCCTTCTCAAAGATTTCTCATTTCAGCATATTGTTTTCATGTCAAATTGTACTTTTATATCAAAATGTCCCATTTTAAAATATTCCCAATTTCTATTACAAACTGTTTTTTCTTCTACTTTATCCCCCCTTCAGTGTTTCCTAGCCTCTGTGGTGTGGTATAACAAATTCGTTAGATATAAAGGTAAATCGTTTTATTTTAAGCATTGGAAAGAAAAGGGTATCCTATTTGTACATCAGTTTTTTGATGATTCATCCCTTATTCCCTTCCCAACATTGCAAACTGTATTTCATTTGCCAGCATCTTTTATTGCTGAATATACCATTATAACGTCCTCCATCCAATCTCACCTGTCTTCCCTCTCCCCATCTCTTTCTGTTTCTTCCTTCACCCCCACCACTCCACTGTACCCTTTATTTTCTACTCAACTACCTAAAGCTGCACTTGTATATTCCATTTTGTTAGCTAATGTTTCAGTACGTTCTAAATCAAATGTAGAGGTTGTTTGGGAGGCTGACCTTAATGTCCCCTTACCTATTGCATTGTGGGATCGGTTATGGTCCAGACTGTTTAAAATATCTGTTGCTGTACGTATCACGCAATCTTTATTCTTTATATATCATAGAGTAGTTATTACCCCGGTTAGCATCCATAAGTTCTCTCCAGTTTCCTCACCTTTATGTTGGTCGTGTTCCAAGGAACCTGGTACTCTTAAACATCAACTATATGACTGTTCACCTGTTTTATCTTTTTGGAATGAAATATGGAATATTTGCATGCCAATGTTTTCTTTTTCCTCCCAGTTAACTCTACTGAATGTGTTTTTAGGTTCCTTATCTGACGATATTGTAATTGTATCCTCTTCTGCAAAGTTATTTGATCTGTTTCTTGCTCTTGCATTTAAAGTTATTTTATTGTGTTGGAAGGATAACTCTAAGCTTTCGGTCCACACTTGGTGGAACTTTATCTGTGATGAACACAGGATATCTATTGCATCCTCCACCTCTGTCCCTTTAAAAATCAAATCTGATCTACTCTGGCTTCCTTTCACTTCATACCTTTCTTCCAATCCTCCTCCTTTCTCATGTGTAGTTAATCCGACGTAGCATTCCCTCCTCTTCTTTTTTCTTTTCTCTTTTTCCTTTTCTTATTTTACTCTCCTCTTTCTTTCTTTCTTTTTCTTTCCCCTTTCCTTACTTTCTCTTTCTTTGTTCTTTTCCCCTTCTCCGCTGACAATTTTTTTTAATGATTTATTTATGTCATTTAATTGCTATTTACCATTGTACTTTTTACTCATTATTCATGACTTGTTTTTCTTTCTGTATTACTTATCAAATGCTCAATAAAAATTTCTTAACCAAAAAAAATAATAATTTGTGAGGAACATGAGAAGTGGAAGGGCACTGTAATGTGCAATTCAGTACACACAACATTGTTTCTTGGTTATATAGGTTTCTATTGTTTTTTTTTGTTTGACTATTTTTCTTTACTTATAAAAAGACATTTTTACACATAAATGTAGAATAATAATTTTTGTGGTGTCAAGCTATATTTGGAAGTGTTATGCATTTTATTATGCTCAATATGATCCACATTGTACAAAGTATAATAGCCACATGAGTATTCCATATATATATTTGGATAATCTAACATAAAAATATGTCTTGTTTTCTTTCGTTAATGAAAAATGAAAAGCCAGACTGCACTTTTAAATAAAAAATTAAGCTTTCATAGCACAGTAGAAACAACAAAAATAGACAAACAACCGTGCTATGGTGGCTGAAAAGGTTGTTTATGTTCATAGGGGATGTTCCAAGAAATGGGAACGGAAATGCGGAAAATGGAACATATTCAGATGGGGTATCTGTGCGTTACTATTGACGGAGCCCTCATTGAAGGACAGCCAACAAGCTGAGGTGAAGCATGCAAAATAGCTTGTCGAATATATATATGTTACGGACATGTATGAATGTGGCTAGAACAGTTAACTGGGAAATAATAATTTTATGTACACAGGATTTCATTGTATGCAACAATTTTATAAGTCATGTACCCAATAAAAAGACTAATTTTTTTAATTGACAACCACATTTTAAGTAAGATGATTTTATTGACTAAACATGATATTACAATAAAAAAAATATGGAGATTTAGACATTTTTACAGGGGAAAACATTCAAACAATTGCAGAGACAGAATTATGTAATTGGATTTCTAGTACAAGTCCACAGTTATTTGCAATTTGTGTTTGTAAAAGGCAAATGTGTTTCAGAATTTCTATAAAAGTGAATGCTGGTGGCTCACAGGAGAACATTCATGCTCGCACCTCTTGGTGGTGGCCTTTTTGGGATAAGTTTCTACTGATCCACATGAACAACCACTTTATAGGAGAGCTGATGTCTCCTGAGGTGCAGGTCTAGTGGTGATGCCAGTTGTCTCAGTGCATTCCTGAGGCCTCACTTTCCATGGAGGTGCCAGGTTGGGTGGTGGATGTTGAGGATGGTCCTCCGAAAGAGGTAGATTTGTTTCCCTAAATGCCCTGCAAATGACCCTGAGATTATCTTGGACCACCCCAGAAAGGGAGCACATCATGGGGATTTGATGCTCCTGTCATTATTGGTTTTCTGGAGATCACTGTGCCCCCCTCTACAGCTCAGTTTTCTTTCTCATAAAGTCATTGTTGCAGCTGACCCATTTGATCTTCATGCCTGTAGGGTGATGTTCTGGCTCATAGTGTCTCAAAAGGTATGCACATGTGTGGCCTCACTCAGCTCAGAGAATCCAAACCTACCTCTAACATCACTAACCTGTGACCTTGAGCTAGTGTGCACCATTACAGCGGGTACTGCTCAACAGCAGATGTAGTAGCAGTAGCACATACAGGAGACAGCACTGGGGTGCACAGTACGAGGTGGTGGTTGTTGTAGGGGCACAGGAAATTGAGAGAACACCAAATTGGGAAAGAGGGTGCTGGAATATGGCACCTGATATTACATTAGATATGGACTAAGAGAGGCTCACCCTTGCAGTCTGACCAGACAAAACAGATGGCCCAACCTATTTCTCTTTACGATCCGCACCAGCAGAAGATGTAAACTGAAAAAAACCCAACAGCAGACTTATAGATCTGCACCTCACGCTAGTTTCATCAAAGTCCTGCACACTATCACTCCAGCACCTGCCGTTGTGTGGTGCCTCTGTGTTCCAGAACTGTAGTCGACAAAGTGAATGGAGGTGTGCCAGGTAATGAAGTACAGTCAGTCTTGTTATTTCAAAATCTTTATTTATACGTTTTATTCTCCATTGAGCATATATCCTTAATGACACATACTGCTCAGCCAACATGTTTCATTCCAAACAGGGGGAACTTCATCAGGGCTGAAAACTAATTAACACAAAAACCAAATCAAAACACAGACAATAAACAAACTCAAAATGTGACAAAAATGACACAGGACATGCATAAGAAATGATCATATATACAACACAGATTAAAGGATTGACTATGTCCCCACTGAGGACCAGTTTCAGCCCCTAATGGAGCTCACTCTGACTTTAACAATGACAATGACTGGCCTAAACCAATCAGCCAATCTGAGACTAGCCCATATAAAAAAGCAGAGGGTTTTAGAGTGACACCACTAACAATAAAGATGTATAATATATCACTTAATGACATAACCAAAACATAACAACACAATGAAAGAAAAGTAACACAGAAAGTGGAGATTTACACAATATACACTGGACAACTATACAAAAATGTTTCATATATTAAAGGACATTAGGAAACACCAACGTATCTAACTGATGTCGGTTACGTGCGTTACATCAAGGTCACAACACAGACAATGAGATGCATAATTTCTTAAGCAGATATGTGTAGCATTGGTTGCTAGTTGTTATCCCCTGGCCTTGAACACGGCTCGTATCAACATTGTCAGAATATGTCTGAGAACAATCATAGAGCCTCCGAACTCACACTCTGGCAAGGTTTGTCTGCAATATGACCACCTTGCAGAAGTTTCTGTACCAATGGTTTTTTAAGGAAGTAAGGCTTTGTTACAAATTAAGTTATGGTTTGTGCCTTGATCTTTCTTATGAACTTTTTGATGAAAAATATTTTTCTATTTCCTATTTCTTTGTTATGTATTTATTGAGATTTCCCTGTTTGTTACCCCCTTCTGCTATCACTCAAATGTTATACCATCTTTCCTCACGCACACTACCCACTGTTAGGAACACTGCTGGTGAACATTTTGTGTGTGTTCATTGTCTGTATTTTGATTAGATTTTTGGGTTAATTGGTTTTCAGCCCTGATGAAGTTCCCACTGTTTGGAACAAAACGCATTGGCTGAACAGTATGTGTTATGAAGGATATATGTTCAATGGATATTCGCTTTATCCATACTAGCAGAAGATGTCTATACACAGAAGGTTTCAGCAGCTGTTGTATTGGTGGGTGGGATATTCTCACTGGGTTGCAGGCCATCCACTCTGACGGTGGATGTTGGAATCGTAATGGAATGAGCCACCAATGACTGATATAAGCACACACTTATCTACAAAAACATTTACTACATTATCTTCTGTGTAGAATGTCTTTTCCAAATGGTGCGCTGAAGCGCTGAATGATACACACATGGTCCTTTATGCAGAGGAATTTAATTGTAGGTTGTGGGGACACATGGCCGAATTTAAAGTTTATTGGATGGGATACTGTGTCACAAATTTGATGGGTATCCCATCCGCTGTATTACAAGTGCATTATATCATATGGCAACTGTTATACAGTGGACAGCATATCCTTCATGTGTGTGTATCTCATACGGCAAACTCTAAATCTGTGACACAGTCATATATAAAGTGTTTTATTTAAGTGATGCATTATTAGCTACCTCTTCATTTTGGCTTTTTGTAGGATAGCCATAGTTTTTTGTAAAGAATCGGGTAGGAATCAAGGTGAATTATTTTTGCAATGGGACACTGAAGTACCATTGCAAATAGAGATGCTCTGAACTTAAAAGATCAAGCAATGGCCTAATACCTAATTAGCATAAGGAATAATACTTACCTGTAAGTTATAAGTCAGTTGAACTTTGAGAGCAAGGACATGTAAGGTGAAGAGTCATAAATGGGTTCCCATCCGTGGCGGTGTGCCACTGGAGAGGCTAGAGAGAAAGAGGTATACATGCTGTTCTTTCCCCCTCTTCTGCAATTGTAAACATTCATTTTTGTTTACTTGAAAGTGTGTTGGTGCCCATATGGTGAAGTTTGAGCTCCAGAAACAGATTTATTAAATTGTGAACTGCAATCTTACACATTAACCCCAAATTGCATGTCTACTTCTGGCAGTTTAATTTGTATCACAAGCATACTGTAAGCACATGAACAGAAGGCCCAATAGAAGAGTACTGGAGATTTTTTCAAAGTCTGAGGAAACGCCATCACTGCGTCAACCAGATTGTGAAAGGGAAGAGGGTACACTGAGGCCATCACATGACGATACCTGTCATCTTCGCCACCAACCAGAGGTAACGTCATTAAAGGAGGAAGCTTACCAGAACCCGCTAGACTGCCACCACTCCCTTAATAGGAAGATGAACCAACTATTCATGAAATGTCTTCGGTGATGACAGACTATGGCAAACATTTGACTGAGTGCTCCATGAGGAACCTGGCATCTGCAATCTGATTTGCCACTGACTGGATGAGTGAGGGCGCAAAGAAATGGTCAGAATTTAGAGGTATCCAGCGTGGCTTGTGTTGCTCACCCACTGCCAAATTATTGCTTTGTGATGCAGAAGGCAGATTTAGGGATTGACCCATGCTGTGACTGATAGACATTGCAGGGAGATGAATTACTTGCTGTGCCACACTCTGACTGTTGACCACTGATGTGGGCATCAATGTTGGGTGCATGTGCAGAAGGCACAGCAGAGGCTGTGAATTGTGCTTGCACAGCTGTGTATTGCATATTTGCCAGCAGATTCTGCCTTAGCTGTCTTGACACTACCGAGGTCTGCAGTTTCTGTGGGTGCTGCGAATAATTGGACTCACTTCCTGTAACTGTAGTCTGAGCAACCGGCATGGCATGACTTTGAGGAACGTGGGAGGAGGGAATATGCATAGTGGAGCTGCTGGGGCAGAGTCTGCATAGGCTGTGATTAGGGGGACTGTTGGTGCACTAAAGGCATGGCCCTCATTCTATGTTAAGCCGAAGGAGTCAATGGGGTTTGGTAGCCTGGCGTCTGCTGTCCAGAGCTGCCTTCAGGTGGGTGTGATGGTGCAGGCAAGGTGGCACTCTGCACCCAGGGCTCTGAGCACCCCTATTGCAGCCCAGGGCCTTCTCCGCTGTCACTGCTCTCAGTATAGTGGCTCAGGGTGTTGCTGGCGAGCTCTCACTGGTGCTGTCCCTCTCTGCGGCCACCTGACTTACACTCACCTCAGCCCTGTGAGTGTCTCCACAGGGGAAGAGCCGAGGTCTGACTGGGGGAGATGCGAAGGCATGACGGGGTGGCCCAGCACAGCGGGTCCATCACTGGTAGCCCAGCGACAGCAGCTGCATTGTGCTGTGCCACGGGTTCTGCTTCTGGACTCTCTGCTGCTGCTGGTCAGGCACAGGAATGCTGCGTCACTGGTGGTAGGTGGAGTTTTTGTTGAATTCTGCTTTCCAAGCAGAGTGCAGAGTGCCAAATCTAAGCGAACTTTGCTGGTGAAGCAGAGTTTCCCGCCCACCCTAGATTTAAGGCTGGCAGAGCTGCTATTAATCTGACTACTTATGGTACAAATTTAACCTTTGCAAAGGCCAAACTATAAAAAATAAATATATTTCTAAGACATATATAAGGTATTTCTAAGGTGAACATAAGGCAGGGTGAAGTCAATTAGATTATATTGAAAACATGTACCATCGTGGTGCATTCTGGGAGATTTTGTCCTTTTCCCCCAACTGTGTTCCCAATGATGTGAGTCCTAAGAAAAAACCACAGAAGATCATCAAATAGCAGTGTGTTACATTCACATCTGAAAAAATTGCAGCCACCTTAACTCCTGTATATTTTTCACAACTCAGCACAAATACTGCAAAAATAGGAGCAAGGATAAAAACAGATGACACTGTGAGGCAGCTGATCACAACAGCAGCAGTCCTCCCAAACCTGCTACGTCTATGTGACAGGATCCCTGCCTGAGTTGGTCAGACAAATTCAGATATAAGGCTAGCTTTCACTATGCTTGTTGAAGCTAAACCAAATGCTAAAAATATTGTATAAATTTGGAAAGACCACCAGGTTCCATAATGACCATGGATGGAGCATATATCCACTCCCCCACAGTATTTTTGGTACTGTAGACGGAATTTCAAAGATACTGTTCTGGGCAGGCTCATCAAGGATCACGTAATTGATCAGAATAAAATCGATTCGAGACTGATGATGAAATCTATAGTTTCGAAATGTAATTCCTCTTTGTAGACCATGCATTGTTCTCCAGATGTCATTATATCCAAGCTGCTTCATGTTATCCTGCAGGTATGCCCTAGTTTTCGACAAGACTTTAGCTCTATTAGATGGTGATTCATCCACTAAGGGATCTAGAACTATATTAAAATCACCCGCCAAGATAACTGGATCAGGAAATGAATATAGATGTGAGAAAAGGGCCTTCAATGCCGAGGGATCATCCTGATTAGGACCGTAGTAACCCACTATGGTTATCGGGGCATCATATATTATGGCTGACACAATTGCCCATCGTCCTCCTGGGTCTACCAGTTTAGAAACTAGTCTCGCTTTGATGGATTTTCTGAATAGAATTGCCACACCTCTAGTGTGTGTTGCTTGTGACGTCATTATACAAGCATCAATCCATCTATTCCTCTTAACCAATATTTGTATCTCTGGCTCGGTCAAATGTGTCTCCTGGAGTACTATGATCTGCGCACTAGAATCTCGAAGATATTGCATAATATTATTTTTCCAAGGACTAGTTCGCTGACCATTAATATTCCAGGAGAGGATAGACAATTTACTCATAGGAATACTGTTTTCAATTTTCCCATGTAAAAATAGATTTTAACTGAGACATATTTTACGAATAACCCCTTCACACAAAAAACCAACCCAACGCGAAAGAGAGGACTCTTTTTTAGTTTTTTCCCCTGCAACCCCCCCAGTGCCCCTGTCTAACCCTCCTCCCCCCCTGGAAAACCCTTGTTTTATCTATCTGGAAAACCAGATGATCGCACTCTGTTGTGAACTCCCTTCTTGTACATTTTATGGCCGGAAGACATGGACATAAAGAAAAAGATAAAGAGAGAAAAAAGAAAACTTCTTAAACTCTGGTTGGAAGAAGGAGAAGTCAACCTATGTAACTCATGCCCCTTATCTAAATCCTTTTAAGAGGGTATATGCGGTGCACTAGTTCTCTTGTGCATATTACCTGACCTCAACCTGACCTCAACCTTTTTTCTCATCTTCTTCCTTCAACTATACCCTTGCTATATGTCCCAATACTTCCCCATGTTTTTTATTTATATGTATTTTTTTTCACCATTGCTTCTACTTTTTTTTTTTTAAATGCCTAACAAATTAGCTTTAACTATCCTTAAAAAAAAAAAAAAGAGGCATCATCTAATTACCTGCTCCCTTTTCTCTGCCTATTGTAAGCAATAATTCGTCCGCTGCCTGCACTGATCTTACATTGTGCATGGTGTTATTGTACATCATTCTCAATGCTGCTGGAAAGACCAATTGGGCCACTGCCCCATAGCTTCTGAAAGCCTCAAGCCTTTTCCCGAGTTCCCATTGTTTGTCCAGTGTAACCCTGGACAAATCTGATCGAACTTGAAAGTTAAAGCCCTTTTTCACTGACAGTTTTCTGTTTTAGAGCCAGGTTTAGGATGGTTTCCTTAAGAGAATATGTGAGGAAGTTAACCAAGACCTTTCTTGGCTTGGTTCTTTGTGGAATCTTCCTAAAAGGCTCTCTATGGATGCGCTGTATATCTAGGGCTAATTTCTCCTCAGACTGATCCAATCTCAGCGCCTCTTTCAACAACGAGATGACATTCTGCTTGATGTCTGAGCCTTCTTTATCTTCAGGAATATTAATTATACGAAGATTATTCCTTCGAGCATTGTTCTCAAGTATCTCCATCCGTTCCGATAGGATTTGATCTTCCGTCCTAAGTGTGTTGATATTAGATTTGGCCTCGTCTAGATGTAGGGACAGACCTGTGACCCTGTCCTCAAGTACCTCCGTTCTCGTTGTTAGGTCGCTTAGTTTTTTATCTAAGCTTTCGCAATAACACCTAATATCCGCTTGATTAGCTGCAGAGGTTTCAAATCCCTTTTTGATATCTGCAGATAGCGAGGAATACATTCCCTGGAAAGACGCCTGCAGAGTGGTAATCAGGTCTGCATTTGCGCTAATGTGAGGAATAGCACTGGGCAGGAGAGGCAAAATGTCTAATGTGTCTGCTATAGCACCTTGTGTGGGACCCTGTAGATCTAATCCAGCTGTTACTTTAGATAATTGGGCCAGCATGAGAGGTGGAGCCAATGGGGGCGCCAGAACCAAGGCAAGGGGTGAATCTGTATCCCATTTACCATTTCATCTTTCCGATCATACTGCAATTCTATTAGACCTGGAAGGGTTTCCAAAAACTCGATCAAGTAACTGGTCATTCGATCGATCACTATTGTCATCTATAAACACCATGGATGCCCTTAAGGTAGAGACCCAGTTTTTTCTGGATGAAAATATAGGATCTGCCTCTTCAGGTGTTATATGGGATACACTTAAGGCATTCTTAAGAGGTCAGATTAATTATAAGGCCATATATAAGAACAGAATTTACAGGGAAACAGTGACCTCCTTAGAATCGGAGTTGGATAATCTACAAATAGAAATTGCTAGTCACCCTGATCCCTGCGCATCTATAGTCCATGAGAAGCAGAACAAGGTGACCATCTTGAAAGTAGAGCTAAGCTCAGTATTAAATGCTAGGGTTCAAGAGAGATGGGAGGCCAGCAGACTGGCACATTTTGAATATGGCGAAGGAGCAAGTAAACTGCTGGCTTGGAAAACAAATTCTGAGTTAGTGCGTAATAATATTAACTCAATTACGACTGGAGGAAATATACTATCAACCGATGTCGAAATTCGGAGAACGCTTCGTGACTTATTTAGTGAAATTTACTGTGAGGACAATAACGTTGAGTCAAAGCAGGCCGACCACTGGCTTGCGGGCGTTTCTCTTCCTGCCTTGTCTTTAGAACAAAGTAATAAGCTGGACGATCCGATCTCACAAGAAGAAGTCAGGGTAGCTATAGCCAGCAGCAAAAAAGGTAGGGCATCGGGCCCTGATGGATTGCCATCTGAAATTTATAAGGTTTTGATTTTAACTATTATTCCTTTTTTGACTGAGTTGTTCAACAAGATTCTCCTGGAAGGGATGCCCCTCCTGAATTCCTAAATCATGGGATAATGCATCAATTACATTGATCTTAAAACCAGGAAAATCACCATCAAACTGAAGGTCTTATAGACCAATCTCCATATTAAATACAGATTATAAAATCTTTACATCTGTACTGGCAAATAGGTTGGGGGCAGTAGCGACAAACATGTTGCACACAGACCAAAAAGGGTTTGTAAGAGGGCGCCAGCTGTATGAGCTGACCTACGACCTTGTAGGCGCGATCGATATGGCAACGGTGGCATCACTTCCTTTAGCAGTAATGACCTTGGATGCCACCAAGGCTTTCGATAGGGTGAACTGGGTTTACCTATCGGAGGTCTTAGCGAAATTTAATCTTGGTAAAGAAATCAGGCATGCAGTCAAACACTTGTATATGAACCCGTCAGCATCTATACTTGTCAACGGAGAACTATCAGACCCATTTAACATCACTCGGGTTACCCGCCAAGACTGCCCCCTCTCCCCCCTCTTATTTGATCTTTATATAGAGCCTTTTTCTCAGAAGATAAGAGACAATAACAACATCAAGTCTTTTGTGTTTGAGGGTTGGGAGAGGAAGGTAGCCTTATATGCGGATGATGTTCTCATTTTTACATCAGAGTTACGGTCGGCGTTTCCGGCAGTAATTACGTTGGCTAAAGAGTTTGGAGCCATATCGGGGTACGAGGTCAATGCAGCCAAGACAGACATAATGGTCTGGAACGACCCTGAGCCCGTGGCAGGGGCCCAGATGAGCTCAGTCCTCCGTTACCTGGGTCTGAATATATATAAAGACATAGATGAGATAGTTCCAGCAAATTTCTCGCTTATTGCCAAAGAATGTCGTAGACTAATGAAATCATGGTCTACACTCCCACTATCTCTGCTGGGTAGATCTAACTTAGTCAAAATGACGATCTTACCCAAGGTAACATTTTTATTTAATACTATTCCCCTTTTTTCAATCCCATTATGATAGTTAAGCTTCAAAGCGATATTCGCTCTTTTATTTGGAACAACCGCAACCCGAAAATTGCCTGGAAGAAGATCAGGCGACGTAGAGAGAAGGGAGGTTTGGCGGCCCCTGATCTACAGCTCTACGGGTGGGCCTTCCAGATGTCTCATGCTAGGATGTTGTTAAAATCCCCGACAAATCTAGGTTGTGGGCATATGTTTGCTGCATTACTTAGAGGAGAAAAAGTGGCTGATCGAGAATTTTTATTTAAGTTTTGGGACCCCAAGTTTTTTAAGAAAATAAAACTGAAGGTGCTTAGAGACGCATGTACAACATGGGCTAAACTGAGGGGCACCATTAGAATAGACTACTACTCTGGTAAGGCTCCTTTATGGAACTCTCCTGGCTCCCCGACCTGGCTGCTAGATAGTCTTGCAACACCGCTGCGCGAGTCAGATTTGGTAGTTTGGGGAGACATTTTTGTGGAGGGAACACTACTGCCATGGGAGGTATTGAGTCTAAAAGTGGGGTCTCGGCTCTCTAGGTTTAAATACCTTCAAATGCAAAGCTGGGCACATTCACATTCATAGACCTCTCTTAAAGGCAGATTTCAGCTGGGAGGGGATAGTACAATGGTGTCTCTCTTAACAGATAAGCCTCCATTTAAGAAAGAGGTCTCATTCTGGTATAATCTTATACTAGATGAGGTAGAGGGCGAGTTCCAGCTGCCAGAGCAATTGTGGTCTACACATATTATGGATATTGGTGTGGAAAATATGTGGTACGATTCTTTTAAGATCATGTGGAGCATTGTAAAACCATCTTGGCTACGTCGTAACCATCTGTTTACATTACACAGGGCCTACTACTCGCCCCAACGTTTATCGAAGTTCTCGGATAGTTCTCCGGTTTTATGCCCAAAGTGCGGACTGGCAGAGGCTTCGGACTTACACATGTTTTTTGATTGCCCACTCCTATCATCGTTTTGGGCCTCAGTTACTACCTTAATATCCACTTCTTTGGGATCCCGATTAACTCTATGTTCTGCCCTGGTTATCTTTGGTATTTCTCCAGAGATTCATGGTCCTGCAAAAGATCGAATTTTTTTTTGTATGTTGTTGGCAAGGAGAGAAATATGTAAGAAATGGAAAGACCCCGTACCCCCTACCTTGCTGGACTGACAAACATCAGTGCTACAAGTATCAAAGATGGACCTTTTAAGATCAGGAAATCAAAATAAGAGAAACTTCTGGAGGCTACTAAATTGGTAATACATTTTGGTTTGATCTTGGGTTTTTTTTGTGTTTTTTTTTCCCCCAAGGTCCAATGATTACGCTGCCTGGTATCTTCTCCTCTATTTGACTATACCCAACAAAGTTGGAACCGGTGCAGGACTGGGTATATGAACGCAGCATATGTCCCACACGGTGGTTCTAAAGTGGATTAGATGGACTATGACACTACTTACTGTGGGGCAATTAGGGTGGTTTCTCTCGTGCTCCTTCCAGTTTATGTGAGACAGTAAGTTTATTTTCCACACGCTACTAGTTGATCACCAAGGGCGAAAGATGAGGACAATAAAAAAAAAAAGGATCACGTAATTTGCTGAGAGGTTTTATGGCGATGTTATTAATCGTTATGATGATATCAGAGTGCAGTGTGTGATTGTATGCTGGGTAATAAAGACATACAATCCAGAGCTTCGTGTGTGGCATATTCATTGTGAATGCTCCTTGCTGGGAAGGACATTACAAATGGAGACAAGTAGGGGATCTGTGTCCCAAAGAAACAAGAATGCTCTCCCTGAGAGTTTGCAATGCTACAGCAAACTTCTCAAGCATCCCACATGCGCCCAAGTCGATGAGAAGCAGTTTGACGTTGATGTGTGTGGAGCTGAAGCCCCACGCCAGCCCATATAAAGCCTTCAAAGTCGTTGAAGGCACTGTGAAGGTGTGCATTCAAAAAGGTAGGCTAATCTCCCTGCCTCAACCAGGGCCGTACTGGGTGCCGGGTGTTTTGGCATGCTGCCGAGCTGGGGGCTGCTTTTGTTGATGGGGACCTGCGTGTGCTGAACGAAATTAGTTTTGCTTTGTTTATTTCGAAGCACACGCAGGTCTCCATCAACGAAATTAGCCCCCACCACAGTGACATGAGCCCTCAGCTCGGCAGCATGTCAAAATGCCGGTAGCCAGTCTGGCCCTGGCTTCAACTCGCACTTTTGGTATTTTTTCTATCGCCTTGTACTAAGATGTCTTTTATATTATTCCTTTCAAAAGTGTCCCTTACATTATATGGTCCTGCTGAGGCCCCATATTTCACAGAGGATTGAAACGTCGTCGACAGTGTCAAACGAACCTTGTAACCCAACCCTTTGAATGACCAAAAGGTCGAATTGAGATAATTGTGTATACAAAATTTGGGTTGTTTGCTATAACTTTGGAAACCTTTTTTTGCTTTGTACTGTTCAGTACACCTAGTACTTTGTATTAGTTTATTTTGTGATTTTGTTTCCATCTCACATGGGACACTATGTATGTTACACATGTTTGATAATATATACTAAATAATATCATAAATATGTCTTGGTTTGGCATTATTGTTTACATGGGCTCTCAGTGTATGGTTTTCTCTAACTACATCCCACTTTTTGATCTATTTGTGCGATTGGGCTTTCACTTATCCAAGCATACAGAAATATTCCAAGGATAACCATTGTCAAAAATACTCATCATGAATCAGTTTTTATTATTTCGATTGAAAGAACCAATCAGTCAATCAGGGGATTGTAAGCACGCTACTCACCCTTGAGAGTCTCAAAGCACTGGGGTGGGGGGGGTTGCAGGTCTGCTTAGCCAAAGAGCCAGGTCTTGAGGGTTTTTCTGAAGGTGTTCAGGGAGGGAGCGCGCCCAATGCCTGCCGGTAAAAGACTGAAGAACATATTAAAAAATCCCAATGAAGCATAGACATTACATATGAGGTTTTTGTGTTTTTTTAAAGCAAAAGATAATTTCACTAAAAGGTAAGATGCATAGAAAATATACAAAATAACTTTTTCAGTTTTGTCAAAGGACTTTAGGTACATTAGTCATATTTGTTTAGGATAAATATAAAGTGCAAATGCATTCTAGGTTAACACAGTCCGACAAGACATTTGATTAAAATTGTGCTAAAATAAAAAAAGACAATGCAATAATACATTTATTAAGTACATTTAGATTATGCTAATGATTGGATTAAAACAAAATTTCTGTTTGGAACATATTGGTAGAGCGTGGTTGTAGTATGGTTACATTTAGAATTTTAACCCCCTCTTTTTAGAAGCCATCCAGAATTTACTAACACAAATACAATGGGTTTTGAGCTGTCTGATTCTAGTATTCTCTGCGCCTCTAGGTGTTTTCTGGTGTTCAAATTCTAGCACAACACTTTAATCCATTTTCTTCTGGGAATTGCATATACCGGGCAAAAGAATAAAATGTGTGGGACATCTTCATTTGAGCATGATAAACATAGGGTGCACTTGGGATCCCTTCCTGTAGTTGTGGCGTGACCCACTTGGCTGAGAAAGAGTTTATCTGCAATTTCTCATATCGAAATTTCAAATGTAGTGTCTTTGCTAGCTGGGGCTCGATTTCATCAAGGAATTGTGCGGTTAGTCTCCCTGATGTGAAATCTATAGTGACTCTGTGCAGGATAAAATTCCAATAAATGTTCTTGATCTCACTCTTTGAATCTGGCATCAGTAGGTCAGAGTTTGTCCAAAACATACTCAGGCACAACTCCAAGAGCCATGTTTGCACATGGGCGAGCCAGGGGAAAGTAAGATGGACATCACGTTCCAATAGTTCGCACAATATCTGCCTATATGTTTTTAATTCTTCAGTGGTCCAGATTCTAACCCAGTAGGACAAGGATCTCCATATAGCTGAGTGCTCCAATCTTTTATTAGCAGTATCATATGTTAACTGAATCACTGAGTTGTTTTGGGGGAGTGACATGAACATCTGCATAATTTTGTTTTCCCCTACTATTAAAGGATTTAGGTTTTCGCCACCCCATAACTCTGATCCATAGAGTCCAGAAGTTTGGGCCCTGGATTTGTAAACCTCCAGAGCCAGGGTAAGGCCTTTGACAAGTTGGATTGTTGCTTATTTACTATAGGGATGGAATGTTGTAGTAAAATTGCCCTGGCCCTATTTGCTGTGACTTCCACAACAGTTTTGAATCAAGTGTGACGACCAGGTAAATAAAATTGGCCATGCACTCCAATGGCACTTGATTTCAAAATATTTTATTTGTAAAACTTTTATGTGGTCTGATAGCCATATATTTAATCTTGGTGGGGTTTATTTCTAGGCCCTTCAGGCTGCAATAATGGCTAAGGCTGTCAAGTAAGTTTTGTAACCCCCTGGGAGTCTAGGACAGTAGGATTGTGTAGTCCGCAAACGTTAGGTTGCAAATACGAGTCCTTCTAAGCTTGGGTGCATCGTGAGAGGATTTTTTCAAATGCTCGACCAGACCATTCACATCTAACAAAAACAGGGTAGGTGCCAAGACACAGGCCTGCTTCACGCCCCTCCTGACAGGAATCTCCTCAGTAAACTACCCTCAGTGCCCCAGTGTAACTTAGCAAATTTTCCTTCATGGAGCCTTACTATCTGTTTTAAAATCTCCTCTGGCACTCCTTGCTGGTGTAGGGTTCCGCATAAAATATCTCATAGAATTGAGTCAAATGCTGCGTTCAAGTCGATGAAAGCAACATAGATGTGTCCATGTTTCAACTTGGTGTACTTCCAGGCTAGGCATAAGAGTCCAAAGATGTGATCGATTGTACTTGTTTCTAGCCTGAAGCCAGACAGTATCCAGTCATTTAATTTGCCTACAATTTGCTGTGCGTAGCCTTTTTGAAGGATATCTATCAGGCTTATAGGCCTGTAGTTGGCTGGGTCACCCCTTCTACTCTTTTTGTAAATGGGAACTATCTCTGCCCCCATCCAGGATTCTGGAACAGGCACCCTTCTAGCTACCGCGTTATTTAAAAGGATCACATTCAGTACCCACGCTTCTGGGGCATGTTTGAAATGGTCCCCTCGTATCTTGTCTGGGCAGGTGCTTTTTCTAACTTAATGGCAGCTATGGCTAATGCAGTTTCCTCAATACTAAACTGAAGTGTTGGATTTTGAGTAAAGGATAGAGGCCCTTCAGTAAAAGCAATGGGGTCTGGGCCAGACTCTCTGGACATGAAATATAGATAACAAAAATGTAAATACCATGTGCATGGGTCCAAGAAGTGATCTGTGTCAGTACTGCCCATTTTACTTCCATGTGCTATTATTCTCCAGAATGCAGACTGGTCATTAAGTCTGACGGCAGTAATAAGGTCCCCGCAGTTGGCTTCTTCCCAATTCCTTAGTGATGTCTTCTGCACTTTTTCGTATTCTGCTCTCTGGTACCTAATCTGTATTATGTTTTTGGCTTTGTTGGACTTGGCCCTTTTGGCAGGTTCACCCCTAAAACTTTTTGCCTTTTCTGTGACCTGATATTAGTAGTTTTTGGCCTCTGCGCACTTTAGCACTGTGGCCCAGTGTAAAGGGCGTGCGCGATCTGAGCGTGTGTGGTGAGATTGGCCTGCCCTCTCATAGTAATGCATTGGGGATATGTGTGTCCCTGGTAATTCCTGGTATGAGAGGAGTGCAGGGGCGAGTTTAGTATGTATAGAATAAATTCTGCACAATGGTGTGCGCAGATTTATTGTGACTGGTGGAGAAGTGCCACTTTTAGAAGTTGGCATTGCTGAGTGTCTACCTGCCTGATGTGAATTGCATGCCTGGCTTGTGATTGGCAGGAGCTGGATGGTGTGGGTGGCTCCAGGAGCCAGGATGAGTCTGCCCAGTGGTGAATAGGGAGATCTGCATGTAGATGGGAGAGGAGTTGCACCTGGGACCTGAATAGGGCTGTGCCTTCCCTCCACAATGCCGGCTCCATCCCCTGTGGTGTGTCTAATCCCTGATCCCCCACCTGACAAAGGAGAGAGGAGCTGAGCAAAACAAAGTGCCCCAAAGCTCCCGCAAACCAGTTGCATCTGGTTTCCCAAGCCCTGTGCTTGCAGACAAAGGGAAAAGGGTGTATAAATGAAGGGGCTGTGATCACATGAATCTGTTCTCTGCTGTGCTGGTCCTGATGCTGGGGGCTGCTGCTGCTGGGCTCCAGGAGGAACCTCCAAAAGGGACTGCCTCCCTGCTGGAGGGCCCTGGGTGCTGGCCTGCCTGAACCCAGCCTTGTGCCCCCTGAACTTTGCCTTTTATTGGGAAGGGTGCTTTGCTCTTCATTGCTGGGAAAAGCGCTCCATTTCTGACCCTGGACTTTAGCTCTAGAGCCTTGGGAGCAGTCCTGCCGCCGAAAGTAAAAGCCAACGGAAGCTGCTTGACTGTGGGCGGGGCCTAAAGAGGAAGTCCGAAAGCCTCGCGGGCTTCCATTGTCCCGGGTCCCAGGATGGAGCCCGGGTGAAGGGAGGTGATGCCGGATGAAGACTCGTTGGCGGGGCTCCCATGCTTGGAGGAGAGTCCCGCGCTTCACCAACAAAGAGGCAGGAAGTAGGTGGGAGCCTACCCCGTGCTCCTGCAACACGACCCCAGAGAGGAGGGTCCCGCGTGGTAAGCACCAGCCTGGAGACCAGAGGAGGGTTATTGCCGGTCCCGCTTGTTGCTGCAGGAGAGAGTAACAGAGTCCCAAGAGTTCCGGTGAGTGAGGGATTCAACTTTTTGGTACAATGAGGACTAGTTCGTCCCCAGTGCTGGGACCAAGTTTCCCTCAGTGGCGCCGCCGTAGCGGACCACTGTCACTTTGGGGGCCATTCTGTTGGATGTCCCTAAGTGGGGCTTCAGTGGCACAGTGAAGTGGCAGTGCCAGTTTGGGGTTCCAGCTGCACCGCAGTGGCGGGCAGCAGCCCCGTGGGGGCAGATGTTGTTGAGAAGCCACAGTGGGGCCCCCAGAGGCACCAGGAGTGCCAGACTTTATTTGCAATTTTTTTCCAGCTGCCCTGCGAGAGCGTGGGCAGCTGTGGGGCAGCTGTGACCTTGGGGGACAGTGTCATTTGGAGTCCCCGAGGGGGGCTCAGGGGGCAGCTGCCACGTTTAGGCTTGAGCAATTGCGCCTTTTGCTTTTGCTGCATTGGCAAGCTTACGCCCCGACTATCCTGGACATAGGGCATTTGAGCCCCAGTAAGAGGCCAGTTGGCCTGGGGGTCATTTCAGCAGTTTATGCTAAGGTGATGTATGCACCTAATTAGTGTTCTATGGTGCTCAGCGTTTCATTATATAGTGTGTTCATGCCACTGTAGTTTTTGCCTACTATGATTCAGGTCTAATGTGATTTCTGCTTATGTGTTTATGGCACCCTGTGTTCATGCTAATTGTTGCATAAGGTGGTTAGGCTAATGCTTATGAGATGATTGCAAAATATGTTCTAGACTTAATGTGAGGATTATTCTGAGGTCAGTCCTTTAACAATAGTAACTGGTTGTGTGCTATTTATGTTTACTAGTTGTGATACATTTAACATTTGTGAGTTGTACTGGTTTTGACATTGGCCCTATTGGCCCTGTCATGTGTAGATAGTCCCCTGTAAATACTGCCAGTGCAAGTTGGGGTAGTGTACATTGTGTGATTATTATTCTAATGTGTTTTATGATAATACAAAGGCTGTTTTTGATATTTGTAAGGGGCTTGACTTGGTCCACAATAGCGGGCCATTTAACTAATCTCCGGTTGATACTTACTCACAATTGTGGGTACTTATTCATTCTGGACAAGGATAAGCATAGTGGGAAGTGATCCCTCTCTCTTCTACTATTCACCTTCAAGTCCTGAATATGTCCCCAGTGTGCTATGGTTATCTTCACATAATATATTCTTGATTTGGATTTTCCCCTGGCAAAGGTGTTAGAGCATTCGATATCTGAGGGGAACCAGCCATTACAAGCCATTAGACCTCTTTCTATAGTGAAATGGACTAGTTTCATTGCTACAATGGAGCACAGCACCCTAACGTTTGTGGCTAAGAGGGAGATCCCACTTGGCCAATTCTTCATCCTCAAAAATATATTTGATCCCTGACATTGGTACAAAACAGCAATTAAAATCACCCCCCACAAGAACAGCCCTATTGGGTTCGATAGATTCAAGAACTTTTTCTAACCGGTGGATAACTGGTGATTCTTTCAAGAGCTGCCTCGGTCTTGTCGAAAATACTATTTAAGTCCATGGTTCTTCTTGAGTAGGGTTGTCTTTGTATTTTGATAAGATACTGGTATTTGGGACAATGAAAAAGGAGCATGACAAGGCTCTTATGCAAGTGTGTCAGTTACTTTCTGATAATAATAATAAGAATAATACAGACATTTATAAAGCGCAACAGCTACCTCAAACAGAGGTGTCCCGGCGCTATAGCTGTAGGATGCATGTGACAAGAAAAGGCCAAAGAGGTCTAACCTGGACTAAAGAGCCAGGTCTTAAGTGACTTTCTGAATATCGGCTCCGACTGGATTAGGCGGATATTATTTGGCAAAGAGTTCCAGAGCTGAGCTGCCATCACTGTGAAGGATCTGCCTCCCACGTGAGCTTTTGAGCTTTAGCGAAACAAGACGTGCAAAGCAGGTTCTGAGAGTTAGACCTCAGGGAGCAGTTTTGTTAGTAGTGGCATAGCCGGTGTTTAAGGTAACTAGGATATTTGCCATGTACTGCCCGAAAGGCCAGAGTTAAGGCCTTAAACTCAATCCTTTCACCACCGGCAGCAGTGGAGCTGTCTTATAGGTGGAGAGATGTGATGTCGAAATGGCACTCATCTAATCAATCTCGCAGCCGCATTCTGTCGAGATAGGCGGGCAGACCCAGTTACAGGCATTTAGCATAGTCCAGCATAGATGTCACTGTAGCATGGACAATGACTCTGCGATAGTCCTCCGGCAGTAGATGTAAACATTTCCTCAGGTTTCTTACTGAAGCATGAGGCTGTCACCTCCCGAATTTGAGCTGTGAAAGAGCTATCTACTTCCCATTTCACCCCTAAGCTGATGAAGTTCTCAATTTAAATGCAGCAAAGTTCGAGTTTCACAAGTCCAAACTCAAACTCAAATTCTATGAGCATGTATTCTCCAATGGAGGACTGGCTCCTGACCCAGACAAAGTGCAAGCACTATCAGCTACCTGCCCCCACAAGATGTCTCCATGCTGCGATCCTTCTTAGCCATGGCCAGTTATTGCTCAAGACACATTTGTGCCTTTGCTACTGTGAGTGCCCCTTTGAGAGACTTCATAAAATGTGATGACCCTTTCCAGTGGTCTGCTGAGTATGATCAAAGCTTCACAGTCGATGCGGGCCCATTAGGACATGGAGCAATCCTTGCTGGACATAATGGTCATCCAAATGCTTAGAGACATATTGTAGCCTATGACAGCCGAAGTCTGTCTGACACAGAATGTGCCTACTCTCAGTTGGAGAAGGAGAGTCTAGCTGTAGTGTGGGCCTGCAAACATTTTCATTTGTTTCTGTTCATTACAGAACACCAAGTGCTGTCGCTATTTTTGGAAACTCAAAAGCAAAGATGCCCCCTTGCATTGAGAGGTGGGGATTGCAACTGCAATAGTATGACAGTGCAATTGTACACAATCCATGTAAAGAGCAGAAATCTGCTGATTACTTTTAATGAGTACAATTACAACTGCACAATTCAACCTCCTAAACCGCTGAAGAGTACATTAACTTCATTGTGAGGTCCAGCACATCAGCAGCCCTATCCATTGAACAAATCATTGCAGCTACAAATTCTGATAAGAACATGTTTATCCTCAAAGACTTCATTTCAACTCAATTTTGTAAGAAGCCTGCTCAACCTCTTTATGAAAAAGTTGAATTTCAAAAATTCTAAAATGTGCAGATTTAACTGTCCTTTACCGCGGAAGGTGTTGTATTGAGAGGCTCACGAATCATTACACCTTAAAGCCTTAGACAGCAAATAATTGAATTAGCTTATGAAGGACATAGTGGCATTGTAGCCACCAAAAGAGCCGAGACCAAGGGCATCATTAGGATGGCGGGCGGACTTTGTCCGCCCACCATCCTCACGGTAAAAGGGACCGCCCGCCATAAGGGCAGGGGTCCCTTGGGGGCAATTAGGATGCGCCCGCCACAGTGGCAAACGCATCTTGCATTCCTGGCATTGTGGCGGGCGGTGCACTCAGCACATAATGTCAGGAAGGCATGTTGTACACTTCCATGCACAACATGGCAGCACTGCGCGGTGCCTGCTATGTTGTGCATGGAATCTCATCGGGGGTCCCAAAACGGGCCCCCGCAGTCAATTCCTGCATGCCTTTCCTTGGCGGCAATGCCGCCACAGAAAGGCATCTTTCCGCACCCATCTTAATATGGCCGGCGGTGTCTAACAGACAGACAGACACTCCGTTTGTTTTTGATTCTTTGAGAGTTGAAACATGGAAAGTACATAAGGTGATGGCGAATCTTCCTGGAAAGTCCCTCACACAGAACTCGTTGCACTTTAAGCACCTACCTCGGAGGTTGACAGCTCATACAACCATAAATGAGGCGACACTGCTTGACAGTCCAGATCAGGCACCAGAACCTGTTCCATCAGTACAAAATCAGGGTGCATTTCAACCACTTCATACCACTCGATCTGGCCTACTAGTACGAGCTCCTCTGTGCCTTACTGAAGAAATATGATGTGACTATTGCTTGTACTTTTTATTTAGGAAAGTCGATATGTAGTGTAATGAGACTATGTGCGCTAGGAACCTTGTGGTTCTTGGCCCACTCAACAGGAATCACGCAATCTGCTAGGAAGTGTTGAGGTGTGGGAATTAACAGTTATGACGTAATGAGAGTGCAGTGTGTGATTGTATGCTGAGGAATAAAGACGTGCAACCCAGAAGCTCCGTGTGTGGAGTATTCATTGTGCATGCTCGCTACAGATACAAATAAAGTTTAATTTAAACACAACATTTATGAGTCAATTAGTGACTAAAAATAAATAATATAGAAAAATAATTGATTAGGAGGAGCAAAAGTTTGGTTGATGTAAAAAAGTGATTCAACTTACTAGTATCCACTGAACCAGGTATTCCTGCAAAGCCTTCAGTGTGCAGGATTCAATAGACCTTCCCCTCCCAGAGAAAGAGGTTGAGTGCCCTGGTAGAGCCACCACCAGTCTGCTGGGCCTCTAGGTGTGCTCTGGAGGCCGGGCAGCACACTCAGCCCCGTGGATCAATGCAGTGCTTGTGAATTTCCTCCTGTGCACACCTGGTGTTAGCTACAGTATTCACTTTGGTGACAATTCTATTCCACTTTTGCTTTTTCTGTGTCATGGTGGTAGTCTGAACAAGGCCACCAAATGACTGTAGCTCTACTTTAATAATCTCATCTATCATTACTGTTAATTCTATCTCTGTAAATCTGGGTTTCCTTCCCCCTCGCATGTTAATTAAAAAAACATAAAGTAAAAACAAAACTTAGAATTTATAAACGATAAGAACATAAACGTGTGTAGCTCCTGCTATTTTGAACATGTAATGGCAAAGGATTGGTGATTAGGATGAGTTGAGTTTTATAGGGTGGATTCCAGGCATGATTAATGTTCACATGAACCTCAGGTGTGTTTCAAGAACTTGTCCATCATTAAAATAGAAGGATCCATCAATGGTAAACACTTCTGATATTACATTACTTTGTTGCAAGACCTCAGCAACACCACTGTGATGACAGGCTCATTTAAATCTGGTGGACGGTTAACTGCCATTCCAATGCTGGCAGAGAAGTGTCCGACAGCAGATGAATAAACATATGTAAAGGATGACGTAGGTGCTACCATCAGGAACCTCCATCAGCATCTCAGACGGATAAAAACCTCCATCACAGAGGACTGATTAAACCACTGCCAAGATGTATGTTTTTTAAATGCATCATAACATCAACATTTAACAGCAACATGTAAGGTTATGGTCTTCATTAACATTATTGGCTTACATTTAATTTTACATATCCCAGTTGAACTGGGGCTTGAACGAGAGGCTTTACATTACTTTATTAATTTGCTAATTTGGATTGTAATTAATTAGTGCGGAGTGTGGCACACACGCCATATGCAGCAGAAGCTCTACACCTTACTAGATACATTACAAAGAACACGTTTCAGAAGTGAAAACAAAAAAATAGTACAGACTGGAGAATGTAAGTTGTGTAGAGTGTATGTGAATAATGTATGTTTAAGGGATGGCTATGTTTAACATTACTTTTCAAAGTTAAGTGCAGGGGTTGTGCAGTTTGGGGAATGCTCTTAGTACTTCTTCTTCAGCTGCAACTCTCAGGAAAGAAAGTCATGAAATGGAATATAATTAGATAGAGAAATACCAGGAAACATTTTCTGGTGAGAAATAGCAAAGCTCTTTCAGCAAACCAAGTGTTGCTGCCCTTTCGCCGAGGGAGTAAGGTATTTCCCTGATCTCACAGCGAGTTTGTAGCCTGCCTCGGCGCTCGTGACTTGTTAGCATGGAAGATCTAGGCACTGGCCACAACAGGATTAAAAATTCATATCGGACAGAAGCATAGACACAAGTCAAAAATATTAACTTTTGTTGCAATGCTTACAAGGAAAACTTTTTCATGTGTAGGAAATGATGAAACTTAAACGGTTCCTTTTGTAATGTGTATTTTTTCAGTGTGCCTTCGTGTTTTAGTAGTTTAATCAATAGCTGTATCCTTTTAGTGTGCATTTGTAATACCCGGGCCAATGTATAATCTTCAGTGAAAGACCGCGACAGCTAATCAGAATGGTATGAAGGATGTTGACGTTCCATTTAGATGTTCTGTAAAAAATAATAATTGCCGAATGGCATGAGAAATTGATATTTGTTTTATCACGTTGGTGATTGGTGGCGCACTTCATGAAGTCGCGACTTTCAGTGAAAAGCTGAACATATCGGTTTCTAAGTGTTACCGAAGAGAGCGAGGGCAGGCACTGAAGAGTTTTAAAAGATTAGACAAAAGACTGATGGAAAAGGAATTTCTTGAGATCGTCCACACTTTTACCTCTTTGTCATTTGTTTTTGCAGTTTTACAGTGAGTGAAATTGACCCAAAGGTATCAAAGCGCTTTATATGAGGAACGGATTACATTACTCAAGGACAGGTTGATTTTTTAGGCACGGAGAGATGCAGGGCCTCATTTATGAAAAGTGGCTCATCGCTGCGTGAAAACAGCGATGAGACACTTTTCATTGCGCCTCATTGCGCCTCCTTGCGACATTCTGAATGCGTAATGTATACAGTATAACAAATCATGTCGCAAGGAGTTACAGATACATCAGTATTTCTGAAGTATCTGTAGACGCAAAAATGATGCATTGCTGGAATGTGTCACGAAAGTGACGCAACTCCATCAGTGGGTCATTTCACATGGGCAAGTCCCATTTCATGCCTGCATCTTTCTTACGCCTGCTGTGAGGCAGGCATAATATATTGATGCATTTGCTTCCTAGAAGTGATGCAGTGAAATCTCATAGTTGCGTCAGAACACCCACCCTCCATAGGTTATACCTGGGGCAGGCATAATGTGGCGCAGGGCTTTCCAAAGTGACGCATCTACCTAGATGCGTCACTTTGTAAATATGACGCAACATGGCTATTTTTTTACCCTGCTGGTGCGTCGCAAAAAGTGACACACCGGCACCACAAAAGTGTGCACCCCCCACCTCTCCTTCACTCTGGGGGCCGGCAGGGGGCCCCCAAAGTAAAGACCGCATGCCTTTCCGTGGCGGCAAAGGCATCTAAAAAAGCGCATGCTAATATGTCTAATAGCCACCGCCACCATATTAGACCTTTTCCGCCCCGGTCGCAAGGCGGTCCCCCCCGCCATACTAATATGGCGGGGGGTCATTTAGGTGAGGATGGTGGACAGATTGCCCCCGCCGACGCCAGCCTTGCGGGGGCAATCCGCCTGCCATCCTAATGGGCCCCTTGGTTCCCATTTGCAAAGTCGGCAGTTCTGGCCGTTAGGTCGCTTCTCATTCCGTAAGAGCTTTCTTGTCGCAAAAAGAGCTAGCAGTACTCCTTAACCCCCACATTTTAATCGAGGTCTGCATATTTTGGAAAGCACTTCACACAACTCTTAGGTATACTACAATCACAGATCCCTACAACTAACGTGGGCTTGCTTGGGTTGCTTCAAAGTAGTAATGTAGTGATCTAGTGATTTAATCTATTTCCCTCCTTCCCATTGTAACGCCATGGGGTGCAAGTTAAAACTGGCAGATTGACTTCTGAAGCACGTCACCGCCAGGTCTCTCTTGTGAGGAATGGTGTATGCAATCACATAGCACAAAAAATAGTGTGCCATTGTTAGAGAACGCACACCTTACTCCCTCATAGAAAATGTTTACATTTGAGGTCTTCTAGCTTTACAACAGTTATCATGTTTACTTGAAAGCCAATAACCCTGTATATACCCTGTATTCAAAGTCTAGCTTCCCCACAGAGGATCTTCGTAAAGCGTTGCAAGTACATAGGAGGACAGCATGCTCTGGGCTAATCTGTTAATCTGGCGGGCATCACTCTGTAAATATTTTAGAAATTAGAGCAGCCCAACATGCGAAGAAATGATCCTTACTTTTCACGACCCCTTTAACATTCACTTATGGATAGCACATGCATTTATTCGACTTTCAGTGTGCTCAAGCCCCATCTGTACATTGTATTGCACATGACCTTCTTGAACTCGACATGTTCAAGGAACCTTTTGTCCGTCTCCAAATGGGTCCCTACTTGTCTCGATGGGACTCCCAGCTCTCTGCTACCACATTCCTTGTACCACATCTGTCATGTCGCTGGTGTACAGTGTGTGTACTCTAAAGGGCTGTAAAGGACAGCTTAATGGGCACCATTGTAGAAAGGCACACATAATGATCCCTCACTCTAGAGATAAACCGTGGTACTGATACAAAACTTTATAAGTAAAATAAATAAATACACAGATGGCTCAGGCTGGATGATGGGCGAGTAAGCTCAAAAAAGCTTTTGGCTAGGGCACATGCAGAAAGGACTGTGTGGACCTACTGACTGTCTGTGATTTGAGAATGTAATACTATGTGTAATTGCCAGTGAGTGAAATAGGGATTTAGGGGCGTATTTATGAAATTAGTGGCACAGGCCAGCGCAGTAAGTTACCTTGCTGCTCTGCATCACTGGGAAAGGCTAGAAATGCACCACATGTATTCAATATGACACATTCACTGTCCTTTCCCCATGCGCTAGAGCCACTCACAGATTATGGATACATAAGCCAATTTTCATGACACTAACATGCCTACAGGCTTCCCCTTTTCTTCAATTATTTACACTACTTTTCTCGATGTCATAAGAAATAATTTTCTTCTGCATCACTAGTTCTTTATCCTTTCACTAGTCTTTAAAAAATTGCCCCTTCTTCTCAAGGTTGCTTACATCGCTATTGCCGCTATGAGCTAATGAGCTATTTTTTCTTCATATGCAAAACTAAAACCTGCAAGATTTCAGGACTGCCATTGTGGTTGGAGATAACAGCACACTTTTCCTAGAAGGGGAACACTGATTCTAAATAGATTGAATAGCTTGAAACATTGAGGAGTCTAATTATGGACCTATTATGGTAAAGGGCTTCCTCCCTGACATTATTTAAAGGATCATGTCAAAATAAACAAAAATAAGTCTCCTCTAAATTATGGACTAATCTATCTGAAATTGATATGGTTTCTCTTGGTAATGAAAGCCTTTAACTTTTTGTGACTCAAAGTCATTTTCCACATTTTGATCACAGTTTTTCAATAGTGAACTTGCATCATTTCATACACTTCTATGTTTGCTAATAGCATTGAACAGAGGAGCATCTCAAGTTTGTTCCTACAAGCCAAATAACCTAAGACTGGACAGTGAAGCATCCTTCACATGAGTTCTGTCACAAATTAAATGTATACATTTTGAAATAACATCTTCCTTATGCCCATTTCTTGACTGCAGCATGGGGCCTAACTCTGTCTGGGTGTTCTTACTTTGATATGGTGTAGATACATAACATGTAATATAACCAATATTTTGATTCTTGTGATTTTTAAACACTAGCACTAACACCCTTATCCCTCATCTGCTCTTACCAATCTCTCGGTTGACTTATCTTACCATTGCTTCTTTTATGTGAGATACTGATAATTGTGATATTTCCTTAGACAACCACCATTTTAGTGAACAGGATTATTTTACAATAATCAGCAATTTTTTCCTCTAGGCCCGGTCTGAGCTGGTTCCAGACCTAAGGTGTAATCAAGTAAGTGCTTTGGCCAGCGATTTGCTGATACAGAAATCCCTCAATTTCTAAATGTTGTCCTTTTCCCAGTCTAATTTTTCAACTTACATAGATTTTGAGATAATAGTACCCCTTGAGTTCCACTGTCTATACACCTAGGGTTCTTCTCATCAAGGTCAGTGAGAACATTTTAGGCCATTTTGAGACATTTTGTGCAGTTTCCTTAAGAAGGAATTGCTTATTAATTGGCTTTTAAGAGTCATAGTCTTGGTATTCCTAATTATTTCCTTTTTTTGTTGTTTGTCTCGCCACGAGTAATGGTTGTATGTAAATTATGAGGGCCTACTTAGCCTAAGCCTGAAACCAACCTTGTAACTTAATAATTAGAAGCCCCTGAGGTAAACCTAGGTACGATCTCTCTAAAGTTACAGCGTTTATGGACTAAGTACTGCATATATTTAAAAGCTATTGTGACTCCTTGCTCATCTCCAAATCACTTGAGTTATATTAATTTCTAATTATTTCCCAATTACTTATATTAAGGGTGGAAAGAAGAATAGTCAAAAATTCAATCGAGAGTCACTGCTTACCTCTGATTTCCTTTCAATCTCCCCTTACTCTGACAGGTGAAACTGGATTTGTGCATCTGGGCCCGTATTATGCAAATAGCGCATTTTCAATGTTTGTGTTGGGCACAACTTTTGATGCATCATAATGCATTGCATTATGATAAATGTGCTGCCCCCAGGGCAGCTGCGAACTCGTGTTGCCCTGGAGGCAGCGCTTTTCTGTGAAAAAGGGAGCTGCTGCTTTGAAGCCGCTCCGTGTTTTCACAGTGCAGGCGGCAACCCGCCTGCACTTTGAAGGGGGATTAGAGATCCCCTTGCAGACAGGTGCCGTGAGTGACTGTACCGGCCTGCAAGGGGATATTTGGGGAGTCCATGGGACCTCCTTCCCCCTCCAGGGGGTTCCAAACAGGGGCATCTCCTGAGAGCTTCTTTGCCTCTGTGCCCACGTCTGAAATACAGTGCGGGTGCTGAGGCAAAGGGATTCTCTCATTTGATTGGGGTATGCCCCCATGCAAATGAGGGAACGCCCTCTGAAGATAGCACTGGTGCTTTTGGTGCGTTAGGTGCGCCAGCGCTATTCGTAATACAAATGGGGCTGCACAAGCATCTGCACCCCTTCTGGAATACCAAAGTGACCTGGGGTGCGCAAAGCGGGCACAAACACCCGTCGCGCCCCCTGGTCACTTGTGTAATATGGCCCCTGGAGTTTGACAATCACACTTTATGAAAATATGTTGATGTTTTTTTTTAAAACATTCTTGCAGCCTTTTTTCTTCCAAAAGTTATCTTTGGGTCGAGAGACTGGGCAACCTTAGTTCTTTACTAGCTCAATATAATGAATTTACCAGCATTCCACCTTACAATAGTATCCAAAGAATCACTTTCCTGCCACCCACTCTCTCTCACTCACACTTATCTTTAGGCAACTTCAGCATGCTAGCCTACAGCTGCATCAGTTGCTGTCTTCACTCACTTCTACAAAGAATTTAAAAGATTTCATAAATACTGTCTGTTGTAATCCTGTTGGGCTGATCCAGAA
Source organism: Lissotriton helveticus (assembly GCF_964261635.1). Lineage (NCBI taxonomy): Eukaryota > Metazoa > Chordata > Amphibia > Caudata > Salamandridae > Lissotriton > Lissotriton helveticus. Next base: position 767,785,528 of record NC_136063.1, on the reverse strand, counting down.
TGAATGTTCCAAACAACGAGGAGCTCCTCCTTTAGAGATCGGTCCCTCTTAACTCTGCTCAGCTTTTACATCGCTGCTCTTTTCACCTCCCAATGGCTTATCACCCTCCACTCTCATCCCACCCCTCGACCCCTGGCTCACTAATGGCTGACGTGGCACCCAGAAGATGTTATTGGAGGAGCAGGGGATGGATCAGCCGAAGTCATGCAGGACAGAACCCAGCAGCCATACCGAAAACAGAGTCCAAGATGGGTTCAGTAATCCTGGCCTAGTTGGAAAAGATTTGGTAGTTCTAATGTATGGAGCCAACAACCCACCAGTTCTCACTAACTGTCATTCAATGGATACAGATGTTGATGTTTGAAGAGTGAAGGGCGGGAGCTTGTCAGCAGCGAGGCAGTGAAACACTGTGAATACATTCATTTGAGAATACATTACATGTTGATTTAAGGGTACCTTAATATTTGTCTTGTTCCTTACTTTCAGGAGCTTTTTGAGTATTTTCTGACAAGTAGGCAATTTGGAAAGTGTTTAGCAAATGTACAGGTTGTCTGGACTTATGTGTTTCATTTAGCAAGTCACCTGTGTTTGCTGGAAGTTCATGCAGCCCATCTATGGTACAATTCACAAGTCAGTTTAGTATGAAAGAATATGGTTAGTTAAGCCAGAGGATTTCAAAAACTTCTTTTGAGATGTTGTTTTTTTTATTTGGCAGTGAGGCGGCAATACAACGAGTAAATAAGTGTAGTATTGTAGTCCACACTGGTAGATGTTGATCAGGTAGGTTTATTCAAATAAATAAACATGTAGCTTGGATCCTGTACAGCAGCCCCACCAGGATCAGCCTGCTAGCTGCTCAGCCTTTCCACCAACTGTCACCACTCATACCCAGTCACTCAAACATTCCACTCATGGCCCACACACCACATTCTACACAGAACATTTGCACGCGCTGAGCAGCTAGGAACAAGGTAACACAGTACATAATAACACAACATGAGAATACTACATTATCTCTTCCCTATAAAACAGAAAGGATGCTCAAAAGACACTTACAATAAAAAACGAAAAATGTCTCACCCGTTCCGTTTGTCACAATTAGTTAACATGCACCTTTGAGATTGTTGAAACGTTCACAGGGATGATCCTTTCACAAATAATGCCTCACCTTTCTTTTCCACCAGGGCTCTAAAGACAAAGATGCTGTTTGGCCCCAAACACGTCCTCTCGCTTGTTGCCATTCCGGCAGCCACTGCTAGAGAAAAGACGCCATACAGCTCGTAGTTGGGATGAGAAAATCCATGTGAATGTGCAAGCAATAACACAACATCAGAATACTACAATAAGTGATTGGAATGACGTGAAAGTCATCTTATGTGTGAGTTAATGCACTCCCATAACTACATCGATGTAATGCAAACTAGATGCTACACATCAAAAAGTTGAACAATTGATCAAGTCTCTAAGCAGTCCTTCTATATAGAGATGAATCAGGATTCCCAATATCATGGATTCCAGAAGAAGATTTGGATTTCCCTATTGACTTGTGACAGAACGTAACGACCAGCACGATTGCTGCATTATGTTTAACAGGAATGAGGTATTTGCCCCATCAACTGCTCAAGAGATAGGAAAACACATTTAAACAAACACGTAATGTCAAAGGGCCATGATGTTTCCTTATTAAGGTATTGAATTACAAATACATGAATACATGTTAGTTTGTTGTTTTATTCATGACAATAAAAATTGCACAATATCACTAGCTTTTGAAACATCAGGTTTTTATTGCAAAACAGTCTCAGCTACGGGACTGGTGATGTGTCTGTGTGTCACTGAATGGACTATGAAACAGACTGCTTCAGGGGAAGAATCCAAATTAGAGAATGTCTCTGATACAGAAGTGGAAGAGAAAGAATCATGTAGTTGAGGACAAAGGATTGTTGTTGTTTTCTCTCAGCACCTTATTATCTTCTCTGGGCTCCCATCCTCTCTATGATTCTACTTCACAATGGAGAGAAGTCTCAATCCCAATGGTTCCACTGCCTTCATCATCAATTACCCAACTGACTGCTCTAAAAATGCGGCAAAAAAATACAAACATCTCATACTCAAAGCTAGACCTGAAATTCTATTCTCAGACCCCTACTTCTGCACCAACAAAGGTACTCTGGTTAATGACCTCATATTCTATACCAGAAAACGGGATTGCTGGCGAGCTGTGCTCTACTCCTTGCTTCGAATAACAGAATACCCCACATGGCTTCAAACTAACAACGCCTCCCTCGTTTACCCTCAAAGCCTCCACCACTATCAACCTCTTCAATAATGGTATCATCCTAATCCAAGCCTCTAATATCAACCTAGCAAAGATGGCCAATTTTTACCACACTCTTAGAAAAGCGGTGTATGACTACTCCACTGACCCCTACTCAACCACTACTTTTCCGCTGAGCTTAACAAGTACTCCCCCCTTAACAGTTGTGAGTACCTCATTCTCCCTTAACCCCACATCTCCTTTAGCTGATCCCAGAGCCCACTTGTCCCTGGTGGAATTATTTCAACTCACTAGAACTCCCTCTCAGGTGGTTGGAGGATCAATGGGCTCAATCTCCTCACCATCTGTCAGTCCGTCACAGGGTTTCTCTCGAGCTGAGAGGCTCCCTCAAGACCTACATTCTTCTCGATTATTAGACGATGCCCCTTCCCCCATCCCTATAAGTTTGCCACATGCTATGCCAGAATCTGGACAACATTCCTCCACACAGGCCTCAACTGGCTTACACAGATGCTCCCCATCATCGCTCGTTTTTCCATCACACCCTCCGCCCCTAGACTGACACTCAGACTTGGCTGCACGCCTTGATGAGATATCTCGACAGTTGCACTTTCTCACTTCTGAGCTATATGACCTGAAAGCCATCTCAAATGATCTTTTCCCTGTGATCAGCTCCCTCCTTGCCTCTTTGAATTGGCCCAGAGCGTCGACCAGGGATAGCAACCACATGGATCAGCATCTAGCCCCCTCCATCTCGAAATCCATTCCCCTACCCATTGGCTCAGCCATCCCCAGATGATGTGAGACACACCCGGCATCCACTGATCTCCTGGACAGTCACAACTCTTGCTCTTCTTGGTCCAAATCTAACATGGTCCAGCCGAGACAAATTCATTTCATCCTTTCTAACCGGAACAGAGTACCTCCTCACAATCTTAGTTGCAGCAATTCCGACAACCTCACCCGTGTGAGCATCACCCAGACTCCTTCTCCCCTAATCCACTATGACTTAAATGTGTACTACTTAATTGCAGATCAGCCAGTAAACACGCCTCCGATATTTTCGACCTCATCCAACACAATGATTTAGACATTATCATCCTCACTGAAACTTTTTTTTTTTTTTTTTTCATTGTTTTTTTTTGCAGAGGTAAACGCATACAGGGACATAACAAATTCAAAAAATCCGACATGGATCATTTCAAATAATAGCCATTATACAATTTAAATCCAATTGTCAATAGGGGACCATAACTTCCGGCCCAGAGCCTTCTTTTTGAACCCCTTCAGTTTGTAAACTGCAGTATCCATTCTATAAACATTTAACAGCTTTCCCAACCATAGCTCAAAAGTTGGTGGATCTATATCCAACCATCTAGAAGTGATGCAGAGTCGGTAAATAGACATTCCAATAAACAAAAAGTTTCAGTTTTCATCCTCACTGAAACTTGGTTAAATCCCGTTTCCACTCCTATTGTAGACCTCCTAGTACCTCCCACTCATGACATAATTAGGCTAGACAGAGCTCTGAAGATGAATGGTGGCATAGCCTGTATTCACAGGAACACACTCTCGATTTCTCACTTGGAGTCCTCTGCGCCTTCCTCCAGTGAATACCCGTGTCTCAGCATCTCAAGTAAGAACCTACTGGTTTGCAAACTTAACACCTTTTACCACCCCCCCGGGTGACAATCTCACCTTCACTGAGCAACTAATGGAAATACCACTAGCAATGTCGACTCAGCGGTGGCCCAAATCTTCCTTGGTGATTTCAACCTTCACAGGTCTAACCCCAACAACTCCGCTGTATCTTGGCTTAAATCATTCTTAAATGATCAAGATCTGACTCAGAACTGCGACCACCCAACTCATATTAAAGGAGAAACTCTAGACCTCATCATCTCTAAAAGGCAGACAATCACCCTAGATTCTATTATCCCTTGTGATTGGTCCGACCACCATAGCATCCTCTTTTACATTAACAGGGAGGTGTTGATGAGGAAGGCTCAACCATTGAAATCAAAGATATGGAAAAGAGACCTCAGATCAATAAACTCTGATGATCTAGCTGCCCAATGTAAATCTGCTGTCTCCGCCCAAGCAGACTTGGTCAAAGTGCAATCACTCACCACGCCTACAATTCAACAATCACCAACATCATGGATGGCATTGCTCCACTCGAACATAAAAATGCTTCAACAAAATATTCAAACTGCGGTATAATGACAACTTAAACATAGAACAATGCAACCTTAGAGAAGTTGAATGTTCCTGACGATCCAATCCCTCCTCGGACAAACTAAAACTCCTTAGAGATGTCAGGAGCCTCTACAACAAACAAATCAAGAGTGCCAAGGCTGACTACTTCAGACACCAACTGGATCAAGTGGCAAACCGCCCCAAGAAACTGTTCGAATTGGTCAAACAGAAATCAGTCGATGGTCCAAACCACTCTGAACCTGGTGGCAGCCCACCCTCATGAGACAAACTTGCCGCTTTCTTCTCAGAGAAATCAAGATTCATCTCTGCTGACCTCGCCTCTAAGAAAGTTCTATTGCCTTCCTCAAGTGCAGCCTCCCCCCTTGACCCCTTTGTAAAGTGCAAATCGACCACCAAGAACACCAAGAACAGTGAGTCAGGGTGCACATTTACCCCCATTGAGTGAAAATGACATCCACAAGATTCTTCAGAATATCAACCCTTCACTTCACTTCAGTGACCCGTTGCCCCCGGCCATCTTCAAAGAAATCAAGAATGCACTCATCCCCACCTGGACAAGGACTCCCAATTGCCTAAAAGCAGCTCATGTGTAACCTATTAAAAAAAAACCTAACGCTTACAAATTTGAGCTCAATAATTTCTGCCCCATTTCCAAAATCCCCACCCTCCCGAAACTTCTTGAAAAATGTGTTCAATCTCAACTTTGTTCTCACATAGAGAATTATCAACTCCTAGACCAGCATCAATCTGGTTTTAGAAAGACATACAGCACCGAATCGGCTCTCACTCACATTATGAATGACATTTTAAAAATGCTAGGCAAAAATGAATCCTCCCTCCTGATTCTCCTTGACCGCATTCGACATGGTTAATCATAACAACCTCCTATCCATCCTGCAAAACAGAATGGGTTTTGCTGATCAGGTGCTATAATGGGTCTTGTCTTTCTTACATCACAGATCACAGAGTCAAAGCAAACCACTCTCTCTCCCAGCCCTCTCCTGTACTCATGGGGGTCCCCCAAGGGTCTGCTATATCTCCTATCCTCTTCAACCTTTTCTTGGAACCTCTCGCTAACTCATTAAACTCCATGAATATTCTCTTCCACATGGATGCGGACGACACACAACTCTATTTGAAAATCTCATCCCTGGAAAACATAATCGTCCTCAACACTACCCTAACATCTAGTCAAAACTCGGTAACGGAGAACCATATACTGCTTAACACCTCCAAAAAGGAATTCCTGCTCATCTCCCTCCAAACCACATCTCTAAGCTAGACCTATGGCTGAGTCACCTCACTGGTCACCATGGACAAGCACCTGAATAAAAAAAATTCATATCAGCAATGTACGTGAGGGAGCAAACCATTTGTTGAGGTCACTCAGAAATATCAAACCTTTCCTTCCACTAAATGATTTCAGGCAGGTGGTCCGAGCGCATGTCCTGCCGAGGCTAGACTACAGCAGTGCTACCCTCTGTGGCCTTCCCAAATACGCCCTGGCTCCACTAAGGTCATCACTGTAAGAGGCTTCTAGACTGGTCACAGGCACCAAACGATACGAACATATATCGCCAGTCCTAAAATCTCTCAAGTAGCTACACTACGAAGCACAAATTCAGTTAAAGATTGCCGTTCTGGCACACAAAGCCCTTCACTTCAATACTCCCAGGTACCTTGCACTAAATAACTATCCTGTGGTTTAAGATCCTCCTGAAGTGCCACTACCTTCCTCTTGAAACCACTCATCCTGAAAAAAAAAGAACTTGTCACCGAGCTTTCTCTGGCGCTGCACCAAAGATATGGAATTCTCTTCCACCAGAAGTACGCAGAATCACTTCAACGAAGGCTTTCAAATTGGAAGCTAAATGATTCCTTATGAACAAATTCTTACCCTAAGAAGGATAGGCTCACTTGCTCGTTGATATTGTTCTCAATATCATGGTACCTCCATTTGTAACAGCTCTTCTTTAATGCACACGGTGACCCCCCCTCACTGCCCGTGTACCCCTGCTTATTGTATTACCCTCCTCGGCACAATTGTCCCACATTCTGCGGCCATTCCAGTCTTTTTTTTTCTCTCTCTCTCTACCAGATGTTAATATTGCATTAATGTTCTACCTCCCATCATAATGTACAGCACTCTGATGTCCTTCGGGATCTTGTTGGCGCTATATAAAACTTTACAAATAAATAAAAATAAATAAAAGGAGTACAGGTTACTGACCCTTGATGAGTTGAGAGTTGAGATCAGAACATAGATGGAAATATCAATATTGATATGATCCTAGTGGTCTAGAGTGCTTTTATAGGCACACCTCTATACTTTAGAGAATAAAGCTCGAAACCGTCCATATGTGTATTTTTTTTATGGAATCGTAGTTGCTCAAATTTTAAATTCGTTATCTACGTTGTGTTTATTCTGTATTTCACACTTTATTCTGTCTGTTTTTGTCCTCATGCTCCTGGCTGCCTTTTTGCTTTGGCACAGGTGAACAGTCTAGCTTTTTGGGTGTCAGCTGTTGCTGAGCAGAGCTGATTGCTTGGGTTGGGGGCATGGCGTATTTAGGCAGACTGGAGCGGACGGGCAGTCATCTGAGGGTTCAATACGTGGAAACTGTTATTTGTATTAATAGAATCATAGTTGCACAATATTAAATTCATAATCCATTTAGTGTTGACTCTGTATTTTGCACTTTATACTGGCCATTTTTGCCCTTACACTCATGACTGCCTTCTACTTTGCCGCCAGTGAGCATTCTAGCTTTTTGGGCATCAGCTGCTGCTAAGCAGAGGTGATTGGTGGGATTGGGTGAAGTGCCTATTTAGGCAGGCTGGAGCGGATGCACAGTCACCTAAAGGTGCGATACGTAGAAACTGTTATTTGTTTTAATAGAATTGTGGTGCTCAAATTTTAAATTCGTTATCTATGTTATGTCTACTCTGTATTTTGCCCTTTATTCTGGCCGTTTTCACCCTCACGCCTGCCTTTTTGTTTTGGAGCCAATGAGTGGTCTAGCTTTTTGGGCATCAACTACTGCTGAGTAGAGCTGATTGGTGGGTTTGGGGGGAGTGCCTATTTAGGAGCCTGGAGCGATCGAAAGTCTGTCTGTGCCTGAACGGGACCAGGGGTCAGGAGCCCTGTCCAATCTCTTACATATACCGCATGAGAAGTTGATGGAGATGAGAGAGGTGAGGGTTGTCCATTCACCATGGGGTGGTAGGGAAGCTAAGAGCAGAGGGACTAATGATTTCTGCTGGACAGTTAGGCCAGGTTTACACCAGTGAAGAAAAGCAGGGAGGTGGAACAGTCCGGCAGGAGTACAGTCTGGTGGTAGATGGCAAGAGAAGCAAGATGATAATATCACAATGCATATGCCCCAGGTGAGGAACTAAGAGCGATGCTGCTAAACACACGCTCCTTGCCCAAACATAATTAGTAATCTCTCTCCTGCAGGAGGAGTTTGATCTACTGGGAGTGACTGAAACATGGTTGGAGGCAGGATTGGAGCCTGACATAGTAGCGCTCAGACCCCGGGCTATAAAGTTCATGCACAAAATCATCAGGGTGGGAAGAGAGAGGGAGGGGTGGCACTGGTCGCCCAGAGGCTATTCACTACAGAAATAGTGCCCACCCAAACCATAGATGGGGCAGCAGTCATGTTATTTTTGGAATTGATGAGTGATGTGAGCTCTATATATAACCAGGTAGTAGTGGTGGGGGATTTTAATTATTGGTGAGACACTGAACTGCTGAGTTCAGTGAATGTATGGAGGCAGTACAAGCTTTGGTTATACCCAGAGTGGAATATGGCTGTGTCACCCTTTGTGGCCTGCCCAAAGCATCAACCGCACCCCTCAGAGCTTCTATCAACGCGGCAGCAAGACTCATAACTGGATCCAAACGTAGCTCCCACATCACCCCAGACCTTCCATCCCTGAAGTGGCTACCCCCCGATGCGAGAATTCAGATGAAAATTGCATGAATGACGCACAGAGCTTTACATCAAAATACCCCCAGCTACCTGGCAGACAAACTGACTATCTCTGGTGGGACCAGATCCTCAAGAAATGCTGAAAAACTACTACTGAAACCACACAAATTCCACAAGAAAAAAACCTATAACAGATCCTTCTCTGGGATGGCACCCAGAATTTGGAATGCCTTACCCCCAGAAATCAGACTTAACCCTTCTACTATCGCTTTTAAAACTGAAGTTAAATCCATCCTCATGGCTCAATACACATGAGTATGTTCTACTGAATCAAGGTGGGGAAAGGCAGCTAAGCCCTTAACCACAAGACACTTAGTTATGCTAAATATAACTTTATTATCTTTCTTTACCATATTCTTTGTACTTCTTTGTGGATCTACCATTATTGCTTGTATATGTAACATTTAATGTTTGTATAGCGCTCTGATATCCGCTAGGATCTTGTTCACGCTCTATAAAACTTTCAAAATAAATAAATAAAATAACCTGGACCTGGTATGGTCCCCTCAGTCGATGGCCAGGTTAGCAGTGATTGAACCCTGCGACTGGTCAGATCATTACCAGATTAATTTCGCTATCTCCCTGCCAACTCAGCACACATGCTGTCCGCCAGTTTGGCATACAGTATGCAGCTGATCTAAAATTGATAAAGCTCATCTGGTGGATTCTCTGCGGACCTCAATGTAACTTCCAAATAGAGATAAGGATGTGGAACAGGAAATTGCTCGGTTCATGAATTGGATTTAGGACACCATAGATTTGGTGGCTCGGGCACGTAGAGAAAAAGTAATGGATAGGGCTATGCACACTCCCTTGTATACCCCTTCACTTTGGATGGGGAAGCAGAGGCTTCGTCAATGTGAAAGGAGATGGCATAAGCACTATGAGTTGGACACTTTCAGAAACTACAAAGCTGAGTTGGGCACCTATAAAAGAGATACTGTGGCTACTAAAACAACCTTTTATGATTTAAGGATTGCTGAGGCCATTGAACCACAAAATGAGACCTTTAAGGTCCTTGAAGAACTAAGCCAGACTAAAGAGAAGGTTCCAGTGACAGATCCAGAGTACATGAACAAGATTGGGGCTATTCAGTATGAGATAAGGAATATCCCGCTGTGCCCTTGTTCTTTGGCGCCGGTTGATGTGTTTCCTTATCAGGGCTGGACTGTTCCCATGAGGCACAGGGTCAAGACTGATTTGCATATAGGTGGCTCTAAACTGAGGTGGCAAAGTGAGCTAAAGTACAATGACGGATTCAACCCAGATCTGTGACTGGGGGTGAGAGTCTGAAAAGTTTCAGCGCTCAGTCCATCATTTCCTTGCATTTTGTTTCCATATCAGGGCTTCCAGTTGTCTGCACTCCCGCTATTAGATATGGAGACATTGGCCTCTTTTCTGGTGGCTGTCAAATCTTGCTCGCTGGGAGACTCTTGCCTGCTGGAGGTGTTAAAAGCACCCTACCCAGTCATGGGGGGCAAGCTTCTGTCTTTTCCATACACCTCTTTGGCAACCAGTAAAGTACCATCAAGGTTTAAGAAGGCTTTGTTAAGTCCTCTACTGAAGAAGGTGGGGCAGACCCAAAAAACTTAAACAAATATCGCCCTGTGTCCCTGCTGCCATTTCCAGCTAAGATTCTGGAGCTGCCTGTAACTAAGATCCTTAAAACTTTTGTGTATGATAAACAACTGCTTCACCCTCGCAATCAGGGTTTTAGGCCCAACATAGTTTAGAGATGGTGATGCTTTCTACTCTGGATGAACTTAGATTGGCGACAGATAAGAATAGATGTTCTGCGTTGATTATGTTAGACCTTACGGCAGCATTTGGTATGAGGGAAATGCCATTAACCTGTGGGGTTCCTCAGGGATCCGCGTTAGCCTCATTACTGTTTAACATCAATATACAGCCATTGATTAAAGTACTGGCAAAGTTGGACTGTCCATTGTTCAACTATGTGAATGATAGTCAGCTGGTTTTGCGGATTGAGAACTCTATGCATTCAAAGTTGAACTTGCTGAATATTTTGCTGTTTACAAGGAACTGGATGATAGCCAACTCTCTGAATATCAATCCAGACAACACTGAAGTGCTGGCAATCACCCTGAAGGTGGAGCCCCTGTTTGGCCACTGGAGTAAGGTTCCCCTCCGGACAGCGGACCAGCAGTAAAAAGCATTGGCATTAAGCTTGAGAGTAGTATGTCAATGTCTATGCATGTGGCAACAGTATGTGGAAGCTGCACATAAACTGGTTCTATTACTTTCATTTTCAACTATGCAGACAGTGGTGGCGGCAATGATATTGTTGCGGCTGGATTATGGGAATACCGTGCATATTTACCTTCCCAATAAGCAGTGGGCAAGCTCTATGGACAATAAATGATGCAGCAAGATTGCTGCTTAAACTACCAAGATGGACGCATGCCACTGCACAGTTGCAACAACTTCACTGGTTGCCAGTCAAACAGAAGGCCAAGTTTAAGGTCTTGCGTATTGCACACAAGAATCTGTTTGGTACTGTGCCAGTTTACATTAAGGAACATCCGAGGCACATATGATCCTCAGAGGCGAATTTGCTGACCTATCAATGCTTTAGTAAAGTGACCTTGGGTGGCCTGGCTTTTTCAGTATTGATCCCTCAGATTTAGAATGGATTGCTCGAGAGTCTGAGGAAAGAGGCCGCCATCTTTCCTTTTCGGAAAAGTCTGAAAACTCTTCTCCTTAAACAAGCTTGGCAGTAACATGTTATTACAGTACTCAGGTAAGCAACAAGAAACCAGCGGTATTTGTGCGCTATATAAGTGTTATTAACATAACATGTCTAGCACTGCAAGATCTCTGTATGAGCACCATGCACATTTCACTATCTGTAATATCTGTACTAAAACACCTGGATTTTTTTATTTTGAAATTGCTCAATGTAAAAGACTACTTTTGTATAAATACAGGCACTCTTGTACCATTGCTTGATCAGAATATCAGAACATGAATGTCAATAATTGCATTCTGATCCTATCGTTCTTAAAAATATATATTTAAATGACATCCTAAGTGAACCTTTGATTCATATTTGATTTTTTATTCCGATTTCTTTTATGACCTTGTTACTTTTATGGTTCATACAGTGTGCACCATTTCCAAAAGCATCCAACCTCTTTCTTAGATACATCCCAGCCCACTTCACTTGCTGAGCAATCCTAGGTTGCACCTTGCCTTGGTGCAGGATTGAATCTCCTGTAACACCCTTCTTACAGCACATTATTAGCTACTAGCCTTTGTGGCCTCTGAAAAGAAGGAAATGTATGCAAACATATATAATGCTTGCTTTTGAATTCTGTATTCTCTCTTTTTACTGTTAATAGTAAATTGGTGATTCTGCTATAATTACCACCAACTTCAAGTTGGTGGTAATTTGCGATTTCTTTGAAAGATTCACTTTTTTGCAGTTTTTAAAGTTCCATGTGGCGCACAGACATGTCCTTAGGGCATGTATGTGCGCCACATGTGCACACATACATATTTCAGGGGTGCAACAGGGTGTCTTTTTGACACCCTTGCACCCTTGAAATTGCATTCGCAATTTGCGAGTACCTAATGGGTCTTCCCATTCATTCCTATGGGCCTCTAGGCCTATAGGAATGAATGGGGAAGTATTCCTTAATTGCGATTCGCAATTAAGGGATACTAAGGAATCACAATTAATATTGCGATTCCTACATACATTCCATTTTGCAAGTCCTTAATAATGATTTGCAAAAAATCGCTATTAAGGACTCGCAAAACGGGTTTTTCATACATATGCCCCAGAGACCCTTAATTTACCTTGTATGTGGATTTACTCTCTAAACTAGCCTTTAGGCTTACTAAACTCATCCAACTCCCCATAGAGTCGTTCTTCATTCTCTGGCCATAATCCTGAGCAAAATAAAAAACTGATCATAACACTCCATTATATATCTGCCAATCTATGCCTAATACACACTAGACACTGCTTGCTTCACTTACCAAGGCCTAAAACATAATTTCCCTGGTAGCTGAAGATTTCTAATTGCCGGACAAAAAATACATCTGAAAGACAAATTGGGCAAACCATGAATTCCTTCCTAACCTTGACCCATTGTCTGTTGACCATGAAGGGTGGTTGGACTGAGTCCTCTATAGCATTTGAACAGAGCAAACCTTTAACTTCAACACACATGTGCTCCATTGTTGTACAACTGCAGCAGATTCCTAGGCTTCAGACTACTAGCCTACTATGATTTGCCTTTTCCATGTTTTTGTTGATCAGTATTTATTTTATTATCAAATGCTGAGTCCTATAAAATCCACTTTTCTTTATTTCGATGTAATTTTAATCATAATGTTTTTATTTTCTACTGAATTTTGGGGTTTGAAGTCAGTTATTTCAAAGATTTTATGCGTTTTTTCTGTTTTTACACTTGTAAAACATGCAGTTTTCTCACAGAATTTACTGCTGCTTGAACCAAGCTACCAACAGTGATCCATGGATTCCATGCAGAAATCAGTTTTTCTAAGATTAAACCGATTCTTTTAACTTTGCGAAAGCTTATCAACAACATACAGCCATCAAGACAGTGGCCTACTCTCCAATAGCTTACTAAAATAGATTTCTACAATACGCATGAATTTAGTGAACAATTAGCAACTGCTAGCAGTACTCCTATGCATAAGTATTTATGCACACAAATGTACTCAAGTAGAATAGTTCATGTGAAGATGTCATAATGAAGTAAATTTGCCCTTACTATTTTTTGTTTCTCTATGTGGAAATCATTTTCCCGGTGAAGTACCCCCTTCCCCTATATCGCCATGATCTTTGTGATGCTGAAACCTGATTTACTCCTGCTGCACTGAAGGAAATAACTCTCCACACATTTTGAGGTTGGAAAACCACCTGCAAATTTTTTCCGAATACCCAAAAACATGCAAGTTTGTGGAGTTTGTCATCTTTTCGAGGCGTCCACAAACATGATCTACCTCATAGAGAGAAAAGACATTTAAAAAAGCTGTAAATTCATGAAGTGATTTTTACAGTCAAAAGGGAAGGTTAGTAGGTAAGTTAGGTAGGTACAACTTATGTGCCGAAATACCTTGGAGAATTGTAGTAAGCATTGTTATATGGCCCTTAGGGACATTGTCGACTTTGCTAAGTTAGCATGAGCTTTGCTGCCATGATGCGGCTTTTGCGCACGTTAATGCAAAACTTTGTTTTTGCAACACTCTGTTTGTGCCTTTCACATGAGAACGGGCTGCCTTTCACGTTCTCTGCCTTTCCTGTAGTTTAGTCTGAACACGATGTGGAAGGTCGATAAACAATGCCCCTTGTTATTCTGTTCTTGTCAGTCCCTAGCACCTAGACATAACATGCTACTCACCGCTGCAATACTGAAGACTCGTGCTTTGATTTTACAGGATGGTATGATGTTTTAACACACTTGGAGAAAGCCATTCCATGGAGAAGAGCTCCGCTGTTCCTATGATGTAAACCTTACACCCAGGCTTTAAGGTATGGAGTCTGCTGTCAAAGCCCAGAGAGCTTCCTTTATATAAAATAAACTTCTTCTAGTCAAGGGGAGGGTGGTTAGGATTTATTGCCCTTTATCCACAGTCTTTATATAATGACTTCTCCCTTTGTACTCTATGGTATTGTAGCAATGCTGATCGTGCTGAGTTTATGGATTTTGCTGCTGGTAGAGGCTCGTATACTGTATTGTAGAGCTCGATAGTTAAAATAAACATTTTGAACTATTTCAGTGACACTGCAAATTCTTATTGTGGACAAGTACGAGTGAGTGAGCGAATGAGTATGTCTTGCTCCCGAGATGCCTGAGAGAGTCGGGACTGTTGTGTTCTGGGTTGTCTAATCATTTGTAGCTTCGTGATATTTGGCGGAGAACGAATGAGACACTATAGTTAGTCGGTTTTGGGATTTTGGGTAATAATGTGGTAGGTTGGAACACCCCTATACACTGGTCCTTTTTTCCTGTGCATGAATCTGTGTATGCTGGGTCTGGTGGCTCAGTGGACTAACGCTTCTGCTGGAGGGGCCTGTATTTGATGTTATAGGTTCAAATCCCGGCAGGTTCACTCAACCTGTCATCCATCTGAGGTCGATAAAATGAGTACCATTGAGTTGGGTAACAATAAACATCTGTTATTCAGCACCAAGTTACCCCAATTGTGGTGAATGTGTGCTTTACAAATATGCATGTTATGTTATGTGCATAATCCCTGCAACAGCATGTCTTTCTAAAGTTTATTGCCATGAGGGCAGTCTCATTGTTTCACCAATGAAAGGTAATACAAATGTGTTGTGCGCTCACAAAGTATTACGGTTTTGGGTATTAGCAAAGATTTGGAATTGCAATTCCTACACTTGTCTGAGCAACTAACACCCACATAGACGGGGCACAGATTGGGCACGTGAATTATCCAAAACTATGTAAAAAATGCGTTTGTGAATAAATGCTATGTAGTGGAATGCTATGTAATGATGTGCAAATATTTTAGGGCTGTTTTAATTTTCCTCTATTATTTATGTATTGCTCCCCTCACTTAAAATTATGATTAAGAAAATATGTTCTTACTGCCATCACTCAAGTATTTGAACACTCTACATCTTTGCACACCACAGCCCTCATTTATGAGCATTTGGCGTAGGGCAGCGTAGCGAGTTATGTTGCTGCGATATGCCAA
Organism: Lissotriton helveticus; assembly: GCF_964261635.1. Taxonomy (NCBI): domain Eukaryota; kingdom Metazoa; phylum Chordata; class Amphibia; order Caudata; family Salamandridae; genus Lissotriton; species Lissotriton helveticus. The sequence continues at coordinate 767,770,315 of NC_136063.1, read as the reverse complement.
ATGGAAAGGGCAGGAATGCACCGTATTAATGTAATGAGGCGCATTCCTGTCCTTTCCCCCAGGTCTGGCGCCTTTTCAGCTCGAATGTTTTTGTGCAGGAATGGGCACCTTCCCGAACAATAACAATCATAATGGGTGTTTTTCTCTTTCTATGAGTGCTACACAATGCACCACACATGAAAAGAGGAAATAATCAGGAGAAAAAAGGGATTTCTCCATGTTCCGCCTCAACACGGGAGGTGAAAGGATTTGATGCCTCCCTAGGTTTACATGCTCTTGTAATCTGGGGCAACGTAAAAATCCATGGGTGTTGTGTGGGAACACCCACCGCAATGCCCATGAAACGTCTCCCAAGTGCAGAGTAAAGTAACCCAGCGATTCTCATTGCCTTGCCTTGCTCCATATCTATGAGTACATTCAAAGCCATGCATAGTGGTTTTTCGTGGCCTCGTAGATATGACTGTCGTTTGCGCCGCCAGAACGTTACAAAAACTACTCTGGCAGCTCAAGTTGGTCATAAATATGCCCCTCAGTAAGCATCACAGTCAATACTCATGAGTGTTTGAGAAACTTCCATGGTCCTTAAATTGTTATCATTTAAGTACATGCGTAAAAATACTTTTACACTTTCTGGAGGACACTTTTCCCGTACTGAAATAGGTTAGTCTACATCACGCCATTTATATGTATATTCCATAACTTTGTCAATAATATTACCTTATAACATGCTCGGGTTCCTATTTACCACCCCTGACTACATATGGAGACCAGAATGAATGAAGAGGAGAGCTAAGTAATCTATACTAATATAATAAAGAGAGAGCCCAAACCTTTGAGGCGGGTAAGCTCATGAAGTACAGCACCAATCACAACACCCAAAACAGCATTGGAAAGGACAGTTGCAGCAGATGGACATAGGCTTTATAGGTGCCCACCATATACATTACAAAGGTAAAAAAAAACGTAGGGGTAAAGTAGTCCCTTGTGGGCGTGGGCGTTGTGCTGTCAGCGATGGGCGCGCGGCAAACAAACCTTCACAGGACTCCCTTGTGGGCGTGTGCGTTGTGAGAGGGGGTGGACAAACAGCAAACAGCAATGGGCGCAGCATTCACGGGGCACGAGGCGCGCCATTCCCCGGTATTACTGCTAAAAGCAAATATGGCACGCGAGGCGCGCCATCCCCTGGCATGGATGTATGACGTTATAACGCATACTTTTACTCCGCAGACCATTACAACGCGACTTTTACTCCGCATACCGTTACAACGCATAGCGCCTTGGGGCGCTGGATAGTGGTAAGCATAATTTACTATTCTAACTCCAGTCCCCGTGGACCCTAGGGAAGGTGTTGGATAGTAAATTATACTTATTCCCTATCCTAGAGCGCCCCCCAGCGCAATGCGTTGTAATGGTATGCGGAGTAATGGTCGCGTTGTAATGGGTCTGCGGAGTAAAAGATCCGTTGTAACGGGTGTATACCCCTGGCATTACTCCTAAAAGCAAATCCGGCATTCTAAGGAAAAACACTAACATTACTCCCTTGTGGGTCTGGCCATTGTGAGAGGGGCGTGCCAAAACATAAATGGCCGTGGCATTCACGGGACGCGGCTCGTGGCCGTTGTGAGAGGGATGTGGCCAAACACCAATCGGCAAGGCTTCACAGGCCGCGGCATTCACGCGGCATTACACGCTCACGCCTTAACATATTTCTCCAGGGCTCAAGCGGTTGCTCAAGACAGTCAGCCTACCAGCAGGGATCACAAGCTTCGCATATTGCTACGGTGCTTCGCATATTGCTACGGTGCTCAGGCGGGGGCTCAAGCCACACAGCCTACTAGTGGGGAGCACAAGCTTCGCATATTGCACAAAGCTTCGCATAGTGCTCCGGTGCTCAGGCGGGGGCTCAAGACACTCAGCCTACCAGCGGGGAGCACAAGCTTCGCGTATTGCTCCGGTGCCCAGGCGGGGGATCAAGCCACTCAGCCTACCAGCGGGGATCACACCCTTCGCATTTAACACTGCCCAAATTGCTCTGGGCCTCAAGCAGGGATTAAGGCAAATCAACGTACCAGCAGACATTACTAAGCTTTCACAAAACATTATTTCACACACGCGCAGGCCTCACAAGCACGCTGTGACGCACTGCAGTCTCAGCATACACAGATTTACAACAGCCCCCCTTCGCATTTACCACTGCCCAAATCCTTTGCATAAATTCTATTTCAGCCCCGGACAATGTCGGGACGGGCTGCTAGTACATTAATAAAACAGCAAACAGAGATACACTTAGTAATTGTGTGGAATAAATTGAAATACCTTCTTTCTGTGCTGAAGTTGAGTATACTAGTAGAAAATATGTTCTTATGGTAGGCTATTAGTGTTAATTTTAAACCCATGAACAATCAGTGAATGTTCTGAAATATTTTATAAGTGCGCATAGTGTACATTGGTGCAGTATATATGATTAGCTGCACTCGATTAAACGTTAAGTGGATTGAGTTAAGAGCGACTCTGCTGAAGTGATACAACATTTTTAATAAATCCACTCTTCGCCCACACTTTGCAGTGATCCAATGCAAAATGACTTTCCCTTGATAAAGAAATTACATATGTATAATTGCATTTTAGGTTTCCAACTCTCTCATAATAAGAACAAATTATTATTTAGTGCATGGTGTTGTGTCAGGCCTCAGGCCCACATGACGAGAATAACGGACACCAGGTGGTATAATACAGTAACTGGCCACGAGCACGTGCACCCGGGCCCTTTTATTAACAGCCTCACGTCTTTCGTGACACATGTGAGGGATGCGTGTGGGGGTGTAAGTGTGCCCACTCCCATAGTGGGAGTGGCTACTAACTCTGGGTCTGTCGCGACCCTAGAACGTGTCTCGCAGGACACAACACATGGTACTGCAGATACCTGCAGTTTTGTAGCACTGTAAGTAAATGTTATCAGTGGCGTAAACAATGCGCCACCATGCAACATATTTACAACGTGATGCATCTAGGTAGATGCTTCACGTTGTAAAGCCCTGCGCTACATTATACTTGCGTCAGGTATAATGTATGCAGGGTGGGCGTTCCATTGCAAGGAAGCTCCGTAAAAGTGACGGTTTCACTGAGTCACTTTTATGTCCCCTCTGCGTCAAATCCTTACACCTGCTTGAAGGAGGCGTAAGGAGTGACGCAGCATATTGGGTATAAGGCACCCCTGAGCAGTGCTGGAGTAGCTTCGCGCTTGCGACACACCTCCAGCACTGCATCACCCTTACGCTGACAGATGCGTCACGCATCTGTCTACCCTTGCGCCATGGTGCGCCGCATTGTAAATGCGGCACATCCATGGTGGCGCTAGGGGTTTTTTGAGTCACGCAAAATAACTGGTGCATCCTTGCTAATATGCAATGATGCACCAGTTATTGTAAATCTGCCCCTCAGTTTTTAATGAGTTTCCGTATTTTTTGTTTACAACAAGGTAACAGCCCAGGTGCCCCCTGCAATAGCAGTCAGGCGCCATTAGTTTCTCCATGTGCAGGAGCCAAGATGGAGTCGTCCCTCATCCATTTCACCTCGAAGGAGGGCCACTTGTGACATTATCAGGGGGTGCCCAGAACAGCAGCATTTAAGGCAACATGCGGTGAGGGATTCGCTTTCTTTTCTCTCTGCCGCTCACCAGGATGCAACATACCACATCACCCACCCATCAATCCACTCCTGGAAGATGGTGGAATTGGTAGAATTTCTTGCAGCAGAAAAAAGTGGGCTGCACAAATTTTAGGATAGTCATCTCTCGGTCAGGCCAGTGGACCTTGCCTTTGTGGTGAGAAGAGAAATTAAATCATCAGTATATCACTAATTTATCATCAATAATCAATATTAGTGTGAGTCAATGAAAACAATTAGGTAAGTTTTAAAGATTTTATTAATTTAAATATTTAAGTAGCTCATCTTTATTTGGACATTCTAAATACATCAATAAATATTATAAATCTGGTTAATATAAAGTCAATACATCAATCAATAAAGGCAATCAATAAGTGAGTTTGGTAAAGGAAGGAATCCCTATTGTAAAAAATACGGGGAAAGAGTCAGTTAGAACTCGTAAAGAGCTCTATATATTGAGAGAGTGAGAGCAGTAAATGAGAAATATCAAAAAAGAATGTCCCATGAAGGGAGGTTCAAGAAACTCAGTAGAGTCTCAGCACAATATAGTGCAGGGTCTGTGGCAAATAAAGTAAGGTTTTCAGTCAGAGCTCATCAGACATAGAATGTCTGAGAAGTGAACCAGCCCAAGAGAGTGTGGGCTGGGAAAAGATTGTCTTGAGATTCTGTACTAATCTAGGAACACACACTTATATAAACAACACATTTTGTTAGAATCTGCAACAGTTGCTTCTCCAGTCTTCATCCCTCCAATTATTGTCTGAGGTTTTCCTGGGAACAGGATCACTCCTTATCATATCATCAAGAGAGCAATAGTCTAGCAATTGCGTTAGTTAGATATGTTGGATCTACTGTCATAAGGGTGTTCAGCTTTGCTTATGGCTTACCTTTCCCACATATACTTGTTCTATCCTTCATAAAGTCCACACAACAGGCTATGTAGAAGTTAGACATCTTTTATAAGATCATGGTTCTGCTGGAAAAGATCGATTGGGATCCCATCAGGGCCTGGGGCTTTCCCGGGTGCGCAAGACTCCAGCCCTCTTCTAACTTCCGCTAAAAGAAATTTTAAGATTGGTCCATAGGTGGTGGGACCAGGGGGGTGTTGGAACCAAAAATACATTCAAAGTGGCCAACCCATGTTTCCTCTTCAACGTTTGAGTCTATACAAGGGTCCTTGACTTCTTTGAAATAGGGGGCATTTATAACTCTCCAAAAATCCCTGCTGCTGCCCGATGGAGCAGCTTGCTCAAGGTCCTCCCAGGCCTTCTTCCTAATATCCCTCTCTCTTTGTTTCGTCGCCTGCCTATATTTGCTTCGTAGAGATTTTATCACTGCTGGATCTCTGTGAGTGGCTTTTATGGCTGTAATGAGGTCCTTCCTTGCAGTCGAACATTCATGGTCAAACCATCACCTGTTTTGATTAGAATTAGCAGGCTTAGGGTGAGTAAGTGGCGATTTTAATTTCGTTAGGATGGCTAGGAACTGGGTAACTATGTGTATAGATGAATACCCCTCAATCAGCCACTTTATAATATCATCCTTTACATGGGTTATTATTTCACTGCCCAAGTTCAACTTCACAACCTGTGTCCATTTTAACTGATAGCCGTTTTACCTAGTCAGCGATGTATTGTCTACTATTTATTGATGTTTTTTCGCCTTACAGGGAAGGTTTAGAGACATAAATAAGATGGCATGATCGCTTTAGCACGTACACAGGTTATCTAAATTTGCCCCATTTCCGCTTACCAAAGAGGAGACTAAAATGTAGTCAATTGTTTACTCCTGACTGCCACGCCTAAATATTTTCCCTGTCTGGCCTGCAATTGAGTAATTTATTATTCCCAGATTACTCGAAAATAGAAGATTATTTAGGCTATCACCATACTCATTATGGGAGAAATGTGTTAGGGGGTTACCCTGAGGGTCTGCTAGGCCACACACCTTAGACTCTTTCTGTTTGCAGAGGTGTGTGTTAAAGTCCTCCACCCAGATAATGTGGGGTACACTTATTTTAGATTTTCTCCATTTTCCTTAGGTCCCTATTTACTTCCTCTACCACTTTCTTCATGTTTCTTCCAAATTCATTTTTGTAAAAGTTAATTAAAATCATGGGTCCTCCATTTCTGTGGTCAATATATAAGAGCTGGAAATGGGTATTTGGTGAGCCAACCTGTCTTACTAGTAGAGGGACGGTGTTTGAGATCAAAGTCAATAGTATGGAATGTGCGAAATCCAGGGAAGAACACCGGCTCCTTAGCCCATGTTTCCTGGAGGCAGATAATCTCCAGGCAATTCTAAAGGTTCGGCCATTGCTCATTGGCTACCTTTGAGGCAATTCCTGCTTTGTTCCAGGAAGCTAGGGTAATCTTATTTTCTTGTACTATATGTTGCGAGGGAGGGGACATGGGTGTTATCTATACTGCCTGTGCTGGATCAACTGACATAGATGTTCTCCCATTGGGCAGTGATGGTCAATCACATGATTCCAGGTCTGAAAGGGGAGAAAATCTATTTTGAAGCCTCATCCCTGGAAGATTTTAGGGCCCTCCATATGTCTTACGGAGAGTTGGCCCAACATTGGCCTCATTCCCTCCCTTAAGCTTATAGCCTGCTTATAAAAATACTCCAATGGTAGGGGAATTATCTAAGTACACCTGGGGGGAGACCTACAGAGATTGTCCAGGAGCATATAACACACCTGTGTGGCGTTAAAATTTATCACTACACAATCCCCCGTGATAGTCTTTGCTGAGCTGCCCACCCACCCCTCTTCTGGCCATGATAATTGTATTGGCCAGATAATGGTTCCTCACACCCAAAATCTTAAGATTGTTTGAAAGCCAATGGAGGGATTTATCCATTAACTATGATGTCGATTCAAGGTGGTTGTTCCGGAGCGGTGGTACGTTAGCCAAAACCAATGTCAAGGGGGAGGCTTCCGGTGGAAGTTGGAGAACTGGTAGCGGGTAGTCGCCTATAGGCGTGGGGCAAGTGTTTTGTGTGCCTGCAACCTGTTTTGGTGCTCTTGATTCTTCCCTCACTATGGATGCCGGTTGTAATATATCACTTTGGTCCATATCTTGTAGAGTTCGAGCCTCCCTTTGCGAGTTTACGTGCTCATTTGTTGTGAGAAATGGCCCACAGGCCTGACTACCATGATTAATTATGTGTTCTGGTGCTAATGGTGTAGTTGGCTGAGTTTGTGCCTCAATAGGGTGAGCTACAGCTGCCTCTGCAGATACGCACGTCGGTTGCACTCTATGAGATTCATTCAGCGGGTGTGTTAAGTGCTTCCAGACCGGCTAAACGCTGTTCAATCTGCGTTAGCTTGGTCAAAATAGGGTCCATGAGTGTCGTCAGTCTTTTACTAGCTTCTGCCCATAGTTGCTCATTAAATGGGACTTGTGGGGAGTGTGTGTTTGAAATTTGGATCATTTGTGGTGTATGATGGCTCGGCGTGGGTGCTTTAGGATGTGTGCCCCTTGATTTAGGGGTGCAGATGGGTTTAGTTTGCTTGGGTTTAGTATTTACACTAACTTTTCGCGCTTTGCAGAAGGAACATTTATATGGTCTTGTGATAAAATAGTGGGAACTGGAGACGCTGGGTTGCTTCTAATTATGTTGGAAGGAGAAATATTTGCATGTGGCAATTTCTGTTGACCAAATGGAATATCACCAGATGTAATCAAATGAGGCGAATGAGTTTGTGATAATACCTCCTGAATGCTCTCCACAAGTGAATCCGAGGGAAACAGAAGGGGTTCCATTTATAGGCGCCTCTCTGTTAATTCTATTTCATAGGTGAGGACGCTCGCTGCTCTGATCAAGAATGCATCCATTGTTGCTGCAATCCCTCCCCCCACTCTTTCCATGGGAACTTTGCGCTTTCCAATAATGATGATACAGTAAGAAACCCACAAATGGTACAGTACCATTAATCAGATGCTGGACATTAGATGGGGGGCCCAGACCAGCCTCCGATGGGTTTGGATGGGCCCGCCCTTGACCCGGACGTGTCCCGCGGTTCGGTGCTGCTGTTTTGTGCGCGACCTGCATGCAAGGTGCGATGGGAGCTGTGGTTTCCCTCCTCCAGGAGTGCTCCGATGCTGGCAGGCCACTTCATGGCTTCCTCGTCCAGCAAAACACACCAGTTGAGGCTGAGGCTGTGGCTACACCGCGTTGCAGTTCGGGGCTGCTGTTTGTGCACGACCTGCGTGCAAGGCGTGATGGGAGCTGTGGTTTCCCTCCCCCGGGAGTGCTCTGATGCTGGCAGACCGCTTCCTGGTTTCTTCATCCTGCAAAACACACCAGATGAGGCTGTGGCATTAACAACCTAGGGGTTGATAAGGTTAGCGGGTGGATCGCCACCGCGATCTGCCCGCAGTGGACGCAAAGTGCGTCCGCCGCTTTTCCTCCGGTCGGCAATCGTTCCGATTGCTGGCTGGGCGGAATTGGGCCTCAATATGGTGGCGTGCCTAGCAGGCACCGCCATCCACATTAGGATGGGTGGGAATCAAGGCGTTTCCAAGGCGGCGAGGCCACCATGGAAAGGCTGGCGGGGATTCACTTTGGGGGCCCTTTGCGGACCCCCGGGGGTGGGGAGCTGCTCTTGGGGCTTACCTATGGTACCCCCCTATATTGCCATGCACAAGGCATTGCACCAAGGTATTTCACCATTGCGGAGGGTGCTGCTTACAGCAGCACCCGGCCGCAATGTTAGAAATGCGGAATGCGACCCCCAGGGTGGCGGTTGCAAGGGTGGCGGTCACAGCCTAATTAGTGGTGAGGGACCGCCACACGTCTGGCGGCCGGCCCCAGCACCGCGAGGGCCGCCTTCCTAATGACCCTCTGAATTTCATTGCAATGAAGGTTGCGGATAACACCTGTATATTGTGTAGAATCATCCACCACTCACATAAACCATTAATTCGGGTCTAGATTTCGGTCTAAACTGTGTAAGCACAGATAAAAGTTTTCAATGATAATATTTTTCTGAGCAACAAATGGTACATCTAAAGACAATTTGAGCACTGAATTGAGAAATAAGTAGATATAGCCTGGCAGTCAATAGATAATGGCTTGGATAAATGATCTAATCGCTCCACAGGGTTTTTGGACAAAATGTAAGATTAAAAATACCAGGAGGAAGCAATATTGGAATATAAATATTGTGATACACAAATATTGTTATGCACAAATATTATTGACAGGAATATAGTTTCTTAGGTAAGTAATATTGGCCTAGATGTATCAAGCTTTTTGCGATTCGTTAAGGCCGAAATTTGCAGAATTTCGGCTTTAACGAGTCGCAAATGAACATTTTGCATCTTTCGGGATGTATGTGTTTTTTCGCATCGCTAAATTAGAATTCGCACTTTTTTGAGTTTCCTTATTTGCGTTTTTTGATTTTCTGCGAATATATTTTAGCGAATCTCAATTTTGCATGTTCGCATGTTAAGAATTCGCAGTAAGATGTATTAATGAATCGCAGTTAGCGAAAAAAGTGAAATCGCAAAATAAGAATTCGCAAATAACACTAACTCACATCAGGTGTTACATTTTTTGAAAGTATAAAAGAAAGCCCCAACTGATTTTTTCAACAGAACCATGGCTGCACTTTACCTGATAGCTAGAAGGCTGCACATTCAAGCTCTTGCACAGAGGAGACAGAGGCAGGAAAGGATTTTCAAACTGAGGATTACCTTATTTCAACAGACTGAAGAAGACATTTTTGAGAAATATAGACTGCATCCACATACCATTTTGGACCTCATTGTGGAGTTAAAGCCTTTTTTAGAGCATGAGACACACAGGACACATTCAATACCAACTCATGTGCAGGTTTTGTGTTCCCTGCATCTTCTTGCTTCAGGATCTTTTCAAAGGGTGATTGCAGAGGTAGGAGGAGTATCTCAGAGTGCTTTTTCTCATTTTTTAGGGTGTTTTTGGATGCAATGATGAACAGGTTGCACCATCACATTTACCTTTCCAGCACACCACAAGATATCCAAATATCAAAATATGATTTCTATCAAATTGCTCATTTTCCACATGTTATTGGATGTATAGATGGCACACATATTGCCATTACTCCTCCAGCTGCAACTGAATATGTTTATAGGAATAGGAAAAGTTACCACTCTTTAAACATTCAAATGGTGTGCAATGCTAAGTATGTCATTACTGACATTGTTGCAAAGTTCCCAGGAAGCACTCATGACTCATACATGTTTAGACATAGTGCATTACATGGACGTTTGAGTGCTGGTGAATTTGGAGATGGATTTCTGCTTGTTAAGTGCTTCTTGAAAACACATAATCCATTTTATAAATTCAAATCTCTTCTATTTTTGAAACTAAAATAATTTTCAAATTACCATGAAGAAGACAGTGCGTATGCTGTTCGTGATTTCATTTTGGCCCCATACCAAAATCCAACAAATGTACATGAAAGGAGGTACAATAAGGCACACAGTTCTACACGTGGAGTTATTGAAAGAACTTTTAGAATTTTAAAAAGCAGATTCAGAAGAATCCATAAAAGTGGAGGATCTTTGCAATATAAACCATCACTGTGTTGCAAAATAATCACAAGTTGTGCTATGTTACATAACATGGCTATTAGAAAAGGAACTGAATGTGAAGTTATTGACCCTGAATCTTCAGACAATGATGAAGTACCACCCCCAAGAAGATGTGCTACAGGGTTAGGAGCTGTGGCTGGTCGTCAAAGGCGTGCAGAAATTACAAACAATTATTTCTAGGTAAGAATAAAAAGCATGACAACTGTTTTTTGATTTTAGAAATTTTACTTCTAGTAAATTTTAAATGCAAAAAAATCTGAAACCTGTTAATCCACAGGACATACATCAAAGACTGTTTTGTCACAGTTACATGCTATTTCCTTGTAAGATATGTTAAAAAAGTTTTTATTTTTTGCCCTGTCTGCTACTTCTCCGTTGCCCGGGGCCACTTCTCCTCACAGATGTGTGTGGACTCACAAGGCTCCCACTCCTCTGTTCAGTGGTGTCCAATGTTGGCGTAGGGTTACTGCTACTTCTACTTCCCGTGTCCTCAGTCTCAATGGCCTCAAAAAAAGCACTGGCACCTTTGTGACATGTCTTCGGTAATTCAAAAGAATTGGAAACGTTGTCAAGCCCTTTGGCAACATTTCTGGAGCATTCACTGACCATGCGTTGCATTGCAATACTGCGCCTATTGCTCTGTGCTGTCACAGTGCACAGTCTGTTTATTGCTGAGTAGTATTTCTGTAATCTAATATTATGACTGCGTGAATCTCTCACTCTATTAGACTCAGATTTTTCAAATGCAACACAGAGTCTGTCCAAAGAGTCAGCCATGCGCCTCATTCCATCACCCATGTTACTATTACTCTTATTTAATTTATTCAGTTGTGCATTAATTGACCTTAATGCTTTGTGCTGCTTCTCTTGGACTAAAAGCATGTTGTGTTCCAAACCAGCAAAAACATTTGTGGTCTCTGTTACTTCTCCCCTGCTCTTTCTGGTTGTATTAACAGAGTATGATCTTTTTCTAGCAGATTCATTGACTGTTTCATAATGTACAGCTTCCTGTTCTGACACATGCGCACTATGTGTTGATCCCTCAGGTTCATCATCTGAGTCTTGGAAAGGCTGTAGTTGAGCAACTGCTCTTCTTTTACTTCTGACAAAAGAAATGGATTCTTCTTCATCATTGATAATTAATTCTTCAGGGGCTGTAATATGTTCTTGGGAAGATTGCCCCCCATCACCATCATGTGATTCTACAACATGATCTGGAAATAAAGAAAGAGGCACATAAGATGTTTGCCTGTCTGTCTGTCTGCTTTGTAACTATTAAAAAATGCAAACCACAGAAGCAATTGTGTCTATTTATTTTCAGGTATTTGTTTAACCCCTTGCACGCTGATGACGAGCTGGGCTCGTCATGAGGTAGCCTCCTGCTACGCTCATGATGAGCCCAGCTCGTCACGTAACATGCGGTTTCGCAAAAGTCAGCGTACGAGCGGAATTCCGCCCGCACGCATGCGGTTAAGTAAAGCTGAAGTGTAATGTAGTCAATTATTTTTGAAAAATTTAAAATCAAGGGGAATAATTCTGACATTACAGTACTCAACATCTTTAAAAAAATTGCTCATATTCAGATTATGTGCTCATACAAAAACACACCAACATCATACATATAAATTCAATCAATCATGCGTCCTTCTTACCATCTTCTGCAACTCTGTGATCAGAACTATCAATGGCTGAGACTCCACTGACACTTTCATGCTGTATTGTTGATTCAATAAGCTCCTCATGTGGGGTTGGCTGGTCTATATTTGCAGTTTCTCCTCCTGTTTTATTTGCTTCCTTCAGTCTCTCAGCAAGTTTCTCCTTTGCCCTCAGCCGCATGTCGTACCAACGCTTTTTTATCTCATCAATTGATCTAGGGATGACTCCAACCGCATTCACTTTCTCCTGAATTTCAAGCCATAACTTCCTCTTCCTCACTTCAGGTACATATTTGGCTTGTTTACCAAATAAAAGTTCATGATTACAGGCCATTTCCTCCACCAGTATCTCCTCCTCCCTCTCAGAAAACTTCTGCTTTCTCTTCCTTTTCTCTGCTGAGGGGCCTCCTTCTGAATTTGCAGCCTCCATACTGAAGTCAAACAGGTCTTCTCTCCAGCCAAACAGGTTTCCAACTGCCACTGGGTGTGGCTCAGGCATGCAGGTGATACTAATCAAGAGCATTGCCTGAGTATGACTCAGCAAATTTTTAGTTGGCAGCAGCAGATTCACGCTTTTTTGCGATTTCTTAATTTGCGAAATTCGCAAATTTAGAAGTCGCATTACAATCGCAAAAAAAAATGCGACCTTTAAGGAATCGCAGAAAACTCGCAGAAAAGTACATACATCGCATTTTGCGAATTCTTAATAGCGATTCGCAAAAAATCGCTATTAAGAAATCGCAAACGTAAATCTTGATACATCTACCCCCATAATTTTTTATAATATTGATGTTTTTAATATAGTTTTTAATAATATAGTGAAAAAATCATTTATTTATTTATTGAAAAGTGTTTTAGCTGATATATTAATTTTATGTGTTACTACTGCTTATAGAAAGGTTGTTTATTTAAAAAAAATATAGTCTGTAATTGTAAGCAATTTAGAATTTGTAATCTAATTTCTTATAGTAAATTATAGTGTAGCAGATTGTTGGGTTTGTAGAGGATAGGTTGAAAAGTAAACTAAGTAATACTTAACAATGAAATATCAATTGTCAAGTAAATATTTAATTGATTTCAAGTATGTTATTTATGGAATACTTATTTATTTTACTTATATTTTGGTTGTCGGATGCTAGGCAGGGTCGAGGGTGGGATGATAATTAATAATTGATTAATGATTTAATATTAATTGTTATTTAATTATTTGATTATTTTTTAATTATGTAAAATATTGTATACTGATTTATTTTACAAATATTTTAGCTGCGGGATAATAGGTTTGTAGGCATATTGGGTGGGAAGGTATTTCATTAATATTTAATTTATTATTATTTGCAAATTAATTATTTAATTCCATTTTAAATATTTAATTTATGGAATACTTTAGTTGGGGGCTGCTATGTTTGTAAGGGTCTTGGCTGGGAAGTTAATTAAGTAATAATTCATTAATGTTAGACCCGTCTGCTTCTGAGAGTCCCCTCACCACTATGAATTCTTTTGTTCCCCTGTACCTCCCAAAATCTGTCGCTTTTTATTTGTCTACCAGGACTTTTTATGTGTTGTTTCATGGGGTTAGATGTTCCTTGACGCCCAGTTGCTCACAATGTTTGTGGCACCTATTTACAAGGCGCCTGGCCCAAACCTGTGGCATTACAAGCTGGGGTTGTCAACCTGTGTAAATGAACTTAAAATGGTGGACACCCTTTTTCCTCATGTGAAGTGACTCCCATTGGAGCCTTCATGAACCCTGGCCTTTTGAGGTTTTGGCGCCCTTTGGTTGGCGCGCATTTCTGACAGGAATTCCTTTATTTTCCTCAGGTACACAAAATGGCTGCTCTAGAACCCCAGTACGGTGGCTATGAGTGTCCTAAATACCCCTCAAGAGTGCCATGTCATTGTCACAGCCAGAGAAGGTTCTAGAACCTTCTGGCTCGTGCCAGTACCCCAGGGCACTGGCTATATAAGGCCCAGTCCCTGGCGGCCATTTTAGATGATGATGATGAAGTTCAGATTAGTGAAGAGATTCCAGACTTGACACCAGATTGACACCTGCCCTGTTGACCCCTGAGGGGGCTGGTAGCGCAGGCAGTAGAGCAGAAAAGGGTTGCTGGCGTTGTGTCTGACTGGCGTTCCAGTCAGCTATGTGAGAAGTGATCTAGCGCCTACAGCGCCTGCCCAGCGAGTACCTCATTGCCCCCAAAGACTGTGGCCAGATTTGTGTGCCTCTCTGCCCCCCCGGTGGTGAACTGTGATCGACTTATCGACTTATCGAGTCGCGAGGCGAGAGCAAGTTCGACGCGACCGCGATCGTCAGCTGTGCCCCCTTCGCGTCAGGTTCCTCTAGAGGGGAGCTCGGACGTCTCCGAGCCCCACCAGCGTAGAGCGCTTCCTGCGCAGATAGAAGGTGAGGTGGTGCGCCGGGGTGGGGAAAGGCCAGCCTTCTTTGGGCGGGACTAGCATCTCTGCCACTCCCCAGTGACCCAGGAGCTGTAGCTGTGGGCGGGAACCCCCCTGAATGCGGAAGTCGGAGGGAGGTCCGTGGAGCCGCTGAGAGCCCCGTCGCTAACGAGAGGAGTGCTGTGCCCGACTAAATCGTATCTTGACTGCAGCCGATGTGAGGTGGGCCCGTTTCCTCATAGTGAATGCAGCGTTGTGAAGGAACTGTGAACCGGCATTTATTTGACTGTGCGCGAAGGTTGTGTGACCTCTCCGGCAGCCCGTTCGTCAGTCTAATGACTTTGAACTGGTGCCGCCTGTGCTCAAGTGGTGCTAAAGCCCTTCACCGGCAAAGCAGAGATCCTATCCCGGTGACCGCCGAGTGCAAATGATGTATTTACTGTGTTTCCTTGCCTTCTAGATATACGCGCATACGCCTTGAGTGATTATTAAAGAGTCCCAACCCTTATTTTGTGCTCAGAGAAGCCGTATACCTGGTCATTGAAAACAGCATAAACTGTAAGAGTTATCTTTCCCATTTGAAACATATTGCAGATGTAATGATTCGAAAGTATTTAATTGGTGGCAGCGATACCAGAAGAAACATGTGGTTGTTTATTTAAATGAACCAATATTTATTCTGATAGTTACTGTGATATTTATTGTGATACTCATTCCTGAAGTTATTCTATTTATTAATACTATTTATTACCAGAACTGTATGACCAAAAGAAATGTATATGTGCTTTCCCAGACAACCCTATTTACAACAAAGAACTTTTATATAAAGGAATCGTATTTTTCTACAGCAGTGGTGTGGTGTCCTTCTTTTTGGTGTGGATGTACAAGGAGTTATTATTGGGTCAGAGCCGGCTTAACACTACAGCCTTCACTTGCCTTGTCACTTGAGCCAAGCTACCCCCTTTGTGCTGGGCTTGCCCATCGCAGGTCCAACATAAAATTGGTGCTCAGCAGGTGGGATTGCGAGCCGTGCTTGTTTTGAACCCCATAATAATTCAGTGTGCACCACAGGTACACACCCGGAGTTTTCTCCTAGCGGCCCTCAAATTCAACGTTTTGCTTTTTCCAAATTCTTTCCTGGAGGTTGGTGGAAGTGACCCTCAAAGTTCTTATCCTGGTCACCTACTTCGGGGTGGTGGTCCACACTTTTCACTGACAAGATGGAATTCGAAATGTCAGAGCTGGAGACCTATACTGTGGCACAGCTCAAGGAATTCTGTCAGGAGAGGGGAGTGTTTGTCAGGCGAGGGGCCAAAAGAGAGGAGCTCCGTACTAGTCTGCGAGCATGGGTGGAAGCACACATGGAGGGAACGGTGGAGGAGGAGGAATCGGACAGAGGTACTGTCATTGATAGGACTGCGGAATGTCCCCCGGGGGTGGGTGAGATGTCAATCAGCCCCAAGGCAACCTCACGGGAGGGCAGCAGTGTGTCATCGAGAGGGTTGTCAGAAACCGAGTTAGCTGACAGGAGAGAGGAAAGACTGTTAAGGTGGGAAATAGAAAAAATGGAGTTGGAAGAAAGGAGGGAGGGGAGGAGGCTGGAACACGAGTTCAAGCTACGAGAGCTCGAAT
The DNA here is from genome assembly GCF_964261635.1 of Lissotriton helveticus. Classification (NCBI taxonomy): domain Eukaryota; kingdom Metazoa; phylum Chordata; class Amphibia; order Caudata; family Salamandridae; genus Lissotriton; species Lissotriton helveticus. The sequence continues at coordinate 767,754,372 of NC_136063.1, read as the reverse complement.
TCCAGGCCCCTAACATCACTCCAAAGGGTGTCGAGTCAAAGGAATTTGCCAGGGAGCCCAGGCCCCATTTACCCAAGGACGTAGTCGCCAGTTATACCGCTGGAGATGGCATAGCCAAGTGGCTGGCAGCCTATGAGGTCTCCTTAAGAGCCCATGGGATCCATGAGAAGCATTGGGGTGGTGGATTATACCGGTACATGCCTCCGACAGGTAGGGATGCCCTATTGGCCCTAGACCGGGAGGAACAGGTTAATTACCCCGCCATGAAGGTGGCGCTCATCAGGAAGTTTGGGTTGACCCTCGAGAAATACCGGCAAAGGTTTAGGGGCAGCCACAAGCTGAGCTCACAGAATTGGGTTGACTTCCTGGATTTTGCCAAGAAAGCCCTGGATGGGTGGGTCCAAGGTAATGAGGTGGAGGACTATCGAGGGTTGTACGACCTGATACTCAAGGAACATCTACTCGAGAAATGTCTTCCCGAGCTGAGGCAACACCTGGTAGACAGCAAACTTACTTGCCCCCGTAAGCTTGCTGAGGAGGCGGACATTTGGGCAAGTACCCGAGTGTCCACGAAGGGGACGGGAGGAGATTCTCAGAAGTCCGGACAGGGCGCTCCCCAGAAGAAAGAGGGGGGAGATAACAAGAAGCAGGAGTTCTCCAAAGGCCCCCAAAATACCTTTAAGGGGAAAAGTTTCTTCTCCACTTCTAAGGCTAACCCGCAGAAGAACCCTAATCCTGGCCAGAGTCAGCAGCCAAGGGTTATCCATTGCTATGAGTGCGGTGGTATTGGACATTATAAGGGAGACGTGAAATGCCCAAAGAGACCACCCCCTCCCACTGGAGGAAAGGCCCCGGGAGTCGCTAGTGTAGCGCTCGGGGAGGAGATGCCCTTAGTTAAGGGGGGGGAGTGGGCGGGTGTCACCTTAGTGTCCCTGGGTGATCGGGAGGTGGTTCCAAAGATCCAGGTGCCCTCAAATACTACCAAGTATGGGCAATGGGTCACCATCAATGGCCATAGAGGGGAAGCTCTGAGAGATACAGGAGCCAGTATGACTATGGTAAGGAGTCATCTGGTGTCCTCAGAGCAGGTGATTCCAGGCGTACTTCATCCAGCCGCGATGGCTGACGGCAGAATGGGCCACTATCCTGTGGCCGAGGTTCCCTTTGAGTGGGGAGGGGTTGCAGGTTCACTTCGAGTTGCCGTAAGCCCCGCCGTGCCAGTCAATTGTCTGCTGGGCAATGATATGGAGCACAATGCTTGGAAGGAGGTGGAATACCGGACTCATACTGAGATGCTGGGTACATCTGATTGGGCCTGTGTGAGTACCAGGTCTGCGGCTGCTCGGGAGGAGAAGTCGCGTGGGTTGGAGCCTGGAACAATGCCCCACCCAGCTGCTGATGAGGGAACATTTCGAGGACAGGAAGAGCCTGCCTCGATGTCCATGCCCCGTGAGACGGATAGGCCACCTGTAGAGGTGGACCCGGAGTCCGCGGAGGAGGACATGGTTCCGTTGGAGGACTTGCCTATCCCCGCTGAGTGGCGAGTGGAAGGAGGACCATCCAGGGAGGAACTGAGCAAGGGACAAAGGGAATGTCCCTCCCTCGAGGGTCTGAGGCAACAGGCTGAAGCCCAGGCAGCAGGTAACGAGTCTGGGAACTATCGTGTTTACTGGGAGGATGGTCTCCTCTACAGTGAACCCAGGGCACCAGTGCACGGATTGTCACGGGCCCTGGTAGTCCCACAGTGTTACCGAGCCTTCCTATTAGAGTTGGCTCATGAGATTCCCTTGGCAGGACACTTGGGTCAGGACAAGACCTTTGCCCGGCTTGTCCCCCACTTTTATGGGCCTCGAATGAGGGTGGCGTCCGACACATACTGTCGGTCGTGCGTGTCATGCCAAGCCAGTGGGAAAACAGGGACGAAGCTGAAGGCTCCCCTAGAACCACTTCCCGTCGTTGGCACCCCCTTTGAAAGGGTGGGCATCGACATTGCTGGGCCCCTAGATCCACCTACATCATCCGGTCACAGGTTTATCCTGGTCCTGGTGGATCACGCCACAAGGTATCCAGAGGCAATTCCTCTGAGAACCATTACTGCACCAGTAGTGGCCAAGGCCCTGATGGGGATCTTTACCCGAGTGGGATTCCCCACGGAAGTTGTGTCCGACAGGGGGACCAACTTCCTGTCAGCATATAAGCGGGCCATGTGGAAGGAGTGTGGAGTGACTTACAGGTTCACCACTCCTTATCACCCACAGACCAATGGTCTTGTGGAAAGGTTCAAACAAACCTTGAAGGGTATGATCAGAAGTCTACCCGAAAGCCTGCGGAGGAAATGGGACGTCCTCCTACCCTGTTTGCTCTTTTCCTACAGGGAAGTGCCGCAAAAGGGAGTGGGCTTCAGCCCCTTCGAGCTTTTGTACGGGCACCCTGTACGTGGACCTCTCAGCCTGGTGAGGGGCTCCTGGGAAAGGTCTCCCCGGAAAGTTCCCAAGGATGTGGTGAGCTACATGCTGGCCTTCCGAAGCCAAATGGCTAAGTTGTGGAAGCAAGCTTCTGACAACTTGGAAGCCAGTCAGGTAGTTATGAAAGCGTGGTATGACCACAACGCTCACCCAGTGGAGTTGGAGCCTGGCCAGAAGGTGTGGGCGATGGAGCCTGGAGAGCTGAGTGCCCTCCAGGATCGTTGGACAGGCCCCTACGAGGTATTGGAGAAGAAGGGCAAGTCTACCTATCTGGTGGACGTAAAGACCCCTCGGCATCCGCATCGGGTGTTACATGCCAATCGCCTCAAGCCCCACTACGAGAGGCCCGAAGTCATGTTGGTTATGGTGACTGACGGATCGGAGGAAGAGGACACGGAGCCTCTCCCCGACCTTTTTGCGTCTCAAGAAAAGGATGGGTCAGTGGACGGAGTGAAACTCTCGCCAACCCTGACTCCTGAGCAGCAGGAGGAATGTCGCCAGGTCTTGGGGTCATTCGCTCCTCTGTTCTCCCTTGTCCCGGGTAAGACCCACTTGTGTACCCATGACGTGGACACAGGGGACAGCCCACCTGTGAAGTCAAAGTCTTACCGGCTGTCTGACAAGGTGAAGGCCAGTATCCAAAGCGAAGTAGCTAAGATGCTGGAGCTAGGAGTCATCGAACCTTCAAGTAGCCCTTGGTCTAGCCCGATGGTGTTAGTTCCTAAAGCTGCCCCACCTGGCACCACACCAGAATTGAGATTCTGTGTGGACTACCGAGGACTAAATTCGGTAACCAAAACGGATGCTCATCCGATCCCTCGGGCGGATGAATTGATTGACCGGTTGGGAGCTGCCCAATATCTCAGTACCATTGACCTCACTGCAGGGTACTGGCAGATTCCCATGTCTAATGGAGCCAAGGAAAGGTCAGCCTTCTCCACACCTGATGGACACTACCAGTTTTGCGTCATGTCCTTTGGGCTCAAGAACGCTCCTGCCACTTTTCAGCGGCTGGTGAACACGATCCTCACCGGGATGGAGTCATTCTCTGCTGCTTACTTGGATGACATAGCTGCCTTCAGTAGCAGCTGGGAGGATCACTTGCAGCACTTGCAGGCCGTTCTCCAAACCCTGGAACGGGCTGGCTTGACGATCAAGGCCAGCAAATGTCAGATTGGACAGGGGTCGGTAGTGTACTTAGGAAACTTGGTGGGCCGGGGAACGGTGCAGCCCCTTCAGGCGAAGATTGAGGCAATCATGGCCTGGAAACCCCCCAAGACCCAGACTGAGGTCCGAGCCTTCCTGGGCCTCACAGGTTACTACAGACGATTCGTGAAGGGGTATGGCACTATCGTGGCACCCCTTACAGAACTCACGGCCAAAAAGCAACCCAGGAGAGTCATTTGGATGGAGGCTTGCCAGCGAGCCTTCGACACTCTGAAACAAGCATTGTGTAAAGCTCCAGTCCTGAAGGCTCCAGATTTTTCAAAAGAGTTCATTGTCCAGACAGATGCATCCGACATTGGCATTGGGGCGGTACTATCGCAACTCAATGAAGAGGGTCTGGATCAGCCCGTGGTCTTTCTGTCACGAAGACTGCTTCCCCGGGAACAGAGGTGGAGTACCATCGAGCGGGAAGCCTTTGCGGTGGTCTGGGCACTGAAGAAGCTGCGACCATATTTGTTTGGTTCACACTTCCTTGTTCAGACAGACCACCGACCCCTTCGTTGGCTCATGCAAATGAAGGGGGAAAATCCCAAACTGTTGAGGTGGTCTATCTCCCTACAGGGAATGGACTTTCGGGTGGAACACCGGCCCGGAGTTGACCACGCCAATGCAGACGGTCTCTCCAGGTATTTCCGCCTTAGTGTTGAGGACTCCCAAGGGGTTGGGTAGCTCTCCCCACTTTCAGCTGGGGGGGACGCGTGTTAGACCCATCTGCTTCTGAGAGTCCCCTCACCACTATGATTTCTTTTGTTCCCCTGTACCTCCCAAAATTTGTCGCTTTTTATTTGTCTACCAGGACTTTTTATGTGTTGTTTCATGGGGTTAGATGTTCCTTGACGCCCAGTTGCTCACAAGGTTTGTGGCACCTATTTACAAGGCGCCTGGCCCAAACCTGTGGCATTACAAGCTGGGGTTGTCAACCTGTGTAAATGAACTTAAAATGGTGGACACCCTTTTTCCTCATGTGAAGTGACTCCCATTGGAGCCTTCATGAACCCTGGCCTTTTGAGGTTTTGGCGCCCTTTGGTTGGCGCGCATTTCTGACAGGAATTCCTTTATTTTCCTCAGGTACACAAAATGGCTGCTCTAGAACCCCAGTACGGTGGCTGTGAGTGTCCTAAATACCCCTCAAGAGTGCCATGTCATTGTCACAGCCAGAGAAGGTTCTAGAACCTTCTGGCTCGTGCCAGTACCCCAGGGCACTGGCTATATAAGGCCCAGTCCCTGGCGGCCATTTTAGATGATGATGATGAAGTTCAGATTAGAGAAGAGTTTCCAAACTTGACACCAGATTGACACCTGCCCTGTTGACCCCTGAGGTGGCTGGTAGCGCAGGCAGTAGAGCAGCAAAGGGTTGCTGGCGTTGTGTCTGACTGGCGTTCCAGTCAGCTACGTGAGAAGTGATCTCGCGCCTACAGCGCCTGCCCAGCGAGTACCTCATTGCCCCCAAAGACTGTGGCCAGATTTGTGTGCCTCTCCGCCCCCCCGGTGGTGAACTGTGATCGACTTATTGAGTCGCGAGGCGAGAGCAAGTTCGCCGCGACCGCGATCGTCAGCTGTGCCCCCTTCGCGTCAGGTGCCTCTAGAGGGGAGCTCGGACGTCTCCGAGCCCCACCAGCGTAGAGCGCTTCCTGCGCAGATAGAAGGTGAGGTGGTGCGCCGGGGCGGGGAAAGGCCAGCCTTCGTTGGGCGGGACTAGCGTCTCTGCCACTCCCCAGTGACCCGGGAGCTGTAGCTGTGGGCGGGAACCCCCCTGAATGCGGAAGTCGGAGGGAGGTCCATGGAGCCCCTGAGAGCCCCGTCGCTAACGAGAGGAGTGCTGTGCCCGACTGAATCGTATCTTGACTGCAGCCGATGTGAGGTGGGCCCGTTTCCTCATAGTGAATGCAGCGTTGTGAAGGAACTGTGAACCGGCATTTATTTGACTGTGCGCGAAGGTTGTGTGACCTCTCCGGCAGCCCGTTCGTCAGCCTAATGACTTTGAACTGGTGCCGCCTGTGCTCAAGTGGTGCTAAAGCCCGTAGGCGCGCATAGACTTCAGCGGCAAAGCAGGGATCCTTTCCCGGTGACCGCCGAGTGCAAATGATGTATTTACTGTGTTTCCTTGCCTTCTAGATATACGCGCATACGCCTTGAGTGATTATTAAAGAGTCCCAACCCTTATTTTGTGCTCAGAGAAGCCGTATACCTGGTCATTGAAAACAGCATAAACTGTAAGAGTTATCTTTCCCATTTGAAACGTATTGCAGATGTAATGATTCGAAAGTATTTAATTGGTGGCAGCGATACCAGAAGAAACATGTGGTTGTTTATTTAAATGAACCAATATTTATTCTGATATTTATTGTGATATTTATTGTGATACTCATTCCTGAAGTTATTCTATTTATTAATACTATTTATTACCAGAACTGTATGACCAAAAGAAATGTATATGTGCTTTCCCAGACAACCCTATTTACAACAAAGAACTTTTATATAAAGGAATCGTATTTTTCTACAGTAGTGGTGTGGTGTCCTTCTTTTTGGTGTGGATGTACAAGGAGTTATTATTGGGTCAGAGCCGGCTTAACACTACAGCCTTCACTTGCCTTGTCACTTGAGCCAAGCTACCCCCTTTGTGCTGGGCTTGCCCATCGCAGGTCCAACAATTAACAATTGCTTATTTTCATTATTTCATTGGTTTTTAAGATGTATATAATGGAATACTTATTATTTAAGTTGGCGGCGGTCTGATTCAGGATGAAGAAGGTTTCTCTGCAGATTCCCTACCTTGACAAATGTGTTAACTACAGGAGAGAACCTCCTGCCAGATGCTCACGTCATCCGATCCACCCAAATATAGGGTTTCTCAATGAAAAACTCTGCAAATCGGTGAGAGCAGTAGGCCTCATTTTCACATGGTATGACTGTCTGGATAGGCAGGGACATTCCCAGCCCTGATGAAGGCCCCAGACCCATGTTTGCTTTTCATGCAGGTTGAAAAACATCGGCTTGATTATAGTCTTTTTTTAGACATTGCTACTCAATCGTGAGACCTGTTTTCTGGTTTCAATCAGGTCTCAGGTGTTCACCCATTAAAGGTAATCTCTGGGGTTTACCCTAATACATTTTTATCTCTTACCTCTTGGATCCCTGACACATATTCAATCTTGATTTATATAAGAACTCCCATCCTTTGGTTTGGTTGAGTCTGCCCTGGTTGTACTATCATACCAGAGTGTGGATAAGCCCCAATGATGAAGCATGTCACTATTAAGTGGGTTAAGCGTCTACTCCAAATTCTTTGAATTTCACTCTGACAGTCTTGTTCCAGCTACCCCATCCTAGCAGTTCTTTTGTGTTTGTGTCATGCAGTTTCTTGCCATCTTGAATCAACAAAGTGTTTGAAATTATGGATTTTGAAGGGAAAGCCTCTTACCCCTCTCTGAGGTGTGGGTAAATGAGAGATCTATTATTTGATGACAGATTTTATGGTAATGTATTTAACTGTGAGAACAGGCTTTGTGATTTTTTTCATCAGGACATAAGCAGCACTTCCTGACATTTTGTATGCTAGTGGTCAGATCAATGAATATGAATGTTACTGCACCTACCTAATCTTTACCTACTTTTGGCTTTCTTACACTGTCTTTAATGCCTTGGTTTCCTTCTTCCCCGTCTTCCAACTCATCACTGTTTTTCCACTGTAAGTGACATCATGTATTAACCACTCACCCCAATCACCTTCTAGTACTGTCTTTTCCCTCCTATATGCTGTGCGTCCTAACCCTAGGAAATGACTTCCCTGCCTTATGGAGCAATTGTATTAAATTCCCTGGGTTTCCCACTTCTTCATCACTGAAATTTGGCCAGTAGACAATGCAGTACATAGATGGCATAAAGTCATCCCTCTGGGCTACCCAGGCTTCATCAGAAACTGACTGACTGAGAAGACTAGGGTCCTTATTACAAGTTTGCTGGTCTTTGTCTGGGACCACCACCACAATTGTCCCAGGAAGAACGCCAATCCGGTGGTGCACCCGCCCGCCAGATTCCGAGTTGCATCCAAGGCAGGTGAGGTGCAGTGGTGGTGTCACAGTAGTGGTATGTTAGGCTCATAGGAGAGCCTAACAAGCATAACTGTACCATGAGAGAGCCTGCAATTCCAGGGAGACACAACATGTTCCCCTCCAGCAAGCACCCCTATGGCCATCTTCGGTCTAGGGCCCTGTTAGGTACCCCTTACCTCCATGTCCACCAACCTTTTCATGGCAGGGTCCCCGCCTTGAAATGGGCAGTGGAAATGCAAGCCGTAATATGTTGGGTGGTGCTGGCATCAGCACCACCGGCATATTCAGGCCCTTTGAAGACCACCATCACAGCGGGATCCTTGCTACCGGCAGAGGCGGCAGTCTTGTGGCAGTCCCAATGCCACACTCATAATACTGTGGTTGTACCGCTGCGGTGGTGGAGGGTGGACAGCCACCACAAGTATGGAAGTCCCAGGACCACCGTACTTGTAATAAGCCCCTAGATTTGGACATTTGGTGGTAGCAAGAAATCCATATTCACATCTAGCTTTCAAGAATAATCAGACTCCAAGTTTGAATCCATTCTCGTCTTCTGTTTACCTTCTGCAGCATTCTCCATGACACTCACCCTACTGATAATCCCTAAACATGTAAAATCACCACCAGTGCTAATCATTCCTTAGTAACCTACAAAAGCTCGCAATCTAGCACTTTGACTCTAGACTGATGCATTCTGCTGGACATACTCTTGCTACAATTTTCTATCCACCAGTACTTATCTGCAAAGTTCCTGTTGGTGATGGGTGATGACCTCATTGCCACCACAGACACTCAAAATCTTTTTGATAAACTGGCAGACTAATTAATTTATAAAGCAAACACATTGCTTGTATTTTGCATCTACATCCTGCTCTCAATAAATGACATCATGGATCTAATCCAGGTCAAAGGTTTAGCGGGCTTCCCAACACATCCTTGCCTTCAAAATATCTAAAAATATTCTTCACATATCCTATGTGTCACAACCCCATTCACCTGAACATCCAGGTACCGTGGGAACATAGAGAGCCTTCTCCCCCACCTCCAAACCAATCCTCCACACCGAGTGTCAGTATGGGCGATTGATTCCAAGGGGAAAGGGGAGAGAATTTACATCACTTGTGATGCTATGTGAAGGTGCAAGGATGGGGTCAGATGGGACATCAACAGGGGGGTGCAGATCAAACAAAAGGGGAGGAGTACAGTCTGCAAAATGACCTTCAGTAGGTTCTGGAAAACAGAAATGAAAAAAGGGGTTTAGCAAAGGAGAGAATCCTACATAATAACATTACATTTTTTCTAGGGAGGCTGGAGGTTTAACAAAAAATGTGTCTTACCCGGGGAAGGGTCTCCTAAGGATTAACAGTAGATAATAGTCTTCAGCAATGAAATGATCACAGGTATCCTGCAGAGTCAATCCGGCAAATCTCAATTCTCGCGATACTTCTCGCTGGAGGCGTTGCCACCGGCTCCTGCCGTGCGCCTCTTAAAGGGAACCAAACCAGGGATAAGGACTTGTGGGGGAGGCGATGCCGCCGGCTCCTGCCATGCACCTCTTTCAAGTGAATCAAACAAAGGATAAGGACTGAGAGGGAGGCGATGCCGCCGGCTGCTGCTGTGCGCCTCTTTCAGGGGTGCCAAAAAAGGAAAATCAAGGGTGGCGAAGAAACACCTCTGGGGAAATGTAACGACTTTCCCAAAACGAAAATAAACCCAAGAGTCACGAATTTAAGTAACTCTCTATAACCTCTCAGCGTTGTCTGTAGTAAGAGGTATGCGCCGAGGTAGATTAGGCAATGCCCTACAACATTGTGGAGATGACCGCCTTTCAAGTGCTCTCGCCGTTTTGTCAAGTTTATTATGCCTCGCGGCTCCAGCCGCTTTTCCAATTAACGCAGCTGAATAGCCGCCGTGAATACTCACAGACGGGCAGCAGTGCTTGCCGAAAAAATGTCTTTCGCAGCTGCCCCCGCTTGAGTTAATTAAGCGCTTGCTATAATAGCCTCTTCCTACGGTTCTCGGCTCCTGCCGCGTGTGCACAGATTTAAGGAACGTAGGCTGCTCTCTTTGGTTGACCGCGGCTCCGGCCGCTGACATGCAATTTGTTAGCAGCGGTTGGCTGCTTTCTATGTTGAAACGCTGCTCCGGCCGCTTGCCGGCAGATTTAGCAGCAGTCTGCTGTTTTCCTGTTCCACAACCGCTCCAGCCACCGAAAGACAGATTAAGCAGCGGCTTGCTGTCACACAGGACCGCAGCGGCTCCGGCTTCCGGGGGAAAAGGATCTAAAAAACACGGGACATGAAGAGACACGCAGAAGCATTCTCTCGGGGTCAGAAGTCAGGACACGGTTCATAAAGCCAAGCACCCGCTGCAGGTATGGGAGGGTCTTAAGTACTGCCTCCCCTTCCACCTGAAATCACTAGGGACCAATCAGTAAGGGGTAGTAGATAAAGTATAGGAAATGCATGAACATAGAAAGAAAAGGAAGTAGAGAAGATAAAAAGCCTGGAAAGTGGTAACACTATGCTGAAATCCCAACACGGTGACCATGAATTGATCCCTATTCTCTATGATGGTCCCAAATGATCTAAAATACTCCACATCACACCTATCCTTAGAATGCCAGGGCTTGAGAACAGACAGTTCTTGGGAGAACACATGTTACCCTTCAATAAACACAAAGGATTCTGACCTGACAGATGCACTAAATCCACCTGTTGGAAAATGTCCTTCTCAAAGGGGTCACCCCAAACTTCTTGCCTTACTCCTCCTCTTTTTCTGACCTTCTTTTTGTTGGCTTAAGGCTCTGGGCACTTTACCACTGCTAACCAGTGCTGAACTACGTGTGCTCCCTCCTTGAAACATGGCAACATTGGTTCATACCCAATTGGTATATTTCATTTACTTATAGGGCCCTTGTAAAGTGGTATACAATATAGCCAGGGCCTGTAAATTAAATGCTACTAGTGAGAGTACAGCACTGATTGTGCCTCCCATACCAGTAGCCTTTCAAACCTGCCTCAGGTCTGCCATTGCAGTGACTCTGTGTTCAGTTTACTGCAACTTCGACTTTACATTTAAAACTAATTGCCAAGCCTTAACCTCCCCTTTAATTATACATAGGTCATCCTAAAGGTAGGGTGTTGTGTAAGTAAAAGGTAGGACATATACTTGGAAGTTTTACATAGTGACAAACAGCTACATTTGTTTTTCACCACTGTGAGGCCGATTCCTCCGATAGGTTAGCATTGGGAATTCCTTAAAACACCTTTAAGCTGTAATTCCTGATTAGAAAGGAGTAGTTTCATGTCTTTGGAAGAGTAACAACAAATCCTCTTTACTAGTAAAGTTGGATTTGACAATACTGTTTTAGAGATGCCCCTTTTAGAAAATTGACATTTCTTCTCTTACTGCTCTTTGTGCCTTGCTGCCTGTCTCCAGTACATATTTGGGATGGGTGACAGCCGCAAACACAGGAAGGGTGGGTGTAACAGAGAACTCATCTGCATTAATCTACATTCTGATAGCTCTTCCTGGGCAGGAAGAGGGAGGGGGAGCTGATACTTTCACATGAAAAGGTAGTGTCCTGTGTCCCACACACAGGCTGAACAGCCCCTACTGATAGGAGCTAGGGCTGGGATGAAAGGGATTCTGTGCACTTCAAGTGCTTGCTTTGAAGCCACTCCCATTTCAAAGGCATATTTGGGTATAAGTACTAGGGCTCTGACCCTACCAAGACAGTACACTACTGGACCTGTAAAGAACTCAGCCAGGAATAAAGACAGCTATGCTGTAAGGATTGCCACTCTGCCTGACTGACTGTTCTGAATGAACTTCTTCTCTGCTTTGCTGAGCTGTTCTGCTGCCTGCTCAGAACAAGGGCTGGACCCATCTCTCTTGAATCCAGAGTGACTCCAAGGACTTGCTGGCTTGCCTCCTGTTTCCAAACCATCCAACTATCAACTACGCCCTAAAACCTCTGCTGCTGCTGGACTTCTAAGTTTAGGGATGATTTAGCAGAGGCCGCAAACTGGATGAAATCAAATTGCCTTCAACTTAACACCACAAAATCGGAAGACTTGCTGGTGGGGAAAAACACGCATTTGTGGAATGAGCAATGGTGGCCTTCTGTTCTTGGCCTTCCAGCCTCACCTAAGCAAACAGTTAAAAATGTGGGTGTCTGGTTCGATTCGGCCCTTTCCTTCCAGGCACAAAAGAAGGCTGTGGCCGGTGTTTGCTTCAAACTTCTCTGAGGTCTGAAACCTCTGTTGGGCTTTTTTGAGCCCAAGATACAGCATGTCATCATACAGGCTACCATCTTGTATAGCACTCTATATCTGGAAGTTAATAGATCAGAGACACATCGCCTCAAGAGAATACAGAATGCGGCTGCACGACTGTTGTTTGGGCTTCCCAGAACCTGCCATACTTCAGAATGTATTAATAGACTCCATTGGCTCTCTTTGGGAAAGTGTGTTCTTTTTAAAACTCTGTGTATTACTCACCGGACTTTCTATCCTCAGTCCCCAGAAATCCTTGAGGATCTTCTAACACCTTACACACCATCAAGTCTCTTGCGCTCCTGTAACCAATACCTGGCGGTTATACTGTGGGTTAAGAAAGCCAGAGGACGTTCATTTCGAGCTTTAGCTCCTAAACTTTGGAACTCCCTCCCGGTGAATATTAGATGCATTCATGATCACATAGGTTTCCGTAAGGCTATAAAAACCTACATGATTGTGGCGTTGGCTGTACTGGTCTTCCTTTTGTTGTCTGTGATTAGCGCTGGGACGTCCCTTTGCTTTGGCATCCATGCGCTCTACAAATATTATACCATTACATAACATGACTCTGCCATCTGTAATTCCTCTCTTGCCTGTCAGTGCCAATCCAACCCTGGGCCACAGAAGTGGGTTCTGCAGCTGTTTTTGCAACCAAATTAATGATGGGATAGAACCGAGGCATTTCCCTTCAACGCCGAAGCATTAGCCGATCAATGACATTGCTTCAATGGACTGAGCGGGCTATGGATATGGATAGTGCAGTACGATATTGACACAACCTAAAGGGGTGCGATACCAAAGTTTTCATCTACTGCACAGATTGGCACTGATGCTTCACCTCCATCCACGGGATCAAGTGACTCCTCCTCGACTCCTCGCATCAAGTCTTTTAGATCAACTTTTGCTCCATCCAAGGTACTTTGTCAGGGGGACCTGTCTAAGTTCTGGAGCTGGCCTGCTCTCTATTATGGTCAGCCTGTACTTTGGATTCACCCCAGTCTAGCGCGACCTCAAAAAACTCCTTAGCACTCTTGACCTCTAAGCACTACTTTTGGTTTACTCTTTAAAAATTCATAACTCCGGTTCTACTTATTAGATTTTTGTCATTTTGGTCTTGTTTTATTCATAGAATTGTTCTATATTTTACTAAATCTGCATGAAGTATTTTTGTTGTGTTTTTATTGTATTACTGTGTGTGTGTGAGTGTTCCACAAATACTTTACACATTGCCTCTTTTGATAAGCCTGACTGCTCTGTGCCAAGCTACCAGAGGGTGAGCACAGGTTATCTTTTAGTGTGTATCTAGCTCATCCTGACTAGGATTGTGGTATCTAATTGGGCAGAGTGCATACTTCTGACAAGTAGAGACCCAATTTCTAACACTACTTTAATCTCTAGCTGGATTGAAGTTAAGAAAACTCTTGTTTCTAACAGATGTTCTACCCTCCTCCCAGTGGACCTCTTGTAGTCGTTCAAAATGGTGGATCATAAAATGTTATTTCTGAGGCTAGTGGAGGTCACAATTCAGTACAGTATCTTGGAATAATTCACCTCTTCCCTCACTGACAGAGCTCAAATGAGCAACTGTATGCCTTTCTGTTCCTACTCGTTCACATCTTGTAAAGGCAAGTCTCAAGGCTCGCCTATGCGCTCTCTGTAATGTTCATAGCTTATCTCATCGACCTCCTGAGGCTCATGAGCGAATTCCACCTAACCTGTTACAATACGCATTTCATTTCAAATCTAAAAGACCTTCTCTTTCTCTAATTAGGAAACTACCTCAGCATGGAATCAGTGTGTTGGACTATCATCAAGCTCCTCAACTGAATGGAAGAACATTGGAGTGTTCATATTCTCCAATCTTTCTGTCTGAGCACAGGTTAACAGTGAGACAATAGGCACCATCTATACCATGACAATATTAAGATGAGTTTCTAGACCTTGGCTTCAATCTCTTGATGCAGGCCCAATTCACACTAATGATTTCAGGCCTGGAGCACACCATTGAATCTTTTGAAAACCTACCTCATATTATAGTCTTATAGCCCGGCGTAGCAGTCTATACCGGCTATAAAAGGCAGGCTCCAGTGTTGAAGGCCCGAGCCACAGGCGAGGGACTTTAACAAGGGACCCAGACTTTAATAGCCAGTACAACCCTGCTACGAAGGGCTATAAGGCTATTAGAACATTCTGCCACTAGAGGGTGGAATGTTCTAACAAATAAAACAAAGGCTTCTCGGAGTTCGAGGGGATTTTAATCCCCTCAAGCTCCAAGAGGCCTTTGTAAAACATTGGAATGTTGCTCTGCGGGCCTTTACCGGCTTGTAGAAGCAGGGAGCACTCCATTGTCTTCAATGGAGCGCCCAACATTCCAATGTTTTAATACACATTAGAACATTGGAATGTTGGGAGCTCCATTGCAGACAATGGAGTGCTCCCTGCTTCTACGGGCCGGTAAAGGCCCGCAGAGCAATATTCCAATGTTCTACAAAGGCTTCTCGAAGTTCGAGGGGATTTATATCCCCTCGAGCTTTGAGAACCCTTTGTTTAATGTAACCCTTTGTTTAATTTGTCTGGCATCAACTTGAATTTAATATAGCCTTATAGCCCTTCGTAGCAGGGCTATACGGCTATTAAAGTCCCGCTGTTTCGTTAAAGTCCCTCGCCTTTGGCTCGGGCCTTTAACGATTCAGCGGGCCTTTAATAGCCGGTATAGCCCGCTACGGCGGGCTATAAGGCTATATTAAATTCAAGTTGATGCCAGACAACTTTACTACTTGTGCCCATGCAACTCCTTTACCACCTCCTTCACCCATCTTGAAACTCCTCATTACCTTCCAGTTGCAAGACACCTTATAGCACTTACCCAGCGATCTCTGGCTCAAGGTTGATCTTCTGTTAGTCTAAACTGAGCACCTCCCATCAAAAGAGGAACCTCTTACCCATACTGTTCTCATGCTTATTTTTCTTTAATAAAACCTTGCATTGCCAAGAGGTTTTTTTTGTAGCCTTAAAGCCTGTGGACTCTGCCCCACAAGAATAGAGAAAATTAACAATCATTTAGAATTATAGTGAGATATAAATACTTGGCTATTCTCAAACAGTTTGAGAACAAATGACAAGAGTGAACATTTTGTACATGCATCAGTTATTACATACATAGCACTCTCTTTTACATTACCAACAAGCACAAATACTACTACAAGCCTCCCATGATAGGAATAAAGGACAATTCCAAGTCTCATAGAAGAAAACCATTATTCAACAAAAAGGGTTCACTTTGTGACTTCAAACAGAGGTATGACATTTTGAAGAAAGTTATAATATAATACAATAAAATTAGTTTTTACGAAATGAACATGCTTGATTATTACTTTAAGCATTACTATAGCATTAAAGCCCGCCGTAGTGGGCTATACCAGCTATTAAATGCCCTTTCCCGCGATAAAGGCCGAGCCAAAGGCGACGGACTTTAACAAGGGAGCTGGACTTTAGTAGCCGGTATAGCCCTGCTGCGAAGGCAGAATGTTCTAACAAATAAACCAAAGGTATCTCAAAGCTAGAGGGGATTTAAATCCCTTCAAGCTCTGAGAGGCCTTTGAAAAACATTGGAATGTTGCTCTGCGGGCCTTTACCAGCCTGTAGAAGCAGGGAGCACTCCATTGGCTTCAATGGAGCTCCCAACATTCCAATGTTCTAATATAGCTTATAGCCTGCTGCCGAGGGTTATACCGGTTGCTAACCCCTTCGCTGCGGCCGCAATTTCCCCCCTGTGCGGTAAGAACAGGGCGGGCCGTGACGAACCCCGGCCGCCATCTGCACGCGAGTACTGCGGAGCGTGACGGCTGGGGTTCGTCACCAGCATGAGAGGGGTTAAAGGTCCTGAACCCGAGTTATATGCCCAAGCAGCAAGTGAGGGCCTAAAACAAGGGTAAGGGCCTTTAACAACAGGTATAGCCTGAGGTAGAAGGTCTATAAAGCTAATAGAACATTCCACTCACTGTGGGTAGAGTGTTCTAAATTAAAAAGGGAGAAAATGAAAGGTAAACATTGGAATGTTGGAGCAGAAGGCTTATACCAGTCTCTATAAGCACTGAGCCACTCCATTATCTTCAATAGCACTTTCAATATTTCAGTGTTCTACTTTAGCCTTGGAGCCCGACATAGCAGGATCTACCGGCCAATAAAGGCCTGCTCCAGTGTTTCGGCTCAGGCCCTTTAACAAGGGAGCAGGCCTTTAATGACCTGTAGAGCCTGCTACAGAAGACTCTAAGGGTATTAGAACATTCAACCCCTAGAGGACAGAATGTTCTAATTTGTAAAACAAAGGCCCCACAGAGCCTGAGAGGGTTGAAATCCCCTTAGGCTCCATGAGGCCTTTGTTCACCGCTATTGCTGTGAACAAAAATTGGAATGTTGATGCTCTAGGCTTCTTCTGGCCATTAGAAGCCGGGAGCACTCCACTGTTTTCAATTGAGCGCACAACATTCCAATGTTCTAATAGTGCTTGATAAACCATTGTGGGATCTGAAATTCTGTTTATTATTGTGGTGTTTGTAATCATTGTTCCACTGTTCTACAAACCTTCCAAGGTAATTGATACAAAACCACAGAAAACACTCTTAAAACCTATTGCAATATGGCCTCCTCAGCTCCCTGCCTTGGGCTTTGGCAGACCTACGAACCAGTGCAAGAGCGAAAGGCATTAAAGGGAGAAAGAAAGATGGAGGAAGAGCAACATAGGAAGACAATGATGAAAGAAGAAAGCAGGAACGAAAAAGCATATGCAACATTCTGATAATGAGATCGAAAGTGTAGAGTGGTAGAAGAAAGAGGCATGGTGTGGAATAAAGACTATACATCCAGGTTATTTCTCGCTCCTGGCAGTTGTACGGAAGAGCATCGATCACATACAAATATATAAATGTATACAAAATATAAAAATAAAAAGCTATAAAAATATTATAGCTAGAATATCAGCTACCAAAGTATGTTTTGAAACGGGCAGATTTAGTATTATTACCTTCACACCTAAGTACTTTGATGATAGATATATATATATAGTCAAAGTGCATATATGAAGAGTTGAGAATAGTAAATCAATACTTACCCTCATAACATTTTGATAGGCAATATGTATGTGACAGGATAATGAAAACTCTACATGCTGATGCTATAAGACCTCTGTAATTTGGGTGCACCTTGTGGAAATTGCTAAACTAGACGAAACAGTTGCTCCGTTCTATTATTATTTACAAATTAAGCATTGGGCTTACGATATTCTCTTTCAAATATCAGAATTTAAAAATATATTCCAATTAACCCATGAAAAATGTACACAACGTAGGAAATCTTTGTAGGTCCTGAAATACGTAACTCAGTAAAGATATGTGAAAAATGCCCATCTGTTACTGTCGAGCCGCCGAAGTCACCGTTTAGCCGTACAGGAAGTGACTACGAGCCGCCTCATGCCTGGGTGGCTTGCATTCTTGTGTGGTTGTTGGTGTCGCCGGGTATTGTCATTGCAATTTTCACTGCGTCTCGTGATGTGCACAGATGCGCTCTGTGCGCTTCCCCGGAGAGAGACCTTCTCTGCACAGTGCGGTGACTCCCTAATGGCCGTTACCTTGTAGATTTTTTTCTGGGCTACTTCCTTGGGGATATGGTAAGCATTTAACTCTCTGGGTTTTGGTGATTTTAACAAGGATTTAATTACTAAGGTAGGCTCGCGCACCTGCTAAGGCATTGCTAATTATTTGATAATGGGGCAATCTTTCTCAATACAGACGGGCCTTTGTGGTGGTAAACTACGCTAATGAAGCACGCCGAGAGCGCAAATTCCCGCAATGTTAGGGAAATTAGTTGACTGAAAGAAATGTGTGAAGGATTGAATTCTTGATGCTGAGCAGAAAGCACATTCATTAGGTTGCTCATTTTGTTTACTCTGCGTCTAAATTATAGGTCTGTGTTCCTGAAATGATCAGGAGCATATTCACACACAGGAATGTGAAACCACACATAGAGAACACGTCATTTGCTCAATCCACCTCGTTCCTTGAATTACATTTTCGTGGTATAGTTAGTTATTATTGCATCAAATGCAGGCTCTCGACCCCTGGGCAATTCAACATTTCAATTTTCTTTTTTTTACTGCAAATGCAATAGTTTAAAAACTATACTAAAAAAACAAGTACTGAGTGTGTGTGTATCTGTGCAGGGGAATTCACGTGTCACCTCCTTTAAGTAAGTCAGAATGTTCTGCATTGAGCCAGATTGAATACTTGGATTGCATGGGGGTCCTTGCAGTGAGCTTCAAATTATTAAAATGTAACAAAAACGTTCTGGAGGACTTAAACACAGTGGGGCTTATTTATGGGAGGCTTGTGCTGCTGGAGCATCACTTTTTCTAATGCTCCAGCGGCGCAAACCACTCAACCATATTCCCAAAGCCACTCAAAGCCACTTTGCGTGGCTTTGAGTGGCGTCATTGATATGGAGTGTGACAAAGCAGCGCAAGTCGCTGCGTTGCCTTACTCTGCACCAGGGAGGCTTTCCTTGGGTGTTGCAAGGGGTTTTCCCAAGCAACACCCATGTGTTTTGACGCTGCTCCAGATTTAAATATTCACGTGAACCCGGGGAAGCACCAAGACCTTATGCCTCCCCCGAGCAGATATACTGAGGAGAAATAATTGTATTTCTCCTCGTTTGTTCCTCTTTCCAAGTGTGCTGCATTCTGCATTCTGCATCCAAAACTCCTATTGGGATTGTTTTTGTGCAAGAAGATGGCCCTTTCTGCACAAAAACAATCCTACGTGCAACACAGACACCCTTGAACCATGGTGCAAGGGTTCTTGCATTGGCACTAGGCAGACAATTGTGCACCAGCACTGTGGGAAAGGTCAGGAATGCACAGTTTTGCACAAATATTGTGCACTCCTGCCCTTTCACATTGGCGTATGACAGTGCAGCAAGAAGACTTGCAGCGCTTCCCTAAGCCAATTCCCCGTAAATGAGCCTCAGTATTTCTTGGCTTTGTGCGGCGAGAGGCAAATAAAGTCTTTCCATGGAAAGTAATCTCTTGCCATATCTACAAAGGTTCAGTCGCAAATCCTGACCGGAATTTGCAGTGCGACTGGTGTGCAAATCAGTCACAGTGCAAAATAATCATTCACAGGAGCTCACAAAAACTCCAGCGTAATTAGTATAATTACAGCAGAAGTACTCTTGAAACTTCCTGCTAATTAACCACGGGATGGAGGCTTGAGAAGGTCATACAATTTCAGTTCCTGCAATCTCATTCAGTAAATGCTAGCATATTTTAAAGCTGTCCTGCCCCTTAAGATTACTGGGCCTACTTTAACCCCTCCCACGCTCATGACGAGCTCAGCTCGTCATGAGCCACGGTTCTCGTGTGCTCATGACGAGCTGCGCTCGTCATGAACGTTTGAACGCTCAGACGCGGGGCTAATTCCCCTGCTGTGCTGGGCGTTCTAAGGAAAGGGCGTGGTCATGACGAGCTCAGCTCGTCAAGAGCACAAAAAACGTGGCTCATGACGAGCTGAGCTGAGCTCGTCATGAACACCGGGGCGCTGTGCGCGCCCCCCTGCCCCCAGCACAGCGGGGGAATTGGCCCCGCAGCCAAGGGGTTAAAACATAACTGGCATGCAGTGAGTGGCATGGGAGAAGCATCCAGTGGTGCCCTGGAGCACTGTCTGCTCCCCAAATTGCTTAATGCCCCCTTTCACAAGGTGAAAGCCGTCCCACTGTAATGCCTTCCACTTTGCAAAGATTGCATTAGAGTCAAATAATACCTTTTCTGGAGTTGGCTGCAAACTGTGATATGTTCCATTGCATAAGAAAATTGGTTTGTGATTGTGTGGTTAAGCCCAGTCAGGCAACAATCCTTGTCAGGGTGAACCACAAAAGTAACTAACTTAACCAGTTTAAACCCCCGGTACCGTGGTACAAAGCAGTCAGGCTTAATGTAGAGGCAATGTGTAAAGTATGTATGCAGCACTCAAACAGTATTAGTGAAAACATGGCACAAGAAGAAATCCCACATCAATTTAGAAAAAAACAGTACATTTTAATAAACCAATGATATTTAAATGAATGAAATCCAATCAGTATAAGCAGAGTTAGGAATTGTAAACATTTTAGTGAAAAATAGTACCTGAAAGATGAAAGCGCCAACCGTGGTTATCTGGTAATGTGAGAACAGGTCACAGTCAAAAGTTGAGGCTGACTGAAATAGAGTGTGAGTCAGATAAAGGGATGGATTGGGCCCACTCTCGGCTTACCTTTGAACTTTACAACATTTCAGTAGAAAAGTCTTGGAGAAGGTAGCGTTCAGTAGGGCAAGGCAGCAGGCTGTGTCCGAGGAGGAGTCATTGTCACCGGGGTGCCGCTGGGCAAAGTCTTGATGAAGCTCTTAATGATGGCAGGATAAAACGATGTGGGAAAGGCTAGATTTCCAGGCTAAAGAAGGTCTCACCATCACTGGGGAGCCAGTCGCCATTTTTGCCTCCGGACTTAGTCAACCCTTTGGAAGTTGAACATTTTCACTGGGACAAAGTTTCAGGCTGGGCCGTAGAGCGCTCTGATTGGCCAGATACCGCCACTGAGAGGTCCAACTGAAAAGGATGTGCGACTGTGGAGAAGAATGTAGTGGGGGCTACCTTGAAGTCAGGCCCACTGGCAATGCACATTGGTCGGATCAGCAGACCGGTAAGTTCCAGTCTGCTGTTGGATCTCAAGGAAGTTTTTGATGAACATTTTTTAAGTCCCATGTTTCAGGATTAGGCAGGAGCAGTACCACTAACACCACTTTGAAGGGTCCAGGATCTGAGGGGTGCTACTTGGGGTGTTAGGACTTATTCCTGTATAGGCCAGGTGCAGTGTTCAAAGCTTCAGGAGCTGGTGGTGTCCCTGTAGTTCACACAGGAGGCCAGCCAACTAGCCCTTAGAGCCACTTATTGTTGTCCAGGGTTCAAGGAGGTGGCCCAGGTCACCTTCAAGCTGTAAGGCAGTCATCTGGTGGCTGGGCTGTCTCTCTGAAGTTTTCCATAGACCAAGGCCTGTATTGTAGAGATGGTATGAGGGTGCATCATGTATACCATGTGCCAGCCATTGTGTGTTGGAGAGACCCAGTTTGATCCTCCACATCTTCCCTTCTCCAGTCAAGTTCTCCTCTTCACACAAAAAGGAAGTAGGACAATTGAAGCTAGATCGCTGTTAAAACAGGGTCCCGGGGGGGATACCCAGGTGTGTAAAAGTGCAGATATGAGGGGGTAGACGGTGAAGAGTTTGTCCCAGTTTTTATGGGCATTTCCATACCGCTCATAATGGGTCTACCCGAGGTGCTCAGTTTATTGTAAAACTATTATTACGATTTAAGATCAGGACGCTGACATGAAGTATAGCCCAGACCATCCTTAATATCGATGGTTGTATGGTGTGTATATTCTAATCCAATATATTGTGTCTTACGGAGTTTGACTACAGGGAGTTGTTCTCACTCCCCCGCCATTTTGAGTGTTGACCTTCAATAAACTCGCTAAGAGCAAGTATTTGGTTGTGTGTCTACCTTCACTCCCGAGCAGTGATGGTTGGATCTCTCAAACTTGTCAAGGGTACAGTGACCGAATATCATGTTATATGGACAATGGCACCTAGTGGTACTTCCACTTACGCCAGGGGGCTAACTTGACAGTTTGTGGCTGACAGCATTATGATAAGGCCCACTGCTTGATCGCTGTGTCTTTTTAATGGGTCCGGGTGTACTACCGAGGCTATTTGTTGTCAGTATTTATACAAAAGCCAACACCTTATCACTTGACACTTGTTTTTACGGGTTCTATTGCAGGTTCCCTATGGAAATCATCCCTACACATTAGTAGGTAGTATTCCTTAGGATGGGGTGTCTTTTCCCTACTCCTGGACTGAGGAGGTAGGGTCAGTTCTTTTGGTATCTATTCTTTTATGTGAAGTCCTGAAGAAAGCCGGGGTGATGATTAATTGAATCCTTTGATTCAGCTGAAACATGTCGACATTTGCTTGCAGAGAGGCGGGGTTGGTGATTCATCACAATTCACCTTACCTTCATCCACTTGTCATATTTGTGGCCTTTTTCTTTTAACTCTGGGCAAGGGATCCCATAATTAAAGTTGGATTGATGATATCCTTTAATCCAGTTTTATATCCCTATTTCTGCACCTTTATTCACATATTTTGATCCCATGTTTTGCATTTTCTTTATGTGTTGTATGGAGGTGTGTTAGCAGCCCTATGATGAAGCATGACACAGCTTGCTGTGTGTGAAGGCAGTTTTATACAGCTGCGTATCCCCCTGGGACCCTTTTAATTCACAGCGATCTAGCTTCAATTGTCCTACTTCCTTGCTGTGTGTTTATGGCGTTTTAGGAGGTTGAAGTAGGACTTACAGTCCTCATACCCCTTCTTACCTTTTTGTGTGGTTAAGTTCTTCTCTTTCCCTGTTAAAGCTCCAAAAAGTCTGGGATAGTAAAGGACTAGCGTCAGGTTCCATTGATTGTGGTGAAGGCAAGCCTCTTTGAGGGGAAAGTGAGGCAGGGAACAGTTCCACCTCTAGTAATCATGGCAGAATGTCCCATCCTGTGTGCACCTTATCCCCTTTGCAGTCAACAGCAGAGCCAGTCACAGTCATGTGACCCAGGACACTGGCAGAAGGCACAAATGGTTGGGACAAGAGAGTGGAAACTTTCTAAAAGTGCAATTTTCAGATTTGTTACCCAAAATCTAAGTTTACCAATAAAGAGGATGTTCAATTTCTAGTATTTGAGTCTAAGCATGAAAGCTCGAACTGCTCCCAAGCCCAAGTTAGCACTTATTAAATGTAACACGATAACCCAATGTGTCAATGGGAGAAATATGTCTTACCACAGGGAAAACAGCATTAGGAGTTTTTTCACCACCAAGACATGTACAACTTTAACCCACATGTCCTACTTTTTAAAAACCAAACACCCTACTCTATGAGCTTTTAGGGCTTACCTTAGTGGTGATTTATAACTATTACAAAAGAAGGTTTATTTGCCAGGTGGGAATGGCAGTTTAAAATTGCACTACAAACTTTAGTGGCAGGCCTGAGACATGTTTTCAAGTGCTACTTTAGTGGGTAGCACAATGGGTGCTGCAGGCCCACTGCTACCATTTAATTAAATGCCCTGGGTATATGGATTTAATATATACCATTCTACAAGGGATTTATTCGTAAGTAAATATGCCAATTGGGTACAAGACAATTTAACTATGTTTGAGGAGAGTAAACTAACTTAAGACAAAATCCTAAACTTACTACTTTTGGTATTCACAGAAGTTAGGATTTTGTCTTAAGACAAACTTAAGACAGACTTAAGACAGACTTAAGTTAGGGTTTTGTCTTAAGTTTGTCTTAAGTCTGTCTTAAGTCTGTCTTAAGACAAAATCCTAACTTCTGTGAATACCAAAAGTAGTAATTTTAGGATTTTGTCTTAAGTTATTTCTGTGAATCGGGCCCATGAACATTAGCACTGGTTAGCAGTGATAAAGTGCAGAGTCCAAATGCCAACAAAAATAAGCCCAACAAAATAGAGGTAGAGAGGCAAGACATTTGGAGGGAAAACCAACCTAAGCCTGACAGGTTTAAAACTTCTCAAATGAATTCCCCAAAGCAAACGTGCTGCTCTTCCTACCCACAGAGGCCTCACTAGCACTACCAAGCACTATACAACAAGCTTGAAAGGCTCATTTCAGCCCACACCCCTCAATTGAAAAGATCTAAAAAGCTTACTTTGACCTTCTGAAGACTTCATGCTTGACTTTGTAGCATTTAAATTACAGGCCTTGGGTACATGTGGCACCATACACTAGCAACACATAAATAAATGAAACGTGCCAATCAGGTGTGGGTCAATTTTACTATGTGTTATGGACAGAGCACAAACACTTTATCACTTCTTAGCAGTGGTAAAGTACACAGAGTCCCAAGCAGGAGGGACAAAGGCAAAACATTTGCCGGTGACCTTGGCAACAGGGCCAGGTCTAGCACATTTGAAGAGGAAGGAATTGCCAGTTTCATGCTCCTTCAGTGACTGATTTGCAGATGGTCACTGAATGTACTTTGCAAGTTGAAACATCAATTATAGCTTTCCAAGTATATTGTGACTTCCTTGTTCTACAGTCATAAACCATATGATTTTGAGAATCACAGGGCTTTATGAAAATGAAATGGTTTTACACAGAAGCCTATGATTATAACTGTAATATGACAGTAATAACATTTTGAAATTAGATTTTGATTTGTGGTTGGAGTGCTGGTTGAACATCTGCTTGTTGTGTCAGGTGACTCAAGATTCAGTTAATTGATAATGATCTGCAAGGCTGATTCACATCTGAGTTGCTTCTAATCCCATACAGAACTGAGATTGCCCAAAACTACAATGACCAAAAGTACACTGGGCATAATAATTTTTATGTTGAAAGCCTGCAATTATGATGAAACATATCAACTGTAAAATATACAACTATATCGTCCACAATTAGTTTGGAGCATAATAAGAGAGGACGGTCTACAAAAGTTATGTTACACACCTCATTGATATTAATTGTGGTTTGATAAACTGTGGCCAGAATACTCATTTTTGGATAAAAGTTCATGCTGTGCATTAAGTGGCTGCAAGAAACTGGGTTGTTGGTTGAGGGGGTGTAAACATTTCTCAAGCAACATCCACAATCCTTGTCAGGGTGAACAACCATAGTCACTAAGCTAGTTTGTGCTAAATCCTCTGGTAGCGTGGCACAAAACCAGCCAGACTTAACTTAGAGGCAATGTGTAAAGTATCATGCAGCACTCAAACAGTAATAAAGTGCAAACACAACAAGAGAAAAATCCTACACAAATTTATAATAACAGAGTAAATTGTAATAAATTATTTGACACCAAAATGACAAAAATCCAATCAGAAGAACTGAAGATATGCAGTTTCAAAGAGTTCAAGTGAGTATAGCACCTAAAAACACATAGTGCCACTCGCGGTTATCTGGTTGTATGAGACCGGGTGAAAATCACAAGTTCAGACCAATTGCGATGGAGCACAGCCGATGCAGGGATGAGGGTAGTCCCGCTGAAAAAGTTGCCTTCTAAAGTTCAGTCTGAAGAGTTCTGTTTGCGGTTTTGGAGGCTGCGAGTAGCAGAGAGAGCATTTTGGAGGGTCATTGTGGTGGAACAAAAAGTAGGCTGAATTATGCAGACGGTGGTTGCTGGAGCTTCATGTTGGCAGTCACTGTGGGCCGTCAATGCTGTGGTGAAAAGTGCAGATCTCGTGTTGCCGGTCATCGTCTGCAGAAGCTGTCCGAGCGTCGCATTGCAAGTCTTCTCAGATGGCAAGATCTTGACACTAACAGGCCCATATATCGGTTGTGAAGAGTTCAAGACTTCAGGATTTCTCCTTTTCTTCAGGGGAGAGCTCAACTGATGCCACAGCAAGGGTTCAGGACCTAAGGGACACATCTTGGGGATCAGGAACTCACTCCAGCAGAGGCCAGCAGGATTCAGGCAGGTTCAGTTGCAAGCCCAGACAGGTTCCGGTACATCAGGTCAGCAGGGCAGTTGCAGGAAGGTCTCTGGAACTTGCTGTTTTCCTGACACTCAGAACAGGAGGTCAGTCAGGTCAACCTTGCAGTCATTTCAGCCTGGGATGAAGGGTGCAGGTCCAGTCTTCCTTCTCAGACAGAAGGGCAGACCACAAGCATCAGGGTAGTTCTCTTGTAGTAGGGCAGTCCTTCTTCTGTAATATCCACAGGCCCAGCAGTGTACTGAAGAGTGACTCTTAGAGTCCCCCTTTTATACAGGGTACCCACTTTGAAGTGGGAGCATTTTCTGCAGTTTTCCCATTACAGAAGGGTCTGGATATTCCTGCTTGCCTGCCCTGGCCCCAGTATGTCTGGGGGCACAATAGGCTAGTGGGAAATTCTTTTGTTTGTGAGCTGGGCCAGTGCCTTTGAAGTGCAAATGTGGTAGGTGACTGCTCTACCCCTTCCTGCCATTACCCAAGCCCTCTAATGTGATGCTGTCTTGAAGAAATACTCAAAAAGCCAACTACACCTAGTCATGTGACCCAGGAACAGGCTGCATGCATGAAATGGTTAGGACAAGAACATTCCAACTTTCTGAAAGTGTATTTTTCAGAATTCAGAATCCGGCTTTACCATTAAAAAGGATCTTAAATTACAACTCCTCAGACACAAAACTTGAAAATTCCTACCTGCTCCCAAACAAAAGTGATCATATATTAAACAATGTAGCTCAGTGTTATCCAATGGGAAAGATGGGCCTCACAGTCAAAACAAACTAGCTTGTGAGCTGTTCCCTACTAGGACATGTAAATCTTAAAAGCACATGCCCAACTTTTTAAATATACTACACCCTGCCCTATGGGCTGTTTAGGGCCTACTCTAGAGGTGCCTTATATGTATTAAAAATTGAGTTTTAGGCTTGGCAAAAGGTTTATTTTACATCAAACAGGGATGCACATGGTCAGAAAAACTGGAATAAGTTTGCACCTGAAGTATCAATATTTGTCAGGTGCGATAAAGAACACTCACTACCCCACCAACGTCACAATCAGGGCCTTAGTATTTTCCTTTGCCAACTGTAATTTTGTTTACAATTCAAATTTCATGACTGCTTGAATGATGGGTGTTTTGTGGTAAGGCTTTTCATTTTTAAGCCAGAATTTGTTATGACGTGCACTTTGTCCTGATGATGAATGCGGGGAGTCGTTAAAAGGGACCGAAACATTGACTTTACCATTGAAGAGGCTGACTTAGGGTAATGGATTATTATGATTATCATCCTGATGGACTCTGAGAAGCAGCTTTAGAGACTGTTATTGCTTTTCTTATTTTGTTGTTGATCTGTTCTGTCTATGTAGTAGTAAATGTAGACAGAATATGTATAGTATGTGAGGACTCCTTTGCTTGCTATACTGTATATCAAATTAATTTTCTAATAAGTAGCGATAAGTAATCATTGGTTTCCCCTACTTCGGTATTTGTGGATTTCCACAACAGAAAAAGCTATACAAAGAGCCATCCTTTAGATTTGTAGAGAGATAATTTTGTGTATATTTTAGTAGTAGTAGAAAAGCTTTATTTCGATATATACACATATCTTAAAAAGCATTACAATACAATAAAATTATTTATAAAACCACTCATTACATTAATGCATGCATTTCATACCTTAAAACATTCAATTTGTGCATTAACACATTTCACAGAAGAATTTATGACAGGATCATTAACCTCGAAGAACGAATCCGCCAAACCCAACCCAAAAATTTGGCAAGGCAACATGCAAAGACGGGACAGGGCTCAGATCTTAAAATTCGTATAGCTTCATGGTAAGATCTAGTGCCAAGGTTCCTGCATAGTGGCTTCAGCCAAATACGGCGCGGGACTACATACGCTGGACAAGCGAACAAGAGGTGGGGAACTGTCTCAAGCCTATTTACACAGAAGGGACAGTAAGGGATCGTTTGCACAGGTACCTTCCAGCTAGCAGTCAGTTTGCCCACTGGCAATATGCCCACCCTGAATTTAAAATATAGGGCCCTATCCCAAGGTTTTGGAATCATGTCCAGATATGGTTCACAAAAATGGACTTCCTTAACCATCAAAAATTCGACAGAAGTTTTACACAGCTTAGAGTTACAATTTCTGCCAGCCGAAACCCATGACCAGTATAACTTCTTGAGGGTCTGCTTGGGCGGGGCGGTTCTAGTAGCCCATGCTTCCTCAAGCCCCAAATTAAAGAGGAGGCACTTAACTTCCCTTAGCCAGCGGATTTTATACCAGCCAGATGTTAAGAGCAATTCTCTTAGGGCTTCAGCATAGCTAGACAATTCTGGGACCCTCCAGATTCGAGCCCATAGGAGGAGGGGGCGCAGTCTTGCTTGATCGCTAATTGGGCGGATTCCCATATCTAGGAGGAGTGGGAGAACAGGTGTACTTTGTGGTAAGCTCATAAGGTCTTTATGGAATTTATTTTCCGAACTTGTTAGGGAGTCCACTTTCTGGACACCCCATAGTTCGGAACCATACAGGGCTGCACTTACCCCCCTTGCCCTATAGATGTCTAGAACAGGGCCGATGGGTTTAAGTGGGGAAGCCCGTTGTTCTTTCAAGAGCGCCCCAACCACCCTCTTATGGGTCAGCAGTGCCTTTTGGTGATGTGGTTTCCAGCTCATGGAGTCGCATAAGCGAATGCCTAGATAGTCAAACTCTTTTACCCTCTCAAGAGGGACGGAATCCAAGGAAGGTGGTATAACAGTTTTCCTCGGAGGGTTCAAGACTAAAAACTTGGTTTTACCTACATTAATAGCAAGGCCCCTAGCATCACAGAAGTTCTTAAAACTGGAAAGTAGACATTGCAAGCCTGCAGGGGTTTTTGAGATCAGCAGGGTATCGTCTGCGAACAGGAGAGTGGGGATTTTCCTGCCCGCCAGGGAAGGTGCATCAGCTGGTTGGTTAAGTAAGTGCTCCACCACTCCGTTAACTATAATGAGAACAGAGTGGGGGCTAGCACACAGCCCTGGCGGACAACCCTGTTCACAGGAATGCGTGCTGTTTTTTGGCCCTGATTACCCCACCTGATCTGCGCAAAGTTATCCTCGTGCAACTTTATTAACATATTAAGTAGATAAGCGGGAATACCCATTGTATCGAGGACACACCACAATTGGTCTCGTGGGACCAGGTCAAAGGCAGTCCGTAAATCAATGAATGCAAGATACAGACTGCCCTTGCCCAGTACAACCACTTTCCAGTAGATCATTAATAACCGGAATGTCTGTTCGATGGTCCCCGTGCCAGATCTAAACCCAGCCTGATAATCTGAGAGTATATGTTCTTCTTCGACCCAGTGTAAGAGCCTTCCTAGTACTACCTTTCCCGCTACCTTCTGAGATGAGTCTAACAGGCTAATCAGACGATAGTTAGCAGGGTCGTCCCGGTTCCCTTTTTTAAAAATTGGGACGACCTCCGCCCCCTTCCATGAGTCTGGCAGGCATCCGCCCATCATAGCAGCATTCAAAAGTGAAGCGATAAGGCTACTCCATTCTTCAATGTTAACTCTGAGTAGGTCACCTGGAATGCCATCTGGTCCCGCAGCCTTATTTGGGACCAGGGACTTAATTGCCCCCTCTACTTCTTTGGTAAGAAAGACATTGACCCCATTATGATTCGAGCCTTCAGTGTACGGGAAGTGCATCATAGTGTCAGGAGGGCCCCCGTTAAGGAATAAAGTTGGGAAAAATGGGTGAACCACGCCTCCCCAGCTATATTACAGGTCATCAGGGAGTCTTCAGGTTTGTGCCTTGCTCTCAATAGTTCCCAAAAGCCCCTCGAATCTTTCCTGGAGCTAGCTGTAGTTAAATCGGTCCAGAATTGGGTTTCGTGCTCAGCCCTGGCCAAGGCTAATGCCTTTTTATAGCTTTTCCTTGCAAGACTAATATGTCTACTGAGGCCAGATTTTACTGCTCTAATAAGCTCACATTTGGCAGCACGACAGGCAGGAGAAAACCAATTTGCTCCTCCCTTAGGTGCCCTTCTTTGCTTCTCTCTGATGCCTGGTGGGTGAGATATGAACAGTTCTCCTATAACATTAACTGTCTCTGTGAAAAGAGCGGGGACATCCATTTTACAAGGGCCCATGGAGTCCAGACGTAATTTCGTATTGACCATTGTGGTTTTAATTGAAGACATCTTCCCCTCATCCACAACAACTTTTTTCCATTTGAGCCGTCTACCACAATTCGAGGGGCATACCTCGTGCGTTGATTTCCAAGAGTGAATGGGTAGGCTTGGAGTCATGCCCGACCAAGGGGGGGACAAGGTCAAGACTAGTGAATTATGGTCGCTATCAGTAGTCGGCAAAACCTCCATATATAACAGGTGGGGCCAAAGCCTGTAATTCAGGAGTATATAGTCAATCCGGGAGGTATGGCCTACCCTGTTATATGTGTGTGCCCCTTTGGGATCAGACCTAGATCTCCCATTGGTAGCCCTTAGGCCAAATTCCATACAGAGGGCATTGAGATCTGTAGCGCTCTGGGTCCATTTTTTAATCGGTTCAAGAGTGAGCAAGGGAATGCTTCTCCTGGCATCATCCTCCCAGATATCTAAGATGTCATCGCTAGCAAGTGGTTCAAACGAACAATTCAGATCCCCAGCCAGTAGGACTAGAGAATCAATATTACAAGAACCGAGTTCCTCCTCAATGCCACTACATGGCAACATTGAGGCGCCACCCCTTGCCCCCTTAGATAAATATTGAACACCTCCAGCTTTTTCCTACCTAGGCCTTTGAGTGATAATCGCTGCAGGTCAGGTGATTTGATAAGCATTGGTCTAACTGATAAACCCAGTGCAATACTAACCCAGATTAAAAGGCCACCCGACAGGCGGCCTTTATTGCCGGGTAGTTGCGTAGCCGGCACAAAGTAAGTAGTATAGCCCACCCTGTGACGAGGTTCTAGATACCAAGTTTCCTGCAGTAGGCAGATCCCAAAGGATTCAACAAAGGAATTCCAGTCCGGGATATCCATATTGCGAGCAAGACCTGCTACATTCCAGCTAAGGACTCTTATCGCTGGACTCCCTTCAGTCCGCATGCCTACTGAAGGGGCAGGCACAGGGTAATCACCAACAGGGGCAGGCCCCTTTGATGCAAGCACCGACAGTAGGTCTGTTCCAACTTCTCCCACTTGGGTTTGGAGGCCCTCCACCCCTGCAGTTTTCATTACGGTAGGTTCGGGACCCCGGACAGCGATAGGTCTGGAACTGGATGCAAACACCCTTATCAACGATGGAAGAAGGGTCTGAGACAAGTTACACGGGTCATGATGTTCCTTATGGGTGTGGTTGTTCGGCATCCCAAGGTCAGCAACAATATCTAAATCTGTATGGCCTACACAGTGTATTACAACAGTTGAAGAATCTATAGCACTAGATATTTGATTGTCAAAATCTTTTGATGTTCCCCTGGGTGGACTGCCCTCACAAAGATTATTATCTAAGGTCCTGTTCTCACTTATCAGGGGGAGTATTTTGACCTTAGCATCGGGTAGAACACCCTGGGGCAGGGGGAGTCAATCTACATCTTCTAAGCACCCGAACCTATTAAATGTTGGTGCCCCGTACCACATGTTATTCCTAGTATTTGGGTTTTTCCAACCTTCTCTCATCCCTCCATGGGCCGCATGTCGAACTAGTGACCAATCACCCCCATAGTTTGAATTAG
The DNA here is from genome assembly GCF_964261635.1 of Lissotriton helveticus. Taxonomy (NCBI): domain Eukaryota; kingdom Metazoa; phylum Chordata; class Amphibia; order Caudata; family Salamandridae; genus Lissotriton; species Lissotriton helveticus. Next base: position 767,723,024 of record NC_136063.1, on the reverse strand, counting down.
GCCGGGGAGGGTAGAAAAATGTTAGTGGTCTCACTGCAATGGAAGGATTCTCTCCCCCTATATGCCATGAACATACATGTTGGGCCGTTTGTGGATCCTCAAATGAGATCACAATGCAGTCGCCTGGAATGGATTTGGGTGAAGGTCCTATCCAAGGGACTCTACGCACCATAAGTATTTTACTTCTCATATGGTTGGGGATCTGCCTATTAGTGTTCAACCAATGGATGACCTTATTTCGGAGGGATTGATAGTTTTCCTGATGGTTACTCCCTAATTCAGGAACACCAGTTAACACCGCCACAAAGGGCTTTGCATTTGGGGGGAGATCTATATATCCACCACGAAAGTTGGCATTGTTTTGAGGGCCCTGTAAGATAGGACGCTGGGCCTTCCTAGCGTTCAACCTTGGAGCGTAGCCTTCCTTGTGTGTTCTAATTGGTTGCTCCAGGAGGGGTTTTGCTAGCTTTGGTGGAGTTTGTGGATTTTTATATTCACAACCCTTCGTACGTGGTTTGGGTATTGGCCTATTGGGGGGCGGTGCTGGTGTAATAGTGATAGGAGTTAGGGTGATTGATTGGGCTTCTGGTGAGATACAAGCTTTATTAGTTTGAAAACTAAGACTAGCTAGGTTTAAAATGCTTTTTTCTACCTCTAGAAGATGGTTTTCAATACGTGCAAGTCTAAGGTCCAGAGGAGTTAAGAGCTTTTTTAAGGTTGCCCATACTATATTTAGGAATTCCACATGCCTTCCCTCTGACTCGCATACTTGTGACCCATTAGCCTCTTCTGTGATATCTGTGGTCCTAATGTCGCAAAATAGGCGGTTGGCATCTGCACTAGGGAGCTCCTGCTCTGGGGCTGTGGATCCTTCTATTTCTCTTTCTGTGGGCAAGTTTCTGTCAATAGGGCAGTATGTCCTAGCGATTTTGGCCCTCTTCCGTAGGTAGGCGGATCTAAACTTGCGTTTACTTTTCTGCAATGAACCCTTACTATTGTATCCCAAGGGGTGGACATGTGCCTCAATAGTGGGTGAGATAATTTCAATGGGCGCGCCCAAGTCCGAATCGACAGCAATCAGGGGGAGGTTATGGCTATAGCATGGTGGGATGGGGCCTGTAGTACAAACTACCGCAGGTGGTGGAAGTGGGGAGTGGTGCACATCAGCCTGCGTAGAAATAAGCCGTAGGTTGAGTGGTTGCTCAGGAGTTTTTACAGTAGCTATGTGGCCTAAGGAAGATTTTTTAGACATAGCAAAATTTTGTGACTGCCTCCTAGCTTCCTCTAGGTCTAGGGAAACTCGTTTCTGCATTTTGGTGATTTCATTATCTATAGCAGTGTTCGTTCTGGTTATAGAATCATCTAGGGTCCCATTAAGCATCTTACCACCCTTTGCAGTCTTGCTACGACTTGCTCGCGTGCACATGATTATAATAAGGACTAGTTAGACGAGAGTTATAGTAAAATGTATAGACAGGGAATTCCAATGTTTGTGGACTAAAGAAAAATGGTAGGGCCCAGCCCAGTCTCTCAAGTCCTCGAACGGCCTCAAACGGCCCGCCCTTTGCCCGGGCTTCGCACCGTGCTTCGACCCGCGCGCGTCCCGCGTACGCGGGATACAATTTAATTATAAGCAGCACTGTGTGGGAGGCGCTACCGGGGAGAGCGGGTCAGGTGATGCCAATTAGACCACGCAGGGACTCCTGGACACTGGAGTCCCTGCTCAACGCTCGCAGCCCCACACGCCCCAAGACAGCTGCTGGTGATGACGCGGGACCCGCGGAGCGGGTCTGGCGAACAGACGGTGAAGGAAAGTGCCTCGGTGCAAGTTTGTAGAAAGGGTCCTTTTCGCCTCTCAATCTCCTTGTCAGATATAGATTCCCACTCGCTATGACCAGGGAGGCCGCTTTTACAGGAACCTGCGTTGTGTGGGAGGCGCTACCGGGGAGAGCGGGTCAGGTGATGCCAATTAGACCACGCAGGGACTCCTGGACACTGGAGTCCCTGCTCAACGCTCGCAGCCCCACACGCCCCAAGACAGCTGCTGGTGATGACGCGGGACCCGCGGAGCGGGTCTGGCGAACAGACGGTGAAGGAAAGTGCCTCGGTGCAAGTTTGTAGAAAGGGTCCTTTTCGCCTCTCAATCTCCTTGTCAGATATAGATTCCCACTCGCTATGACCAGGGAGGCCGCTTTTACAGGAACCTGCGTTGTGTGGGAGGCGCTACCGGGGAGAGCGGGTCAGGTGATGCCAATTAGACCACGCAGGGACTCCTGGACACTGGAGTCCCTGCTCAACGCTCGCAGCCCCACACGCCCCAAGACAGCTGCTGGTGATGACGCGGGACCCGCGGAGCGGGTCCGGCGAACAGACGGTGAAGGAAAGTGCCTCGGTGCAAGTTTGTATAAAGGGTCCTTTTCGCCTCTCAATCTCCTTGTCTGATATAGATTCCCACTCGCTATGACCAGGGAGGCCGGTTTTACAGGAACCTGCGCTGTGTGGGAGGCGCTACCGGGGAGAGCGGGTCAGGTGATGCCAATTAGACCACGCAGGGACTCCTGGACACTGGAGTCCCTGCTCAAGGCTCGCAGCCCCACACGCCCCAAGACAGCTGCTGGTGATGACGCGGAACCCGCGGAGCGGGTCCGGCGAACAGACGGTGAAGGAAAGTGCCTCGGTGCAAGTTTGTAGAAAGGGTCCTTTTCGCCTCTCAATCTCCTTGTCAGATATAGATTCCCACTCGCTATGACCAGGGAGGCCGCTTTTACAGGAACCTGCGCTGTGTGGGAGGCGCTACCGGGGAGAGCGGGTCAGGTGATGCCAATTAGACCACGCAGGGACTCCTGGACACTGGAGTCCCTGCTCAACGCTCGCAGCCCCACACGCCCCAAGACAGCTGCTGGTGATGACGCGGGACCCGCGGAGCGGGTCCGGCGAACAGACGGTGAAGGAAAGTGCCTCGGTGCAAGTTTGTAGAAAGGGTCCTTTTCGCCTCTCAATCTCCTTGTCGGATATAGATTCCCACTCGCTATGACCAGGGAGGCCGCTTTTACAGGAACCTGCGCTGTGTGGGAGGCGCTACCGGGGAGAGCGGGTCAGGTGATGCCAATTAGACCACGCAGGGACTCCTGGACACTGGAGTCCCTGCTCAACGCTCGCAGCCCCACACGCCCCAAGACAGCTGCTGGTGATGACGCGGGACCCGCGGAGCGGGTCCGGCGAACAGACGGTGAAGGAAAGTGCCTCGGTGCAAGTTTGTAGAAAGGGTCCTTTTCGCCTCTCAATCTCCTTGTCAGATATAGATTCCCACTCGCTATGACCAGGACGGCCGCTTTTACAGGAACCTGCGCTGTGTGGAAGGCGCTACCGGGGAGAGCGGGTCAGGTGATGCCAATTAGACCACGCAGGGACTCCTGGACACTGGAGTCCCTGCTCTACGCTCGCAGCCCCACACGCCCCAAGACAGCTGCTGGTGATGACGCGGGACCCGCGGAGCGGGTCCGGCGAACAGACGGTGAAGGAAAGTGCCTCGGTGCAAGTTTGTAGAAAGGGTCCTTTACGCCTCTCAATCTCCTTGTCAGATATAGATTTTGTGTATATGACGAAACCATGCATGACATTACCACGCATGCCTTTATCATGAGTTCTTTACCATCAAGTTTTTACCACATATATGCCCTTAACACCTACGGCTTTACAATGAAAATGTAAGTATATATCAGGTAAGTGAAACCCTTCACATATATATATTACTTACTGGCGTTCGCCCGTAGGCAGTTATAGTTATGCCCTAGTTTCTACAGGAAAAGCTTTTTTTGACATGCCTTTCACATTAGTGCCATTTGATGAATCTTCACACAATTTCCCCCCAAGAAAGCACTTTGGTGTTTCTAGTGCATGGTAAGCTTTGGGATGATCTGTCAAGCGGGGGTTGAGATAAAGGTGGGTCAAAAAAGTGCCCTTCCCATGTTAATTCCCATAGGGATTTTGAACACGTCTACAGCCCAAGCTGCTGGACAAACTCGGCTTGAGTTTTAATAAATATTGCCAAGTTTTAAATCACTTTTTTACTACATATAAGTGACCTGTTAGCCAGACTGTAGGTAACAGATACTGAATGAACAATGTGGTTACAATTATATACTTTCAAATATCAATGAGGTCCATGTGCACTTACAGACCCATATGTCCAGTTTTACATACAGTATCATACCCATACTGGAATTCACATACTTATCTGCAAAATGATAGAGTGACTAATACACCCACTCAGACATTCACAGAGGCACTTCAACATGCACTCCCAGACACCCACAGCTGTTAAGTAACTGGGCATACTGCAGTCAGTTTCACAAAGAGTTGCATACCCTACTGCTCTCTAACACACCCAATAACCACTCTATACAGCTCTTTCCATATACATTTATAGAGCCCTAGAGTCATTAAGAGAGGCGCTCATATACCAAAATACTGCCATAAACATGGAAAGACTCACCTAAATAGAGACTAATACACTCATTCAGATATATGTTGAGGAACTGACACTTACAAGTCACTCATGCAGACAAGCAGATTTCTAAACACATCTCAGACCTGCTACTGTACAACCTGTGAATGCAATTGTCCTCCTATACCAATTTTCCATTCAAAACATGTCGTTAAGCCTTAACGTCCTGCTCAAGTACAAATAATCCACCTGTAATGTACGGTAAAGGTAGGACATAGGGCAGGGAGCTATGTGCTTAAAATATAACATATGTTCTTTGACATTTAATTGATTTGTATGTAAACTTACAGACCCATATATTTGGTTATAGTTCCGGTATGTGACCCATACTGGAACTCATATGCGTATGGATAGAGCCACTTATACACCTAGTCACACACTGACAGAGGCAGTTAAAGATTCACTTATGCAGATATACAGTTCTTTTGTATCCAGCAGTTGCGCACACTGATAAATACGCCAAAAATCACTAACACATCCAGCAAGCAATCCATGCAGCTCCTTACATAGAGATTTAGACTCCTCAGACAGTAACGGAGAAAGTCACGTATGTACCAACATAGTTACTTACATAACCAATGACATGCCCATAGAGTCACTGAGACTCTCATTCAGGTATGTAGTGAAGAACTATCATTAACAAGTCAGTCATGGTGAGGCGTGGGCATTTAAACATATCTCAGGCCTGCTACTGTCGAGCCTGTGAAGACAGTTTTACTACTTGGTCAATTTGACATGTTACTAAGTCTTAAACTCCTCCTCAAGTACATATAAGTCAGCTGTATCACAGCCAGGAACTAATCTATGCACCTTCTTACATACACATTTAGCGATCCGCAGAATCCTTATAGGAGTCAGTGATATACGAGCATCCTTTTTAAATATCCAATAACGCACCCAAATAAAGACTGAGGCACACATTGAGATAAGTACTGAGGGCTTGACATTAGGAACTAACCCACGGAGACAAGTGGGCTTTTCAACATGTCTCATACCTGCTGTTGCAGAATCTATGTATTCATTTTCACTGCTAGGCTGACTTCACTTTTAAATCGAATGAAAAACCTGACATTTTCTATCTACTACATATAACTCCCTATTACAGTAGGCTATACATAATCCATAGGACAGGGTACATATATATACACAATTATAGTTCCTAGAAGTATATTATATAAAATGTATGCTCTATATTGCTTTCAGATATCTACCTGGCCTTGAACAGAACAATTTAAGTTGACAAAAAGGACCAGAGAAGAAAAGCACAAACGAAACACTACTACTTGGAAAAACTCAAAACAAAATGGGAGACGGTGGAGAAAATGTCTTGGGGGAATACAAATCTGCTGGAAAGAGAACTAAGCAGTTTCATAAAACAGTAGTAAGAAAACTGAAAAATTCAGAAAATTATGTCAACAGAAGCAAAACTTTACCAGCCACTCAGAAACAAAAAACAGTAAATGTGTGGAAAGGGTTCTAAAAAACAAGTCATCTGACAGCACGGCAGAAACAGTACAAAGACAGAAGAAGAATAATGCTTAGAAGTAGGGTAATTCAAAATTTGGAAAGAAATATTAAGCAGTGTAATGTTATAAGAACAGCAGCTTCCAAGCAAATACAACACATAGAAACTGTAGTAATTGAAGCACTTGATTTGAAATGAAAACTATTTATCTTAATATTAAACAGAATCCAAACAATGTTGTGTATGAAGAGAAAAAGTCAGAAAAAAGACTTGTGAATAAAAGTAATTTTTGTAAAATCTTTAGAGGTGAATGGAAGCATACATTCAGTACTGAGACTTTCTTTAGTAAAGAAAGCTACCGCCAAGAGAACACATTACTGCATGCAGTTGAAACAACTGGTCAATGTTATGAAGTAAAGGATGGTATTCCTGTTCCAGAAGAGGAGATGGTTCCTGGAAATGTTGAGGAAATGGTAGCTGAAGAAGTACAGGGATGATGTAGACAGGCCCGCGTGTACAAGTGGAACTGTAGCAGTATTTGCTGTGTCCGGAAAGAATCAATTGACATATTGAGAACATTCCTACGCAAGTTTCCATGTAGAAGTTTGAAATGGAAATTTGCAATTTTGCAAGGATTAGGGGCCAAATGTACAACCCTTTTCTGTGGCCTTTCCTAATAGCGAGTTACCATGCCCTGTACAATTGTTTTGTGGCCAAACACCAATGGCTGCGCAATGGTGGTGAATCCGCCACCGGCAGGCTGCTGGTGGTGGATTCACCACTATCGTAATGACCCCCTAAGAGTGATACTCATATAGCAACATACTTCCTTAACTATCCAAAGACACACCCAAATAGGGACTGAGACACTCTTTCAAATATCTACTGATTCACTCACACTAACAAGTCAAACATATAGGCCACTGTTGCTTGAAACATGACTCAGTCCTGCTTCTGCACAATCTGTGTATGCAGCTTCAGTAGTAGGCCAAATTGACATTAAAGAGTGCTTGCCTTAAACTCATTTTCTATTACAAATAACTCACCCCTAAGGTACACAGTAAGTAGGTACAATGTTTCTTCTATGCGATTCATTAGTGTTTTAGGGATTATATGACCTATTAGGGGTATCATTTTTAAAATTCAACAGACTTATCGTTCATAAAGAAGTTAATACCACATCTAAATACTACACAGTCTAACGAAAGTCTGAAATTGGATGGACATAATATAATTACAGCAGCCTAAAGTTGAGGGCAAAAACTGTCTTTGAAACTGAGGAATGACTCCTTTTGTTTCCTCAAACAAACTTCTATGTGCTCCTTGTGTACAAAACTACACTTAGGGCCTAATGAGGATGACAAGAGTCCGGCCAACATCATAGCGTTGGCGGTTCCACCCTCTGTATTTTGATGCGACCCACCTATCGCCAGTCATAAACATCCATTTTACAATTGCAGCTTGTGCGGCGATCAGAAAAAACCCGCAGCACAAGCCAAAATTGTAAAACGGATGTTTGCAAACATCCCTGAACCATGTGGCAGGCGCCACGCAGCGTCTGCACATAGTGCAGGGATGTTTAGGGGGCACCATAGATGCCCCTCAGGCCCTATACCGGAGGGCCAGGAGGTGAGGGGGCCCTGCTAGGGGCCCCTAAAGTATTTTTTTCTGCCTGGGAGGACTGCTATGAAAGGGCAAGTAGAAAGCGACATCATAATCCCGATAGCGGAAACAAGGCTGGCTCAGTTGTCATTATGGGATTATCAACCCCCATGCCGTTTTCCCTCTGACCACATGCATTGTAATACAGCAGTCGGAGGGAAACCATTGAAGTTGGGTGGAAAACCTCTTACTAGCTGTTGGAAAGCATTCCGCCCGACATCGTAATAGTGCCCTATGTGATCTTGTCTATATGGAAAATCAGTCTTTCAACAACATTTGGTGTACCAAAGCTGAAGTTTTTGAAAGGATTTCGAAAATTGACTGTGTTATATTTATGTGTAAAATTGTACCAGATATAATACTTAAAGAAATATTATTAACATAGATGTGTTTATATTATAAGGTAACATCAGGAAAATCAATTTATTAATGGATTGTATTGAGTGTACTGTATAGTCCCACTTATTTAAAGTGAAGTACTGTGCAGCTTTGGGATTTTTTTCACAATCCATTGATGATTGTTTTTCCCCATTTTCAAGGATGAAGCTTCATACAGACCACTGTTTATGGTGAAGTTGTAACTAAGCTGTGAACAGTAAAAAAGAGAAAATTATATTTTTAAAACATTCTGATGCAGTGTTATAGTATAAATAATGTGTATTGTTATGATTTGGTAATTTCAACGAATAAATACTAACATATCTTCATATGTTGTTTTTCTCTTGCATCAGCAGCTGCAGTTGGACCTTGTGAGATGTCTCAAAACAGTTTTTATACCATACAGATACTCATTCACTCATACAGGTACTTATACTTGTACTCTCTCACATATACAGCCACTCACACATACAGCAATTTACCTATATAGCCACTAACACAATCATTCCTTCACCCATACACACACATGTAGTCATCCATACACTTTTGCCACACTCACTCACTCATCCATATAGCACTCACACAATACTCCCTTGCTCATACAGCTTCTCACACAATCAATCTATCATACATACAAACACTCACATAGCTACTCATTCAGATATACTGATAACCAGACATCCACGTACTTAAATATACACCCACTTACAGAGCCACTTACTAAACCATAGAGCTATTCACACATCCACTCATTGAACCATATAGCCAATAATGCAACCTGACTCACCCACTCACTTACTCATACAGCCACTCACACAGACACACAGGTACTTAGCAAATTCACTCACTCACCCATACAGGCACTTACACAGTGACTTATCCATAGAGCATCTCACAAACCTACCCATTTACCCATACACCACCAAGGCAACCTCTCACTTACCCATACAGTAACTCATATACCCACTCACTCACTCACTCATACACCCATTCACACACCGACTCACTCAGATATACATTAACTCACATACCCATTCACTCAGCTATTCAGCAACTCATTCATCCATACACCCACCCATACAGTCACTCACACACTGTTTTATTCCCTCATACAACACATAGCACACTAAATCACACTCATACAGTCACTTTACACAGATTAACTCAGACATACAGGGACTCATACATCCATTCACTCACCTACACTGACACTTACACACTCACTTACTCACACATAGTACTACTTACACACCTACTCACTCACTCATACAGCCACTAATGCAACCTCTCACTCATCCACACAGTCACTAACAGATCCACTCACTCATTTATACACCCAGTCAAACATCCGCTCCCTCAGACAAACAGGAACTCAGGCACCAACTCACCCAGCTATACAAACACTCATGCAGCCACACACTCACCTATACATTCGTTCACACAACCTTTCACTCACTTATGCAACAAATGATACACTCACTCAGACAGTCATGCAGCCACTTTCACACATACTCATTCAGACATAGATACACTAAGACACCCATGTGAGTCACCCATGCAGCCACTTACACAGTACCTTTCTCACCCATAGAGCTACTCTCATATTCACACATTTACCTATACATCCACTAATGCAAACTTTTACCCATAAAGACACTTCGGCATACCCTTACTCACCCACACAGTCACTCATGCACTAACTCACTCACTCATGCAAGTACTCACATACTCAATCACTCACCCATTTAGTTACTCACACACACACTTACTCCCTCACTCACACATGCAACCACTTACATACCCTTTCACCCACCTACACAGTCACTAACACACCCACTCACCCACTAATACAGCAACTAACACATCCTTTCATTAAGACATAAAGGCACCCAGACACCCACTCACTCAGCTATCTAGCCACTCATACATCTACTCACTTACCCATAGATTTACTCACACACCCACTCATTCACCCATACCACCACTAATTCATCCTCTCACTCACTTACACAGTCATGTACACATCCACTCATTCACTCATATAGGTACTCACACATGCATTCACTTAGAAATACAGACACTAAAACACTCATTTACTCACCAATACAGCTACTCACACAGCCACTTATTCACCCATAGAGCAACTCTTAAATCCACACAATAAGCCATACAACCACACACGCAACCTCTCACTCACCCACAAAGTTACTGATACACACAATAAACTACTTATACAAGCACCACTAATCCACTCAGCAATCTATACAACCAAACACAAACCCTTTAATTCACCCAGAGAGGCACATACATCCATTTACTCACCAATAAAGCCAATCACACACCGACTCACACATATATGTGTTCACACATCCAGTCATTCACCTATAGAATCATTAGAATTGTATGCACACAATCATAGTCTTTCAAATGTAAACTCATTCACATATTTAATTAGTTACATAACTATATACTCATTTAAACACTCAATAACATACTAATAGGCATTACAGCATAGATTCATACTCTTACAAATTTACATTTCATATATTTCTTTTTACTAAACTGTAGTAGGTGGTTCTAACAAGAACTGCTATTTTTGTTTTTTACAAACATGTTTTGTTGTTTTTCAAACTATTTTAAACTTTTTGGATGCTTTTTTTTCCAAAAAAGGAAATATCCTCTTACAGAACAAGTACTGAAAAACACAAACTGTGCTCCAACTGCATTTTATTTTAGCAATTATGTGCTTTAATGATTTGAAGAACTGTAGCCACAGCTTGCTAGCCTACACTTGGTGTAATTGTATACCTTGGAACATAAAATCTAAATATTCCCAAAGTCTGGGATAGTAACTGGTTCTTCGGAAATACGAGTGCCTCAGAGGAAGTTCCTGCACCATCATTTCCAACATCATACGTTTGTTCTAGCTCTTTAGTCTCTGCAGTTCAGCATGTGCCAAGGAGGTACTTTGGATGGTGGAAAATGCTTATACATGCTAGGCGTCCGACATGAATAGGTTTTTTTGCTTACCTTACCGCGCATTCACTTTCTTTTAAACCTCTGTTATTGTGAAGAACTCCCACACAATACTTTCTCCAGAAGATTGCTGTCTTCCTCCTCCACTGGGTCTGGTGCGGATGCCATTCCAAAAATGATTACATCCACAACAAAAAAACAAGCCACACTCAAGATACTATCTGTGTAAAGGAAACTATGAAAATTCATAGACACTCCCAAAAATTGAGGAAAGGTTTGGGACATTCCTATATTTATGATAGAAAGGTGTTACACCTATCATTAGTTTGTGAGTCACATGGGATGGGTGACCCAAGTTCAGCTCCATAAAATGTACTAAAATGACATTCTTAACAAACTTTTCTCTAATTTTACTATTTTCCTTATATTACTAGTGAAACTTTTTTCCTTTTAAAAAAAACTCAAAAAATGTCTGTATATGTATTTTACTATTGTCTAAAAAACGCTGAAGTTGCATCCCCAGCGTGACTCCAGAAATACGTGTTGTGGCGATGCGCAATGGCATTGTGTTTCCCTGTTTTATTCTAACTAGTGCACAAGATAAAGCAGTTTGCTGCAGTGTGTTAATTCAGTTTTTAATGCATGTTGTCCTACTGGATATGTTTCATTTTGAATTGTAAGTTTTCCAGTAATATACTGCTTTCTTGTATACATTTCCAATGCGTGGGACTGCATTTGTAAATGCTGTACGGGTTACGCAAATTGCATTGCTGATTGATTATATGAAAAGGTGCAAACATTTTATTATTGTACTCAAGAACATTGCTGCAGTGTAGCAAAACAGCATGTTAAACCTAGCCCCATGCCATCTGATGCTGCTGATGTTTGGGGGTTACTAAATATATATTTAAATACGGAAGTAGGTTGCTTCCGGCAACGGACCCCCCTCCCCTCAAGCAGGCAGCCGTCTGCAACTAAACAAAGATGAGAATCCGGGAGGAGTTTTGGCGGCACCCCCTATTGCAGCCGAAGAAACTTGCACCGGCCAGAGGACGACAGCGACAGGATCGGAGGACCCGTCAATGATCAAAATCAAGGCGGTGAGTGAGATTGCATAAGGCATAGGTGGGGAGGTACGATAGATGGTGGTAGTAACAGAAGCTGGTCAACACTGGGCTTAACTCACGCATAAATCAAATCCTCAGCATGTCTGTGGACGCACTACGCGAGAGGGAGGCAGTGGCGGAAGAACTATTCAGCAACCTGCCTAAGACAAGCGCAAGCTCACAGAGGTCTCATGGCATTGTGGCTAGTACAGATAGCGATGTGAAAATGCTATTAAAAACATTGAAAAAGAAGATGAGAAATGAGATCACCAAATGGTGGGAACATAAGTCTTTGATGAAATATTTGGAAGTGGGACGAGTCCCACGAGGACTAGGAATTCTCCTTGCCCCTAGTTTTGACAACCCAAACCCAAATATGCTCAGAGAATGGGGTGAAATAAATGTAGTAAATATCTTAAACAAATATGCCGAAATATATCACCAGGTACTATTAGAAGAAATTGATTGAATAAATGAAGAATTGAGTAAATCAGAAATGAAGGACTATATAATGACAACAATGAATGAAATAAAAGAGCGATTAAAGAAACATGAGGACAAGATCAAAATTCGAAAGGCTCATAAATTTGCGCGTGACCAGGCAGACTATGAGCAAGGACAAATATTTATGTTTGCGCATAAATATGAAAATGGCAAAAAGCTGAGATTCAATGATAGGACAAGAAGCAATGATATGTAAGGGACACAAAAATCTGGCAACATTGTAGAATTATCCAGTACAGATGCAGAGTCCTTAACAAGTGAATCAGGCTCAGAAGGTGGTAGCCTCAGCAGCACAATAGGAAAAAACAAACTCTGCCTTGGAGAAGAGGTTGATTTTTTGCCCTAGAATGCCGGCAAACCCTGAGGCCGAGAAATCAAAAGAGGCCAACCGAAAAAGAAGGAATGCAAGAAGAAGGGCAAGGTGCAAAAGAAGCAAACACAAAGCCAACGAAAAAAAACCAATGGCGCAGAATGTAACGACAGACGATAAAACTATCATAAATCTTTCATCCATTACACTAACCAAGGTGGAAAAACAGCTATTATCACTTGGACTAAACTTCTGTCCTTAGAGCAACTTCAATTACACCAGCACAAGAATAGATGAATTTTGTTTAATTAATAAACTTAAGCTCAAAAAGTTCTTAACTATTAAAACTGGCCTGGAATCTAAAAAAACAGAGCAACCTACTGAGGGAAGTAACTTACAATTGCTCCAAGTATCGGACATTCCAATTTTGCTAACTCTACAAGAATTAAGTAATGAAACAAGTACTACAAACCAGGGGCCTCATTTATGAGGCAGTGCGTCACTTTTACGCCGCCGGTGCGTCACTTTTTTTGACGCACCAGCAGTGTAAAAAATTTGCCTTGCTGCAGTAAATCAACATATAGCAACGAGGTGCAGGGAGCAGCCCATTCAGACCCAAATCCATTTTCCTTCCTGTTATGTCAAAAGATGATGTTGACATCTTTCACTAGAGAGTCACGGAGGACATTAAAAAGTTATATCACCAAGTGAAACACAAAAAACGGAGTTAACATTATAATAAAATACACTATGTCAAACTGATGAAAAAATTGCGAGACAACCTAGAGAACGTCATAAAGAAATCAGATAAAAGTGGGAACATTGTGTTGTGGCCCAAAAAAGACTACATCCAAGAAGAAAAGAGACAATTGGATAATGAACAATGCTATGTAAGAAAAACTATGAAGGAATATAACAAAGCAAAGGAAATATTTAAAAAAGATCTGCAACAATGAAAACGGGAGGGACTAATTTCATCCGACGAATACAAATCTATGTATAGGGGGTTCCAAGTCCTCCCAGTTATGTACTTCATCCCGAGGTCCACAAAAATGTTGTACCAATACCAGGCAGACCCATCACCTCTGCAATTAATAGTGTGGGAGAACATGTTGCACAATATGTGGACTATTTCTTACAGGACTTGGTCAAAATACTACCCACGTATGTAAAAGACACAGGGGACTTTTTAATCAAAGTTAGTGGCATCGTATGGGCAGATGGCTTGATGCTTATTACATTAGACATAGAGTCTCTGTACACAAGTATTGAACACCGGACAGGTTTAAAAGCGGTCAGGCACTTCTTGGATACAAGACCCCGTGAGTACCATGAACACAATAAGATGTTCCTTGGTCTTATCTCTTGGCGTCTACATAATAACTACTTTATGTTTGGCAAATACATTTTTAAACAACTGTTATGTTATGTTATGTTATATTTATTTTTATATAGCGCGCGGCTACTCAAAAAGAGTGTCCCGGCGCTTTAATAATGAGACCTACAGCAGAATAACACAACACAGTGATAAAAACAGAGTGGAAGGCAGAACAGAAAAGAAAAGGAAAAACAGCCTATAGGGCAAACAGCCAAGTTTTTAGGCCTTTCCTAAATGCAAGTAAACTAGTAGCTCCACGGAGTGTCAGCGGCAGGGTGTTCCACAGCTGTGGCGCCAGCAGTCCAAAGGAGCGGCCTCCAGTGCGAGCTCTCTTTACGCGCGGCACCGCCGCCAGAAACAGAGATTCTGATCTAAGAGAGCGGGCAGGGTGGTAAAAGGCGAGTCTCCTTTGGAGATACTTAGCTCCCACAGCATGGAGAGCTTTGTAGGCCAAAGTTAATGCCTTAAAGGCGACCCGTTTACGGATAGGCAGCCAATGTAGGGTCTGCAGAAGGCCGGCAACGCTGGCTCGCCTATTTAGGCCATAAATGGCCCTCGCGGCAGCATTCTGCACAACTTGGAGCCGCTGCAACAGATACTCTGGCAGGCCCAGGTAGAGGACATTAGAATAATAATCCAACCTAGAGCCAATCAGAGCCTGCACGGTCAGCTTCCTGTGTTCCTCAGACAAGAGAGGTAAAAACCTCCTCAACGTTTTGAGGAGGCCAAAACATGTGCCCGTCACCCCTAGGATCTGGGATCTCAACGTCAGACCCTTGTCCATCTTGACCCCCAGGTTCTTAGCTACTTGAGATGGACAGGATGGGGGAAACATGTTAATGGGCCACCAAGCTTGCCAGTCAGGATCCGACGCACACCCGAAGAAGAGTACCTCAGACTTATCTGAGTTGCACTTGAGGCTGTTCAGCTGAAACCATTTAAAAACAGCCTCAAGGCAATCCCGGATACTCTCTCCATTGAAGTCTCCTCCCTTCTTACAAGAAAAGAGGAGCTGGGTGTCGTCGGCATAGGATACGATCTGGGCCCCGAACGACTCCGCCAACACCGCCAGAGGGGTCATAAAGATGTTAAAGAGGGTCGGGCTCAGTATAGAGCCCTGCGGAACCCCGACTCCCAATGGCGGCATCACGGCCGAGTCTGGGGAGGCCCAGACCGTTTGTCGGCGGCCAGCTAGGAAAGATGAAAACCAGCTGAACACCGTCCCCCTAAGGCCAATCTCATAGAGTCTTGCGAGAAGGCCCTCATGGGGGACGGTGTCGAAGGCCGCCGACAGATCCAACATGACCAGCATGGCTTTGCCCCCGGCGTCCAGTACCCCTTTAATGGCTTCTGACACCTCCAGCCAGGAGCGCGGTCTCTGTACTGAAGTTTGGATGGAAGCCAGATTGAGTGGCGTGCAGAATCTCATGTGTTTCCAGAAAATTGGAGAGCACCGTGTGTACGTGCTTCTCCAAAATTTTTGTAAAAGCCGGCAGAAGAGAAATCGGTCTGTAATTGACCGGAGCCTCGGGATCGAGACCAGGCTTCTTCAGCAAGGGGATAACCATTGCCTGCTTCCAGGCCTGCGGAACCAATCCCTGGCTCAACGAGAGGTTCAGGAGTGGATTCGCCAGCGGGTTTATAGCTTCCGCCATTTTTGCCAAGAATTTGGCCGGGCAGGGGTCCAAGGGCGACCCAGATTTAAGATTGCCCATAAGCGCTAAGGAAGCAGGGGCTGAGATGGATGGAAAAACGGCCAGCATCGGGCCTAGCGAGGCCGCGAGGCCCGAGTCGTCCTCGAGGTTAATCAGCCCCACGGGCGCCGCCAATGGAAAAGAGTCCTGGATAAGCTTAATCTTGCTGGTGAAAAAATTTGAAAGATCAGAAGCCCAGGACTTAGAGGGCGTACCTCGAGATACATTGGAACGAGGGGCCGTGAATTCTCTAACTATGGTAAAAATCTCCTTATAGGAGTTGGAGGCGGCTTCTATCCTCCCTGGAAGATAGGCTTTTTTTCCTAGGCGAATATCCCGCTGATAGGCCTTAGCCGCTGTCTTATAGGTCAGCCTTGCCACAGAATCATATTGTGATAACCAGGCTCTTTCAGCTGCCTTACAAAGCTGCCGGGCCAGGGAGCCGAAACACGTTTCGGTGTTAAGCGGGGGGCCATCACCGGGGCAAGATCGTTTAGCCTATCCCGAAGCCATGCCTGCAGAGACTCCAGGTCCTTCTCCAGATCTCCTGTAAGAGGACATGGGTGATCCAGCGCGGCCTGAGCCAGCATAGCTGGAGTCACTCGATGGTAAGCCCTGAGGGTACAGCACTGTTGCCGAGACACGGGATTAGCCGATTTCACCGTGCCTTTAACCAAAAATTTGGCTAGCCTGTTGTCTGACCAAAGCACCGGGATAATCTCCTTCACCTCCAAAGGAGATGTCGAGAAGACCTGGTCAAGAGTATGTCCCTTGTCATGCGTTGGCCCCCGGAAATACAGGATCAGGCCCAGGGGGGCCGTAGCCTCCAAAAGTTTGATAGTATCCGGGTCCGATGGCTCATCCATACGAAAATTAAGATCCCCGGCTACAATACAATGTTCTGCTTTCAGGGCCAGTCCCGATATAACCAACTCAAACTCTTCGAAGAAGGTTCCAGGTGGGCCAGGTGGCCTATAGACTAATAGACCTTTAAAGGATTGGTGTGGTGCCAGAGGGATGGAAAAGGCAAGGGACTCAGAGCCGCGGATGTCGTCTACTGGCAGAATGGAACAAGCCACGCATTTCTTCACCACCAGTGCCACTCCCCCACCCCTTCCCTTAAGTCTATCCTTCCTGAAAACATTGTAATCAGGAGGAATAGCTAAAGCCACATCGGGATTTGAGAATTCCCCCAGCCACGTCTCAGTCAACATGAGACAAAGTGGCTTTTCCGTATCAAGAAGATCATAAATATCTTGCGCATGTCTGCCCACAGATCTAGTGTTTAACAGCATGCATAAATACCCAACATTGTCGATCTTTTTATTGGGAAGCGAAGACGAAACACAGCTGGGGCGCCATCCGCATCCAGGGCAGCGAGACTTACCCCTGTAGCGACCGGGGAAGACAGTACAGCAGCCACCCGAAGGGTTTTGTAAGGAGCGTAGCTCACATGATGTATATCGGAGCATGGGGGGCCCGGGAGCAAATACGCCCAGTGGCTGAGCCCAACCCGCCGCCCCGTTCGCCTCCTGGACGCTGACGGGCGCAGACGGGCTGGACTCTGGCGTGACTCCGGCGGTGATCCGGCGTACGCGCTGCGCGTGGCCGCTGCGCGTAAGCATAACTTCCTTTAAGAGGAGGTCGTCGCCTGAGCCGCTAGAGCGTGCACCCCTCACCCAATATGGCCGCCACAGAAACGCTGTTGCTCACACTACCAGCCCACAGGAACCGGGACCCGTAAAGCGCGGTGGCAGTACCGATTATGGTGCAAGTGTGTGGAGTTGACCCTTAAAAACAGGGGATAAGCAAATAAAGAATAAAGAGAATATCCAAACAGGATTTTTAAAACACGCCGCTATATTGCTGTAAAATGCCCGCCTCAGCTCAGCATAACGCCGTGTAGCGCTCAGGTAGGTCTCGTGTCCGCTAGTGAAATCAGCGGAGCTAAGGATGTCAAGGCCGAGCCCCCTGGTTGCCTCCCTTAAGAGGAGGTCGTCGCCTGAGCCGCTAGAGCGTGCACCCCTCACCCAATATGGCCGCCACAGAAACGCTGTTGCTCACACTACCAGCCCACAGGAACCGGGACCCGCAAAGCGCGGTGGCAGTACCGATTATGGTGCAAGTGTGTGGAGTTGACCCTTACAAAACAGGGGATAAGCAAATAAAGAATAAAGAAAATATCCAAACAGGATTTTTAAAACACGCCGCCATATTGCTGTAAAATGCGCGCCTCAGCTCAGCATAACGCCGTGTAGCGCTCAGGTAGGTCTCGTGTCCGCTAGTGAAATCAGCGGAGCTAAGGATGTCAACTAAGAGGAGTAGTGATGGGAGCCTGTTTCTCCCCCAGCTATGCATGCTTGCATGTTGGCTGGTGGGAGGACCAGGTTCTTAAAAAAGACCATCAGTAGATGTAGGCACGACATATAAAGTACTGGCTTTGTTATATTGCAACGTTTTTATTGTGTAGAAAGGTGATGATGGGAGTGCCAGGCAGTTCATCAGTGCAATAAATATTAACTCTGCCAACCTCAATTTCACATCTCATATGAGTAGATCCAACATTGAATTTTTAGATGTGAAAATTTACATAAATAACTGGAAATTAGAGACAATTTTATTTAGGAAGACAACAGCAGGCAATGCTACACTGCACGCTAGCAGTGCGCACCCGAAGCACCACATAAGGAGTATCCCACATGGGGAAATCCTAAGACTGAAACGCATTTGTAGAACACAAATAGACTTTGAGAACTGTACACACGAGGCACTCGGGAGGCTTAAGAGTAGAAGATACAGTGGGAAAATACTGAGGGAGGCAGTCAGTAAAGCAGAAGAAAGCCCAAGGGCAACACTGTTACCACAATTAGAAAAATTGGTAGAACCCTCACTCGTAGATGAAGGCCCCCATTTGGTAACCACATACAGCCAGCAGGAAAGGAAAATAAGGTCTACATTAAGAAAAAATTGGCCTATTGTTTTCACCAACAATGTCCTAGGAATTTGACTTCCCACATTTCCCAACATCACGTTTAGGAAATCAAAATCTATGGGGTCTAAACTAGTTAAAAATAGCCCAGAATGAGGCCCCACTGGTACATGGCTTAAACTCAGAAAGGTTTTTTTAAATGCTCATCTTGCAGAGCATGCAAATTTGGAGTCAAGATGACTAATTTCACTACTCCATTTTGCCAAGAAGAGACTGCCATGAGGGGTAGCTACAACTGCAGAACAGAGTATACAGTGTATGTTCTGAAATGCACCTGTGGCTTGAGATATGTTGGGAGCACCAAGCTGAAGGTGCATGTCAGAATCCTGCAACATCTAAGGGCAATCGTTAACAACCATCCTTCATACCCTGTGGCACTGCATTTCAAAAGCATGCATAACAATGAAATAAACTGTTTAAAAAATGATTTGATTGATGCCAATTCCCATCCAACGTAGAGGCGGGGATTGGGAATGGCTGTTGAGGCAGTTAGAAACACACATGATACTTGAACTTAACAGCAAAGCACCAAATGGGCTCAATATTACTGAGGACATGCATAATTTTTAGTAAGACTCATTTTATATAAAAATGTCTCCCATAAGAATTAGTACTGTGTATGCAGGAGCAGGGTTTTTATCATGGTATAATGATTATGTAAATATTGTTTCAACATCCCAGATGTTATTATTAGAGTTAAGGTATCAGCAATAGCACTTTTATGATTAGATATGTATTTGCACAGCATTTGGCACTTTACCTTAATTGAGTATTTTTTAACACATTGTAGATGCTGCTAGGCACAGAAGCACTTTAGACGAGTGGAAAAACAAAATATATATTTCGCCATTATGAATATCATCAAAAAGGAAGAAAGAATAAATTACCTTTTTAGCACCGACCAATTGAGGATCTTATACACATGTGGCCATTGTACTATTGAGTGTGGGGCTAGGATAACAGCATTGAGGCTGAAATAAGATAGCACAGCGATTACAACAGTAAAATGGAGAATATAGAAATTAGCATTTGTGCTGCAATAAGTATAACAATGTTTAAATATGAAATAGGAATGTATGGACTTTTGAAAGCACAAGACAATGTACATGAGAATATCGTATTACGATGGTTTGCACACATGATTGGTCTTTTGGAATCTGAAGACAAAAGCTGAAATTCAATCCGTGTACTTGTCTTTCTCCATATGTTAAAATATATGTATATATCTACGTCAAAATATGTACATATTTAATTATTATGCATATTTAAGCTATTTATTTATTGATATCCTTGCATTACCGAGATATTGTTGATTTTTATGATGTTCCAACACTTGTAAATATTTTAAGAATTGTTTACCACATGTGACAATACGAATAGCAGATGGTGTTTTTTGTGAATTCGAACTCACAGTGTTTCCTTCATGTTGATTATCACGTGACACTAGGGGGTGTGCACCATTCATTAAAACAAGTATGGCAGACTGCATTCTGTGTGTAGTCAAGGGCACTTGATGCTCAAAACGCGCCATCGGAGGAATGAGGAAGAATAAAGAATAACTTGTCATTCTATCAAGGTGTCCGTTACACTCTTTTCATCGAGAGGAGGTTCTGAGAGTGCTGTGGGTCATGATATATATAAATATACATATATACAAACACACAAAATAGGAAGCAGAGAACTCTGGGTAGCTCCTAAAATTGAGGTGGAGAGCAACTCCTATATAGAGCACCCTGTGATGTCACTGACCATGTCATGAATGATCTAATATGTGACATCATCAGCAGTGGATTGTGGGTGCGCAAAATATAGTTAGTACAACTAAATATATAGGAGCAATTTCAATGGTTTTTGTATGAGTGAAATGTCCAGCTAACTATAACACCCCTAAAACTTATAGTTTTTTGAGTGAATTTCAAAGGTTTTTTAAATGCTAATTCCTAACTATATAAGGCCTGAAACCTATGGTTTTTTCAGTGAATTTCAAAGGTTGTTTAAATGCTAATTCCTAACTATATAAGGCCTGAAACCTATTTTTTTTTCAGTGAATATATATATATATATATATTTTATTATGTTCATTAATCATGTGACCTACTGACCATGTGGTGTAGGGGGGTGTGTACTTTTGATGTAGAAAAAACATATAAAACTTTAACGGTCGCGATTTTTGCTGAATGTGATCAAGGGCTCTTGAAGCCCGAAACGCGTCGTTGCAGGCTGGAGAAGTAACGCAAATAAAATCTGCATCTTGCCTGACTTTCTGTGGTGGTTTGAGTTCCTTCCTCGCCGCACATCGGAAGTGGTGGGAATTGTTTGGTGCATATATATATATATATATTCTACTGGCGGAAGCCAGTAGGTAGTTAGTTATAGTTAGGACCTAGTTATTATAGGAAAATGGGAACATTCTATTCCCAATAACTTTGGCGCCGATTGACGAATATTCCCGAAATTTTCGAAACAAATTCTTTGTTGAGATCCGCTCCTATGTTGAACATTTGGGCATGATTTCTCCTTGTTAATTTCCATAGGAAATTTTAAACAAGGCTCCAGGTCGAACGGGTTAACGGAATTACCTCAAATTTGGCAGGGAGAATGGTATTTGTCTAGAAAGCACACTTTTGTTTATTTGGTGTAAATTCATTTTGTAGTTTTTGAGAAATATCGAAATTTTCAGATATCGATATTTGGGAATTCTGCCATCTGATTGGCTGAGGCATTACGAGCATGAGCTTGTTGCTGATTGGCTGTGAGTGGTGCGAGCGGTTGCAACTAGGAAGTGTTGGCCGTCATTTTGTGATTCCGTGGAAGCGAGTAAGGTGAAAAAAGGGGGGGAAAAGGGGGAAATAGGAGGGTAGGAGCACTGTAACCTCTGTGGGGTGTTTAGGGTGTGCTATAGAGGGGGTGCGAAGCGAAGTATTTACCCCTACCGGTGTGTAAGTGGTGGGCTACAGAAATTAAGTGAGGTATTGCGTAGAGTCTGATGCAAGTAAGGTGTGCTGGTGTGGGACTTGGGATTAAAATGTGAGCCCAAATTGTGTGTCTTATGCTGTGAAGCTATTTGCCATGGCCGTTGCACTACAGTTAGGGAAGTAGTGTCCAGATGTGTTTATAACTACTAGGGTGAACTACTGACCCATACTGGGATGAAAGTCCTGGGGTATGGAACATATGTGAGGTAATGTCTAGAGTCTCATGCTGCTAAGCTGAACTGCTGCCGGAGTCGGGGATTAAAGCGTGAGCCCAAACTGTTTGTCATATGCTGTGAAGTCATGAGCTCTGGCCACTGTGCCACATCTGTGCAAGTAGTGTCAGCATGTAGTTATAGCTACTTGGATGAACTTTTGTTTAGAACATTGTGGCTTGTGTATGGTGCTTAGATGGTGTTGTATAGGGAGTGCGAAGGTAAATCAATATGGTATTTGTAAAGCGCAATCTACTCACCCCTATGGGTGAGTAGAGCCTGGGATCAAAGCGAGAGGTCTGTGCTGCAAAGTGAGATGGTCTGGCCGCTGCGCCACAGCTGTGTGGAGAATACATTTTGGCGAGGGTGCGGGAGTTTGCCTTATATGGCCCTAAAATCGCGGGCCTACATTGTAAGTTATAGGGTGGCTCTAAAAAGAGCCCTTGTGTTCATTAGTTGGAGCTACATATAAGTGCGGATGCACAGCTTCAAGTTATTTAGGAAAATGTGGTTTCCCTGATCTGTGAAGTGTACCTCATCACTTCTTAAATATCCGCCATATCAAAATGTATGTTGCTGTTGTATATGCACCCCATTTTGTGGTCTCTGAGGTATGCAGAGACAGCTTTGTTGACTTTTTTCCAAGATTTTTCAATCTGAGGATAAAATTGTTTGGACCATTTCCACTTCTGTCTTTGGCATATATTGGAATATAAAAGACCATTTGAGGCAAAAGTAACATCAGTTGTCCAAAGGTGTCCTTCATAAGCATTTCCAAACCTACCCGAGTCAATGTGCCTAGGTTGTTTTCACCACAGTGCACAATCATGAGGTCAGGGTGTTGGAGATGCAAACAGGTTTTAACCAAAGGCAACAATTGGTGCCACTTCAATCCTCTCTGTCCAAACCATTAAATGTCCATATTTTGTAAACCTAGGTCTAAGTCAATACGTCTCTGTTCTGCATACTTCTTGCACCAGAAAACATAGCTATGTCCTATGATCCACACTAGCATTTTGAAGGTATGGCTGGAAGGTATGGAAAGATGTCTGTAGCTCATGCAGTTACTTCGAAGAATAAGAGATATGTTTAATGATCGGGAACTAGTTTCTTTTTGCATACAAAACGGTACCTGATTGAGAGATGAAAAGCAATGTTTTTTAAAAGTGGGGTGCACATTCGTTTTGTGGAAAAGTATCTTTGTGATTGGTTAAGAAAAACCAGTTTGCACGTGGAGTACATATTATAGGATAACATTTGCTCAACTCAACCACACCTGCTACTTGCATTTGGAAGGCACTATTCAAACTTAAAACAATCGTGATATTTTAACCTGCACGTGCTCTTAAATGTTCGAGAAAATGTTGCAAAAAAATATTGTTAGGTTTAAAAAAGTTGATGAACTTTTAACCTCCATGTGTTGTAGAATGTTCTAGAAAGTGTGTTGATAGAATACGTTGCATTCCTGTATATTTAAAAACGTAATATGGAAAAGTAGAAAGACAGTAATAGAGAGAATTTTTGAAAGCTAAAAGAATCGAGGAATTATTGTAATTTGTTCTTGATTACCTACTGGTGGACACCAGTAGGTAGTTATCACTGTTAACAGTCTGAAAGTGCGTTGTTGCTCAGAGTGGCATGGTGGTGATATGATATGGTGCTACACTCGGGTATGAAACCGAGAGTCTAAACCGTGAGGCCATTGCTGTAAAGTGATGTGGTCTGGTGTTTGTAGCATACGTGTGCAAGTAGTGTTAGTAGGCATTTATACCATACAGGGAGTGGGAAGCAAACTACTGACTGCTACTGTGTGTTGATAGTATACCGGAAGCGGGAAGCAAATTATTTACCCTTACCAGTATGAAGACTTGAGGATGAAACCAAGCTGATTGCTGTAAAGTGATGGGCTCTGGCCGCTGTAGTATAAGTGTGTAAGTAGTGTTAGTATGGGTTTATAGTATATAGGAAGTGGGAAGCGAACTACTCATCCTTACTGGTGTGAAGACTCGGGTATTAAACCGTGAGCCTAAATTGTGAGCTCATTGCTGTAAAGTGATGAGCTCTGGGCACTGTAGCATACTTGTGGAAGAATTGTTAGTTTACGCTTATACAATATAGGGAGTGGGAAGCGAAAGTCTTACCCCTACCGGTCTCAAGACTTGTGGATGAAACCATGAGCTCATTGCTGTAAAGTCATGTGCTCTGTGTAGTATTCCATTGTAAGTCATAGTAGAATGTTAGTATGTAATTCTACTAGAATCTAAGGGGCATATTATCAAGGAAAGGTGTTAAAATTATTGCCGCTTTAGCGGCAGGAAACCACCGCTAAAATGGCAATAATGGGCTTGATAATATGCTGTAGAGAATTCCAATAGAAGCCCATGTTAACACCAGAACATGGGCTTCAATTGGAATTCTCTACGGCATATTATCAGGCACATTATCGTCGCTTTAGCTGCTGTTTCCTGCCGCTAAAGCAGCGATAATTTTAATGCTGTTACTTGATAATATGGCCCCAGACGCGCGGGAGAAGGTAAAAAGAAGGCACCACTCACCAATATTTCAAAATTGCTTGTGTTGTGCTGAATACACATTTTGTTTGTGTAGCTGTTTCTACTCATGCAAGGGTCGTCGGCTTATTGAACTATGTCATCCGACTTCTGGTAGGATTTATCTTTTTAGATTTTGCGCTTCCTCTGCTTCTTCACTACATTCTGGTCGCTGTACTACACATGTGTAAGTAGTGTTAGCATGCGTTTATACTAACAAATGCATCATGGTCCTAGAGGGGGCAACCTCTCAGGTGCAGCTCATACAATGTCCCGGGGTGTGCATTCGCTGGACATTTGTGTTTGCTATTAGAGGGTGGTGCTTGGCTTCCACCCTGTGATAGCAAATACTTGTTCAACTACTTGAAGCGAGAGAAGGAAAACCTTGTATCGCTGTAATAGAGGGGATGCGGATAGTAAAAATGGAGACAAAAGAACAAAAACAAAAAAAAGCGGGGTCTCATCCGTTCTTTTAAATGAGGCCCCTGGTGGGTGGGTAATGTTCCGTGGCCAATCCAATTATTATATTGCATGGTCATATGTAAATTAGGCGTGGAAGGGCACTAAGACATTTTTCAGCCTCGGGGAGCGCCACCTTCCCAGGTATTGTTTACTAATTGTTCGGGGGTTTGAGGCCAACTGAAGCCCGGGGATCGCCACTCTCCGGGTCTTTATTTAAAAATGCAGGGTTGCCCTCGGCAGTCCCTGAAGCCTTGGTGGTACTAGGCAGAGCCTTATTTGTTCTGTAATCACACGGGCAGTACTTATGGTGTTATAAAGCTTGTTTCTGGTCCAGGGAAGGCATGGCTTGGCAGTTCGGGCTGGACTGTTCCCATGAGGCACAGGGTCAGACTGATTTGCATATAGCCATGTCTGAACTGGGGTGGCAGAGTGGGCTAAAGAACGGTGATGGATCAAACCCAGATCTTTTGACTGGGTGTGAGTGTTTGATTGGTTCTGATGCTCCGTCCATCACCACCCCCTTTTGTACCGCTTTTGGCCGCCATAAGTGTGGCAGGGTATGCTCAGACGTGAGTCCCTTGCTCACTTTGCCACTGGATTCAAGCAAGCCGGGCTGAAGAAGGCTGGAATGCCAGAAACCGGTCCTCGGAAGCTTGTTTCCGGTCAAGGGAAGGCATGGCTTGGCAGTTCGGGCTGGACTGTTCCCATGAGGCACAGGGTCAGACTGATTTGCATATAGCCATGTCTGAACTGGGGTGGCAGAGTGGGCTAAAGAACGGTGATGGATCAAACCCAGATCTTTTGACTGGGTGTAAGTGTTTGATTGGTTCTGATGCTCCGTTCATCACCACCCCCTTTTGTACCGCTTTTGGCCGCCATAAGTGTGGCAGGGTATGCTCAGACGTGAGTCCCTTGCTCACTTTGCCACTGGATTCAAGCAAGCCGGGCTGAAGAAGGCTGGAATGCCAGAAACCGGTCCTCGGAAGCTTGTTTCCGGTCCAGGTAAGGCATGGCTTGGCAGTTCGGGCTGAACTGTTCCCATGAGGCACAGGGTCAGACTGATTTGCATATAGCCATGTCTGAACTGGGGTGGCAGAGTGGGCTAAAGAACCGGGATGGATCAAACCCAGATCTTTTGACTGGGTGTGAGTGTTTGATTGGTTCTGATGCTCCGTCCATCACCACCCCCTTTTGTACCGCTTTTGGCCGCCATAAGTGTGGCAGGGTATGCTCAGACGTGAGTCCCTTGCTCACTTTGCCACTGGATTCAAGCAAGCCGGGCTAAAGAAGGCTGGAATGCCAGAAACCGGTCCTCGGAAGCTTGTTTCCGGTCCAGGGAAGGCATGGCTTGGCAGTTCGGGCTGGACTGTTCCCATGAGGCACAGGGTCAGACTGATTTGCATATAGCCATGTCTGAACTGGGGTGGCAGAGTGGGCTAAAGAACGGTGATGGATCAAACCCAGATCTTTTGACTGGGTGTAAGTGTTTGATTGGTTCTGATGCTCTGTTCATCACCACCCCCTTTTGTACCGCTTTTGGCCGCCATAAGTGTGGCAGGGTATGCTCAGACGTGAGTCCCTTGTTCACTTTGCCACTGGATTCAAGCAAGCCGGGCTAAAGAAGGCTGGAATGCCAGAAACCGGTCCTCGGAAGCTTGTTTCCGGTCCAGGTAAGGCATGGCTTGGCAGTTCGGGCTGAACTGTTCCCATGAGGCACAGGGTCAGACTGATTTGCATATAGCCATGTCTGAACTGGGGTGGCAAAGTGGGTTAAAGAACGGTGATGGATCAAACCCAGATCTTTTGACTGGGTGTGAGTGTTTGATTGGTTCTGATGCTCCGTGCATCACCACCCCCTTTTGTACCGCTTTTGGCCGCCATAAGTGAGGCAGGGTATGCTCAGACGTAAGTCCCTTGCTCACTTTGCCACTGGATTCAAGCAAGCCGGGCTGAAGAAGGCTGGAATGCCAGAAACCGGTCCTCGGAAGCTTGTTTCCGGTCCAGGGAAGGCATGGCTTGGCAGTTCGGGCTGGACTGTTCCCATGAGGCACAGGGTCAGACTGATTTGCATATAGCCATGTCTGAACTGGGGTGGCAGAGTGGGCTAAAGAACGGTGATGGATCAAACCCAGATCTTTTGACTGGGTGTGAGTGTTTGATTGGTTCTGATGCTCCGTCCATCACCACCCCGTTTTGTACTGCTTTTGGCCGCCATAAGTGTGGCAGGGTATGCTCAGACGTGAGTCCCTTGCTCACTTTGCCACTGGATTCAAGCAAGCCGGGCTGAAGAAGGCTGGAATGCCAGAAACCGGTCCTCGGAAGCTTGTTTCCGGTCCAGGGAAGGCATGGCTTGGCTGTTCGGGCTGGACTGTTCCCATGAGGCACAGGGTCAGACTGATTTGCATATAGCCATGTCTGAACTGGGGTGGCAGAGTGGGCTAAAGAACGGTGATGGATCAAACCCAGATCTTTTGACTGGGTGTGAGTGTTTGATTGGTTCTGATGCTCCGTCCATCACCACCCCCTTTTGTACCGCTTTTGGCCGCCATAAGTGTGGCAGGGTATGCTCAGACGTGAGTTCCTTGCTCACTTTGCCACTGGATTCAAGCAAGCCGGGCTGAAGAAGGCTGGAATGCCAGAAACCGGTCCTCGGAAGCTTGTTTCCGGTCCAGGGAAGGCATGGCCTGGCAGTTCGGGCTGGACTGTTCCCGTGAGGCACAGGGTCAGACTGATTTGCATATAGCCATGTCTGAACTGGGGTGGCAGAGTGGGCTAAAGAACGGTGATGGATCAAACCCAGATCATTTGACTGGGTGTGAGTGTTTGATTGGTTCTGATGCTCCATTCATCACCACCCCCTTTTGTACCGCTTTTGGCCTCCATAAGTGTGGCAGGGTATGCTCAGACGTGAGTCCCTTGCTCACTTTGCCACTGGATTCAAGCAAGCCAGGCTGAAGAAGGCTGGAATGCCAGAAACCGGTCCTCGGAAGCTTGTTTCCGGTCCAGGGAAGGCATGGCTTGGTAGTTCGGGCTGGACTGTTCCCATGAGGCACAGGGTCAGACTGATTTGCATATAGCCATGTCTGAACTGGGGTGGCAGAGTGGGCTAAAGAACGGTGATGGATCAAACCCAGATCTTTTGACTGGGTGTGAGTGTTTGATTGGTTCTGATGCTCCGTCCATCACCACCCCCTTTTGTACCGCTTTTGGCCGCCATAAGTGTGGCAGGGTATGCTCAGACATGAGTCCCTCGCTCACTTTGCCACTGGATTCAAGCAAGCCAGGCTGAAGAAGGCTGGAATGCCCGAACCCGGTCCTCGGAAGCTTGTTTCCGGTCCAAGAAAGGCATGGCTTGGCAGTTCGGGCTGGACTGTTCCCATGAGGCACAGGGTCAGACTGATTTGCATATAGCCATGTCTGAACTGGGGTGGCAGAGTGGGCTAAAGAACGGTGATGGGTCAAACCCAGATCTTTTGACTGGGTGTGAGTGTTTGATTGGTTCTGATGCTCCGTCCATCACCACCCCCTTTTGTACCACTTTTGGCCGCCATAGGTGTTGCAGGGTATGCTCAGACGTGAGTCCCTTGCTCACTTTGCCCCTGGATTCAAGTAAGCCGGGCTGAAGAAGGCTGGAATGCCAGAAACCGGTCTTCACAATTTTTTTCCGGTCCAGGGAAGGCATGGCTTGGTGGGTCGGGCTGGACTGTTCCCATGAGGCACAGGGTCAGACTGATTTGCATATAGCCATGTCTGAACTGGGGTGGCAGAGTGGGCTAAAGAACGGTGATGGATCAAACCCAGATCTTTTGACTGGTTGTGAGTGTTTGATTGGTTCTGATGCTCCGTCCATCACCACCCCGTTTTGTACCGTTATAAAGTGATATGCTCATAGAACTCTTGCAGTTGTATAATTACCAAGGCTTCATTTGTCTATTAGTCAGTTAGATTATGTTTGGTAAGTGCACTCTAATATTAAATAATGTTGTCCTTAAAATCTCCTATAAACAGATGATTTTCACAATAAATAATAGATAAGTGTTGCCGGAAAAAGAAGACCTAAACACTCAGTTATTTATTTGAAAAAAAGTAACCTTCATTAAAACAGAAATAAATAGAAATGTAACTTTAATATAACAGTATAATAAAAAACCGTGGGTCGGCCTACAGTGGAAGCAGCGTAGGAAACCTGCAAGACAAAAATGAAACATAAGTATGTGTGCTATGTGGAAGAGGTAAAGAAAGGTAGTCCGAATGAAAGGACCATAGTGAGAATGGAAGGGTGGGGGAGTGGGTGGAAGGGAGAAGGGGAGGGAGAGTCAAAAGAAGAGAGGGAGGAGGAGACAGAGCCTCGGCCTATTGCTACAAGCCTTTAGTGTTTACCCTCCGTCACCCTTTTATCTAGGAAGCTGGGGTCTGCGAGAAAGAGTGTGGTTCAGCAAGTCCTTAAAATTAAATACATGAGGTCAGAGATTATGAGCCATATTATGAAGGAAGGGCGATAACATTATCACCACTTTAGCGGCAGGAAACTGTCGCTAAAGCGGCGATAAGGGGTTGATAATATGCCCTTGTGAATTCCCATAGAAGGCCAGGTTCTGGTGTGAACCTGGGCTTCCGTGGGACTTCACAAGGGCATATTATCAACCCCTTATCGTTGCTTTAGCGGCAGTTTCCTGTCGCTAAAGTGGTGATAATGTTATCACCGTTCTTTAATAATATAGTCCTACATTATTAGCTACGGAAAAATTGCTTGCATGCACCTCTGCACCCAGGGTGAGGTACCCCAACCCCTTCCCCCGCACTGTGCTCATTTGTAGGTCTTGCACACCGAGGCTTCACTGCTAACCTGCCACCACTACAGTGTCCCACGACATGTTGGTGCAAGCTCCTAGTCCGGTTTGTATGGTAGACCAGGTCTCTGGTCGGGGACGGTGTCTTGATACCACGATGGAAGGTGTCAGAATGCCAGGCCATCATTGCGAGGTCAGCTGTCGCTCCCCCCTTCTTGTGGCAATCAATGGAATGTCTGAAAAGGGATAAATAATTTAATGGTAGAAACGTCAGGAGGTAAATGAAGGTTTATTTCAAGCTTGATAGAAAATAGGAGTTGAGTGCATCCTTCGTTTTTGAAGTACGATCTACCATCTAATAGTGGTAATCGTGGTTCAAAGAGGAGTTGGAGTGCAGGAGTATACACAAGGTTAAATAATAATATGTTATGCCAACGTTCACATAGAAAGGAACAGAGTGCATGCTAGAAGCATATTGTGCGTGTGTAATGCAGTGGTGGGAGCCTGTGTGCATGTACACTTAGTAAGGAGCTCACTACAGTGTTCTAAAAGACAACGCCACGTGCCTGTAGGGCAGCGCTGCCCGCTGGCTCCGGCCTACAGTACGGTCCAGCAGGTCCTTAAAATTAGACCGATGTGACTTAATGAGGTCAGACATCACATTATTACGCACTGCAACATCGCTTTTTTGCACGTACACACTCAGGGTGATGCACCCCACCCCTCCCGCAGTACCGCCCTCAACAGGTGTCTGTAGGGCAGTGCTGCCCGTATGCTCAGATTACCTTATGGTACAGCAGGTCTTTAAAATGAGACAGAGATGTGACTGAAAGAGGTCAAAGATCACATCATAACACATGGTAATATCGCTTATTCGCATGTGAGCAGTCTAGCTGATGCATCCCACCCTCCTGCAGCACTGCGCTGAAGAGGTGTCTGTAGGGCAGTGCTGCCCGCTGGCTCAGGCCTAACGTTTGGTCCAGCAGGTTTTTTAAATGACACAGAGATGAGACTCAATGAGGTCAGAGATCACATCATTACGCACTGCAATATCGTTTGTTCGCACCTGCACTGCCAGGCCGAAGCACCCCACCCCTTTTGCCGCACCGCGCTCAATTGGAACCCCTGTGCACCCAGGCCGCTCTGCTTAACTACTGTCATTGTGCTCACATTCAGATGGAGTGTTGATTACAGGAGAGTGTACACCTCATCCCTTTCATAGACGACGGGTAGTAGGGCTCACAATTTAGAGCCTGTGTTGATTGCCAGGATGGTGTACACCTCATGGATCCATTTCTTGCTTTTATTGCGCATTGTTATATGCGCTGTGGATGCGGAATATCATTTGAGTAGTGTGGAAGAAGAGGGACGTTTGGCGTTGTGGTTATCCTATTTATACGTACGCAAAGTAGGCTGGGCTTGCGTACGCCAGGCCATCGTAGGGGTGTGAATAATTATTCCAGGGACTTGGGCGTTGTTCAGTTCCTGCCTTGCCAGGAAGTGTACTTATGTGTGTTTCTTTTATAGTTTTGACTTCGCAGAGTGTGCAATTTAGATTAGTGTAGCATGTGTTGGGAGGGCGGAAACTATTGTTAATGAGATGGCATGTGATATAGGATGTGCAGTCTGCCCGTGGCTGATGATATTCCTTAGAGTAACCAATATACAGTCCGAAAGGCAGCACAATAATGTGCACACACACACACACCAGGGCCATCGTGTAACACGTATTTGTTTTTTGATGGAACATTTGAGATGCATGGCAATCACACGTGGAAGGCTAATGTACAGAGCCTGAATATTGATCAAGATGATCGTTGCATGTTGTGTGTAAAATAAGATATGTGTAACAGGAAAACACTTTTCAAAAAAACTTTCTAAGCAGAAGAGGTGTCTCTCATCAAATGCTGTAGAGAGAATGAGTAAAATGGGTGGGGTCGTACAACTGTTACAATGGGATATGTTATAAACCAATCAAATGCTTTTTTTTAAGGTCACATGGCAATCGCGCACCGAGCGCGCAAGGAGGCTGCACCCGACGCGATTTTGACAAAATATATTTATCATAATATAAGTTTATTACAGTTAGAAATATACAAATGTTTTGATGTCATTTGAGATATCATCAGTGATGTCATAAGTGATGTCACTGACCATGTCATGAGTGATGTAATATGTGACATCATCAGCAGTACAGTGCGGGCGCGCTAGTTATAGTTAGCTCAACTAACTATAACAGGCGAATTTCTCTGGTTTTATATGAGTCAAATGTTCAACTAACTATAACGTTCCTGAAACCTATTTTTTTTGGGTGAATTTCTAAGGTTTTTTAAATGCTAATTCCTAACTATAACGTCTGTAAAACCTATGGTTTTTTCAGTGAATATATATATACATATATATATAAATATAAATATGAAACGCGGCGGCCTCAGCCGCGAAGGATGCACCATCCGCAGAAAAGATGGAGGCGGACCTGCACTGTCGGAAACTTTTGGCAGTGGAAACAGCATTGAGAGGAAACAAGGTGGAAGCTGCGCATCATGTCTGGGGCCCACCGGAGGGCTGATACATTGAACTTGATGGCAAAATAAACTTAGTTGGCAAAACGGAACGGACCTCAATTGTGGGGAAGATTGTAACCACAACTTCCAGCATGCTTCACTGGGGAACGCATGAATTGTGGATAAAAATAGGTGTGGTTATCCTGTGTTTTGTAACTGCTGCCCCATGATGAAGGAGCGTGTGGCTCCGAAACGCGTCGGGGAACTTTTAAACAGCCATAATGTGCCGCTTTTTGAAAATAAAGGGTTTGTTGAACTCACCTCGCAATGGAGTGGCGTCCTATAATCAGAGGCAATTTGGGATAATATGAAACGCGGCGGCCTCAGCCGCGAAGGATGCACCATCCGCAGAAAAGATGGAGGCGGACCTGCACTGTCGGAAACTTTTGGCAGTGGAAACAGCATTGAGAGGAAACAAGGTGGAAGCTGCGCATCATGTCTGGGGCCCACCGGAGGGCTGATACATTGAACTTGATGGCAAAATAAACTTAGTTGGCAAAACGGAACGGACCTCAATTGTGGGGAAGATTGTAACCACAACTTCCAGCATGCTTCACTGGGGAACGCATGAATTGTGGATAAAAATAGGTGTGGTTATCCCGTGTTTTGTAACTGCTGCCCCATGATGAAGGAGCGTGTGGCTCAGAAACGCGTCGGGGAACTTTAAACAGCCATAATGTGCCGCTTTTTGAAAATAAAGGGTTTGTTGAACTCACCTCGCAATGGAGTGGCGTCCTATAATCAGAGGCAATTTGGGATAATATGAAACGCGGCGGCCTCAGCCGCGAAGGATGCACCATCCGCAGAAAAGATGGAGGCAGACCTGCACTGTCGGAAACTTTTGGCAGTGGAAACAGCATTGAGAGGAAACAAGGTGGAAGCTGCGCATCATGTCTGGGGCCCACCGGAGGGCTGATACATTGAACTTGATGGCAAAATAAACTTAGTTGGCAAACGGAACATACCTCAATTGTGGGGAAGATTGTAACCACAACTTCCAGCATGCTTCACTGGGGAACGCATGAATTGTGGATAAAAATAGGTGTGGTTATCCCGTGTTTTGTAACTGCTGCCCCATGATGAAGGAGCGTGTGGCTCCGAAACGCGTCGGGGAACTTTTAAACAGCCATAATGTGCCGCTTTTTGAAAATAAAGGGTTTGTTGAACTCACCTCGCAATGGAGTGGCGTCCTATAGTCAGAGGCAATTTGGGATAATATGAAACGCGGCGGCCTCAGCCGCGAAGGATGCACCATCCGCAGAAAAGATGGAGGCGGACCTGCACTGTCGGAAACTTTTGGCAGTGGAAACAGCATTGAGAGGAAACAAGGTGGATGCTGCGCATCATGTCTGGGGCCCACCGGAGGGCTGATACATTGAACTTGATGGCAAAATAAACTTAGTTGGCAAAACGGAACGGACCTCAATTATGGGGAAGATTGTAACCACAACTTCCAGCATGCTTCACTGGGGAACGCATGAATTGTGGATAAAAATAGGTGTGGTTATCCCGTGTTTTGTAACTGCTGCCCCATGATGAAGGAGCGTGTGGCTCCGAAACGCGTCGGGGAACTTTTAAACAGCCATAATGTGCCGCTTTTTGAAAATAAAGGGTTTGTTGAACTCACCTCACAATGGAGTGGCGTCCTATAATCAGAGGCAATTTGGGATAATATGAAACGCGGCGGCCTCAGCCGCGAAGGATGCACCATCCGCAGAAAAGATGGAGGCGGACCTGCACTGTCGGAAACTTTTGGCAGTGGAAACAGCATTGAGAGGAAACAAGGTGGAAGCTGCGCATCATGTCTGGGGCCCACCGGAGGGCTGATACATTGAACTTGATGGCAAAATAAACTTAGTTGGCAAAACGGAACGGACCTCAATTGTGGGGAAGATTGTAACCACAACTTCCAGCATGCTTCACTGGGGAACGCATGAATTGTGGATAAAAATAGGTGTGGTTATCCCGTGTTTTGTAACTGCTGCCCCATGATGAAGGAGCGTGTGGCTCCGAAACGCGTCGGGGAACTTTTAAACAGCCATAATGTGCCGCTTTTTGAAAATAAAGGGTTTGTTGAACTCACCTCACAATGGAGTGGCGTCCTATAATCAGAGGCAATTTGGGATAATATGAAACGCGGCGGCCTCAGCCGCGAAGGATGCACCATCCGCAGAAAAGATGGAGGCGGACCTGCACTGTCGGAAACTTTTGGCAGTGGAAACAGCATTGAGAGGAAACAAGGTGGAAGCTGCGCATCATGTCTGGGGCCCACCGGAGGGCTGATACATTGAACTTGATGGCAAAATAAACTTAGTTGGCAAAACGGAACGGACCTCAATTGTGGGGAAGATTGTAACCACAACTTCCAGCATGCTTCACTGGGGAACGCATGAATTGTGGATAAAAATAGGTGTGGTTATCCTGTGTTTTGTAACTGCTGCCCCATGATGAAGGAGCGTGTGGCTCCGAAACGCATCGGGAACTTTTAAACAGCCATAATGTGCCGCTTTTTGAAAATAAAGGGTTTGTTGAACTCACCTCGCAATGGAGTGGCGTCCTATAATCAGAGGCAATTTGGGATAATATGAAACGCGGCGGCCTCAGCCGCGAAGGATGCACCATCCGCAGAAAAGATGGAGGCGGACCTGCACTGTCGGAAACTTTTGGCAGTGGAAACAGCATTGAGAGGAAACAAGGTGGAAGCTGCGCATCATGTCTGGGGCCCACCGGAGGGCTGATACATTGAACTTGATGGCAAAATAAACTTAGTTGGCAAAACGGAATGGACCTCAATTGTGGGGAAGATTGTAACCACAACTTCCAGCATGCTTCACTGGGGAACGCATGAATTGTGGATAAAAATAGGTGTGGTTATCCCGTGTTTTGTAACTGCTGCCCCATGATGAAGGAGCGTGTGGCTCCGAAACGCGTCGGGGAACTTTTAAACAGCCATAATGTGCCGCTTTTTGAAAATAAAGGGTTTGTTGAACTCACCTCGCAATGGAGTGGCGTCCTATAATCAGAGGCAATTTGGGATAATATATATATATATATATACATCTCAGGGCTTGGTGCTTGACTGGCGATGACGGCGCATCATGTGCGTTAAAGTAAAGATACAGCTTCTGAGGCAAATGAGTGTAATTTATGATAGTTATGTGTTTCCAAGCAGGTAAAGGGGCAAAATTATTGCCCGTACCCACCGCACAGTTGCTGAGCCTATCTGGTGTCGCTTTTAACACCTTCAATTGTAAATCTTTTTTAACATTTTTAACCATTCTTATATCAGTCTCTGGTGAATCCATTAATCCACATTGATGAATGCTTTGTATCACTCCACACTCGGGATTTTGATGCAATTTTCACATTTCTAGTACGAATGCTGTGCCCATCCGGACTTCTTGCATAAGCACGACAGAGGCAGAGGGTTCTTCCAAAAACAGCGTTTATTCAAAAATCAATGCATTTCGAGCATCAAGTGCTCTTCGTCAGGGTACGCTGGAAGTAATGCAGAAACACAATATTCAGTAACAACTTAGCTCTGATCAATGTGTGACATTTCAATACATATTTAGTACATAGGTTCTCATTTGTGAGTCTTATTCATATTAAAATCATTCTTTGCATACCAAGTGCTGAAAGGCTTACAAAATCACTTAAACCTCATCACTATATATAACATGAAAAACCCTTTTCATTAAAATCACTAACATTTCTCTATTATATCCCCCGTCATGTGGTTCACTATGATGTAGTTGCTTCCTCAATTAACGATCAAAATACTTAGCATTGCATGTCCGTATACTCTAATTCCTATTCATTGCCCATATTTATCAGTAAATGCTAACAGCGTTTATCATTCCATTTAAATATGCATGCATCCGCCGATCGTTCCATTCCCTTTATTTTTTATCACCTGTGCCTCACATTTCCCTTTTCACTTCGCAACTCGAAAAAATTTAATTGAAAGCAGCTCGAGTTCTCTCACTGAAACGCCCATTAACTCTCCCTAATTCGCTTGCTTGTTGTCCTTCAAGTAAAAAGTTTCATAATCATCATATCGCTCTATCATTGCTTACATTTTTAAACCAAAGCGCTAGCATTGCATACCTGTTCTGAACGTTCTCACCGCTACAATCGACAACTTCAATTCTTTCATGATCCAGTGAAACCACCCTTATTTGAACCCCTCCCTTTCTAGACCACTCCTCTTCATTACGGTTCTAATTGCTGCCTAGCCGTGGGGGCGGTGTCAGTGTGTTTTCTTGTTCCTCCTTAACTACTATACCCACAATCCAACATTCCTCCTTACAAAGATGTACTATGTACTCTACAAGCAAATGCTATGTTATGTTACTTCATAGTGTCAGAGTATTCCAAAATAAATAAATACTTCCAATGTCAAGATTCTATGTAACTCAGTTTCATCCAAGAACCCAGGTTTTTACTCCGTGTGTGTATGTGGTCAGGTCTTTTGCATGCCTTCATTCGTATTCAATAGTTCATCAGTTTTTTCGCGGGTGATAAAAAATAAAGGGAATGGAACGATCGGCGGATGCATGCATATTTAAATGGAATGATAAACGCTGTTAGCATTTACTGATAAATATGGGCAATGAATAGGAATTAGAGTATACGGATATGCAATGCTAAGTATTTTGATCGTTAATTGAGGAAGCAACTACATCATAGTGAACCACATGACGGGGGATATAATAGAGAAATGTTAGTGATTTTAATGAAAAGGGTTTTTCATGTTATATATAGTGATGAGGTTTAAGTGATTTTGTAAGCCTTTCAGCACTTGGTATGCAAAGAATGATTTTAATATGAATGAGACTCACAAATGAGACACTATGTACTAAATATGTATTGAAATGTCACACATTGAGCAGAGCTAAGTTGTTACTGAATATTGTGTTTCTGCATTACTTATTTATTTATTTATTTATTTATTTTTTACATTTGTATGGCGCACAGCTACCCAAGAAGGGTTTCCCGGCGCCGATGATTCTTCTATGAACGGAGGTAACGGTGAAGCATAGGAACTTATTTCTGGAAGAGCCAGGTCTTTATATTCTTTCTGAAGCTGGCGTAATTTTCTTCCTTTCGGATATTAGGGGGAAGTTTGTTCCACAAGGAAGGCCCTAGTACAGAGAAAGATCTACCTCCTATTCTTGCCAGTTTGAATCTCGGGGTCGAGAAATTTGCTGCGGTAAGAGAACGCAGTTCTCTCCCCGGAGTGTAGGGGGTCGCTAAGGATAAAAGATACTTAGGTGCGGTGCCTGATTTTATCCTAAACATGTAGCACAGGGCTTTGAACCTGACCCGGTTCTCTACCCTGAGCCAATGTAGGTCTTTCAAATGTTTAGACACGCTAGCAGTTTTAGGAATGTTACAGAGTAGTCTTGCAGCCGAGTTTTGGACTAGCTGTAAGCGTTTAATGACTGCTTGATTCGAACCCAGGTAGAGAATGTTGCCGTAGTCAAGCCGTGATGTGATTAAGGCATTGACTACGGTCTTTTGTGTTGCAGGGGGCAGCATCCAGAGGATTTTTCTCAACCATCTCAGGATGGTGAAGCAGAGGCCTACTACTTTATTAGCTTGAAGTTTCATCGAGAGAGTATTATCGATGGTGACCCCTAGATTTCTAACGTGGGTAGCAGGGATGGGGATATTGCCTAGCTCCGTGGGCCAATGAGAGGCATTCCATAGGTGTTTATTTTTTCCCAAGAGGAGGATTTCTGTTTTTCCACCGTTCAACTTCAGCTGGTTTGTAGACATCCAGCTGAAGATTTTTTCTAGCCCTAATTTAAGGGTGGACGGAGCCGTCGGTTTGGACTCTGACAATGAGAAGACGATTTGAGAGTCGTCTGCATATGTCATCAGGGTGAGTCCCGCCCTGTCTGCTAAATCTGCCAGGGGTCTAAGGTAAAGATTAAAAAACAAAGGGCTTAAAATAGAGCCCTGGGGTACACCGTGCGGGGTACTGAACGTGTCCGAACGGGCGATGGGAGATGGGATCTGAAAGGTTCTCTGGGACAAAAAAGACTCAATCCATTTGAGCGCTTTGCCCTGTATACCGTTTCTCCCGAGCGTGGCCAGGAGTTTGGCGTGGGAGATGGTATCAAATGCCGCACTC
Organism: Lissotriton helveticus; assembly: GCF_964261635.1. Classification (NCBI taxonomy): domain Eukaryota; kingdom Metazoa; phylum Chordata; class Amphibia; order Caudata; family Salamandridae; genus Lissotriton; species Lissotriton helveticus. The sequence continues at coordinate 767,684,361 of NC_136063.1, read as the reverse complement.
AGATCAAGCAAAATGAGTGCGACTGTCTGGCCATCATCTAGGAGTTTCCTGATGGTTTCGGTTACTCCCAGCAGAGCAGTTTCGGTGGAAAAACCCGCTCTGAAACCTGACTGAGACGGGTGGAGGAGCGAATTTTCTTCGGTGAAGAGGGTGAGGGCAGAGTGGATGTGTCTTTCAAGTAATTTTGAAAAAATGGGGAGGAGTGAGATGGGTCGGTAGTTTGCAGGTAATTCAGGGTCTGCAGAGGGTTTTTTCAAAAGTGGGCATACCATCGCATGTTTCCAGATTGATGGTACTATGGAGAGCTGAAGGGAAGAGTTAAGACTTTCAGCAATGATGGTCAAGGCTGGGTCATCCAGTTGTCTGAAAACAGAGGCGGGTAATGGATCACAGGGGGAACCAGATTTGACAGTCTTGAGAGTAAATTTCAGTGATTCCAAGGTGAAGAGGGGCCAGTGGTCAAGGATGTTAGAGTTTGTTGACCATAGGGGCATTTCCTCTCTAGGATCATGACCGGGGGTGTTTCTGGTGATGTCGGAAATTATTTTTTCAATTTTGTCGGTGAAAAAAGACGCAAGGGCTTGGCATTTTGTTTTATCCAGTGGGCGAGTTGTAGCAGCCGTGTTTGCGCCTGCAAGGTCTTTGACTGCATTAAACAGCGTTCTTGCCTTGTTTGGCGCTGTGTCAATGGTCTTTGCCACGTAAAGGGCACGCGCTTTAGCACATGCAGAGTGATACTCATTTCTGGCTTTGTGGTATGCCACTTTTTTGTCGTGAGCATAGTCTTTGCGCCATTTTCTTTCTAGAACTTTACATTTTGATTTTTCAGACTTTAGGTTTTCATTGAACCACGGTGCTGGGGGACGGTGGATGTTACTTTTTAGCCGGGAAAGGGGGAGGCAACTCTCACTGGCCTTTTCAAGCCAAGCGTGAGTGGATGTGGCGATGCTTTCCATATCACGGCCAAAGGTCGGGGGATGCATAGCTAGTGTATTATTAAATTTTTCCACATCTAGCATCTTCCAATTTCTCATGGAAGATATAGGGCAGGGGTTGTTTGGTTTCGAGGGTAATGGCAGTTTTAGGCAGAATTGAACAAGGTGATGATCTGACCAGCCAGTAGGGGACGTATTAAGCCATTTCAGTTCAGGGATGTTGGAAAAGATAGGGTCCAGCAAGTGTCCTGCCCGGTGAGTAGGCCCAGAGTTGAGTCTTCCAGCGTACCCTGACGAAGAGCACTTGATGCTCGAAATGCATTGGTTTTTGAATAAACGCTGTTTTTGGAAGAACCCTCTGCCTCTGTCGTGCTTATGCAAGAAGTCCGGATGGGCACAGCATTCGTACTAGAAATGTGAAAATTGCATCAAAATCTCGAGTGTGGAGTGATACAAAGCATTCATCAATGTGGATTAATGGATTCACCAGAGACTGATATAAGAATGGTTAAAAATGTTTAAAAAGATTTACAATTGAAGGTGTTAAAAGCGACGCCAGATAGGCTCAGCAACTGTGCGGTGGGTACGGGCAATAATTTTGCCCCTTTACCTGCTTGTTTACTGGTGCCTTAGGGTTTAGGCACTCACCCTACCTGCACGCAAATGAGGAACATGAGTAGTTCCGACTGAAAATGATGGAAAAACGGAGTAATATGGAGTGCTCCCCAAAACCCCCTATGTATTCATTAGTTATGTGTTTCCCTCATCTTCATTGCTTGATTTTGCTTGTGAGAAAGTGCAACTCATAATTGATGAATATCCCTCATAAATACACTGAAATTATGAAAATGTCAGACATATGAAATCTGAAACCTTGGCAGCTATGTGTCTTATAATAATGAAATGTATTATGGGACAAGCAGAGCGCAAAGAGGGACTTAAAGGACAGGAATGAGGATTAGTATGAGTACTAAGGGGCTGATTACGATGGCAGACGGAATGGAGTCCGTCCGCCATCGTGGTGTTGAGCGGGACCATCTATAATACATGCAGTGGTTCCACACACCAAATCAGGATATGACGGCCAGAAGCAACCATTGCGATGTTAAAATAGCATGTTGTGCATTTAACTGCGCTACGTGGCAGGCACCACACAGTGCCTACCGCTTGGTGCAGTGAAATTTAGGGGGTACCTATAAGGGGGTACAATGGGTACCCCCCAATGCACCCACACCTTGCCTAACACAAGGGGGGCCATAATAGGCCCCCTAAACCAATCTCCACCAGCCAAAGGCTGGCTGGAGACAGCATTGTGATTTGGCAGACGGTGCTTACTAGGCACAGGCACCATTGCATGGATGCAGACAGCTCCGTCAGGCAATCGCATGCGAATGCCTGTGGCAGTTCAATGGCGGACGGTCTTTGCAACCGCTGCAGTCCGAACGCGATTACCCTGCCTTTTTAATGTGGCGGGGGAAATCGTGGTCTGTTTGTGGAAGGACCGCCACCTCATGGCTGGTGGTGGCGGTGTTTCCGCAATCATAATCGGGCCCGAAGTGAGAGAAACTCAATATTTTTTAAAATAATCAACATTTGTTTAGGACTTTCAAAACAGATGAGAGAGCATAAATATGTGTGTTTTGTCAGTGTGCACATGCAAAAATCCTAAGTGAAATCTGAGAGACAGCTCACCATAACCGAGTGAAAGCACCTATACCCACTCATAGACCCACTCAGGGAAGGATGCACTCACTCACAGACCCACTCAGAAACTCATGCTCTCACTTATATACCCACTCCTCAGAGGCTCATGTACCCAATCACAGACTGACTCAGACACTCAAGCACCCTCCCCAATCACTGACCCATTTAGATACTCAAACACCCACTAACAGGTTCATGTAGACATTCACACACCCACTCCCAGAGCCACTCAGACACTCATGCACCCATTCACAGAATCATGCATCTACTCACAAACCCATTCAGACTCATGTGCCCACTCTCACAGTCCCACTCAGAGAGTCTAGCACCCACTCACACACCCAGATAGCCATTCACATCCTGAATAAGTTACCCACACAGCTACTAATACACTTACTCGAGTCGATAAGTCTTTATTTCAATTCACATAAATCATAAAAGACAATATTAAACATTCCAATTCCACAGTAGTACAAAACTGACACAATGGGAAAATACACTTACTCACTCACCTATACAACCACTCATGCACCCTTTCACAAACCCATATAGACATTCACACACCCACTCATTCAAACAGCCACTCATCTATCCTGTCAGTCAACCATGTACTACTCATACAGCCTCTCACTAACTCATGCACACACTCACACAGCCAGTCAAACATACAGCCACCCAATGCCCATACAGGCACTGATGCACACTCTGACTCACACATACAGCCAGTTACACAGTCATTCACTTACCCATACAGCCACTCATACACCCTTTCACACACCCATACACCCATTCACACCCCTCTTCACTCATATAGACAGTCACTCCTTAACCCTCTCATTCGCTAATATAGGCACTCATACAACCCATCAGTAACACATACACTTGTTCACACAACCACTCATCACCCACACCCTCACCTATACAGGTACTCATGCACACCCTCCCTCACACATATAGCCACTTACGCACACACTTACAAACTTAGATATACCATATTGTTATTCTTTCTTTTATTAGAACAGGCGGTTATAAGAAGTACCATCAGAGGGCGAACGCTGCTCCTAGGAGTCAGGTTTCACGTCCCTGACTCTGCAGTGAAGCAGACAGCAGCTAACATATGAGAAGCTTCTGAGAGTGTTGCGCTCAGAAACTCTGTCTGCACCAGGCTCCATCTGGTAAGTATTTACTGTGACTGAGGCTCTCAGCGGCTCTGTCAGCAGCAGGCTCCTTCTGCTCAGCAACCCCTGAGAGTGCAGCTCTCAGCAGCTATGACTGTACCAGGCTACAACTGGTCAGCTGCCTGTGAGAGTGAAGCTGTCAGCAGCTCTGTCTGCGCTAGGCTGCATTTGGTCAGCAGCCCCTGATAGTGAAACTCTCAGCATCTCTGTCTGCACCAGGCCCGATCTGGTTCAATCTAGTCAGCCGCCCAAGAGTGAAACTCTCAGCAGCTCAGTCTGTGCTAAGCTCCATCTGCTCAGTAACCTCCGAGAGTTAGAGGTTACAGTTACACAATAAAATGTTTAAAAACCTTTAGAAATTCACTTAACAACATAAAGGCTACAGGTATCTTATTATTAGGAAATAGTATTTGAAAAACCAATGAAATTCACTTAAAAAAACAAAGGTTACATGGATGTTATAGTTAGGACATAGAATTTAAAAAACCTTAGACATTCACTGGAAAAACCAAAGGTTACAGAGACGTTATAGTTAGGCTCAGATTTCACTCATGAAAACCAGTGAAATTCAGCAGTTATAGTTACCTGAGCTTATTATAACTTATGCCCTTGCAATGCAGGCCACAATCCCTGTGATTGTAGCCATTCACAATGGGTCACAAATTGCGACCTGACTCAAGAATATTGATGAGGCTGGTCCAATTTGAGACCCACTGTGAATCGCTAACATTGTCAAACCTACTGTTGTACATCACAGTTTGTGATTTCTTAACAGCGAATTGCTAAAATTTACTATTAGAAAATTGCAAACACACGATTTCGTACATCTGGCCCGAGATGACTAAATATGGGCAAAACTTCCCACTATGTAGGTGTTTAGTAAATCTCCTCCAAAATTCTGAACAGAAATAAAATTCACATGGGTGAATACTAAATGAGCAATCACACAATAGAGGAAATCCCTAAGTGAAACTATATACTTCTTGTATTTCTTTCACATTTACACCATTATAAAAAGAGCATAAGATATTGCCTTTTGAAAACTATAGATAATTAGAGAAGTCTCAAGACCCTCTTTGGCTCGGCCAACTGTACTAGTCCATGGATAAAAAACACATTGACACCATCACAAAAATCCCACCAACATGAAACAATATTGCATTATGAGCAATAAATACTCAAGTAGCAATTTCCCAATAAATGTAGTGGGACAATTGCCATGACTGAACTGAAACTTTAACCCAAGCACGATTACCAACTACAGATATGAAGCTTACCTAGTCGTCTAAGTAAATATGCACATTCTACATAAAAACTGAAAAAACTGGAGAGATGAGTGAATTGGTTGTAGCCCACTCTAAAAAGATAAAAACAAATGAGGCTCCTCATTCTCATGAATTATTGCCACCTCCTCCTTGTATGAAATCATTGAACAGCATTAATCACAGCCCAGTAGTTGGCCCACATGGCAAACACATGGCTCATGTATTCCCATCAATCAAGCTTCCAATCTTAACACAGCATAGACATCACAATGATCACAGTTTGCAATGACACCTTTGACAGTGAATCAAAATGCTATGAGCATTCTCATTCTCCTTGATCTGCTGATCGCATTTGGCACCAGAGAACATACAATCCCTCTATTCAGCCCACAGACTGCAATCAGTGTCCCTGGTCTCAAACTGTCAAATGGTACAGAGATGAATGTACTGTCAGTGATATCAATTTGGTGAGAGCCAGAGAAAGAGAGTTAGAGAAACACCAGATTGGAATTGCCTCAGTCAAGAGCAGAGGCGCAACTAGAGTCAAATTTCGGGGGGAGGGGCTGACTCTTTAGGCAATCGGCAGAGTCGAGCTGCAGGGGCTCTTATAAGGGGTGAAACAACAACAAAGCCCCATTAACATGCCCAAGGTCTTTTAAGACCTGCGAAGTGCTCGGTGCGGCTGTGAGCGGGCCCGGGAAGTGTCTCATGCCGGGCTGCCACACACGACGGGGGGGGGGGCTGAAGCCCTTTGAGGCCAATGGGTGTTGCACGCCTGGTCAAAAGATACCAAAGGGGATGATGGTCAGAGCATTTGAGAAAATCAAACACTCACCCCAAGTCAACTTATCTGGGTTTAATCCATCATCATTCTTTAGATCACTGCACCACCCCAATTCTGACATGGCCATATGCAAATCAGTCGAACCCTGTGCCTCATGGGAACAGTCCAGCCCGAACTGCCAAGCCATGTCTTCCCTGGACCGGAAACAGTTCGGGCTGGACTGTTCGCATTGGGCACAGGGTCAAGACTGATTTGCATATGGCTGTGTCCACACTGGAATGGCATTGTGAGCAAAAAAACGATGGATTTAGGCCCAGATCTCTATACTGGGGTGACTTTATGACATTGTTCTGCATTCTGTCCATCAATTGTTCTTTTTGCATTTGTCACCCCGAGTGGGACGGGTATGCTCAGACATGAGTCCCTTGCTCTCCATGCCACTGGAGTCAAGTTATCCTGGCTGAAGAGGGCTGAAAGCCCGAAACCGGTCCTAGGATGCTTGTTTGCAGTCCAGGGAGGACCTGGCCTTGCAGTTCGGGCTGGACTGTTCCCATTGGGCACAGGGTCAAGACTGATTTGCAAATGGCTGGGTCCAAACTGGAATGTAACGGTGAGTAAAAAAAAGATGGATTTAGGCCCAGATCTCTGTACTGGGGTGAATGTATGACATTGTTCTGCATTATGTCCATCATTTGTTCTTTTTGCATCAGTCAAGAGATGACACCATGCCATCCCGAGGTTACAGAGATGGTAACACTGCACAGATAGAAAACAGAGAAGGACAGGTGAATGTATCGACCCAGTTGCAGAGGAAATGTGAGCACATACAAGCTTACCGATTTGGACAGCACATTTTTCCATCTTCAGCCTCGGGCTGATGAGAAATCTAGATGTAAGCCCTACAAAGATACTGCCAACATTCCACTGGGTGTGGTAAACTACGAGCGTCAAACACACCACCCAAAGGTAGCAAGGCAGGAAATTAGGGGATAATGAAGGGGAAAGAGCAGGAAAACAAAAAAAGGAGAAACAACATACGTGAAGAACAGATACAATTGTGAACTGGCATGTAAACAGAATGAACCAACGCAACTAGCGACGTGTTGCCAGGCAAAGAGTCTGAGTCCTAAATGATCTCAAACAGTACTCCATTTCTATTAACCTTGACGTGACGTTTTCATTAGGAAGTGAGTGAGTGAATTCTTGAGACATCATGCACTTAGCAGTCTTGTGGTCCCATTCTTATGAGTTTCCACTAACTTATCTTCCACCATTTCCAGCCCTTGAGCCATCTACCCTGCCTGTGTTTGCCCTGAATGCTGAGAGTAGGAAAGCGTAGAGCTTCCTGGAATGCCAATCTCAGCCTACATTCTCAGACTGGAGGAGAAATTAATTGGCATATTTTTCCAAATGAAATTACATAAAAATACTTCCATATATATCAATATCAAACTAACTTAAATTTGTATGTGGACTGGTTCGCTCTCACTTTGATTACAGCAAAGCCCTTGTAAAAGCAGTTTTAAAATTAACATGAAAATAACACTGATTTTAATTAAACTTGCAGAATTAACATGCAACTTTGATGAGAATTAATGTGCTTAGAGTACATAAAACTGTAGGCTGTTTTATTTACTCGTACTAGGCCTAAAAAATATTAAAACAGCACTGCTTGAAAACTGCTCGAAAGCAAGCTTGAATAGAAGATGCTAAACATGCATAAAAAGTTTGAATCTTGAGCTCGCCATTTTCATGGTTTTAATTAACAATTAATAATTTGCTTGCATAGTTTCAAGTATTTCTATACAATGTTTCTACTTATACAAAGAACACTGCTTACACATGATTACATTTTGTCACTTAATAGGGTAATGAAGAGTTCATTATTGAAAATCAGGGTTTAAAATGTGGACTTGACTTTATAACCTACTTATTTTTCCCTTTCAATGGTGATACTGTAAACTGTTTTCTTTTTTCATTAATATACATGTTTTGACTTCTGCATGGACTATTGTCTAGAAATTAGATATTAGAATGTTAAAGATGTGGAGTATATGTGGGAAAGGAAACCTGAGCATGGCAAACCCAAAGTGAGTCCATAGTTATAAAATAGTTACAAACGTAACATTGCTGTCTGATGACTATTGCATTCATGTGAGAAGATGAGGAATGATCCTGCTCCCAGGAGAGCATTGGCTGCTTATTGGGTGATGGGAGACAAGAAGAGCAACATTTTGCAAAAGCTCTGTGAAATTTGATGTCTATAATAGTGAGTGTTACTAGAGTAGGTTACTACTTTTCCATTTTACACATTTTCTACTTGCCCTTATAATTTCTCCATTTTACCCAGCCCCGGACTTTTGCATTGCTTTAAAACTCTACTCAGTTTTTGTAACCTCTCTTTATGGGAAGTTTATGGTTTTGCCTCACTCACTCGGACTCGAACTCTTATTGGGCTCTTAATCCATTTTCACTGACTCCTAGAACAGGCATCCATATTACGATGGTGGTGGTGTAATGCCTTTCCATGGCGGATACTCTGCCATGGAAAGGCAAGTGGTGTTTCCTTTGAGGGCCTATTGTGGGCACCCAGGGGGGTGGAGAGCTGCACTTGGGGGGTACCCATGGTACCCCGCAACATTGGCATACACAAGGTGTCAGGCACCGCGCGGTGCCTGTCACATTGTGCATTCCAATGCACAAAATCCTTATATTGCATTGTGGTGGGTCCTGCTTACAGCACCGCCTGCCACAATGCAATATATGTGGAATGCGACCACCAGAGTGGCCGTTGAATCCTAATTGGCGGTGCGGGACCACCGCACAACTGGCGGCCGGTTCCAGCACCCGCCACCCTAGCAAATTTTACATTATATTACAAGCATTGTAAATGTTTTGGAGCCTAATATTAAAACAAAAGATAATTTCCACTAAAGGGAACAGAGTTGAAAATGACTATGAACTGACTAAGCTTAAAAACAAACTCTAATCTCTAAATCCTTACAAATTATATTTTTTTATGAAAAATACTTTTGTTGGATATGGGAAAAAGATAACTTGTAACTGTTAGTAAATTGATTATGTCTGTGTTGAGACCTGCGTGAGCCACAGTGGCAGCCCTGCTGAGGTGGAATTAGGATGTTGATAGACTTGGCCGTTGCTGGCTTGTCGTTGGCTCTGCCGGTCGCTTCTGTACACCTCTACGAATAAACCGTCAACCACTTACTTGACAGTCCTTTCTTTTGGAACTTTTCAGTCTGCTAACCTGTACATCAACTAGATTCAGGTTACTGTTTGAAAGAAAATCATGTGCCAATACTAGGTGGTGTTTAAAGGCACTGGAGAAGGGGGCCCTAGTGTTAAAGACTAATTTTATGTAGTCAAAAAGTAAGTGGAAGCACATGAACACCAGTTAGTGGATATAAGTGGAAACTTGAGGACTATGAACATCGCCAACACAAAAAAACAGAACACAGAACTCACATTGGGTATTTAAAACACCGGAAAGCTATGGAGCATCTGACATCAGATGCTTCATGGTTAAGATATTCAAAAATCCATTCTCAGATTTGGGATTGGGACTGGCAAGTTTAACGGATTCATCGATTACCTATGTATTTAAAGTTTTATATATGATTAGTAAAAACTTGTATGCCTTACTCGTGCGTTGGGCAAACAAAAAACACCTTCCACAGCACTACTGGTCTTTTTTGGTATTTTTTTTGTGCCCAAAAATCTTTGAAAAAACAAAGCTTCCACAATACCAATAATAATCAGGGATGGTCACTCATTTCTTTCTATTCAGAGATCAAAGCAAATGAATTTTAGATGGTTCCCAAAAGGCATAAAATCAGAAATATGGTTGATTGGTAATAGTCTAATGCCCAGATTTACTGAGGATTTGAGTTCTCCTTGCGTGATGTGATGCAAATCATCACAAAGCAGTGCAAGTCCTTAACTGGGATTTACTAAGGCATTCAATGAACAACTTGCACCACCTTGTGTGGCTTTGTAAAGAAAATTAACGCGACACAGCCCATTAGGCTGTGGTGCATTACACTGCATATTGAAGGCGTTCCATGGGTGTGCCCATGGATTTTGATGCAATCCCAGATTTACTAAGGTAAGTAAACCTTGGATTTCGCCAAAGTGCTACACCTCCCTGAACGGATGTATGTCATTACCACACATGCTTTTACAACGCATGCCTTTACCACGCAACTTTCACAATGCAAGTCATTACAACGACTTGCGTTGGGGGGTGCTGGATAGTCAATAGTTTAATTTACTATTCCAACTCCAGTCCCTGTGGATAGTAGGGAAGGTTTTGGATAGTAAATTAACTGTTCCCTATCCTAAAGCGCCCCCCAGCGCAAGTCGTTACGACTTGCGTTGTAAAAGTTGCGTGGTAAAGGTACTGCGTTGTAAAAGTTGTGTTGTAAACGCTGTTCCCCCCCTGAACCAAGCATAACAAGAAGAAATATCACTATTTCGCCTTGTTACTTCCTCTTTCTATGCCGGCTGCATTTTGCCTCTAAGTATAGTTTTTGTGCAGGAAGATAACGATTTTCATGCTTACATAGATAACTATTTGTCACCACAGCACTGCTGTCACCTAGCTCCTCACTACCATCTCATACCACTGCACTGTCACACCACTACATTACAAAGTGGATTCCCACCACTACATTACACCACCATACTACTGCAGTACAACATACAAGTACCTCCAAGCACTGTCCCTCCATTTCTGGAGATGAGCAATGAAGGATTGTCTGGATGTTTCTTTCAGCATATAGATGAGGAGAATAAAATTAAAGGACACTGGGATCAACATGAAGCGTGTGTCTGCCTTCATCAGGGGAGAACTGAAGTGTAAGATGAGTCTGTACTGAAGAACTTTTCCTGGCACAGGAATTTAGAATCTAGCCTGCTCATTTCAGTACCTTGATATTCAGCCTGGGTTTGTTATGTATCAATGTCAGCTTCAGGGGTTCTTGAGAGATGGGTGGTCCATGGCACTAGAAATAGCTAGATTGTAAACAGCAGCTACTAAAGTTTCTGTCAAAACGAAAGCATTTATAATGTTCTTTATTCTATAGATCCACGGTGTGCCTTGGAAGCTATCCCATAGTTTCTCCTTTCCTTTCATTCCTGAAAGGAGGCCACATTAAACATAAAGCCTTTCTGGCATGGATTTTTTGGCGCGCATGTATGTACAGCAAGGCTTCAGAACATAATTATCTTGGAAAACAGTCTTTGTCTGTCTTTGCTCACATGCGTTTGCCACATCAGAACACATTCTGGCACAAACCATGCCAAGTAAGTAGTATAAAATTGCTTAACATAATTTAGAAAAGATTGATTGGTAGAGTGGGGGTCCATGTAAAAGAAAACAAGTTGGAAATGCACTTGCATAGAGTGCCCTGTCAAGGGTTGAAATTCAAACCTTTCAGGCACATAACAGTAACACAGACATGGGGCAAGAGAAGTCAAAGGGACATTTCTGCAATGTTGAATTTTGTACAACACATTTAAGAGAGCTGGGCGAAATTGAACACCAATTTTGGCTAAAACATTCAGATTATGAAGGCAAACTATGCATCAGGGTTCCCAACTGATTGCTGGTTTTTAAAAATGTTTTGTATTTTAACCACAAAGTCCTCTGAATCCACAGCATTGTCGTCCCTGCTGTATCTACCTCTTGTAAACTGACATTAGGCTTTATTTTACCTTTCACAAAGGCATTTGAAACACATATTATGCTTGTCTGTTGCGCCTGGAAAATGACAGTATATATGGGAGTCTGAACGCAACGCAAGGTGGAACAAACAATGGAAATTTGTGAGTCTGCAATGTCAAACCAGAACATTCAAATTCCACCGCCTTTTCTACATCTTTCATTTCGGTGATTTGCTAAATTGATGAACTAAGGCCGAGGTGTATCAAGGCATTTAGCATTTCTTAACGGGCCCCATTAAGAAATGCTAAATGCCTTTTCAGATGTGCAGAAGGGCCAAAACCGGTCGCAATGTTTGATTTCTACACAGTAGAAATAGCTACGCAACCGCGATTTAAGATCGCAAATATGGATTACCTATTTGCTATTCCTAAAGCACATGTGCAAAGCATTTCCTGAATGCGAATTGGGCCTTTCAGGAAATGCAATTACCATTGACTTCAAGTCGATGGTAACCATGTGCAAAATAAAAAAAATGCAATAAAAATTAACTTTTTTATTGTGACAGGAAGCGGACATATGCCCCCTGCACTAACCAAGAGGGTGTTATGTTTACAGTCCTAAAGTATTAAAAGAAAGCTCACGAAACCCACCACAGTTAAACTCCAGTTCTGCAGTGAAAGCAACAGCAAGAACTTCAAATGAGAGCGAGGGCATATATGAGAGATTCTTCCTAGTGACAATTCTGTCTTCATCAGGGAAAGGGGCTTGTCTGTCTCTGCTCATTCTGAGGCCCCTCTTTCATTCTTTTTTAACTTCACTTAGTCGTGGGCCTTACTTATCTTGCCACAAAATGTTCCATTTATTTGATAAACCATACCCATTATGGCATACAAAGAGCGTTGGTATTTACATAACATATAGTACACTCAACATCGCCAATACAATTACTTAATGGTGATTGACTTACATGCATTTTTGTTGGCTATTTGCATGTGCATGATCATGATATTACACATGCGCCCAAGTTATTAATCTCTACACCCACCACTAGATGTTCAAAAACCCTTAGCGTGCATTGCTGTTTTACCAATATTTACATCATTCACAATAATAATAATAATAAAATAACAATCGGATTTATAAAGCGCAGCTAACAACCAGTGAGGGTCTCTAGGTGCTGTCAATAGGCCCGGGAAATTACGGGCCCGATTCTGAGTTTGGCGTGTGGGAGCGGGGTGGCACATCACCACCCCACTCCCACACCACCAAAGCTCATTGTCGGCCGCCCACCAGATTACGAGTTTCCTCAATGTCTGGCCGGCAATCCTTTGCCATTCCCACGGCTGTGCCTCTGAAAAAGGTGTTGCACTAGGATGCCAAAGCCCGTTCCTGCAGGGCGTGGACTCTGCAGTCCATGCCAAGCAGGAAAGGGGGTTCACAGGGGGGCACAACATGTGCCCCCCGCATGCATTCCCATGGCCTGAGGCACTAGGGGGCTCTGTAGGACCCCTTTAGTTTCTTCACTGCCAGCCTTTTCATGGTGGGATCCCTGCTGTGAAAAGGCTGGCAGTGAGAAAACTCATAAAATGCTTGGTGGTGCTGCACCGGTACCACCAGCATATTACTACCTCATACAGCTACAACACCGCCGGGGAATGACAGTTCCCTGGTGGTTTGCAGTGGGCCTGTGGCAGTCTGACTGCCAAACTCAGAATAGGACGGTCAGACCACCGGTGTGGTGGTAGCCGCCGCACCACCGTGGGTTTGACAATCCTATAGACTGCCAAACTTGTAATCATCGTTTTTGTGATTTGCCCAGAATCACAGGATGTTTTTTTTTAAGTTTGAGTTTATTGAAGTATAAAGACAGAAAATGAAGAAACAATCAAAGGTTAAAACACAAGACACATCTCTTATAAGCAGCTAGGGTAAAACACAAGGTAGTATCAAGTAATTTAGACATAAAGGGTAAACCATAAAACCAATACCAAAAGTAATAAAAAAACATTGGGAAGAATCATGGTGGTTTTTGAACCTCATCAGTGCGAACTCGGGAAATGGGTGGAGGGTAAGCAACCAAGCACATATAATTGGTAAGGGGAAGCCATAAAAGATCTCGTTTGATTGCTAGGGAAATGGGGAAGACAAAATTGGTATCAAGACGGTGGTTAAAACAGACCGCATTCCACCAGCACGGAAAGAGACTTCCGTGGCTTGTTTCCAGTTAGAGGTGATGTGATGGAGAGCGATAGCTATTAAAAGGTCAATCAGTTTATATTGTTGTGGGGAATTAGCGAAAATAGGGGAGAGGGAACCTAGGAAAATATTGTCAACAAAGAAAGGAGACTGAAATTTAAAAATCTTCTGGAATTGGGACCAAGCCAGTTGCCAGAACTGGACAATAGGAGGACAATCAAACAGCATATGCTTTAGGTCAGCAGTAGGGTATGGACAGGACCAACAGGTGGAAGGAGTGTCTGAGGAAAAGGACGATAAAACTAATGGAGTATATAAAATACGATTATAAATGAAAAATAAGGTTTGAGTGGTGTTAGCAGCTCTAGAGGTACTGTGAATTTTTGACCAAATTTTATCCCATAAAGGGATTGACCAATTCTGAGAAAGATCTTTCTCCCAGGCCAACTCAACTTTGGATGTAACTCTATCTACTGTGAATTGAATTAATTTATAGAGAAAAGAGGCTGAGGGAGAGTGTTCTAGTGCATTAGATATGAGATGAAACGTATTAGGGATATCATTGGAATCAGGAAGTGAATGTAGATATTGAGTAAGAATAGGATGAAGTGAGTTATATTGTGCACGAGAAGAGGAAGGTAAGGAGAATTGCGTCTGAAGATCTTGAAAGGAAAGAGGGTGATTAGAAGAAACAAGTTGAGAAATCCATTTTAGGCCACAAGAGTGCCAAGATTTCCAAAATAAATAACGGTTACGAATTTTAAGGTATTTATTATGCCAAATAGGTTGTAAGTGAATGGAAGAAATAGATAGGTAAGAAGAGGACAAATATGGGATGAGGAGATTACGAGAGTGAAAAATGACAGGAGTACGAAGGGAAGCCACGGTAGAAGTAAAAGAGAGTATCTCACTAAAAGCGAATGGGGAGAGGAAGGAAGATTCTAATTTAAGCCAGAGAGGAGGGTAAAAGGGGAGATCAGATGAAAGCCATCGCAAAGCTTGTTTCAGTGAAAAAGCTTTATGGTAAGTCTTGAAATCAGAAAATGTAATCCCTCCAGGATCTTTTACCCTTCCACAAAAATGTAAGTAAAATAGAATCTATTGTTTTGAAATAATAAACAGGTATATGAATTGGAATCATGGAGATGGTGTATAGCACAAGGGGAGCCAACATCATTTTAATAGAGTCAAGGCGCCCCCACCAAGAAACAAAAAGAGAGTTCCAACGAACAATGGCATTATTTAATTTTTTAGAAATATAGTCAAAATTAAGTTTAAGAGTATCCGATAAACGAGGAGCAAACCAAACCCCCAAGTACTTAATCTTTGCTGGTTGCCAAGAGAAACCAGAACATTCAAAGATATGTTTTTGACAAAGAGGATTCAAGGGTAAAATGTCACATTTATTGATATTTAGACGATAACCGGAGACTTTAGAAAAGGAGAAGACTTGATTCAAAAAGAAAGGAAGAGAGGATTGTGGGTCAGAACAATACAATAGAATATCATCAGCATAGACTGATAATTTAACTTGTTGAGAATTAATATGGAAACCAGAAATATTATCATCAAGTCTAATTTTTGTCAGAAAGGGTTCTAAAGCTAAAACAAATAATAGAGGGGATAAAGGGGAATCCCTGTCTTACACCTCTTTGTAGTGAGAAATAATCTGACACCATATCGTTTGCGAAAATTGATGCATGAGGGCTCGAGTAAAGTAAAGAGATAAGAGAAATAAATTTAGAGGAAAAGCCCACCCATTTAAGAGCTTGAAACATGAAATCGCACCCTATCCTATCAAAAGCTTTCTCAGCGTCAAGGGAAATGCCAGCTAAAGGATAAGAAAGTGAGGGAGCTTTACCTAAGATATTAAAAAAGACACGAGAATTGTCTGATGAAAGTCGACCTTTAACAAAACCCGACTGTTCTGGACCAATTAAATCAGGTAAAAGAGGATCTAATCTGAGAGCTAAAATTTTGGCGAATATTTTATAATCTGTATTTACTAATGAAATGGGGTGATAATTCTTACACAGGGTGTGATCTTTATCTTCTTTAGGAATTAAGAAAATTAGAGCTTCTTGAAAGGTCCCACGTGAAGAGCCGGAATCAGAAAACAATTGGAATAACAGAAGTACTTTTGGTAGGAGAAGTGAAGAAAAATGATTGTAAAACTCAATAGTAAAACCGTCAGGACCAGGTGCCTTGTCATGACGTAAAACTGAGACGGCATGTGAAATTTCAGAGATGGAAATATCTGAATCAAGTGAGTGAAAATCTACATGAGAAGAAGGAGGAGGAGGAATATTTTGGAAATAAGAGAGAAGATCAGCCGAGTCAGGACAGGTTTCGGGGGTATATAAAGTTTTATAAAAAGAGACAAATTTGTTCAGTATGTCTTTATCTTTAAACAAGGACACACCAGCAGAGCCTTGGATAGAGTCAATTTTTGTCCTTTCCTTACCGTATCTTGAGATAATTAGACAATAACTTTCCCATTTTATTTTGACCACCGTAATAACGAGAATTACATTTTAGTAAAGAATTCGAGGCAGCTGTCGTGGTGAATTTATTAAAAGTAAACTTAGCGTCAATAAGTTCTCAAAGAAAGGATTCAGTACTAGTATTATAATAGGTGTATTCAAGTTTTTTAATTTTATTCAAAAGTTGAGTAGAGTGAGATTCTAATTGTATTTTCTTTTGGGAAACAAAATCAATGATAAAGCCTCTAGCAGCTGCTTTAAAAGAATCCCACACAATCACAAAGGGAGAATCTGGGGTCTGATTAAGTACAAAAAATTCAGCAGCAAAAACATTGAATTTAGTGCAAAAAACAGGGTCAAGGAGTAGGGAATTATTAAATCTCCAACGTCCAGGATGAGGGGAGAAGGGAATGAGATCAATATCAACAAAAACAGGTGCGTGATCTGAAATTAAAATGGATCCAATGCCCGGATGAAGGGTGAGTTGAGCTAAGGATTTACTAAGGAAAAGGTAGTCAATGCGGGATTGAGAGTGATGGGAAGTGGAGTAGAAAGTATATTCTCTGAGATCGGGATTGCAGAGTCTCCAGATATCAACTAGTGCATTGTTAGGAATAGAAGCAGTAAACTGGGAATGCATTTTGGAAGTGGTAAATCTGACTTTGGAATGTCTGTCTAGGATATGGTCAAAACCTTGGTTGCAGTCACCACCAAAAATAACATATTTCTCATCAAGTGTAACTAACGTATTCAAGATAGCAGGCCAAAACGATTTGTCAACACCAGTAGGAGCATAAACATTAAAAATAACTACAGGAATTTTGTCTATATTCAATTTAACAAGTACCCAACGCCCCTCAACATCACATTCTTGAGAGTCCCTTGCTCACTTTGCCACTGGATTCAAGCAAGCCTGGCTGAAGACGGCTGTAATGCCAGAAACCGGTCCTAGGAAGCTTGAATCCGGTCCAGAGAAGCCATGGCTTGGCAGTTCGGGCTGGACTGTTCCCATGAGGCACAGGGTCAGACTGATTTGCATATGGCCATGTTTGAACTGGGGTGGCAGAGTGGGCTAAAGAACGGTGATGGATCAAACCCAGATCTGTTGACTGGGTGTGAGTGTTTGATTGGTTCAGATGCTCCGTCCGTCACCACCCCATTTTGTACCGCTACATAGCATACCAATCATAGAGAAGGACACATTGACTAGTTGGTTACATATTGTCAGATGAAAGCGGTATTGAGGGTGGTGGAAAGAAAATGAACAAACAGAAAAAACATCAATGTAATTCATAAGAGCAACATAAAGAACATACCAACAGTTCATGTTTTTTTCCCTTAAGCTTTGATGTGGTGCTACACAATATGGTAGGGGTCAGAAGGATAACAAAGTCAACCATAAAGTCTTAAGAAGGTCAAAGCAAGTTTTTTAGATCATTTACATTGAGGAGTGTGGACTGAAATGGGCCTCTCAAGCTTGTTGTCGTATAGTGCTTGGGAAAAGTTGGACCTATAACATTTAACCTTGATGCAGGTTAAGGGTTTTCCATTAAGCATTTAGTGGTTAAAGAGTGCTGGCCAAAAAGAGAAGGAAGTAAGCCAGTTAAAGCAACCCCTGAGCCTTTTGTAGTTAAGGAGAATAGCGCACGGTCAGTGGTGTAACAAAGGCCCCTTGTGGTGTGCCCCACCGAGCTCCGTGGGCCCCCTCCAGCACTGGCAGGCACCTGGCCTGAGAGCCTCAGTCTGAATCTGGAGTGTGGAGTACCCCCTGAGTGTCCTCTGCAGGGGGGGGCCTTCAAGTTTCTTACACAACTGCTCAAGGTTTGATTTGGGGTATTAATTCTTTTAAGACACATTGCAAGCTGGAGCATTCCAACAGAGCCTGAAGATAATGGGAACCGAGCAGTTGGTGCATATTTATGTCCACAAACATAGGGATGAGCTTGACTCATCTGTCAGCATGTTACGTCTAGGTGCCAACATCTGCTGAAGATGCCTGGAAGTGTCTAAATCATTTTTCACAGCGGTTGCCTGCCCTAAAAATGCATGATTGCAGGACTCTCGAAGTGCCCATGCCAGTGGTAAGTATCTTGTCCAGTCCAATATTTTTTCTTTACATTATGTTGGTGGTACTTTTTTTCAGACTCTGTAAGGAAAAATGCAAACCCCACAATGTAGCCAGGATGGCCTACTGGATTGGATCTGTATCTCTGCTCTTGTATGTGTTGCTGTTTCTGAAACCTCCGCTGACACATAATCAGAACCTCAGCAGGATGTGTCCAAGTGAACTACAGCGTCAATCGAATGTATTATCCCATCTCGGCGCCTTGTACCCACACCATGCGCCAGAAACACCTCCCTTATAAGATCCATTATCCCTCCTTCATCTCTCTCCTTCGTCTCTACTACCCTCATCATTTTCTTAGGGTTGTCCTGACAGTGGCCCAAAACCATTATAGAAGTAATAAATTGTACTTGAAGTATTAACTCGGGCATATTATCAAGGACTGGTGTTAAAATGATCCCTGTTTTATCGGCAGGAAACTGCCGATAAAACGGCGAAAATGGGCTTGATAATGCGCCCTTGTTAATTCCCATAGAAGCCCATGTTCTGATGTTAACATGGGGTTCTATGGGAATTAACAAGGGCGTATTATCAAGCCGATTATCGCCGTTTTATTGGCAGTTTCCTGCCGATAAAACGGCGATAATTTAACACCGGTCATTGATAATATGCCCCGCAATTTCTTTTTTGAGAAACAACATGCCATCTTCTTAACCTTTCTCTAAGATATTAGGAAATAAGCTGAATGTTTAAGGTGTGAAAAAAGTACATACATCTTTACAGTCATCAATAAAAAAATGGCCCTAAAGGAAAACCTACGAATAGTTTATGGAAGAGACTGATCTCACAAGTAGTCGCAAAATTGCATCACAAGTGTAGTAAAATGTGTTGTGCTCCTGCACAGTTCCTGTAAGCCTTCCCAAGCATTGTGTATCCGTTCCTCTGCCCTGGCAGTAGTCTGTGTTGATCATCATCATTTGACCATGATTAACTGGTGTAATTCAGCTGCAGACTGCAAGGTCTGGTTAGCAAGAGAGGTTACTGAGCAGCGTATCACTCATGTCCACAACACAAAGCAAAGATTACCTGCAAATGCGTTTGTCCTCCGAGGACAGGAATTTTCTTTAATATGGCTGAGCACGAACTACATAAATCATTACTCGATAAGGCAAGGGGAAGGGAAAAGGAAACCGAGGTCTGAGAAAATAAAGCAGTAGGTCCGTTCGAGGAAATAAATACCTCAAGCCCATTTTATAAATGAAGATCTTCAAGGAAACATGCAGAAAATATATTAGAAGGCTGGGTGCCAAGGGCAAAAGTCAGAGGCAGAAGGCCGAACAAGATAGTGTAATCTGAAAAACAACACTGGCGAGCCTGAGAAAGATCACTGGCAACAAAAAAGCACTGAGATTTGAAGAAATCCTGTGTCACGCTGGAGGAAGTTGGGAAGCACTCAGTCTCAATTTCATTTTTGTGTAAAAAAACTTAAGAAATAACTCAGCTGTCGGGCTCAACAAGTAACTAAGGGGCATATTATCAAGAACGGCGATAAAATTATCGCCGCTATAGCGGCAGGAAACTGCCGCTAAAACGGCGATAATGGGGTTGATAGTATGTCCTTGTGAATTTCCATAGACGTCCAGGGGGCATATTACCAACGATTAGCGATATTTATCGCTAACTAGGCTTAGCAACAAATTTTTTATCGCTAAGCATCGCCGGAAATTATCGCTGAGATAACTTGCTATTAGCAAGGTTTATCTCCAAAGCGATAATTTTTCCGGCGATAGCGTGAATATCGCTGAGAATACAGCGATATTCATGCATTAACGACAAAATGTTCTTAGCCATGTTATCCACCTCCCATTGGATAACACGGCTAAGAACTGGTCTGAGCAGGCTTTAGTTTTTGGAGATATTCGCGCTTAGCGCAAATATTTCCAACGCTATGCCTGCCTTGTTAATAGGCAATAGCGACGTTATCGACTGCTTTCAGTCGCTAACGGGTTGGGTACGCCCACTTTGCATGTCATTAGTGATAAACATTGCTGACATGCAAAGCTGGCCCCAAACCGCTCGCTATCGCCTATAAGCTGTCGCTAACACCAGTTAGCGACAGCGTGCTAATGGGGCGATAGAATTGGCAATAGAATTATCGCCGCTTAGCGGCCGAAAATGGCCGCTAAATCGGCGATAATTGTCTATCGTCCCCCTTGGTAATATGCCCCCAGGTTCTGGTGTTAACCTGGGCTGCTATGGTAATTCACAAGGGCAGAATATCAAGCGCATTACACTGTTTTTTCAACAGTTTCCTGCCGCTAAAGCGGCGATAATTTTATCACAGTTTTTGACAATATGCCCTTGAGCTCGGACGCTATATTTTAGAGTTGCACAAAAAATATAATCATTCTGCCAATTATGCCACCTTGTGTGGCCTACAATGCATCAAATCCACATAGTTTAGTGCAATAAGACATGCATCTCCTACATATTTTTGTCTGAAGCACACGTTCCTTGAATCTCAATTGCTAAGTTAAGGACTGCAATCAGACTTTTAGAAAAAGTACAGTTTGTGTACAAAGTTTGCTTTTAAGCTATCCTAATTGCGTTTTAAGTGTTTGCAAATCATTACTGGAACGCTAAGCAATTTTCTAGCAGTTACAAACTGATGCCTAGTTCATCAAGTTAGCTGTAATAAACGAATAATATCAATGAAAACTTTGAAAAGTGTCATAACAAAAGTGAAGAATATTTTCAATGTTAGAAAATAGCAGCACAATAGTTTTGTTGTTAAAAAGATTTTAGGGCTGAACTTTTAAATGTCCACACGATCGATTTGTACAGTACACTAAGGAACATATTTAGGCTTTAGTGGTAACTGTAAATCCTTTGATTTTAGTAAACGTGGTTAGTCGTAACTACTACAACTGCCACCGCAGAATGGCGGATCTACACTTCCCTCTTAACTTTGAATTAATCCCCTAAAACTAGTCATGGAATCAGAACACACGACAAGCCATATTCAGAGACGCCATCCAAAACCAGAAAAGAAAAGAAAATCCACTTTAGGAAAACGCAAATAAGGGAATATAAAATAAATAGTTGGTTAAAAAATCCCAAATATTTTTCATTATAAAAAAATAAACACACCCAGCATTGAAAGGTACAGTCATCTTCAATAAGAACAGATGTAGAAGAAAGCACACACAAATCCAACATAAGAACAAACTCATAAAAATACTGGAACACAAGTAAAAATTCCTAACAATAGTTAAAAAAAATCATATTATCATATGATTCAAATACATATACAATAACACAGAATTAGGCCTGCTGAACAACAACTACGATAACACCCCACACTTACTATAACCTAAACATCACATTAACATGCAAATACAAACCTTACTAACAGCCTAACACATTCCCCCAGGCATAGCTACTATAGAAAATAGGTTACAATTAAACTTACCTTTATTTGAGTGCAGCAACAACGAACCGCTTACCTGCAGATTTGCCAGGAACTATAAATGACAAAAACATCCTACAAAACAAAGCAATCAGTAATTAAAAAGGAAGAATAATGAAAATGAAAAAATAAAAAATGTACTAAAAAATTCAATGCAATGCATACAATGAACAAAATGTGCAAAGATGGTTAATACATCTACAAACTGGGAGCACGGCTAGTGCAAGGGCAAATATAGACACATTCTCACTGAGCTCCCAAGGCCAGTGATCTCCACAGTCCCAACCATGCGGAATCCAGTACTGTCATAATAAATTGGAGGCAATTTCAAAAACAGAAACAAAGGAGAACTTCTCATTTAGGGGCGAGACAAAGTGCAGAAACATCCTTCTGCAGTGAGCTGGATGCCATCAGCACATCATGCTCAAAGATGGTTCCTGCTAATCCTCAGAAAGAGGCTGGCCTGCCAATGCTTGCCTCAACAAATGGCTTAGCACTTGGTCCCCTCTGGAAGAAGCACCTCACCAGAGAGGAGTATGTCCCTGCAACAGAACAAATAAAAGAGAATGGATCGCTTTCCCTAACTAGTCGTCAACAGACACACTGGTGAGGGAAATGTCAGCAAAGGAAATGAGGGAGAACCTGGCAAAGCTTCACATTTTTACTTGGAAGCAATGCAAAGTGCAGAAAAACCTTTCAGTAGTGTGCACGGCCCAATAGGCACACCACGCTCTGAGAGGGCAGTTGCAACCACTCTGATTCTCTGAACGATGCCATCCCACCAGCAACCTTCATGACAAGCGGCCCACCACTCGGCCCCTCCTAGAGTGAACATCTCACCAGAAAGCAACATGCCCCCAAATTGAAACTACCAAAAGACGACTGATCGTCTCCACAAGTTAGTTGTCAAAATGCACCCAGTGATATGTTGACAACTAACATGGGGAGACTGCCTGTTTCTAGCTTTGTTACCTATAGAAACTCAATAAAAAACATACATCCAGTGGTAAGTGAAATAAGAAGCTCAAGAATCCATATGATGTGAGGGCAAACTTTCAGGGGCTACATCACAAGCTGCAATCACCTCCAGATAATGCTGCATGACTGAATACGCTATGACCATCATCATCATCCCTAGGAGGCAGATTATGTCAAGGATTCATCCAGCAACTTTATGTCTTCTTGTATGTGAGGTTGTTTTTTCTCTCTGACTCACACATCCTAATGTCAACAAAGAAACCTAGGGGCATATTTACAAGAAAAGTGATGGAGCACAGAGTTAGCCTTCTTGGCTTAATGCCGCGCTCCGCCACTTTTGAACCCCATGGATGCATCGTGTTTACAACAATACGGTGCAGCCCTGCGTTTCTCCCTGTGCTGGCACTAATTACATCTGCCTAGCGCCAAGGCAAGCACCCGCACACCATAGTTCAAGGGTGTCTGCGTTGGGGGAATGATTGTTGGAGGTGTCCCTTCCTACACATAAACAATTTTAAATGGTGATTTGTAACTTCTATGTGTGCTACTTTGTGCAGCACATATAGAAGTTGCAACTCGTCATTTTTAAAATGATTGTTCATGTGCAGGAAGGGACACCTTCCTGCACATAGACGATCTTGCATGGCGTTTTCCTGTTTTTATGTGTGCTGCACAATGCAGCACACATAGAAACAGCAAAGACTAGGAGAGAAAAGTATTTCACCTTTTTGCGCCATGTTAAGACCAGGTTTTTTTTGGTCTAAATTTTGGTGCTGCCCCATATTTACTCCACCCTTGTAAATATACGGCAGCGTAAAAAACAATGGATGTTGCGGTGGAATGCCCAACACAACACCCATTAACCACCCCTTCCACTCTAAGTATTGCGTGAAAGGGTGCCTTGTTACAAGGCAGCTTTAAGCCACTTTACGTGGCTTAACCCTGTCTTGTAAATAATACGAAGTGCGCATCGCCACAGGAACGTCGAAAAAAATTATGTTCCAGTGGTGATAGGGGCTTGTAAATAAGCCCCCTAATGTGTCGAAAAGGCCCTAATATTAAAGACATGTTTCAAACTAAGAAATCTTTGGGCAAATCTGCGACCACAAGTGCCGGTACACTGACAGATATAGACTTTCCCAGGCAATCATTACTCACTGATTTGGAGACTCTAGCCATGAAGGGCAATATTTGATACATGCCAGATCAGAGGTCTTCAAACTTTTGTCGGCTGAGCCCCCCCATCTAACCCTTTTTACACATCGAGCCCCCCCACCACCTTCTGACAAAAATGTTCTGGAAGCTTGTACTCTGCATCATTGATGGCCATTCCCTCCTGCAGAGCCCAGGTCATATAGGGCAAATAATATTAAATAAAATGAACTTTTTGTGACGTTCCATGGCGCAGAAGCCTGTGTGATATTTATCAGGCAGCACTAAGCCACTTTTTTTGGCTTAATGCTGCCTGATAAATATCAGTCCTTTTAACGCAGTGTTCTGCGTTAAAGGGGCGTGCAATGGGTGTTGCTGGGGGCGTTCCCAGCAACATCCATGGCCTTTTGACACTTCCCCAAATTTACGAGAAATCGTAAATCTGAGGCAGTGCCAAAATATCTTTATTTCTCCTCGTTTTTCCTCTTTATATGTGTGCTGCATTCTGCAGCACACATAGAAAGAGTAAAAGCCTCTTGTGATTATTTGTGTACAGAGAGGTTTCCCTTCCTGGCCAAAAATATTCATCCCACATTGCAGGCACCCTTGCACCATGGTGCAAAGGTGCCTGCGTTGGCGCAGGCAGCCCATTGTGCGCAGGGGAAAAAAACATGTGACCCCTAATATTGAGCATTTACATATTTAACATTTTCTCATAATGCAAAACATGTTGCTCTTAGAGAGGAAAGCCTTATTTCCAAGATGGCACCTAGCTAAACCAAACAGTCTTTACCATATGCTGAAACCAATACATCTAATTCACTATTAAGAATGTGCTGTCTAGTAGGCTAAACGATACACTTAACTGTCACTAGAATGAAGAGTGACATGTTTGCTGGGGAACGTTAATTAAATGTTTTATAACAGTGGTGAAAAAAGCTCTGCTAGACAGGTCTGCTCAGAATCCAGAGATAAAAAGTTCCCAGATTGAGGGGAACCCAATGACATTTTTGATGTCTCCTTGTAAGATTCTCCCTTTAAGAGAATCAAATGGTGCAGATGATAAAACACTAAGAAGGAATGACTAACAGTTCTTGAATAGTTTGCAAGATTCCAGCCCCACTGGTCTGAATCCTGCCTTTGATCGCCTTCCTGGTACAGTTTCCTGCTAGGAATGTTTCCTCCCTGGAAAGCATGTATTTCCACCCTCTCTAATACTTTCATTCTTAGGCCCCTCTTGGAAGTTCGCTCTTCATTGTATTTTTTTAAATGTTATCCTGTATATTCCTCTCTCCTGCGTGCTTTATCGGAATTTATGTCTATGTAACCTTCATTTTAAGTCTCCTGTTTTTCTTTGTAATGTTTTATTATGTTCCACTGTTCCTTTGTAACGTTACTGGCTCTATTGTAAACCACTATTGTGTTTCTATGCAATGTTTTATTGTGTGCTAAGGTTCTTTTGTAATGTAACAGGCTCTATTGTACAGCGCTCTGACAGCTTCAGGTAATGTCTGCGCTTTATAAAAATGCACATATAAATGAATAAGTTTGGGAGTGCTGTGGAAATCCAGCCAGGCAGGCACAGCCTAGGCGTGTCTGGAGATAAGACTCCAGACACTGCCCAGCTGAGCCCCCAGCTGCTCGCAGCAGCTCGAGCTGAGACACACGACTGCAGGGGGTTAAGCACTTTGAGCCTTACTGGCGTTTTGCGCTGATAGCAACAATGGAAGAGAAGTGGTGGGGTGAAGTGCGCGCCCCCCCCCTGCGGGGATGCTGCACCCCCTCAGGGGGGAGCGCCCCACAGTTTGAAGACCTATGTGCTAGATGAACTCAAGAAAGACCTTGGCTTATTAGGACAAGATTTTGCAAATGCAACATTTGACTTAGATCACTCCCTATAGAAAACTGATCATAGATTAGACAAACGAGAGGCGGCAATGGTAGAGGAAAAATATGAGCAGGATAAGTTGAATGCACAAGTGAACAAACTGCAACAATGTTGCCAAATTCTTCAGGACAAAATTGACGATGGCAAAAACACATTGTGTAAAAATAATATTAGAGTGTAAGGCATTCAAGACTCGATTTCTGATACAGAGTAAGAGGGGATTCTCCAAGGACTTTTTTACCCCCTTCTTTCACTAAAGGAGGACCACACAATGGAGCTGGACTGAATCCATAAAGTTGTCACTGCTTTTAAAGTCAAGAACAATCTGACCAATGATCCAGCGTATAGGCTGGGTAATCTTTACACAACATAAAAACCTATTTTGACAACAAAATCTAATGTGCACTTTGCACTCGTCTATAAATATACCATTGAAAGTGAGAAAAGCTGAAGTACTCGTACCGAAAAAGTATGCTTTGATTTGTAGAAATTGAACATTTCTTGATAAATTGAGTTTGGCATGCTTATTAATTGATTACTATATTATTTTAAAAAAGTCAGAATGGAAAGATTATTAATGAAAATGCTTGTTGTAATGGAACTTAACAAAGAATTGTTATTGCAAATGAGTCTCCCACATAACTGTGCAAATGTTAACATTGTAACTTAGCATATCTAACTTCTCTATTGTAATGCACCATAGCAAATGAAAAGTGGTGTAATGTCTTCACGCAATATGGTATATAAGCAAAACTTTCAGGATAAATTCTTCATACTATTAGAGTCTTAGTTTTCTTAAAATGATTTGTTTTAATTGACTTTTGAGAATAATTTACATGTATGCACTTTCAAATTTTATTAGTAGGCCAAATTTAGAGTTGAACATTTCTGTGCAATGATCATTGACAAAGGTTATAATTCTTTCACTACATGATATGCTTGAACTTAATTATGAGCTAAATTACTGAATAAGAGATGTTGACTTTAAATGCATTTAATTGCCTTTTCCTTAGGCTAAGCACTGTTTCATAGCTTGCTGAGAAGGAATCTTGCCAGTTTCTCATCAATGTATCTTTTGTAAGTTTCACATAAACATTTCTAAAGGAAATAGTTACATTTCTCTTTACTTTATTGTGTGAAACCATGGGAACCTAACTTTTCATTTCAACCAGTGGAGAGCAACACAGTAAATAAGTTCTGTCTCAACTAACCTGCGTAGATAGAATGGACATTCGTTTCTCATGACAGTTGTGGGAAATATTCTGAAACTTACTAACTTGTACCTTGTGAGTGGAAGAATGGTCACATGTCAATCAGACAACGGTGGAGTGACAACACATGTCACAATTAGACTGTTGGAACTATAAAAAGTGACTTTCCAGGGAGGAGAAAAGCTCTGGCTCACTCATCAGATGCTCTAGCTTCTTTTTTATTCATTCACTTATGTTCGATTGCCTATGCATTCTACTACAGAGTCCTTTTCCTTACCCTTCTATTGATGCTATTTTGCTGATGAACTTGCCTGTTGGATGTTTTGGAGGTGTCTGGTGAGAGACCAGACCAGAACTTTTCTGATCATAGCTCCATTCCCCTTGTCATGTCCAAGGACTTTCACCTTTCCGAACTTTAACCAGACTCTCTTGACCATGGTAAAATAACTCTTTTGACCCATCCTCCTGCCCTTGTTGGTGGTAGGAAATGCTAACCTAAACCATCCTCTTTATGGATTGTTATATTCAAGAATAGATTGATTCTAATTAAATGTGTGGTTTTATACCACGTGTTGTGAGACTGCTTAAAATGTTACTTATTTAGATTGATGTTCGATCTTTAATACAATAACCATTTCAATCTAAATACCTCTTTTTTATTAATTGTGTCTCAAATGTTCTTTCCATAGAAACTGTGCTTACAAAGATTAGATTTCTAATGCATTTTGGAGATAATCAAAGATTGTTTTCAGAACATCAGGTTCTACTGCTTCTGTTCTGCACAGCTACAGCCGAGCTTCTGGTTTGTATGATTATTGTTAAACTGAACTTTTTCAGAAGGTTTGGTCTCCCTGTTGCCATCCTTTACATTTATAGTATGGTCCTGAGGATGGTACATTTAAATTTGCTCACTAACTTGTGAGTTGGATACCAATTAATTGGTCCTCATTTGTTGGGCAACGGTTCAACACCTTACTTCTCACCCCTCACTACAACCAACAAGTTCCATTGGAGGACCAATGCCTCGGAGGGTAAATTCAGGATCCGATTAGAGTGACTAATGCTTTATAAATTTATCAGGATATCTCTGCCATAAAATTATCAAAATGCAAATCGTTCAAACCAGTGGCCAACCATTGAAGAGACCAGCAGATCCCTTTCTGTTGGGGATTCCCCTTTAAGGTTCTATTATGCCTTGAAGACAAACACATTTCAGTCGCATCAAGGGAAGAAGAAATAGAATTGCTTAACCTGCAAACCAACAGGAAACTCCTTCTGACTCTCAACCACTTTAATAACCTGATTGGAGACAAGAATGCTTTAGGTGATCTACACAAAGTTTAAGTACCCTGGCCCAGAAGACGTGACCAGTTGGCAGAGATACTGATTTTGGATCCCCAGCCTTCATCCCATCTCCCGTCCAGCTTAAATGGCACACATCCTTTTCTTTTTCACCTCTTATTCCAATTGTTCATCAGTGGTGAAGTTTAAAAGATCAAACGGCAAGCACAAGACATTAAGATGTATTTGCTGGGGGAGGTGATACCTGACACTCACAGGGCTTATTCTCTTTTGTTTAAGTGGCTGTAGACACCACTGCATACTGGGGAACGACTGTTATTGTTACTTTGTACTCTCTCATTTACACAACTTTGTTGTAATTTTCCAGGAAAATGCGGGTATAACGTTTTTTGTTATTGTTGTTTTCAAGTCATGTAATGTTATGTACTATTAAAACGTATTATTAAGTTGTTTTTGACCGAGGGTTCCGAAGACAAATGCTAATGACCAAATAGTTTTGAAATTACAAGTGAGGAAAGTCTCAAAGATAAACTCTTCCCAGACATTGATTAATGAATAAAAACTACATATTCATTCTCATGTCCAATAACACATAATGCTTCAACTTCCCCAGTTTGAGAAAGGCACTTTACAAAATGTCTCTACACATAGTACTCTTATTTGAGTCAAACCTCTTGGCAAATGATGTGCTAGATTGGGATCCTGCTTCTGTCCCCATCAATATCACTCCACAGCGCCAAACAAACCCAGAGTGGTTGCCATTTTGAGCAAATCTGATGTCCTACTTTCAGTTGTACAGCCCATAGAGATAAAGAAGAGAACATGTTAGGACTATGAGGCAGCCTCTGAGGAGAATCATGTACTGTAATTTCAATCCATGCACCTACTGTCCATATAGAAACTTTTTTGCACAATTCTTCCTGGCAATAGCTAATTTTGCATCCAACAAAATCCTACTAGGTGGGGACATCTATGCAACACTTGACCTCCCCCCACCGGACACATCTGCTGCCTTGTGAAGCCCTACTCAGCCCCCTAAGTCCCTTGTCCTGGACCTGAATTGAGTAGACATTTGGTGGCACCTACATCCAGAAGATAGAGACTACACATTCTTCTCCAATGTCAACAGACCCTACTCCATTATGCATTATTTGCTGATCTCCTCTCCCCTTGTATCCAGATTAGTAATAGAACTCCTTACACTTGAACAAACACATGCCCCTCAACTGTGGAAGGCGAACAAGAAAGCCTCCCAGTATCCAGCTTTACGGATCAATATGAAAGAGCCTGTAGAGACTTATCTAAAAGACAACATTGCAGATGATGTGTCATGGACCATGATAAGTGATGCAGCAAAAGCTATTATAAGAGCCACATGTTTTGCACAAATACCTGCTAGAGGCTGAGAAAAAGCAAAACATCTTGAAATGGAGACTGAAGTCTCCAGGCTAGAGTTGGGCCATAAAATCTCTGCCACTAGGAAAACTTAAAGTTGCATTAAAAAAAAGCCTGAGGAGAACGAGAGTCACATCTGATGAAAGCAGCCAACTACAAACTTGTTCAAATCAAACAATTATGCTATGAGAAGGGTAATTAGGTAGGTTACTTGCCTCCAACACTCTTCAGTTCCGTAACAATAACTACACTTGCAGAGTCATTGACCCCAAAGGGAACCACAAGACGACTGACCAAGAGGCCATGCCTACTTTTGTTCATTGTTACCAGGATCTCTACTGAGAGGAACCATCTGATCCTTTCCAAAAAGAGGTGTATTGGAATGCCACACATGCTCCTGATATCCCAATAGACACCTGTGAAGAACTAGATGAGTTAACATGTGAGGAAGAAGTCAGACAGATTATAAAAACCCTCACTAATAATAACCTCGTTCTACAAGGCTTTTAGAGAAGTCCTCTTTAAAAATAAAGTCATTCTGCAAGGTTTTCAGAGAAATCCTTACCCCACAGCCAACAAAGTTTTTTAACTCTTTTTTGAAAATGGGCAGTCACACCTTCTATGATGGAAATCACCCCTATACCTATACTCAAGCCCAATAAACCCCACAAGCTAAGTAGCTCCTACTTGTCAAATAAGTAGCAACATCAAACATTTTACTATCATACTTACGACTCACAGTATCATCTTTTCAAAGTAGATTTATTTATGACAGACAAATGGGAGACAATACCAGACTAGCCGTCGCCGCCAGTGAAAAAGTCTCCTAAGATCAAATTCAAATGCTCCTCCTCTCGCTTGACGTAGAGAAGGCTTTCAATACAGTTAACTGGGAATATCTAAAAAAAAACATGCCAGAACTCATTTGGGGCCACAATTGAGAATCTTTATGCTATTTAATTTTGTTAAGCTATCAACTTAAATAAAAGCAGACACTATACTGTTGGCAAGAGAGCTACACCATGCATGTCCCCTCTCATCTTCCTTATTTGCTTTAAGCATGGGCGCCTTCTACAAAAGGTTGAATCAAATCCCAACATCAGAGGTCTACCATTCGGAAATGCTCAACTTAAAAAGGCTTAGTTTCCTGATGATGCATTTTGCTTAACTGCCCCATCTGACTCCATGACAGCATGAGAGAAGAGCTGCATGCCTTTAATCTGGTTTCAGAGTTTAAAACGCACTATTTAGAATCAAAGGGCATGGGTATACAGACCAGGTGCATAGTGGTAGGGAATGTTCTCTAAAAGGGCCTATCCCACTGGGGAGCCTGGAGATATCCTGTGTTAGAAATGGGGTAGCATGGTGCAGAGCGGGCAGGCCAAACTCCAAAGGACATGTGTGAAGCATCCACGCAGTACACACTGATGACACACAAGGCACACTCCAAAAAGAGACGCAACATAAGATTAGGTGAAAACAGTAAGTGTATTATGAGATAAACACCTTGGAACGTAATCACAGTTCAAACAACCTGCGACAGCCGGCACTAGGTAAGGACTTATACGGGGACTATTTACAGGGTAGCACCAATCAGGTCTCTGCCAGGACCATTACTGGTACAGTTTGGAGGAAGGGAAGGGTAAAGGACAAATGAAAAAGGTAAATTCAACAGTCATATCATATCACATTGCAATAAACATGGGGCGTAAACATAAGGTGTCAAACACATTGGTCATAACCTTATGCAGGTAAGAACAATTTACCTAATACCCACACCAGTACCTTGGGCCGCTCCTCGCTGGGACCACCAAGCCCTCCAACCGTGCAAAGCAACCAGCATACAACAAAAACATTTAGGCACGAACCTCCTTAACAGTGGGTATAGCATTAGGATAAGCATAACATCTAGGCAAAAAGGCAGGTTAGCATAGGTGCAACATCACTTTAGCAGATGGCTCATTAGGCATAACCACAAAACAAGCAGGGCCACCCTGGGGCACCTAGCACACCATACCTTGACGTGAGGCATTTACGTGAGCATAGGTCTCCTCTTTGGCATAGACCCAGGGGGCATTTCACATGGAACCTAACAGCTTGAAACATACCTAGCCTGGGGCAGTAACCTTCCATTAGCATGAACACATTTCACAAGGGGGCATACTAAGACAGGCTCAATCACATTGGTAGGGTTTAGGATCACGTGCAGCATGGGGCAGAAACAACACTTTCAAACATAACAGGCATCCTGCATAGTGAGGCCCTCAAATTAACAATGCCCCCAATGATGGCGACTGCCCCCTGTCCGGTGGGGCAGTCATGTAGAGGCAGTCCTGGCCTGACACTGTCACTAGGGAACCCCTTCTCTGGGACGCAAAGGTCCACAATGCCCCTTCCAGAAGAACCAGCCTTTGCAGCGGCCCCCAACTGCGGTGCCGATGGGGAGCCAATATGGACCCTGACCTCTCCCCCTTTTGGCCCGGGGGCATGCCCCCGGGGAAGGAATCACAACAAGAGGCTCAGCCCCACTCACCACTCCTCGGGGCTGATCCAAGTAGTCAGAGGCCGTCTACTGCAGTCTCCGCGCAGTGATCTCCCCTCATGCCGGAGCGGCCTGCCGTCCTGCGGGGCCGCCTGGGCCCACACTGAACCCCTTTGAAGGCACCACTCACCGGGGCTGTCTTGGTTCTCCGCTCTCCTCTTCACCCGGGTCCCGCTCCTGGGGGCCTGGGACTTCGACAGGGAGCCGGCTGGGCTCGAGCTGCACTTTGGGCTCTCCTCCGCTCACGGAGAGCCCCCGCCACAGAGAGAAGTCTCCGTCAACTTCGGGCGGTCTACCAGCGCAGGGAGGCTTCTGCCTGCCTCTCTCATCGACACGGGGCTCCCCTCAGCATATGGGAGCCCCTCTGCCTCCCTTCCGGTTCCTACGAGGCTCCGGACTTCTTGCGGCAGGCCCCACCCTCCACCATGCACGCTCCTGCCTGGCTTCCGGGTCACCGCAGGCAGAGCATGGTCCTCGTCAATCCCTGGGCCGCGGCGTTGATATCGCCAACTTCAGATCTCGGTGGTGCAACGCGGGGTAGGCTCCCGCTGGGTTTCGAAAGGCAGCTCCTCCAGGCAGCACGCGGGGCACAGACCGGCAGGGTGGGCTCCCGCTCCGGTCTCTTTGTCCAGGAGGGCGACCACGCGGGGTAGGCACCTGCGCCAGGCTGCGGAAAGTGGGTTAGGCTCCCGCCTAATTCAGATACACAAAAGTGCACAATAACGCGGGGTAGGCACCCGCTTTTATTTAAATCAGTATGGGTGCGCATTCAAGTGGGGTGGGCTCCCACGACGCTTTCAAGTAAACAGTTCCTCCTGGCCACCCGGCGCTGGTGAATCCCCATTCCTTCCTCTTGGGGTGATTAAAACTAGGCGCTGGAAAGCGGCACAGGTTGGGCAGCCTCACAACATGGCGCTGCAGTCCCTGGCTCCTACCTCTTCTCTCAGAGGGGGAGGTTGCAATAGAGCGCTCCAACTATAGCGCCCGTGAGGCGCTAGGGCCCAGAGGCACACAGTCCCACACAGCACGGTAGCGCCCACGCTCCTCACCTCCTTCTTCTTCACGGGCAATGACAGATAGCCCTCCCAAGGTGCTAGGGAGTAGGCAGCAGGGCACAGGCCAATCCAATATGGTGCTCTCTCCCTCAGGCGCTAGTCAGCAGAGCAGCAGGCTCTACTGGGCAAGGTCAGCAGTCAGTGGGCACTCATCAGGATAGGGCGGTATGCTTGAAAAACCATCCTCCACTGTAGCGTGGCACTCCTCCTGTACAGCAGCCTTGATTACTGCAGTGGGGCTTTCACTAGCCCTGTGGACAGCAGATGGGTTTCAGTTGGGTGCAGGGTCAAGCACACGGGCCCAAGAGGTAGTACCCCCGGGCAGCCGGTCCCCTCACGTTCCTATCCCTGCTCTGACTGAGCACATGGTGGCACAACCCCTTTTTTTATTCGCCCCTCACCCCACCTACCAGACAGTGCCAGCAGCTTCTAGAAGCCTCTGGGAAACTGGTACGAACTGGCTCAGGGGGAGGAGTAGAGCACCCTGGGTGCCAGGCTTTCACTCCAAAAGCAGGGATGGCTGGGAACCGAACATATAGACAGCTAACCTACTGCAGTCAGGTGGCATCACACACAACCATGGCATCCATTTTAAACGCAGCATTTTACCAGGGTACATTCTTACAATGTGGGGTTAGCAACTGCACACCATTGCATTACATTTAACATGGCGTCTCACACCACACATGGCCTATACAGTTTTCTACCATGGGGGAGACATCCTAAAACAGGGGGGGTGAAAAGTGAAACATTTTGGGAAAATGAGCCAAGTCCAACACAACTCCCCCCTCAGCCGAAAGCCAGGGTAGACCAATCATTGCCTTGATGGGCTTCCCTGCTTAGCGCGAGAAAAGGTGGACGTCGGCCGCAACTGCAGGGGCATCTGCAGGTTGTTCGCCATTCTGGAACCCGATGGTTCCTTCTCTCAATCCTCCCTTCACCAACCAAACCACCCCACTGAAGCTCTCTAGTGGGATGTGGCCAGGACCAGCCACTAGGCCATCCAGATGTCTCTGGCCCTCACTCTCTCACAGAGTGGGGGGCTTAAGCCCCAGGACCGTGGTACCCTTTTACCACTCTCCTCCTACCAAACTGCCACTGGTCCTCCTACCTGGGGTCCGCACCCTCAGGCTGACCAGCCACCAGGGGCGAGACTCTCCTCCCCCTACCTCTCCTTCTGGGGTTCCGCCCTCTCCTTCTATGCGAGGTACCCTCAGAACACCACTCTCTCCCCAGTCCAGGGCCTTGACCCTGCAACTGATTCCCCAACCTAGAGTCTAAACCCTTAGGTTGAACTGGTGACAGCGGCGAGTCCTCCCTCCCCCTGTACCCCCTCCAAGAGTTCCACACCCTCCTACCTGGATTAGTACCCCTGGAAGGCAATTCCGGGGGCACACTGTTTACAGACGTCCCATCCGCCAGTTCAGGCAACCCCTGAACCTGGCATCCCAGCCCAGGATCTAAATCCTGCAACTGAGCCGGTTCCAGAGGATAGACCTTCCTCCCTCTGCACCCCCTCCCAGAGTTCTGCACCCTCCCACCGGGAGAAGTACCCCTGGAAGTCAAACCAGTAGGGACCCTGAGTACAAGTGCCCCTCCCTCCAGGTCAGGCAACCCCTGAACCTGGCACCCAGCTCAGGGTCTAAACCCTGTGACTGGGCAGACCCCCGAACTTCTGGAGCTCTGATTACAGATGCTCTGGGTTCTCATGACACAAGGGTATCCCATTCACTGGATGGCACATCAGGACAGCCTAGGCCCCCAACCTGGGGTTCCCTTCTGAAATTCTCCAGGCCCTGAGACTGCGGTTGGGGGCACCTCGGGACACCTCCCCATCTCACTCCTTCCTGTAGATAGGATGTGAGGCCCTATAACCCTCTCACTTCCCTGGGATCTAGCTGGGCTATTCCGCATCTCTCCCGCCTCGCTGGGTCGGAAGATCCCTGCACCACTCCCTTCAGGATCACTCCCCAACGCCCTCTCAGACTCCCTGGCACTTACCCAAAGGTCTGCCTCCAATGCAAGTTCCCTGGGGTCTGAGAACCCACACTGCAACAGGTGGTGACTAACCCTGGGCGTAGTACACGTAGTCGCGCTACGCGAAGACGTTCTCGCACTACGCGAGCTTTGCGAGCGTGCGTAGTAGCTTGCTGGTTCCGTTCGCGAGCCGTTTTTCTTGCTCGGGAGCACGTTGTGCGTGTTCGGGGCGCTGTCTGCGTGTTCGGGGGATTGTAGCGTACGACCTTACCCATGTGGTGGGCTATGGGTGCGGCCATCTTGTTTTTTCAATTGTCCCGCCCGCTCGCGTCCCCTATTTCCTCTTCCAGGTCGCATATAACGTATTCGCGCGGTGCACGTCTTGTTCGGGAACACAACTACTTGTTCACGCTGACAAAGTGCGTGTTCACGTGAAATTGCGCGCGAACTTACCCACGCGGTCGCGATGGGCGCAGCCATCTTGTTTTTCACACTCTATGCTATGGTTCTGGGCCTAGTTTTCTATCCACCTTATATCTGTGCAATCTTTACCTATTTTCACAGTTTTTCTTACTTTTTTTACTTATCATCTATCTCTCTCTGTCCCTAAGTTTATATTTTGCATTTTATTTCTACTTTTTCACCTTTTTTTAAATTTTTCTACTTTTTTATTTTACTCCTACTTCTTCCCCCTAACTTTTTTTCCTTTTGTTCTAACTTTTCTTTTCCACCTCCACCCCAGAACCATGGCAAAGGGGAGCAGCAGAACCGGCTCGAAGGGCAAGGCGCCTGCGCCCAAGAGCCGGCTTCCTTGCGGCAGAATGCGACCTTCAGGGGTGAAGGCCCGGAATCTTTTCGGGGAGGCGGAGGTGGCCGCCCTTGTTTTTTTTATCCAGCGCCACCTCCCCTTGACCTTGGCAGCAGGCGGCAGGCCAGGCTCTGGTTACCTCCCAGAGGAGCATCACCGCCGGTGGGCGAAGGTGCGCCGGGCAGTCTTCCGCTGCACGGATATCTGGCGCACCCACCAACAGCTGGCACACCGGTGGGCAGACATACTGGACAGGAAGCAGGACCTGTTGGACCTGCTAGGTGTCGAGGTCGTGGGGCTTGGTGAGTAGCTAGTAATATTAATATATGTATATATAGTAGTATAAGTATTGTGTATAATTCTTGGACGAATAAGTAACACGATTACTTGTGCGCTTAGTTACATTGCAGATCAATTCCGTCTCAAAATCTTCTGTTACCGTATGACACAGGTGCTGCTCGCTCGCCACTTCTCTTACTGGTTTGTAACTGTGCGCTAGCTTGGGCTGGTGATTATTGATGTTAGAGTTTACTTTAGAGAACTGAAGTTAGTTAATGCTATTGCTAGAGTCTAGTCCTTACATTGTCCTTTAGTGAAATAGTGGTGGATGGATAGTATTAGTTCATATTTTCTTAACGGTCTGCATGACGCGGCGCCTCCTCTGTCATTGAATGCTTAGTTAGTTCTTATTTATCCCACCCCTTCATAGAACCGGTTTGCAGTTTGTTTACTGAGTGGTAGGCTTAGCAGCAATAGCATTGTCACGTCAGTCAGTAGCACTTCATATGACGCAAGCAACCAACAATTTCGTGTATGCACAAATGTATGCATGTGTCCTACTCCTCCATCTCATCTATGCATGTTTGCGGGCAAAAATAAAATGGAAATGCCGACTTACTGAACAATTGGCCCGGCTGGATTCTGGAATAGGTGGTGTAGGTCAGGAGGTACTGGCTTCGTTAGTATATTCTGCAATCAGAATGTTTATGTAACATTTGATTAGTGTTCTATAAGTAGACGGTCTGTGAATCCTGCAAGCCAGTAGTCATTTAGACTTCGAAGTAAATTTTATTGCAATTGTTGTTTCCTAAAATGTTTAAGAGGATTTTTGAATGATGTATTTTTTTCACAGCACTCAATGTTTCTCTTTCTTTATTATTTCTTACATGATCAGCACCACCCAGGGGCACCAAGACGGGGTCCGAGTCGGCGGGACAACCACCAGAGGAGCGCTCCTCTACAGAGGATCCTGCTACTGGCCCCAGTAAGTCCTCCAGTGCTTATATTATTATGAATTATATTTCCCTAACTTTTTAACGCACCTTATTGTTTCAAACCTATTACGCCTCCTTCCTAATTAAATGTTAGCTAAACCTACTTTGGTCTTCAATTTGTTTTCCAAATTTTGGGTATCTAATGCCATCCCTGACTAGTTTAAATTCCTTCAAACTGCCTCTGCCCGATGACTCTTTTTGCTACTACTATTAGACTGTCTTTAGCTAAGCTTGCCCTGTTGGCCACTCTTTAGTTAAGGTATTCTTTGGAATAAAGCTGTAATAGAATAGCTGTAGCCACTGGGTCCACTCCTGTCTTTTGCGTTGTCATCTGTAATCTCTAGTCTTTGTCAATTCCCACCCCAAAAATGCGCAACCAGATGTTTGCCTACTAATTTTTGTTAGGTTATTATACTACTACTACTGTTGCGGTTATTCTCTGCACAGGCACATACAGAACTATGCACAAGAAAATAGGATGTTGGTGATAGGGAGGTTGGAACTTACTTACACCCTAGTCACAGAACTCAGTCAGAAGAACCCACAATTCAAAGACAGTCTACCTACCTAAGTGTCTCAGTCATAGTCATTTGTCCCACTCTGTCCCGACCCCCAAAAGAAGATAGTTAGATATACCCAATGATTTTCTTACACAACCCAGAACAGAAGACACCCTTTCGCTCACTCACTCGTTTAAGTCCACAACACCCCAGACACTCAAAATATACCACAGAGTCTATGTGCAAGATCAAAAACTTTATTTTTTTAACAACAAGCTTTGTATTGTTGTAACTTGTAAGTTGTTCCATGAAAAACATTTAGCTCCACCATGCACAATAAAGAAGATTAAATACTATAAATTTTTGTACAACTAGTGCACGATAGAGAACTGTGGGAATTGTGGGAGACCCCTCACCGTTGAACGTATACTGGTTACACATGCATCTTTCGAAAGCTCTGCTAATCTCTGGTTCGTAGAAGGCAATCTTCTCATCTGCCTAGGAGAAAAATGTTGCACGTTAGACAGTGAATAACTATGCCAGTTTATAGCAGTCATGCCAAAAAAGTGTAACATTATGGATAAGCAAAAAGGATTAACAATACTGTAAGTAAGTAAGTCAACCTCTTTAGTTGTATGCAACACTCATTTGGCCTCAAAGGTGTCTTTCTTACTGCAACAAGCTGCAAGGTAACAACATGGGCAAAACAGTAGACCCGGATCATTCTAAAATGGTTACATGGCTCAGGCTAACGTTCCAAAGACTAGAGTAGGAGTAGAGATTAGATGACCCTAGGGACCATCTAATAAAGTAAAACTAAACTCTGTCTAATGACTGCTGTACAGTAGTACGCATTTTGGACTAGTCACACTTACAATGCTTTATGTTGTACGTAACTGTATTTTCAATCTTCCTTCCTGGTGAAGTACAACTAGTAAAATGGGGGAAGTTGTGCAGGCATCTCAAAAGGTGTACTTGCTTTTATAGGTGCACAGTCACTACCAACGACCAGTGCCACTGCCGACGGGGCCAGCGGCGATACTAATGCCACCCAGGAGGGGACAGTGGCTGCGGCACCTGCAGTAGCAACAGTGGGGGAGGAAACTTCAGCGGTGGGCGGTGGTAAGTTATATTCATACTTTCAGGGAGGTGGGAGCGCACCAGACACGCCCCAACGAAATTACCTTTTGCATGATGGTTCATGTAGTTCATTATTTCTCGCTCAGTTCAATTCAAAGTGTTCATAACCAGTGCTGTATTATTAGTTTTAATTCGTATCCCTAGACACGTGTTTCATGATTCCTCAATCGTCAGTAGGGGAAAAAAAGCAAAGTTCATAGGTTGCAGGGCATGCTGCCTTATCTCTCAGGACCAGTTCCACTCAAAGCATGAAGGTGCAGGCTTCCGAGCTCGTCAGCTCACAGGAATTTGATACTTTCAGGGAGGTGGGAGCGCACCAGACACGCCCCAACGAAATTACCTTTTGCATGATGGTTCATGTAGTTCATTATTTCTCGCTCAGTTCAATTCAAAGTGTTCATAGCCAGTGCTGTATTATTAGTTTCAATTCGTATCCCTAGACACGTGTTTCATGATACCTCAATCGTCAGTAGGGAAAAAAAAGCAAAGTTCATAGGTTGCAGGGCATGCTGCCTTATCTCTCAGGACCAGTTCCACTCACAGCATGAAGGTGCAGGCTCCCGAGCTCGTCAGCTCACAGGAATTTGATGCTTTCAGGGAGGTGGGAGCGCACCAGACACGCCCCAACGAAATTACCGTTTGCATGATGGTTGATGTAGTTCATTATTTCTCGCTCAGTTCAATTCAAAGTGTTCATAGCCAGTGCTGTATTATTAGTTTCAATTCGTATCCCTAGACACGTGTTTCATGATTCCTCAATCGTCAGTAGGGGAAAAAAAGCAAAGTTCATAGGTTACAGGGCATGCTGCCTTATCTCTCAGGTCCAGTTCCACTCACAGCATGAAGGTGCAGGCTCCCGAGCTCGTCAGCTCACAGGAATTTGATACTTTCAGGGAGGTGGGAGCGCACCAGACACGCCCCAACGAAATTACCTTTTGCATGATGGTTCATGTAGTTCATTATTTCTCGCTCAGTTCAATTCAAAGTGTTCCTAGCCAGTGCTGTATTATTAGTTTCAATTCGTATCCCTAGACACGTGTTTCATGATTCCTCAATCGTCAGTAGGGAAAAAAAGCAAAGTTCATAGGTTGCAGGGCATGCTGCCTTATCTCTCAGGACCAGTTCCACTCACAGCATGAAGGTGCAGGCTCCCGAGCTCGACAGCTCACAGGAATTTGCTACTTTCAGGGAGGTGGGAGCGCACCAGACACGCCCCAACGAAATTACCTTTTGCATGATGGTTCATGTAGTTCATTATTTCTCGCTCAGTTCAATTCAAAGTGTTCATAGCCAGTGCTGTTTTATTAGTTTCAATTCGTATCCCTAGACACGTGTTTCATGATTCCTCAATCGTCAGTAGGGAAAAAAAAGCAAAGTTCATAGGTTGCAGGGCATGCTGCCTTATCTCTCAGGACCAGTTCCACTCACAGCATGAAGGTGCAGGCTCCCGAGCTCGTCAGCTCACAGGAATTTGATACTTTCAGGACTTTGAATTGAACATTGAGCGAGAAACGTGAACTACGTGAACCATCATGCAAGAGGTAATTACGTTGGGGCGTGTCTGGCGCGCTCCCACTCCCCTAATAGTTTAAAAATGGCTCCCACGAGCCGCCGAGCTGACGAGCTCAGGGGGCTTGCGCCTTCATGCTGTGAGTGGAACTGGTCCTGAGCGATGAGGCAGTGCGCCCTGCAATCTATGAACTTTGCTTTTTGTTTTTTCCCTACTGACGATTGAGAAATCATGAAACACGTGTCTAGGGATACGAATTGGAAATAAATAATACAACACTGGCTTTGAAGACTTTGAATTGAACATTGAGCGAGAAACGTGAACTACGTGAACCATCATGCAGGAGGTTATTACGTTGGGGCGTGTCTGGCGCGCTCCCACTCCCCTAATAGTTTAAAAATGGCTCCCACAAGCCGCCGAGCTGACGAGCTCAGGGGGCTTGCGCCTTCATGCTGTGAGTGGAACTGGTCCTGAGAGATGAGGCAGCACGCCCTGCAACCTATGAACTTTTTTTTTTGTTTTTTCCCTACTGACGATTGAGGAATCATGAAACACGTGTCTAGGGATACGAATTGGAAATAAATAATACAGCACTGGCTATGAAGACTTTGAATTGAACATTGAGCGAGAAACGTGAACTACGTGAACCATCATGCAAGAGGTAATTACGTTGGGGCGTGTCTGGTGCGCTCCCACTCCCCTAATAGTTTAAAAATGGCTCCCACGAGCCGCCGAGCTGACGAGCTCAGGGGGCTTGCGCCTTCATGCTGTGAGTGGAACTGGTCCTGAGAGATGAGGCAGCACACCCTGCAACCTATGAACTTTGCTTTTTGTTTTTTCCCTACTGACGATTGAGGAATCATGAAACACGTGTCTAGGGATACGAATTGGAAATAAATAATACAGCACTGGCTATGAAGACTTTGAATTGAACATTGAGCGAGAAACGTGAACTACGTGAACCATCATGCAAGAGGTAATTACGTTGGGGCGGGTCTGGCACGCTCCCACTCCCCTAATAGTTTAAAAATGGCTCCCACAAGCCACCGAGCTGACGAGCTCAGGGGGCTTGCGCCTTCATGCTGTGAGTGGAACTGGTCCTGAGAGATGAGGCAGCACGCCCTGCAACCTATGAACTTTGCTTTTTGTTTTTTCCCTACTGACGATTGAGGAATCATGAAACACGTGTCTAGGGATACGAATTGGAAATAAATAATACAGCACTGGCTATGAAGACTTTGAATTGAACATTGAGCGAGAAACGTGAACTACGTGAACCATCATGCAAGAGGTAATTACGTTGGGGCGTGTCTGGCGCTCTCCCACTCCCCTAATAGTTTTAAAATGGCTCCCACGAGCCGCC
Source organism: Lissotriton helveticus (assembly GCF_964261635.1). NCBI lineage: Eukaryota > Metazoa > Chordata > Amphibia > Caudata > Salamandridae > Lissotriton > Lissotriton helveticus. The sequence goes on along the minus strand of NC_136063.1, from coordinate 767,642,504 downwards.
GAGCTGACGAGCTCAGGAAGCTTGCGCCTTCATGCTGTGAGTGGAACTGGTCCTGAGAGATGAGGCAGCACGCCCTGCAACCTATGAACTTTGCTTTTTGTTTTTTCCCAACTGACGATTGAGGAATCATGAAACACGTGTCTAGGGATATGAATTGGAAATAAATAATACAGCATTGGCTATGAAGACTTTGAATTGAACATTGAGCGAGAAACGTGAACTACGTAAACCATCATGCAAGAGGTAATTACGTTGGGGCGTGTCTGGCGCGCTCCCACTCCCCTAATAGTTTAAAAATGGCTCCCACGAGCCGCCGAGCTGAGGAGCTTAGGGGGCTTGCGCCTTCATGCTGTGAGTGGAACTGGTCCTGAGAGATGAGGCAGCACGCCCTGCAACCTATGAACTTTGCTTTTTGTTTTTTTCCTACTGACGATTGAGGAATCATGAAACACGTGTCTAGGGATACGAATTGGAAATAAATAATACAGCACTGGCTATGAAGACTTTGAATTGAACATTGAGCGAGAAACGTGAACTACGTGAACCATCATGCAAGAGGTAATTACGTTGGGGCGTGTCTGGCGCGCTCCCACTCCCCATATAGTTTAAAAATGGCTTCCACGAGCCGCCGAGCTGACGAGCTCAGGGGGCTTGCGCCTTCATGCTGTGAGTGGAACTGGTCCTGAGAGATGAGGCAGCACGCCCTGCAACCTATGAACTTTGTTTTTTGTTTTTTCCCTACTGACGATTGAGGAATCATGAAACACGTGTCCAGGGATACGAATTGTAAATAAATAATACAGCACTGGCTATGAAGACTTTGAATTGAACATTGAGCGAGAAACGTGAACTACGTGAACCATCATGCAAGAGGTAATTACGTTGGGGCGTGTCTGGCGCGCTCCCACTCCCCTAATAGTTTAAAAATGGCTCCCACGAGCCGCCGAGCTGACGAGCTCAGGGGGCTTGCGCCTTCATGCTGTGAGTGGAACTGGTCCTGAGAGATGAGGCAGCACGCCCTGCAACCTATGAACTTTGCTTTTTGTTTTTTCCCTACTGACGATTGAGGAATCATGAAACACGTGTCTAGGGATACGAATTGGAAATAAATAATACAGCACTGGCTATGAAGACTTTGAATTGAACATTGAGCGAGAAACGTGAACTACGTGAACCATCATGCAAGAGGTAATTACGCTGGGGCGTGTCTGGCGCGCTCCCACTCCCCTAATGGTTTAAAAATGGCTCCCACGAGCTGCCGAGCTGACGAGCTCAGGGGGCTTGCGCCTTCATGCTGTGAGTGGAACTCGTCCTGAGAGATGAGGCAGCACGCCCTGCAACCTATGAACTTTGCTTTTTGTTTTTTCCCTAATGACGATTAAGGAATCATGAAACACGTGTCTAGGGATACGAATTGGAAATAAATAATACAGCACTAGCTATGAAGACTTTGAATTGAACATTGAGCGAGAAACGTGAACTACGTGAACCATCATGAAAGAGGTAATTACGTTGGGGCGTGTCTGGCGCGCTCCCACTCCCCTAATAGTTTAAAAATGGCGCCCACGAGCCGCCGAGCTGACGAGCTCAGGGGGCTTGCGCCTTCATGCTGTGAGTGGAACTGGTCCTGAGAGATGAGGCAGCACGCCCTGCAACCTATGAACTTTGCTTTTTGTTTTTTCCCTACTGACGATTGAGGAATCATGAAACACGTGTCTAGGGATACGAATTGGAAATAAATAATACAGCACTGGCTATGAAGACTTTGAATTGAACATTGAGCGAGAAACGTGAACTACGTGAACCATCATGCAAGAGGTAATTACGTTGGGGCGTGTCTGGCGCGCTCCCACTCCCCTAATAGTTTAAAAATAGCTCCCACGAGCCGCCGAGCTGACGAGGTCAGGGGGCTTGCGCCTTCATGCTGTGAGTGGAACTGGTCCTGAGATATGAGGCAGCACGCCCTGCAACCTATGAACTTTGCTTGTTGTTTTTTCCCTACTGACGATTGAGGAATCATGAAATACGTGTCTAGGGATACGAATTGGAAATAAATAATACAGCACTGGCTATGAAGACTTTGAATTGAACATTGAGCGAGAAACGTGAACTACGTGAACCATCATGCAAGAGGTAATTACGCTGGGGCGTGTCTGGTGCGCTCCCACTCCCCTAATAGTTTAAAAATGGCTCCCACGAGCTGCCAAGCTGACGAGCTCAGGGGGCTTGCGCCTTCATGCTGTGAGTGGAACTCGTCCTGAGAGATGAGGCAGCACGCCCTGCAACCTATGAACTTTGCTTTTTGTTTTTTCCCTACTGACGATTGAGGAATCATGAAACACGTGTCTAGGGATACGAATTGGAAATAAATAATACAGCACTAGCTATGAAGACTTTGAATTGAACATTGAGCGAGAAACGTGAACTACGTGAACCATCATGCAAGAGGTAATTACGTTGGGGCGTGTCTGGCGCGCTCCCACTCCCCTAATAGTTTAAAAATGGCGCCCACGAGCCGCCGAGCTGACGAGCTCAGGGGGCTTGCGCCTTCATGCTGTGAGTGGAACTGGTCCTGAGAGATGAGGCAGCACGCCCTGCAACCTATGAACTTTGCTTTTTGTTTTTTCCCTACTGACGATTGAGGAATCATGAAACACGTGTCTAGGGATACGAATTGGAAATAAATAATACAGCACTGGCTATGAAGACTTTGAATTGAACATTGAGCGAGAAACGTGAACTACGTGAACCATCATGCAAGAGGTAATTACGCTGGGGCGTGTCTGGCGCGCTCCCACTCCCCTAATAGTTTAAAAATGGCTCCCACGAGCCGCCGAGCTGACGAGCTAGGGGGGCTTGCGCCTTCATGCTCTGAGTGGAACTGGTCCTGAGAGATGAGGCAGCACGCCCTGCAACCTATGAACTTTGCTTTTTGTTTTTTCCCTACTGACGATTGAGGAATCATGAAACACGTGTCTAGGGATACGAATTGGAAATAAATAATACAGCACTGGCTATGAAGACTTTGAATTGAACATTGAGCGAGAAACGTGAACTACGTGAACCATCATGCAAGAGGTAATTACGTTGGGACGTGTCTGGCGCGCTCCCACTCCCCTAATAGTTTAAAAATAGCTCCCACGAGCCGCCGAGCTAACGAGGTCAGGGGGCTTGCGCCTTCATGGTGTGAGTGGAACTGGTCCTGAGAGATGAGGCAGCACGCCCTGCAACCTATGAACTTTGCTTGTTGTTTTTTCCCTACTGACAATTGAGGAATCATGAAACACGTGTCTAGGGATACGAATTGAAAATAAATATTACAGCACTGGCTATGAAGACTTTGAATTGAACATTGAGCGAGAAACGTGAACTACGTGAACCATCATGCAAGAGGTAATTACGCTGGGGCGTGTCTGGCGTGCTCCCACTCCCCTAATAGTTTAAAAATGGCTCCCACGAGCCGCCGAGCTGACGAGCTCAGGGGGCTTGCGCCTTCATGCTGTGAGTGGAACTCGTCCTGAGAGATGAGGCAGCACGCCCTGCAACCTATGAACTTTGCTTTTTGTTTTTTCCCTACTGACGATTAAGGAATCATGAAACACGTGTCTAGGGATACGAATTGGAAATAAATAATACAGCACTGGCTATGAAGACTTTGAATTGAACATTGAGCGAGAAACGTGAACTACGTGAACCATCATGCAAGAGGTAATTACGTTGGGGCGTGTCTGGCGCGCTCCCACTCCCTTAATAGTTTAAATATGGCGCCCACGAGCCGCCGAGCTGACGAGCTCAGGGGGCTTGCGCCTTCATGCTGTGAGTGGAACTGGTCCTGAGAGATGAGGCAGCACGCCCTGCAACCTATGAACTTTGCTTTTTGTTTTTTCCCTACTGACGATTGAGGAATCATGAAACACGTGTCTAGGGATACGAATTGGAAATAAATAATACAGCACTGGCTATGAAGACTTTGAATTGAACATTGAGCGAGAAACGTGAACTACGTGAGCCATCATGCAAGAGGTAATTACGTTGGGGCGTGTCTGGCGCGCTCCCACTCCCCTAATAGTTTAAAAATGGCTCCCACGAGCCACCGAGCTGACGAGCTCAGGGGGCTTGCGCCTTCATGCTGTGAGTGGAACTGGTCCTGAGAGATGAGGCAGCACGCCCTGCAACCTATGAACTTTGCTTTTTGTTTTTTCCCTACTGACGATTGAGGAATCATGAAACACGTGTCTAGGGATACGAATTGGAAATAAATAATACAGCACTGGCTATGAAGACTTTGAATTGAACATTGAGCGAGAAACGTGAACTACGTGAACCATCATGCAAGAGGTAATTACGTTGGGGCGTGTCTGGCGCGCTCCCACTCCCCTAATAGTTTAAAAATGGCTCCCACGAGCCGCCGAGCTGACGAGCTAGGGGGGCTTGCGCCTTCATGCTCTGAGTGGAACTGGTCCTGAGAGATGAGGCAGCACGCCCTGCAACCTATGAACTTTGCTTTTTGTTTTTTCCCTACTGACGATTGAGGAATCATGAAACACGTGTCTAGGGATACGAATTGGAAATAAATAATACAGCACTGGCTATGAAGACTTTGAATTGAACATTGAGCGAGAAACGTGAACTACGTGAAACATCATGCAAGAGGTAATTACGTTGGGGCGTGTCTGGCGCGCTCCCACTCCCCTAATAGTTTAAAAATAGCTCCCACGAGCCGCCGAGCTGACGAGGTCAGGGGGCTTGCGCCTTCATGCTGTGAGTGGAACTGGTCCTGAGAGATGAGGCAGCACGCCCTGCAACCTATGAACTTTGCTTGTTGTTTTTTCCCTACTGACGATTGAGGAATCATGAAATACGTGTCTAGGGATACGAATTGGAAATAAATAATACAGCACTGGCTATGAAGACTTTGAATTGAACATTGAGCGAGAAACGTGAACTACGTGAACCATCATGCAAGAGGTAATTACGCTGGGGCGTGTCTGGCGCGCTCCCACTCCCCTAATAGTTTAAAAATGGCTCCCACGAGCTGCCGAGCTGACGAGCTCAGGGGGCTTGCGCCTTCATGCTGTGAGTGGAACTGGTCCTGAGATATGAGGCAGCACGCCCTGCAACCTATGAACTTTGCTTGTTGTTTTTTCCCTACTGACGATTGAGGAATCATGAAATACGTGTCTAGGGATACGAATTGGAAATAAATAATACAGCACTGGCTATGAAGACTTTGAATTGAACATTGAGCGAGAAACGTGAACTACGTGAACCATCATGCAAGAGGTAATTACGCTGGGGCGTGTCTGGTGCGCTCCCACTCCCCTAATAGTTTAAAAATGGCTCCCACGAGCTGCCAAGCTGACGAGCTCAGGGGGCTTGCGCCTTCATGCTGTGAGTGGAACTCGTCCTGAGAGATGAGGCAGCACGCCCTGCAACCTATGAACTTTGCTTTTTGTTTTTTCCCTACTGACGATTGAGGAATCATGAAACACGTGTCTAGGGATACGAATTGGAAATAAATAATACAGCACTAGCTATGAAGACTTTGAATTGAACATTGAGCGAGAAACGTGAACTACGTGAACCATCATGCAAGAGGTAATTACGTTGGGGCGTGTCTGGCGCGCTCCCACTCCCCTAATAGTTTAAAAATGGCGCCCACGAGCCGCCGAGCTGACGAGCTCAGGGGGCTTGCGCCTTCATGCTGTGAGTGGAACTGGTCCTGAGAGATGAGGCAGCACGCCCTGCAACCTATGAACTTTGCTTTTTGTTTTTTCCCTACTGACGATTGAGGAATCATGAAACACGTGTCTAGGGATACGAATTGGAAATAAATAATACAGCACTGGCTATGAAGACTTTGAATTGAACATTGAGCGAGAAACGTGAACTACGTGAACCATCATGCAAGAGGTAATTACGCTGGGGCGTGTCTGGCGCGCTCCCACTCCCCTAATAGTTTAAAAATGGCTCCCACGAGCCGCCGAGCTGACGAGCTAGGGGGGCTTGCGCCTTCATGCTCTGAGTGGAACTGGTCCTGAGAGATGAGGCAGCACGCCCTGCAACCTATGAACTTTGCTTTTTGTTTTTTCCCTACTGACGATTGAGGAATCATGAAACACGTGTCTAGGGATACGAATTGGAAATAAATAATACAGCACTGGCTATGAAGACTTTGAATTGAACATTGAGCGAGAAACGTGAACTACGTGAACCATCATGCAAGAGGTAATTACGTTGGGACGTGTCTGGCGCGCTCCCACTCCCCTAATAGTTTAAAAATAGCTCCCACGAGCCGCCGAGCTAACGAGGTCAGGGGGCTTGCGCCTTCATGGTGTGAGTGGAACTGGTCCTGAGAGATGAGGCAGCACGCCCTGCAACCTATGAACTTTGCTTGTTGTTTTTTCCCTACTGACAATTGAGGAATCATGAAACACGTGTCTAGGGATACGAATTGAAAATAAATATTACAGCACTGGCTATGAAGACTTTGAATTGAACATTGAGCGAGAAACGTGAACTACGTGAACCATCATGCAAGAGGTAATTACGCTGGGGCGTGTCTGGCGTGCTCCCACTCCCCTAATAGTTTAAAAATGGCTCCCACGAGCCGCCGAGCTGACGAGCTCAGGGGGCTTGCGCCTTCATGCTGTGAGTGGAACTCGTCCTGAGAGATGAGGCAGCACGCCCTGCAACCTATGAACTTTGCTTTTTGTTTTTTCCCTACTGACGATTAAGGAATCATGAAACACGTGTCTAGGGATACGAATTGGAAATAAATAATACAGCACTGGCTATGAAGACTTTGAATTGAACATTGAGCGAGAAACGTGAACTACGTGAACCATCATGCAAGAGGTAATTACGTTGGGGCGTGTCTGGCGCGCTCCCACTCCCTTAATAGTTTAAATATGGCGCCCACGAGCCGCCGAGCTGACGAGCTCAGGGGGCTTGCGCCTTCATGCTGTGAGTGGAACTGGTCCTGAGAGATGAGGCAGCACGCCCTGCAACCTATGAACTTTGCTTTTTGTTTTTTCCCTACTGACGATTGAGGAATCATGAAACACGTGTCTAGGGATACGAATTGGAAATAAATAATACAGCACTGGCTATGAAGACTTTGAATTGAACATTGAGCGAGAAACGTGAACTACGTGAGCCATCATGCAAGAGGTAATTACGTTGGGGCGTGTCTGGCGCGCTCCCACTCCCCTAATAGTTTAAAAATGGCTCCCACGAGCCACCGAGCTGACGAGCTCAGGGGGCTTGCGCCTTCATGCTGTGAGTGGAACTGGTCCTGAGAGATGAGGCAGCACGCCCTGCAACCTATGAACTTTGCTTTTTGTTTTTTCCCTACTGACGATTGAGGAATCATGAAACACGTGTCTAGGGATACGAATTGGAAATAAATAATACAGCACTGGCTATGAAGACTTTGAATTGAACATTGAGCGAGAAACGTGAACTACGTGAACCATCATGCAAGAGGTAATTACGTTGGGGCGTGTCTGGCGCGCTCCCACTCCCCTAATAGTTTAAAAATGGCTCCCACGAGCCGCCGAGCTGACGAGCTAGGGGGGCTTGCGCCTTCATGCTCTGAGTGGAACTGGTCCTGAGAGATGAGGCAGCACGCCCTGCAACCTATGAACTTTGCTTTTTGTTTTTTCCCTACTGACGATTGAGGAATCATGAAACACGTGTCTAGGGATACGAATTGGAAATAAATAATACAGCACTGGCTATGAAGACTTTGAATTGAACATTGAGCGAGAAACGTGAACTACGTGAAACATCATGCAAGAGGTAATTACGTTGGGGCGTGTCTGGCGCGCTCCCACTCCCCTAATAGTTTAAAAATAGCTCCCACGAGCCGCCGAGCTGACGAGGTCAGGGGGCTTGCGCCTTCATGCTGTGAGTGGAACTGGTCCTGAGAGATGAGGCAGCACGCCCTGCAACCTATGAACTTTGCTTGTTGTTTTTTCCCTACTGACGATTGAGGAATCATGAAATACGTGTCTAGGGATACGAATTGGAAATAAATAATACAGCACTGGCTATGAAGACTTTGAATTGAACATTGAGCGAGAAACGTGAACTACGTGAACCATCATGCAAGAGGTAATTACGCTGGGGCGTGTCTGGCGCGCTCCCACTCCCCTAATAGTTTAAAAATGGCTCCCACGAGCTGCCGAGCTGACGAGCTCAGGGGGCTTGCGCCTTCATGCTGTGAGTGGAACTCGTCCTGAGAGATGAGGCAGCACGCCCTGCAACCTATGAACTTTGCTTTTTGTTTTTTCCCTACTGACGATTAAGGAATCATGAAACACGTGTCTAGGGCTACGAATTGGAAATAAATAATACAGCACTGGCTATGAAGACTTTGAATTGAACATTGAGCGAGAAACGTGAACTACGTGAACCATCATGCAAGAGGTAATTACGTTGGGGCGTGTCTGGCGCGCTCCCACTCCCCTAATAGTTTAAAAATGGCTCCCACGAGCCGCCGAGCTGACGAGCTCAGGGGGCTTGCGCCGTCATGCTGTGAGTGGAACTGGTCCTGAGAGATGAGGCAGCACGCCCTGCAACCTATGAACTTTACGTTTTGTTTTTTCCCTACTGACGATTGAGGAATCATGAAACACGTGTCTAGGGATACGAATTGGAAATAAATAATACAGCACTGTCTATGAAGACTTTGAATTGAACATTGAGCGAGAAACGTGAACTACGTGAACCATCATGCAAGAGGTAATTACGTTGAGGCGTTTCTGGCGCGCTCCCACTCCCCTAATAGTTTAAAAATGGCTCCCACGAACCGCCGAGCTGACGAGCTCAGGGGGCTTGCGCCTTCATGCTGTGAGTGGATCTGGTCCTGAGAGATGAGGCAGCACGCCCTGCAACCTATGAACTTTACGTTTTGTTTTTTCCCTACTGACGATTGAGGAATCATGAAACACGTGTCTAGGGATACGAATTGGAAATAAATAATACAGCACTGGCTATGAAGACTTTGAATTGAACATTGAGCGAGAAACGTGAACTACGTGAACCATCATGCAAGAGGTAATTACGTTGGGGCGTGTCTGGCGCGCTCCCACTCCCCTAATAGTTTAAAAATGGCTCCCACGAGCCGCCGAGCTGACGAGCTCAGGGGGCTTGCGCCTTCATGCTGTGAGTGGAACTGGTCCTGAGAGATGAGGCAGCACGCCCTGCAACCGATGAACTTTGCTTTTTGTTTTTTCCCTACTGACGATTGAGGAATCATGAAACACGTGTCTAGGGATACGAATTGGAAATAAATAATACAGCACTGGCTATGAAGACTTTAAATTGAACATTTAGCGAGAAACGTGAACTACGTGAACCATCATGCAAGAGGTAATTACGTTATGGCGTGTCTGGCGCGCTCCCACTCCCCTAATAGTTTAAATATGGCGCCCACGAGCCGCCGAGCTGACGAGCTCAGGGGGCTTGCGCCTTCATGCTGTGAGTGGAACTGGTCCTGAGAGATGAGGCAGCACGCCCTGCAACCTATGAACTTTGCTTTTTGTTTTTTCCCTACTGACGATTGAGGAATCATGAAACACGTGTCTAGGGATACGAATTGGAAATAAATAATACAGCACTGGCTATGAAGACTTTGAATTGAACATTGAGCGAGAAACGTGAACTACGTGAGCCATCATGAAAGAGGTAATTACGTTGGGGCGTGTCTGGCGCGCTCCCACTCCCCTAATAGTTTAAAAATGGCTCCCACGAGCCGCCGAGCTGACGAGCTCAGGGGGCTTGCGCCTTCATGCTGTGAGTGGAACTGGTCCTGAGAGATGAGGCAGCACGCCCTGCAACCTATGAACTTTGCTTTTTTTTTTTCCTACTGACGATTGAGGAATCATGAAACACGTGTCTAGGGATACGAATTGGAAATAAATAATACAGCACTGGCTATGAAGACTTTGAATTGAACATTGAGCGAGAAACGTGAACTACGTGAACCATCTTGCAAGAGGTAATTACGTTGGGGCGTGTCTGGCGCGCTCCCACTCCCCTAATAGTTTAAAAATGGCTCCCACGAGCCGCCGAGCTGACGAGCTCAGGGGGCTTGCGCCTTCATGCTGTGAGTGGAACTCGTCCTGAGAGATGAGGCAGCACGCCCTGCAACCTATGAACTTTGCTTTTTGTTTTTTCCCTACTGACGATTGAGGAATCATGAAACACGTGTCTAGGGATACGAATTGGAAATAAATAATACAGCACTGGCTATGAAGACTTTGAATTGAACATTGAGCGAGAAACGTGAACTACGTGAACCATCATGCAAGAGGTAATTACGTTGGGGCGTGTCTGGCGCGCTCCCACTCCCCTAATAGTTTAAAAATGGCTCCCACGAGCCGCCGAGCTGACGAGCTCAGGGGGCTTGCTCCTTCATGCTGTGAGTGGAACTGGTCCTGAGAGATGAGGCAGAACGCCCTGCAACCTATGAACTTTGCTTTTTGTTTTTTCCCTACTGATGATTGAGGAATCATGAAACACGTGTCTAGGGATACGAATTGGAAATAAATAATACAGCACTGGCTATGAAGACTTTGAATTGAACATTGAGCGAGAAACGTGAACTACGTGAACCATCATGCAAGAGGTAATTACGTTGGGGCGTGTCTGGCGCGCTCCCACTCCCCTAATAGTTTAAAAATGGCTCCCACGAGCCGCCGAGCTGACGAGCTCAGGGGGCTTGCGCCTTCATGCTGTGAATGGAACTGGTCCTGAGAGATGAGGCAGCACGCCCTGCAACCTATGAACTTTGCTTTTTGTTTTTTCCCTACTGACGATTGAGGAATCATGAAACACGTGTCTAGGGATACGAATTGGAAATAAATAATACAGGACTGGCTATGAAGACTTTGAATTGAACATTGAGCGAGAAACGTGAACTACGTGAACCATCATGCAAGAGGTAATTACGTTGGGGCGTGTCTGGCGCGCTCCCACTCCCCTAATAGTTTAAAAATGGCTCCCACGAGCCGCCAGGCTGACGAGCTCAGGGGGCTTGCGCCGTCATGCTGTGAGTGGAACTGGTCCTGAGAGATGAGGCAGCACGCCCTGCAACCTATGAACTTTACTTTTTGTTTTTTCCCTACTGACGATTGAGGAATCATGAAACACGTGTCTAGGGATACGAATTGGAAATAAATAATACAGCACTGTCTATGAAGACTTTGAATTGAACATTGAGCGAGAAACGTGAACTACGTGAACCATCATGCAAGAGGTAATTACGTTGAGGCGTTTCTGGCGCGCTCCCACTCCCCTAATAGTTTAAAAATGGCTCCCACGAGCCGCCGAGCTGACGAGCTCAGGTGGCTTGCGCCTTCATGCTGTGAGTGAAACTGGTCCCGAGAGATGAGGCAGCACGCCCTGCAACCTATGAACTTTGCTTTTTGTTTTTCCATACTGACGATTGAGGAATCATGAAACACGTGTCTAGGGATACGAATTGGAAATAAATAATACAGCACTGGCTATGAAGACTTTGAATTGAACATTGAGCGAGAAACGTGAACTACGTGAACCATCATGCAAGAGGTAATTACGTTGTGGCGTGTCTGGCGCGCTCCCACTCCCCTAATAGTTTAAATATGGCGCCCACGAGCCGCCGAGCTGACGAGCTCAGGGGGCTTGCGCCTTCATGCTGTGAGTGGAACTGGTCCTGAGAGATGAGGCAGCACGCCCTGCAACCTATGAACTTTGCTTTTTGTTTTTTCCCTACTGACGATTGAGGAATCATGAAACACGTGTCTAGGGATACGAATTGGAAATAAATAATACAGCACTGGCTATGAAGACTTTGAATTGAACATTGAGCGAGAAACGTGAACTACGTGAGCCATCATGCAAGGGGTAATTACGTTGGGGCGTGTCTGGCGCACTCCCACTCCCCTAATAGTTTAAAAATGGCTCCCACGAGCCGCCGAGCTGACGAGCTCAGGGGGCTTGCGCCTTCATGCTGTGAGTGAAACTGGTCCTGAGAGATGAGGCAGCACGCCCTGCAACCTATGAACTTTGCTTTTTGTTTTTTCCATACTGACGATTGAGGAATCATGAAACACGTGTCTAGGGATACGAATTGGGAATAAATAATACAGCACTGGCTATGAAGACTTTGAATTGAACATTGAGCGAGAAACGTGAACTACGTGAACCATCATGCAAGAGGTAATTACGTTGGGGCGTGTCTGGCGCGCTCCCACTCCCCTAATAGTTTAAAAATGGCTCCCACGAGCCGCCGAGCTGACGAGCTCAGGGGGCTTGCGCCTTCATGCTGTGAGTGAAACTGGTCCTGAGAGATGAGGCAGCACGCCCTGCAACCTATGAACTTTGCTTTTTGTTTTTTCCATACTGACGATTGAGGAATCATGAAACACGTGTCTAGGGATACGAATTGGAAATAAATAATACAGCACTGGCTATGAAGACTTTGAATTGAACATTGAGCGAGAAACGTGAACTACGTGAACCATCATGCAAGAGGTAATTACGTTGTGGCGTGTCTGGCGCGCTCCCACTCCCCTAATAGTTTAAATATGGCGCCCACGAGCCGCCGAGCTGACGAGCTCAGGGGGCTTGCGCCTTCATGCTGTGAGTGGAACTGGTCCTGAGAGATGAGGCAGCACGCCCTGCAACCTATGAACTTTGCTTTTTGTTTTTTCCCTACTGACGATTGAGGAATCATGAAACACGTGTCTAGGGATACGAATTGGAAATAAATAATACAGCACTGGCTATGAAGACTTTGAATTGAACATTGAGCGAGAAACGTGAACTACGTGAGCCATCATGCAAGAGGTAATTACGTTGGGGCGTGTCTGGTGCACTCCCACTCCCCTAATAGTTTAAAAAGAGCCGCCGAGCTGACAAGCTCAGGGGGCTTGCGCCTTCATGCTGTGAGTGGAACTGGTCCTGAGAGATGAGGCAGCACGCCCTGCAACCTATGAACTTTGCTTTTTGTTTTTTCCCTACTGACGATTGAGGAATCATGAAACACGTGTCTAGGGATACGAATTGGAAATAAATAATACAGCACTGGCTATGAAGACTTTGAATTGAACATTGAGCGAGAAACGTGAACTACGTGAACCATCATGCAAGACGTAATTACGTTGGGGCGTGTCTGGCGCGCTCCCACTCCCCTAATAGTTTAAAAATGGCTCCCACGAGCCGCCGAGCTGACGAGCTCAGGTTGCTTGCGCCTTCATGCTGTGAGTGGAACTGGTCTTGAGAGATGAGGCAGCACGCCCTGCAACCTATGAACTTTGCTTTTTGTTTTTTCCCTACTGACGATTGAGGAATCATGAAACACGTGTCTAGGGATACGAATTGGAAATAAATAATACAGCACTGGCTATGAAGACTTTGAATTGAACATTGAGCGAGAAACATGAACTACGTGAACCATCATGCAAGAGGTAATTACGTTGGGGCGTGTCTGGCGCGCTCCCACTCCCCTAATAGTTTAAAAATGGCTCCCACGAGCCGCCGAGCTGACGAGCTCAGGGTGCTTGCTCCTTCATGCTGTGAGTGGAACTGGTCCTGAGAGATGAGGCAGCACGCCCTGCAACCTATGAACTTTGCTTTTTGTTTTTTCCCTACTGACGATTGAGGAATCATGAAACACGTGTCTAGGGATACGAATTGGAAATAAATAATACAGCACTGGCTATGAAGACTTTGAATTGAACATTGAGCGAGAAACGTGAACTACGTGAACCATCATGCAAGAGGTAATTACGTTGGGGCGTGTCTGGCGCGTTCCCACTCCCCTAATAGTTTAAAAATGGCTCCCACGAGCCGCCGAGCTGACGAGCTCAGGGGGCTTGCGCCTTCATGCTGTGAATGGAACTGGTCCTGAGAGATGAGGCAGCACGCCCTGCAACCTATGAACTTTGCTTTTTGTTTTTTCCCTACTGACGATTGAGGAATCATGAAACACGTGTCTAGGGATACGAATTGGAAATAAATAATACAGCACTGGCTATGAAGACTTTGAATTGAACATTGAGCAAGAAACGTGAACTACGTGAACCATCATGCAAGAGGTAATTACGTTGGGGCGTGTCTGGCGCGCTCCCACTCCCCTAATAGTTTAAAAATGGCTCCCACGAGCCGCCGAGCTGACGAGCTCAGGGGGCTTGCGCCGTCATGCTGTGAGTGGAACTGGTCCTGAGAGATGAGGCAGCACGCCCTGCAACCTATGAACTTTACTTTTTGTTTTTTTCCTACTGACGATTGAGGAATCATGAAACACGTGTCTAGGGATACGAATTGGAAATAAATAATACAGCACTGTCTATGAAGACTTTGAATTGAACATTGAGCGAGAAACGTGAACTACGTGAACCATCATGCAATAGGTAATTACGGTGAGGCGTTTCTGGCGCGCTCCCACTCCCCTAATAGTTTAAAAATGGCTCCCACGAACCGCCGAGCTGACGAGCTCAGGGGGCTTGCGCCTTCATGCTGTGAGTGGAACTGGTCCTGAGAGATGAGGCAGCACGCCCTGCAACCTATGAACTTTGCTTTTTGTTTTTTCCCTACTGACGATTGAGGAATCATGAAACACGTGTCTAGGGATACGAATTGGAAATAAATAATACAGCACTGGCTATGAAGACTTTGAATTGAACATTGAGCGAGAAACGTGAACTACGTGAACCATCATGCAAGAGGTAATTACGTTGGGGCGTGTCTGGCGCGCTCCCACTCCCCTAATAGTTTAAAAATGGCTTGCACGAGCCGCCGAGCTGACGAGCTCAGGGGGCTTGCGCCTTCATGCTGTGAGTGGAACTGGTCCTGAGAGATGAGGCAGCACGCCCTGCAACCTATGAACTTTGCTTTTTGTTTTTTCCCTACTGACGATTGAGGAATCATGAAACACGTGTCTAGGGATACGAATTGGAAATAAATAATACAGCACTGGCTATGAAGACTTTGAATTGAACATTGAGCGAGAAACGTGAACTACGTGAACCATCATGCAAGAGGTAATTACGTTGGGGCGTGTCTGGCGCGCTCCCACTCCCCTAATAGTTTAAAAATGGCTCCAACGAGCCGCCGAGCTGACGAGCTCAGGGGGCTTGCACCTTCATGCTGTGAATGGAACTGGTCCTGAGAGATGAGGCAGCACGCCCTGCAACCTATGAACTTTGCTTTTTGTTTTTTCCCTACTGACGATTGAGGAATCATGAAACACGTGTCTAGGGATACGAATTGGAAATAAATAATACAGCACTGGCTATGAAGACTTTGAATTGAACATTGAGCGAGAAACGTGAACTACGTGAACCATCATGCAAGAGGTAATTACGTTGGGGCGTGTCTGGCGCGCTCCCACTCCCCTAATAGTTTAAAAATGGCTCCCACGAGCCGCCGAGCTGACGAGCTCAGGGGGCTTGCGCCGTCATGCTGTGAGTGGAACTGGTCCTGAGAGATGAGGCAGCACGCCCTGCAACCTATGAACTTTACTTTTTGTTTTTTTCCTACTGACGATTGAGGAATCATGAAACACGTGTCTAGGGATACGAATTGGAAATAAATAATACAGCACTGTCTATGAAGACTTTGAATTGAACATTGAGCGAGAAACGTGAACTACGTGAACCATCATGCAATAGGTAATTACGTTGAGGCGTTTCTGGCGCGCTCCCACTCCCCTAATAGTTTAAAAATGGCTCCCACGAACCGCCGAGCTGACGAGCTCAGGGCGCTTGCGCCTTCATGCTGTGAGTGGAACTGGTCCTGAGAGATGAGGCAGCACGCCCTGCAACCTATGAACTTTGCTTTTTGTTTTTTCCCTACTGACGATTGAGGAATCATGAAACACGTGTCTAGGGATACGAATTGGAAATAAATAATACAGCACTGGCTATGAAGACTTTGAATTGAACATTGAGCGAGAAACGTGAACTACGTGAACCATCATGCAAGAGGTAATTACGTTGGGGCGTGTCTGGCGCGCTCCCACTCCCCTAATAGTTTAAAAATGGCTCGCACGAGCCGCCGAGCTGACGAGCTCAGGGGGCTTGCGCCTTCATGCTGTGAGTGGAACTGGTCCTGAGAGATGAGGCAGCACGCCCTGCAACCTATGAACTTTGCTTTTTGTTTTTTCCCTACTGACGATTGAGGAATCATGAAACACGTGTCTAGGGATACGAATTGGAAATAAATAATACAGCACTGGCTATGAAGACTTTGAATTGAACATTGAGCGAGAAACGTGAACTACGTGAACCATCATGCAAGAGGTAATTACGTTGTGGCGTGTCTGGCGCGCTCCCACTCCCCTAAAAGTTTAAATATGGCGCCCACGAGCCGCCGAGCTGACGAGCTCAGGGGGCTTGCGCCTTCATGCTGTGAGTGGAACTGGTCCTGAGAGATGAGGCAGCACGCCCTGCAACCTATGAACTTTGCTTTTTGTTTTTTCCCTACTGACGATTGAGGAATCATGAAACACGTGTCTAGGGATACGAATTGGAAATAAATAATACAGCACTGGCTATGAAGACTTTGAATTGAACATTGAGCGAGAAACGTGAACTACGTGAACCATCATGCAAGAGGTAATTACGTTGGGGCGTGTCTGGCGCTCTCCCACTCCCCTAATAGTTTAAAAATGGCTCCCACGAGCCGCCGAGCTGACGAGCTCAGGGGGCTTGCGCCTTCATGCTGTGAGTGGAACTCGTCCTGAGAGATGAGGCAGCACGCCCTGCAACCTTTGAACTTTGCTTTTTGTTTTTTCCCTACTGACGATTAAGGAATCATGAAACACGTGTCTAGGGATACGAATTGGAAATAAATAATACAGCACTGGCTATGAAGACTTTGAATTGAACATTGAGCGAGAAACGTGAACTACGTGAACCATCATGCAAGAGGTAATTACGTTGGGGCGTGTCTGGCGCGCTCCTACTCCCCTAATAGTTTAAAAATGGCTCCCACGAGCCGCCGAGCTGACGAGCTCAGGGGGCTTGCGCCGTCATGCTGTGAGTGGAACTGGTCCTGAGAGATGAGGCAGCACGCCCTGCAACCTATGAACTTTACTTTTTGTTTTTTCCCTACTGACGATTGAGGAATCATGAAACACGTGTCTAGGGATACGAATTGGAAATAAATAATACAGCACTGTCTATGAAGACTTTGAATTGAACATTGAGCGAGAAACGTGAACTACGTGAACCATCATGCAATAGGTAATTACGTTGAGGCGTTTCTGGCGCGCTCCCACTCCCCTAATAGTTTAAAAATTGGCTCCCACGAACCGCCGAGCTGACGAGCTCAGGGGGCTTGCGCCTTCATGCTGTGAGTGGAACTGGTCCTGAGAGATGAGGCAGCACGCCCTGCAACCTATGAACTTTGCTTTTTGTTTTTTCCCTACTGACGATTGAGGAATCATGAAACACGTGTCTAGGGATACGAATTGGAAATAAATAATACAGCACTGGCTATGAAGACTTTGAATTGAACATTGAGCGAGAAACGTGAACTACGTGAACCATCATGCAAGAGGTAATTACGTTGGGGCGTGTCTGGCGCGCTCCCACTCCCCTAATAGTTTAAAAATGGCTCCCACGAGCCGCCGAGCTGACGAGCTCAGGGGGCTTGCGCCTTCATGCTGTGAGTGGAACTGGTCCTGAGAGATGAGGCAGCACGCCCTGCAACCTATGAACTTTGCTTTTTGTTTTTTCCCTACTGACGATTGAGGAATCATGAAACACGTGTCTAGGGATACGAATTGGAAATAAATAATACAGCACTGGCTATGAAGACTTTGAATTGAACATTGAGCGAGAAACGTGAACTACGTGAACCATCATGCAAGAGGTAATTACGTTGTGGCGTGTCTGGCGCGATCCCACTCCCCTAATAGTTTAAATATGGCGCCCACGAGCCGCCGAGCTGACGAGCTCAGGGGGCTTGCGCCTTCATGCTGTGAGTGGAACTGGTCCTGAGAGATGAGGCAGCACGCCCTGCAACCTATGAACTTTGCTTTTTGTTTTTTCCCTACTGACGATTGAGGAATCATGGAACACGTGTCTAGGGATACGAATTGGAAATAAATAATACAGCACTGGCTATGAAGACTTTGAATTGAACATTGAGCGAGAAACGTGAACTACGTGAGCCATCATGCAAGAGGTAATTACGTTGGGGCGTGTCTGGCGCGCTCCCACTCCCCTAATAGTTTAAAAATGGCTCCCACGAGCCGCCGAGCTGACGAGCTCAGGGGGCTTGCGCCTTCATGCTGTGAGCGGAACTGGTCCTGAGAGATGAGGCAGCACGCCCTGCAACCTATGAACTTTGCTTTTTGTTTTTTCCCTACTGACGATTGAGGAATCATGAAACACGTGTCTAGGGATACGAATTGGAAATAAATAATACAGCACTGGCTATGAAGACTTTGAATTGAACATTGAGCAAGAAACGTGAACTACGTGAACCATCATGCAAGAGGTAATTACGTTGGGGCGTGTCTGGCGCGCTCCCACTCCCCTAATAGTTTAAAAATGGCTCCCACGAGCCGCCGAGCTGACGAGCTCAGGGGGCTTGCGCCGTCATGCTGTGAGTGGAACTGGTCCTGAGAGATGAGGCAGCACGCCCTGCAACCTATGAACTTTACTTTTTGTTTTTTTCCTACTGACGATTGAGGAATCATGAAACACGTGTCTAGGGATACGAATTGGAAATAAATAATACAGCACTGTCTATGAAGACTTTGAATTGAACATTGAGCGAGAAACGTGAACTACGTGAACCATCATGCAATAGGTAATTACGTTGAGGCGTTTCTGGCGCGCTCCCACTCCCCTAATAGTTTAAAAATGGCTCCCACGAACCGCCGAGCTGACGAGCTCAGGGGGCTTGCGCCTTCATGCTGTGAGTTGAACTGGTCCTGAGAGATGAGGCAGCACGCCCTGCAACCTATGAACTTTGCTTTTTGTTTTTTCCCTACTGACGATTGAGGAATCATGAAACACGTGTCTAGGGATACGAATTGGAAATAAATAATACAGCACTGGCTATGAAGACTTTGAATTGAACATTGAGCGAGAAACGTGAACTACGTGAACCATCATGCAAGAGGTAATTACGTTGGGGCGTGTCTGGCGCGCTCCCACTCCCCTAATAGTTTAAAAATGGCTTGCACGAGCCGCCGAGCTGACGAGCTCAGGGGGCTTGCGCCTTCATGCTGTGAGTGGAACTGGTCCTGAGAGATGAGGCAGCACGCCCTGCAACCTATGAACTTTGCTTTTTGTTTTTTCCCTACTGACGATTGAGGAATCATGAAACACGTGTCTAGGGATACGAATTGGAAATAAATAATACAGCACTGGCTATGAAGACTTTGAATTGAACATTGAGCGAGAAACGTGAACTACGTAAACCATCATGCAAGAGGTAATTACGTTGGGGCGTGTCTGGCGCGCTCCCACTCCCCTAATAGTTTAAAAATGGCTCCCACGAGCCGCCGAGCTGACGAGCTCAGGGGGCTTGCACCTTCATGCTGTGAATGGAACTGGTCCTGAGAGATGAGGCAGCACGCCCTGCAACCTATGAACTTTGCTTTTTGTTTTTTCCCTACTGACGATTGAGGAATCATGAAACACGTGTCTAGGGATACGAATTGGAAATAAATAATACAGCACTGGCTATGAAGACTTTGAATTGAACATTGAGCGAGAAACGTGAACTACGTGAACCATCATGCAAGAGGTAATTACGTTGGGGCGTGTCTGGCGCGCTCCCACTCCCCTAATAGTTTAAAAATGGCTCCCATGAGCCGCCAAGCTGACGAGCTCAGGGGGCTTGCGCCGTCATGCTGTGAGTGGAACTGGTCCTGAGAGATGAGGCAGCACGCCCTGCAACCTATGAACTTTACTTTTTGTTTTTTTCCTACTGACGATTGAGGAATCATGAAACACGTGTCTAGGGATACGAATTGGAAATAAATAATACAGCACTGTCTATGAAGACTTTGAATTGAACATTTAGCGAGAAACGTGAACTACGTGAACCATCATGCAATAGGTAATTACGTTGAGGCGTTTCTGGCGCGCTCCCACTCCCCTAATAGTTTAAAAATGGCTCCCACGAACCGCCGAGCTGACGAGCTCAGGGCGCTTGCGCCTTCATGCTGTGAGTGGAACTGGTCCTGAGAGATGAGGCAGCACGCCCTGCAACCTATGAACTTTGCTTTTTGTTTTTTCCCTACTGACGATTGAGGAATCATGAAACACGTGTCTAGGGATACGAATTGGAAATAAATAATACAGCACTGGCTATGAAGACTTTGAATTGAACATTGAGCGAGAAACGTGAACTACGTGAACCATCATGCAAGAGGTAATTACGTTGGGGCGTGTCTGGCGCGCTCCCACTCCCCTAATAGTTTAAAAATGGCTCGCACGAGCCGCCGAGCTGACGAGCTCAGGGGGCTTGCGCCTTCATGCTGTGAGTGGAACTGGTCCTGAGAGATGAGGCAGCACGCCCTGCAACCTATGAACTTTGCTTTTTGTTTTTTCCCTACTGACGATTGAGGAATCATGAAACACGTGTCTAGGGATACGAATTGGAAATAAATAATACAGCACTGGCTATGAAGACTTTGAATTGAACATTGAGCGAGAAACGTGAACTACGTGAACCATCATGCAAGAGGTAATTACGTTGTGGCGTGTCTGGCGCGCTCCCACTCCCCTAAAAGTTTAAATATGGCGCCCACGAGCCGCCGAGCTGATGAGCTCAGGGGGCTTGCGCCTTCATGCTGTGAGTGGAACTGGTCCTGAGAGATGAGGCAGCACGCCCTGCAACCTATGAACTTTGCTTTTTGTTTTTTCCCTACTGACGATTGAGGAATCATGAAACACGTGTCTAGGGATACGAATTGGAAATAAATAATACAGCACTGGCTATGAAGACTTTGAATTGAACATTGAGCGAGAAACGTGAACTACGTGAGCCATCATGCAAGAGGTAATTACGTTGGGGCGTGTCTGGCGCGCTCCCACTCCCCTAATAGTTTAAAAATGGCTCCCACGAGCCGCCGAGCTGACGAGCTCAGGGGGCATGCGCCTTCATGCTGTGAGTGGAACTGGTCCTGAGAGATGAGGCAGCACGCCCTGCAACCTATGAACTTTGCTTTTTGTTTTTTCCCTACTGACGATTGAGGAATCATGAAACACGTGTCTAGGGATACGAATTGGAAATAAATAATACAGCACTGGCTATGAAGACTTTGAATTGAACATTGAGCGAGAAACGTGAACTACGTGAACCATCATGCAAGACGTAATTACGTTGGGGCGTGTCTGGCGCGCTCCCACTCCCCTAATAGTTTAAAAATGGCTCCCACGAGCCGCCGAGCTGACGAGCTCAGGGGGCTTGCGCCTTCATGCTGTGAGTGGAACTGGTCTTGAGAGATGAGGCAGCACGCCCTGCAACCTATGAACTTTGCTTTTTGTTTTTTCCCTACTGACGATTGAGGAATCATGAAACACGTGTCTAGGGATACGAATTGGAAATAAATAATACAGCACTGGCTATGAAGACTTTGAATTGAACATTGAGCGAGAAACGTGAACTACGTGAACCATCATGCAAGAGGTAATTACGTTGGGGCGTGTCTGGCGCGCTCCCACTCCCCTAATAGTTTAAAAATGGCTCCCACGAGCCGCCGAGCTGACGAGCTCAGGGGGCTTGCGCCTTCATGCTGTGAGTGGAACTGGTCCTGAGAGATGAGGCAGCACGCCCTGCAACCTATGAACTTTGCTTTTTGTTTTTTCCCTACTGACGATTGAGGAATCATGAAACACGTGTCTAGGGATACGAATTGGAAATAAATAATACAGCACTGGCTATGAAGACTTTGAATTGAACATTGAGCGAGAAACGTGAACTACGTGAACCATCATGCAAGAGGTAATTACGTTGTGGCGTGTCTGGCGCGATCCCACTCCCCTAATAGTTTAAATATGGCGCCCACGAGCCGCCGAGCTGACGAGCTCAGGGGGCTTGCGCCTTCATGCTGTGAGTGGAACTGGTCCTGAGAGATGAGGCAGCACGCCCTGCAACCTATGAACTTTGCTTTTTGTTTTTTCCCTACTGACGATTGAGGAATCATGGAACACGTGTCTAGGGATACGAATTGGAAATAAATAATACAGCACTGGCTATGAAGACTTTGAATTGAACATTGAGCGAGAAACGTGAACTACGTGAGCCATCATGCAAGAGGTAATTACGTTGGGGCGTGTCTGGCGCGCTCCCACTCCCCTAATAGTTTAAAAATGGCTCCCACGAGCCGCCGAGCTGACGAGCTCAGGGGGCTTGCGCCTTCATGCTGTGAGCGGAACTGGTCCTGAGAGATGAGGCAGCACGCCCTGCAACCTATGAACTTTGCTTTTTGTTTTTTCCCTACTGACGATTGAGGAATCATGAAACACGTGTCTAGGGATACGAATTGGAAATAAATAATACAGCACTGGCTATGAAGACTTTGAATTGAACATTGAGCGAGAAACGTGAACTACGTGAACCATCATGCAAGAGGTAATTACGTTGGGGCGTGTCTGGCGCGCTCCCACTCCCCTAATAGTTTAAAAATGGCTCCCACGAGCCGCCGAGCTGACGAGCTAAGGGGGCTTGCGCCTTCATGCTGTGAGTGGAACTGGTCCTGAGAGATGAGGCAGCACGCCCTGCAACCTATGAACTTTGCTTTTTGTTTTTTCCCTACTGACGATTGAGGAATCATGAAACACGTGTCTAGGGATACGAATTGGAAATAAATAATACAGCACTGGCTATGAAGACTTTGAATTGAACATTGAGCGAGAAATGTGAACTACGTGAACCATCATGCAAGAGGTAATTACGTTGGGGCGTGTCTGGCGCGCTCCCACTCCCCTAATAGTTTAAAAATGGCGCCCACGAGCCGCCGAGCTGACGAGCTCAGGGGGCTTGCGCCTTCATGCTGAGAGTGGAACTGGTCCTGAGAGATGAGGCAGCACGCCCTGCAACCTATGAACTTTGCTTTTTGTTTTTTCCCTACTGACGATTGAGGAATCATGAAACACGTGTCTAGGGATACGAATTGGAAATAAATAATACAGCACTGGCTATGAAGACTTTGATTTGAACATTGAGCGAGAAACGTGAACTACGTGAACCATCATGCAAGAGGTAATTACGTTGGGGCGTGTCTGGCGCGCTCCCACTCCCCTAATAGTTTAAAAATGGCTCCCACGAGCCGCCGAGCTGACGAGCTCAGGGGGCTTGCGCCTTCATGCTCTGAGTGGAACTGGTCCTGAGAAATGAGGCAGCACGCCCTGCAACCTATGAACTTTGCTTTTTGTTTTTTCCCTACTGACGATTGAGGAATCATGAAACACGTGTCTAGGGATACGAATTGGAAATAAATAATACAGCACTGGCTATGAAGACTATGAATTGAACATTGAGCGAGAAACGTGAACTACGTGAACCATCATGCAAGAGGTAATTACGTTGGGGCGTGTCTGGCGCGCTCCCACTCCCCTAATAGTTTAAAAATGGCTCCCACGAGCCGCGGAGCTGACGAGCTCAGGGGGCTTGCGCCTTCATGCTGTGAGTGGAACTGGTCCCGAGAGATGAGGCAGCACGCCCTGCAACCTATGAACTTTGCTTTTTGTTTTTTCCCTACTGAAGATTGAGGAATCATGAAACACGTGTCTAGGGATACGAAGTGGAAATAAATAATACAGCACTGGCTATGAAGACTTTGAATTGAACATTGAGCGAGAAACGTGAACTACGTGAACCATCATGCAAGAGGTAATTACGTTGGGGCGTGTCTGGAGAGCTCCCACTCCCCTAATAGTTTAAAAATGGCTCCCAGGAGCCGCCGAGCTGACGAGCTCAGGGGGCTTGCGCCTTCATGCTGTGAGTGGAAGTGGTCCTGAGAGATGAGGCAGCACGCCCTGCAACCTATGAACTTTGCTTTTTGTTTTTTCCCTACTGACGATTGAGGAATCATGAAACACGTGTCTAGGGATACGAATTGGAAATAAATAATACAGCACTGGCTATGAAGACTTTTAATTGAACATTGAGCGAGAAACGTGAACTACGTGAACCATCATGCAAGAGGTAATTACGTTGGGGCGTGTCTGGCGCGCTCCCACTCCCCTAATAGTTTAAAAATGGCTCCCACGAGCCGCCGAGCTGACGAGCTCAGGGGGCTTGCGCCTTCATGCTGTGAGTGGAACTGGTCCTGAGAGATAAGGCAGCACGCCCTGCAACCTATGAACTTTGCTTTTTGTTTTTTCCCTACTGACGATTGAGGAATCATGAAACACATGTCTAGGGATACGAATT
Organism: Lissotriton helveticus; assembly: GCF_964261635.1. Lineage (NCBI taxonomy): Eukaryota > Metazoa > Chordata > Amphibia > Caudata > Salamandridae > Lissotriton > Lissotriton helveticus. The sequence goes on along the minus strand of NC_136063.1, from coordinate 767,618,105 downwards.
GGAAATAAATAATACAGCACTGGCTATGAAGACTTTGAATTGAACATTGAGCGAGAAACGTGAACTACGTGAACCATCATGCAGAAGGTAATTACGTTGGGGCGTGTCTGGCGCGCTCCCACTCCCCTAATAGTTTAAAAATGGCTCCCACGAGCCGCCGAGCTGACGAGCTCAGGGGGCTTGCGCCTTCATGCTGTGAGTGGAACTGGTCCTGAAAGATGAGGCAGCACGCCCTGCAACCTATGAACTTTGCTTTTTGTTTTTTCCCTACTGACGATTGAGGAATCATGAAACACGTGTCTAGGGATACGAATTGGAAATAAATAATACAGCACTGGCTATGAAGACTTTGAATTGAACATTGAGCGAGAAACGTGAACTACGTGAACCATCATGCAAGAGGTAATTACGTTGGGGCGTGTCTGGCGCGCTCCCACTCCCCTAATAGTTTAAAAATGGCTCCCACGAGCCGCCGAGCTGACGAGCTCAGGGGGCTTGTGCCTTCATGCTGTGAGTGGAACTGGTCCTGAGAGATGAGGCAGCACGCCCTGCAACCTATGAACTTTGCTTTTTGTTTTTTCCCTACTGACGATTGAGGAATCATGAAACACGTGTCTAGGGATACGAATTGGAAATAAATAATACAGCACTGGCTATGAAGACTTTGAATTGAACATTGAGCGAAAAACGTGAACTACGTGAACCATCATGCAAGAGGTAATTACGTTGGGGCGTGTCTGGCGCGCTCCCACTCCCCTAATAGTTTAAAAATGGCTCCCACGAGCCGCCGAGCTGACGAGCTCATGGGTCTTGTGCCTTCATGCTGTGAGTGGAACTGGTCCTGACAGATGAGGCAGCACGCCCTGCAACCTATGAACTTTTCTTTTTGTTTTTTCCCTACTGACGATTGAGGAATCATGAAACACATGTCTAGGGATACGAATTGGAAATAAATAATAAAGCACTGGCTATGAAGACTTTGAATTGAACATTGAGCGAGAAACGTGAACTACGTGAACCATCATGCAAGAGGTAATTACGTTGGGGCGTGTCTGGCGCGCTCCCACTCCCCTAATAGTTTAAAAATGGCTCCCACGAGCCACCGAGCTGACGAGCTCGGGGGGCTTGCGCCTTCATGCTGTGAGTGGAACTGGTCCTGAGAGATGAGGCAGCACGCCCTGCAACCCATGAACTTTGCTTGTTGTTTTTTCCCTACTGACGATTGAGGAATCATGAAAGACGTGTCTAGGGATACGAATTGGAAGTAAATAATACAGCACTAGCTATGAAGACTTTGAATTGAACATTGAGCGAGAAACGTGAACTACGTGAACCATCATGCAAGAGGTAATTACGTTGGGGCGTGTCTGGCGCGCTCCCACTCCCCTAATAGTTTAAAAATGGCTCCCACGAGCCACCGAGCTGACGAGCTCGGGGGGCTTGCGCCTTCATGCTGTGAGTGGAACTGGTCCTGAGAGATGAGGCAGCACGCCCTGCAACCTATGAACTTTGCTTTTTTTGTTTTTTCCCTACTGACGATTGAGGAATCATGAAACACGTGTCTAGGGATACGAATTGGAAATAAATAATACAGCAATAGCTATGAAGACTTTGAATTGAACATTGAGCGAAAAACGTGAACTACGTGAACCATCATGCAAGAGGTAATTACGTTGGGGCGTGTCTGGCGCGCTCCCACTCCCCTAATAGTTTAAAAATGGCTCCCACGAGCCGCCGAGCTGACGAGCTCAGGGGTCTTGTGCCTTCATGCTGTGAGTGGAACTGGTCCTGACAGATGAGGCAGCACGCCCTGCAACCTATGAACTTTTCTTTTTGTTTTTTCCCTACTGACGATTGAGGAATCATGAAACACGTGTCTAGGGATACGAATTGGAAATAAATAATACAGCACTGGCTATGAAGACTTTGAATTGAACATTGAGCGAGAAACGTGAACTACGTGAACCATCATGCAAGAGGTAATTACGTTGGGGCGTGTCTGGCGCGCTCCCACTCCCCTAATAGTTTAAAAATGGCTCGCACGAGCCGCCGAGCTGACGAGCTCAGGGGGCTTGCGCCTTCATGCTGTGAGTGGAACTGGTCCTGAGAGATGAGGCAGCACGCCCTGCAACCTATGAACTTTGCTTTTTGTTTTTTCCCTACTGACGATTGAGGAATCATGAAACACGTGTCTAGGGATACGAATTGGAAATAAATAATACAGCACTGGCTATGAAGACTTTGAATTGAACATTGAGCGAGAAACGTGAACTACGTGAACCATCATGCAATAGGTAATTACGTTGAGGCGTTTCTGGCGCGCTCCCACTCCCCTAATAGTTTAAAAATTGGCTCCCACGAACCGCCGAGCTGACGAGCTCAGGGGGCTTGCGCCTTCATGCTGTGAGTGAAACTGGTCCTGAGAGATGAGGCAGCACGCCCTGCAACCTATGAACTTTGCTTTTTGTTTTTTCCCTACTGACGATTGAGGAATCATGAAACACGTGTCTAGGGATACGAATTGGAAATAAATAATACAGCACTGGCTATGAAGACTTTGAATTGAACATTGAGCGAGAAACGTGAACTACGTGAACCATCATGCAAGAGGTAATTACGTTGGGGCGTGTCTGGCGCGCTCCCACTCCCCTAATAGTTTAAAAATGGCTCCCACGAGCCGCCGAGCTGACGAGCTCAGGGGGCTTGCGCCTTCATGCTGTGAGTGGAACTGGTCCTGAGAGATGAGGCAGCACGCCCTGCAACCTATGAACTTTGCTTTTTGTTTTTTCCCTACTGACGATTGAGGAATCATGAAACACGTGTCTAGGGATACGAATTGGAAATAAATAATACAGCACTGGCTATGAAGACTTTGAATTGAACATTGAGCGAGAAACGTGAACTACGTGAACCATCATGCAAGAGGTAATTACGTTGTGGCGTGTCTGGCGCGATCCCACTCCCCTAATAGTTTAAATATGGCGCCCACGAGCCGCCGAGCTGACGAGCTCAGGGGGCTTGCGCCTTCATGCTGTGAGTGGAACTGGTCCTGAGAGATGAGGCAGCACGCCCTGCAACCTATGAACTTTGCTTTTTGTTTTTTCCCTACTGACGATTGAGGAATCATGGAACACGTGTCTAGGGATACGAATTGGAAATAAATAATACAGCACTGGCTATGAAGACTTTGAATTGAACATTGAGCGAGAAACGTGAACTACGTGAGCCATCATGCAAGAGGTAATTACGTTGGGGCGTGTCTGGCGCGCTCCCACTCCCCTAATAGTTTAAAAATGGCTCCCACGAGCCGCCGAGCTGACGAGCTCAGGGGGCTTGCGCCTTCATGCTGTGAGCGGAACTGGTCCTGAGAGATGAGGCAGCACGCCCTGCAACCTATGAACTTTGCTTTTTGTTTTTTCCCTACTGACGATTGAGGAATCATGAAACACGTGTCTAGGGATACGAATTGGAAATAAATAATACAGCACTGGCTATGAAGACTTTGAATTGAACATTGAGCAAGAAACGTGAACTACGTGAACCATCATGCAAGAGGTAATTACGTTGGGGCGTGTCTGGCGCGCTCCCACTCCCCTAATAGTTTAAAAATGGCTCCCACGAGCCGCCGAGCTGACGAGCTCAGGGGGCTTGCGCCGTCATGCTGTGAGTGGAACTGGTCCTGAGAGATGAGGCAGCACGCCCTGCAACCTATGAACTTTACTTTTTGTTTTTTTCCTACTGACGATTGAGGAATCATGAAACACGTGTCTAGGGATACGAATTGGAAATAAATAATACAGCACTGTCTATGAAGACTTTGAATTGAACATTGAGCGAGAAACGTGAACTACGTGAACCATCATGCAATAGGTAATTACGTTGAGGCGTTTCTGGCGCGCTCCCACTCCCCTAATAGTTTAAAAATGGCTCCCACGAACCGCCGAGCTGACGAGCTCAGGGGGCTTGCGCCTTCATGCTGTGAGTGGAACTGGTCCTGAGAGATGAGGCAGCACGCCCTGCAACCTATGAACTTTGCTTTTTGTTTTTTCCCTACTGACGATTGAGGAATCATGAAACACGTGTCTAGGGATACGAATTGGAAATAAATAATACAGCACTGGCTATGAAGACTTTGAATTGAACATTGAGCGAGAAACGTGAACTACGTGAACCATCATGCAAGAGGTAATTACGTTGGGGCGTGTCTGGCGCGCTCCCACTCCCCTAATAGTTTAAAAATGGCTTGCACGAGCCGCCGAGCTGACGAGCTCAGGGGGCTTGCGCCTTCATGCTGTGAGTGGAACTGGTCCTGAGAGATGAGGCAGCACGCCCTGCAACCTATGAACTTTGCTTTTTGTTTTTTCCCTACTGACGATTGAGGAATCATGAAACACGTGTCTAGGGATACGAATTGGAAATAAATAATACAGCACTGGCTATGAAGACTTTGAATTGAACATTGAGCGAGAAACGTGAACTACGTAAACCATCATGCAAGAGGTAATTACGTTGGGGCGTGTCTGGCGCGCTCCCACTCCCCTAATAGTTTAAAAATGGCTCCCACGAGCCGCCGAGCTGACGAGCTCAGGGGGCTTGCACCTTCATGCTGTGAATGGAACTGGTCCTGAGAGATGAGGCAGCACGCCCTGCAACCTATGAACTTTGCTTTTTGTTTTTTCCCTACTGACGATTGAGGAATCATGAAACACGTGTCTAGGGATACGAATTGGAAATAAATAATACAGCACTGGCTATGAAGACTTTGAATTGAACATTGAGCGAGAAACGTGAACTACGTGAACCATCATGCAAGAGGTAATTACGTTGGGGCGTGTCTGGCGCGCTCCCACTCCCCTAATAGTTTAAAAATGGCTCCCATGAGCCGCCAAGCTGACGAGCTCAGGGGGCTTGCGCCGTCATGCTGTGAGTGGAACTGGTCCTGAGAGATGAGGCAGCACGCCCTGCAACCTATGAACTTTACTTTTTGTTTTTTTCCTACTGACGATTGAGGAATCATGAAACACGTGTCTAGGGATACGAATTGGAAATAAATAATACAGCACTGTCTATGAAGACTTTGAATTGAACATTTAGCGAGAAACGTGAACTACGTGAACCATCATGCAATAGGTAATTACGTTGAGGCGTTTCTGGCGCGCTCCCACTCCCCTAATAGTTTAAAAATGGCTCCCACGAACCGCCGAGCTGACGAGCTCAGGGCGCTTGCGCCTTCATGCTGTGAGTGGAACTGGTCCTGAGAGATGAGGCAGCACGCCCTGCAACCTATGAACTTTGCTTTTTGTTTTTTCCCTACTGACGATTGAGGAATCATGAAACACGTGTCTAGGGATACGAATTGGAAATAAATAATACAGCACTGGCTATGAAGACTTTGAATTGAACATTGAGCGAGAAACGTGAACTACGTGAACCATCATGCAAGAGGTAATTACGTTGGGGCGTGTCTGGCGCGCTCCCACTCCCCTAATAGTTTAAAAATGGCTCGCACGAGCCGCCGAGCTGACGAGCTCAGGGGGCTTGCGCCTTCATGCTGTGAGTGGAACTGGTCCTGAGAGATGAGGCAGCACGCCCTGCAACCTATGAACTTTGCTTTTTGTTTTTTCCCTACTGACGATTGAGGAATCATGAAACACGTGTCTAGGGATACGAATTGGAAATAAATAATACAGCACTGGCTATGAAGACTTTGAATTGAACATTGAGCGAGAAACGTGAACTACGTGAACCATCATGCAAGAGGTAATTACGTTGTGGCGTGTCTGGCGCGCTCCCACTCCCCTAAAAGTTTAAATATGGCGCCCACGAGCCGCCGAGCTGATGAGCTCAGGGGGCTTGCGCCTTCATGCTGTGAGTGGAACTGGTCCTGAGAGATGAGGCAGCACGCCCTGCAACCTATGAACTTTGCTTTTTGTTTTTTCCCTACTGACGATTGAGGAATCATGAAACACGTGTCTAGGGATACGAATTGGAAATAAATAATACAGCACTGGCTATGAAGACTTTGAATTGAACATTGAGCGAGAAACGTGAACTACGTGAGCCATCATGCAAGAGGTAATTACGTTGGGGCGTGTCTGGCGCGCTCCCACTCCCCTAATAGTTTAAAAATGGCTCCCACGAGCCGCTGAGCTGACGAGCTCAGGGGGCATGCGCCTTCATGCTGTGAGTGGAACTGGTCCTGAGAGATGAGGCAGCACGCCCTGCAACCTATGAACTTTGCTTTTTGTTTTTTCCCTACTGACGATTGAGGAATCATGAAACACGTGTCTAGGGATACGAATTGGAAATAAATAATACAGCACTGGCTATGAAGACTTTGAATTGAACATTGAGCGAGAAACGTGAACTACGTGAACCATCATGCAAGACGTAATTACGTTGGGGCGTGTCTGGCGCGCTCCCACTCCCCTAATAGTTTAAAAATGGCTCCCACGAGCCGCCGAGCTGACGAGCTCAGGGGGCTTGCGCCTTCATGCTGTGAGTGGAACTGGTCTTGAGAGATGAGGCAGCACGCCCTGCAACCTATGAACTTTGCTTTTTGTTTTTTCCCTACTGACGATTGAGGAATCATGAAACACGTGTCTAGGGATACGAATTGGAAATAAATAATACAGCACTGGCTATGAAGACTTTGAATTGAACATTGAGCGAGAAACGTGAACTACGTGAACCATCATGCAAGAGGTAATTACGTTGGGGCGTGTCTGGCGCGCTCCCACTCCCCTAATAGTTTAAAAATGGCTCCCACGAGCCGCCGAGCTGACGAGCTCAGGGGGCTTGCGCCTTCATGCTGTGAGTGGAACTGGTCCTGAGAGATGAGGCAGCACGCCCTGCAACCTATGAACTTTGCTTTTTGTTTTTTCCCTACTGACAATTGAGGAATCATGAAACACGTGTCTAGGGATACGAATTGGAAATAAATAATACAGCACTGGCTATGAAGACTTTGAATTGAACATTGAGCGAGAAACGTGAACTACGTGAACCATCATGCAAGAGGTAATTACGTTGTGGCGTGTCTGGCGCGATCCCACTCCCCTAATAGTTTAAATATGGCGCCCACGAGCCGCCGAGCTGACGAGCTCAGGGGGCTTGCGCCTTCATGCTGTGAGTGGAACTGGTCCTGAGAGATGAGGCAGCACGCCCTGCAACCTATGAACTTTGCTTTTTGTTTTTTCCCTACTGACGATTGAGGAATCATGGAACACGTGTCTAGGGATACGAATTGGAAATAAATAATACAGCACTGGCTATGAAGACTTTGAATTGAACATTGAGCGAGAAACGTGAACTACGTGAGCCATCATGCAAGAGGTAATTACGTTGGGGCGTGTCTGGCGCGCTCCCACTCCCCTAATAGTTTAAAAATGGCTCCCACGAGCCGCCGAGCTGACGAGCTCAGGGGGCTTGCGCCTTCATGCTGTGAGCGGAACTGGTCCTGAGAGATGAGGCAGCACGCCCTGCAACCTATGAACTTTGCTTTTTGTTTTTTCCCTACTGACGATTGAGGAATCATGAAACACGTGTCTAGGGATACGAATTGGAAATAAATAATACAGCACTGGCTATGAAGACTTTGAATTGAACATTGAGCGAGAAACGTGAACTACGTGAACCATCATGCAAGAGGTAATTACGTTGGGGCGTGTCTGGCGCGCTCCCACTCCCCTAATAGTTTAAAAATGGCTCCCACTAGCCGCCGAGCTGACGAGCTAAGGGGGCTTGCGCCTTCATGCTGTGAGTGGAACTGGTCCTGAGAGATGAGGCAGCACGCCCTGCAACCTATGAACTTTGCTTTTTGTTTTTTCCCTACTGACGATTGAGGAATCATGAAACACGTGTCTAGGGATACGAATTGGAAATAAATAATACAGCACTGGCTATGAAGACTTTGAATTGAACATTGAGCGAGAAATGTGAACTACGTGAACCATCATGCAAGAGGTAATTACGTTGGGGCGTGTCTGGCGCGCTCCCACTCCCCTAATAGTTTAAAAATGGCGCCCACGAGCCGCCGAGCTGACGAGCTCAGGGGGCTTGCGCCTTCATGCTGAGAGTGGAACTGGTCCTGAGAGATGAGGCAGCACGCCCTGCAACCTATGAACTTTGCTTTTTGTTTTTTCCCTACTGACGATTGAGGAATCATGAAACACGTGTCTAGGGATACGAATTGGAAATAAATAATACAGCACTGGCTATGAAGACTTTGATTTGAACATTGAGCGAGAAACGTGAACTACGTGAACCATCATGCAAGAGGTAATTACGTTGGGGCGTGTCTGGCGCGCTCCCACTCCCCTAATAGTTTAAAAATGGCTCCCACGAGCCGCCGAGCTGACGAGCTCAGGGGGCTTGCGCCTTCATGCTCTGAGTGGAACTGGTCCTGAGAAATGAGGCAGCACGCCCTGCAACCTATGAACTTTGCTTTTTGTTTTTTCCCTACTGACGATTGAGGAATCATGAAACACGTGTCTAGGGATACGAATTGGAAATAAATAATACAGCACTGGCTATGAAGACTATGAATTGAACATTGAGCGAGAAACGTGAACTACGTGAACCATCATGCAAGAGGTAATTACGTTGGGGCGTGTCTGGCGCGCTCCCACTCCCCTAATAGTTTAAAAATGGCTCCCACGAGCCGCGGAGCTGACGAGCTCAGGGGGCTTGCGCCTTCATGCTGTGAGTGGAACTGGTCCCGAGAGATGAGGCAGCACGCCCTGCAACCTATGAACTTTGCTTTTTGTTTTTTCCCTACTGAAGATTGAGGAATCATGAAACACGTGTCTAGGGATACGAAGTGGAAATAAATAATACAGCACTGGCTATGAAGACTTTGAATTGAACATTGAGCGAGAAACGTGAACTACGTGAACCATCATGCAAGAGGTAATTACGTTGGGGCGTGTCTGGAGAGCTCCCACTCCCCTAATAGTTTAAAAATGGCTCCCAGGAGCCGCCGAGCTGACGAGCTCAGGGGGCTTGCGCCTTCATGCTGTGAGTGGAAGTGGTCCTGAGAGATGAGGCAGCACGCCCTGCAACCTATGAACTTTGCTTTTTGTTTTTTCCCTACTGACGATTGAGGAATCATGAAACACGTGTCTAGGGATACGAATTGGAAATAAATAATACAGCACTGGCTATGAAGACTTTTAATTGAACATTGAGCGAGAAACGTGAACTACGTGAACCATCATGCAAGAGGTAATTACGTTGGGGCGTGTCTGGCGCGCTCCCACTCCCCTAATAGTTTAAAAATGGCTCCCACGAGCCGCCGAGCTGACGAGCTCAGGGGGCTTGCGCCTTCATGCTGTGAGTGGAACTGGTCCTGAGAGATAAGGCAGCACGCCCTGCAACCTATGAACTTTGCTTTTTGTTTTTTCCCTACTGACGATTGAGGAATCATGAAACACATGTCTAGGGATACGAATTGGAAATAAATAATACAGCACTGGCTATGAAGACTTTGAATTGAACATTGAGCGAGAAACGTGAACTACGTGAACCATCATGCAGAAGGTAATTACGTTGGGGCGTGTCTGGCGCGCTCCCACTCCCCTAATAGTTTAAAAATGGCTCCCACGAGCCGCCGAGCTGACGAGCTCAGGGGGCTTGTGCCTTCATGCTGTGAGTGGAACTGGTCCTGAAAGATGAGGCAGCACGCCCTGCAACCTATGAACTTTGCTTTTTGTTTTTTCCCTACTGACGATTGAGGAATCATGAAACACGTGTCTAGGGATACGAATTGGAAATAAATAATACAGCACTGGCTATGAAGACTTTGAATTGAACATTGAGCGAGAAACGTGAACTACGTGAACCATCATGCAAGAGGTAATTACGTTGGGGCGTGTCTGGCGCGCTCCCACTCCCCTAATAGTTTAAAAATGGCTCCCACGAGCCGCCGAGCTGACGAGCTCAGGGGGCTTGTGCCTTCATGCTGTGAGTGGAACTGGTCCTGAGAGATGAGGCAGCACGCCCTGCAACCTATGAACTTTGCTTTTTGTTTTTTCCCTACTGACGATTGAGGAATCATGAAACACGTGTCTAGGGATACGAATTGGAAATAAATAATACAGCACTGGCTATGAAGACTTTGAATTGAACATTGAGCGAAAAACGTGAACTACGTGAACCATCATGCAAGAGGTAATTACGTTGGGGCGTGTCTGGCGCGCTCCCACTCCCCTAATAGTTTAAAAATGGCTCCCACGAGCCGCCGAGCTGACGAGCTCATGGGTCTTGTGCCTTCATGCTGTGAGTGGAACTGGTCCTGACAGATGAGGCAGCACGCCCTGCAACCTATGAACTTTTCTTTTTGTTTTTTCCCTACTGACGATTGAGGAATCATGAAACACATGTCTAGGGATACGAATTGGAAATAAATAATAAAGCACTGGCTATGAAGACTTTGAATTGAACATTGAGCGAGAAACGTGAACTACGTGAACCATCATGCAAGAGGTAATTACGTTGGGGCGTGTCTGGCGCGCTCCCACTCCCCTAATAGTTTAAAAATGGCTCCCACGAGCCACCGAGCTGACGAGCTCGGGGGGCTTGCGCCTTCATGCTGTGAGTGGAACTGGTCCTGAGAGATGAGGCAGCACGCCCTGCAACCCATGAACTTTGCTTGTTGTTTTTTCCCTACTGACGATTGAGGAATCATGAAAGACGTGTCTAGGGATACGAATTGGAAGTAAATAATACAGCACTAGCTATGAAGACTTTGAATTGAACATTGAGCGAGAAACGTGAACTACGTGAACCATCATGCAAGAGGTAATTACGTTGGGGCGTGTCTGGCGCGCTCCCACTCCCCTAATAGTTTAAAAATGGCTCCCACGAGCCACCGAGCTGACGAGCTCGGGGGGCTTGCGCCTTCATGCTGTGAGTGGAACTGGTCCTGAGAGATGAGGCAGCACGCCCTGCAACCTATGAACTTTGCTTTTTTTGTTTTTTCCCTACTGACGATTGAGGAATCATGAAACACGTGTCTAGGGATACGAATTGGAAATAAATAATACAGCAATAGCTATGAAGACTTTGAATTGAACATTGAGCGAAAAACGTGAACTACGTGAACCATCATGCAAGAGGTAATTACGTTGGGGCGTGTCTGGCGCGCTCCCACTCCCCTAATAGTTTAAAAATGGCTCCCACGAGCCGCCGAGCTGACGAGCTCAGGGGTCTTGTGCCTTCATGCTGTGAGTGGAACTGGTCCTGACAGATGAGGCAGCACGCCCTGCAACCTATGAACTTTTCTTTTTGTTTTTTCCCTACTGACGATTGAGGAATCATGAAACACATGTCTAGGGATACGAATTGGAAATAAATAATAAAGCACTGGCTATGAAGACTTTGAATTGAACATTGAGCGAGAAACGTGAACTACGTGAACCATCATGCAAGAGGTAATTACGTTGGGGCGTGTCTGGCGCGCTCCCACTCCCCTAATAGTTTAAAAATGGCTCCCACGAGCCACCGAGCTGACGAGCTCGGGGGGCTTGCGCCTTCATGCTGTGAGTGGAACTGGTCCTGAGAGATGAGGCAGCACGCCCTGCAACCCATGAACTTTGCTTGTTGTTTTTTCCCTACTGACGATTGAGGAATCATGAAAGACGTGTCTAGGGATACGAATTGGAAGTAAATAATACAGCACTAGCTATGAAGACTTTGAATTGAACATTGAGCGAGAAACGTGAACTACGTGAACCATCATGCAAGAGGTAATTACGTTGGGGCGTGTCTGGCGCGCTCCCACTCCCCTAATAGTTAAAAAATGGCTCCCACGAGCCGCTGAGCTGACGAGCTCAGGGGGCTTGCGCCTTCATGCTGTGAGTGGAACTGGTCCTGAGAGATGAGGCAGCACGCCCTGCAACCCATGAACTTTGCTTGTTGTTTTTTCCCTACTGACGATTGAGGAATCATGAAAGACGTGTCTAGGGATACGAATTGGAAGTAAATAATACAGCACTGGCTATGAAGACTTTGAATTGAACATTGAGCGAGAAACATGAACTACGTGAACCATCATGCAAGAGGTAATTACGTTGGGGCGTGTCTGGCGCGCTCCCACTCCCCTAATAGTTTAAAAATGGCTCCCACGAGCCGCTGAGCTGACGAGCTCAGGGGGCTTGCGCCTTCATGCTGTGAGTGGAACTGGTCCTGAGAGATGAGGCAGCACGCCCTGCAACCCATGAACTTTGCTTTTTGTTTTTTCCCTACTGACGATTGAGGAATCATGAAACACGTGTCTAGGGATACGAATTGGAAATAAATAATACAGCACTGGCTATGAAGACTTTGAATTGAACATTGACCGAGAAACGTGAACTAAGTGAACCATCATGCAAGAGGTAATTACGTTGGGGCGTGTCTGGCGCGCTCCCACTCCCCTAATAGTTTAAAAATGGCTCCCACGAGCCGCCGAGCTGACGAGCTCAGGGGGCTTGCCCCTTCATGCTGTGAGTGGAACTGGTCCTGAGAGATGAGGCAGCACGCCCTGCAACCTATGAACTTTGCTTTTTGTTTTTTCCCTACTGACGATTGAGGAATCATGAAACACGGATACGAATTGGAAATAAATAATACAGCACTGGCTATGAAGACTTTGAATTGAACATTGAGTGAGAAACGTGAACTACGTGAACCATCATGCAAGAGGTAATTACGTTGGCGCGTGTCTGGCGAGCTCCCACTCCCCTAATAGTTTAAAAATGGCTCCCACGAGCCGCCGAGCTGACGAGCTCAGGGGGCTTGCGCCTTCATGCTGTGAGTGGAACTGGTCCTGAGAGATGAGGCAGCACGCCCTGCAACCTATGAACTTTGCTTTTTTTTTTTTCCCTACTGACGATTGAGGAATCATGAAACACGTGTCTAGGGATACGAATTGGAAATAAATAATACAGCACTGGCTATGAAGACTATGAATTGAACATTGAGCGAGAAACGTGAACTACGTGAACCATCATGCAAGAGGTAATTACGTTGGGGCATGTCTGGCGCGCTCCCACTCCCCTAATAGTTTAAAAATGGCTCCCACGAGCTGACGAGCTCAGGGGGCTTGCGCCTTCATGCTGTGAGTGGTACTGGTCCTGAGAGATGAGGCAGCACGCCCTGCAACCTATGAACTTTGCTTTTTGTTTTTTCCCTACTGACAATTGAGGAATCATGAAACACGTGTCTAGGGATACGAATTGGAAATAAATAATACAGCACTGGCTATGAAGACTTTGAATTGAACATTGAGCGAGAAACGTGAACTACGTGAACCATCATGCAAGAGGTAATTACGTTGGGGCGTGTCTGGCGCACTCCCACTCCCCTAATAGTTTAAAAATGGCTCCCACAAGCCGCCGAGCTGACGAGCTCAGGGGGCTTGTGCCTTCATGCTGTAAGTGGAACTGGTCCTGAGTAATGAGGCAGCATGCCTTGCAACCTATGAACTTTGCTTTTTGTTTTTTCCCTACTGACGATTGAGGAATCATGAAACACGTGTCTAGGGATACGAATTGGAAATAAATAATACAGCACTGGCTATGAAGACTTTGAATTGAACATTGAGCGAGAAACGTGAACTACGTGAACCATCATGCAAGAGGTAATTACGTTGGGGCGTGTCTGGCGCGCTCCCACTCCCCTAATAGTAAGTTATATTCAATACTTATTTGCATTACTAGGTGGAAGGTGAACATTTCCCTCACTGTGCTATGAGACTTATTAAGAAAGTATGAATTTGAAATTGTACTGGACAATATTCAATGGTTGAAGAAGACACCCTTTGCAGCATTACCAGCGTGAGTTGAGTAAACAAGGCCTCTTCTATCAGACTCCAACTCAGCTGTGAAAGTTATGGAGAAGACTAAAAATCAGATCAGAGGACCTTGAGGGATGTGTTGAACAAAAAGGGAAAGAAGTGAACTAGGGAGGAAGGAGGAAGGACGAAAGACCATAGAAGGATACTTTGGAAGGTTCATGCACGTGGCTGATATGAATCCGATGCATGGGTTGTTGAAGGATGGGTAGAACTGGAAGGTGAAAGAGAAGATGCATGCCTGGTTGGGCAAAACAATATGGGTGCATGGATATAGTGGATAGCCAGAATCATGAGCGGAGTTTGTGATAATGAAACCCAAGGCAAGGAAGGAGTGGACGCATGGGTGGTTGTTGGTGAAAGTGAAACCAGCTAAGGAGATAATAAAGAATGATAGACATTTATTTTTATTGGTTGTTTTCCCCCTAAATGTATTGTATTCATCATAGGTGGAGACTGTCACTGGAAGCAGAGTCTTACTTTGAAAATATAAAAGGAGATACAAAAAAGACTGGTGTTCTTCTGTGTACTCAAGTCCACCCATAGTACTAGGGCCAGTATAATGCCAGAAAAAACTTCAACAAAAGTTACAGGCATGGGAAGCAGGAGGATAGATTAGATAGATACTAAAAGTTGCCACCATTTGTATGTACTGCGCTTGGTAGTGCTACTATGCCACTATGTGTTGAATTAATTTGGAAGAGTTTCAGTTACAATTCTGTTCCTTTTTTTATAGATACTCATACTCCTTCCCACAAACCATCAAGGAGGGAGTTGGCATCCAAGGCCCGGCAAAGGAAACTGCAGGCCATTGTTGAGGAGTACCGTCGGCTGGTGGCTGAGGCCGAGGAGGAGGAAGAGGCAGCAGCTGCTGCTTCTACCAATGCCCCAGGCCCCAGCCAGGCCCCACCTGCAGGAGTACGGCACCGTGGTCAGGCATCCGCTTACCGCCGGCATGTAACAACATCTGCCGCCCCCCCACATGGATGCAAATGTAGGTGCCGTGCATTTCGGCAAAAGATTCTCCTCCGGGTGTCAAAGTTGGAGGATCAATTAGAGGAGCGTGTAAAGATATTGGTGGACAAACACCTTAAAGCCCGCCGATTGTGATGGACCCTGTTCATTTGCCCCTTTTTTAATACTTTTGTTGGTGGGTGGGAATTGGGTGTTGGGGTTAACTTATTTTTGTGGGACAATCTTTGGACTTGGACATTGGTTGGGGTTAGGGTGGGGATAGGGGTGGGATAGGAGAGGACTAGGAGGATATTTTTTTATGTACATCAATAAATGTTATTTATTTTCAACGTACACATATGATGTTGCTTTGTGGTGGGGTTACTGTTGTACGTCACAAGGTTTACTCTACATGCAGGGCAGCGGCCAGTGTTTGATTGAAATAATTATTAATTGACCACATGTTACAACATCATGCCAACAGATAGATGCGGTACCCCTCACTGAGTCATATTTGTCCTATTTGTACTACCAGTCTCTCCTCCATTATACCTCCTAGCAAACTTCTCTTCTTACCTGTGATTGATGATGATTAAGTTTGGCACTGCAAGCAAAGCCTAGTTGTCAGGGAAGAGGAGCTCGTCCTCAAACCCTGGTGGTTCTTCCGACAGAAGTAGGTCCTGTAACCCACTAATTATTTCTTCTGACTCGCTCTCCTCTTCCAGCTCTGATTCACGTACTTTGTAGCCTGGTGGTATCAAGTGCTGATTCATTTTTATCATGGTTAACCTCTCCACGCTTTTGGGTGAGAGACTGGTCCTTTTCACAGTCACAATGGCACCAGCAGCACTGAAAACACGCTCAGAAGAGACACTTGCAACAGGGCAAGCTAGATACTTTATCGCCAGCCTGCTGAGCAGTGGCCAGTGGCTTCTTGTCCTATACCAATACACCAATGAGCTTTGCTCCATGAACACCTCTGTTGTGTCATCCAGATAGGCCTGGACCAACCGCTCAATGTTCATTGGTGCTCAGGATTGCTCGCCCTCTTTTTGCTTTGCGACAGCAACGGACTTCCCCCATCCCTTTCTGTAGAAACCAAGCAGCTATTTTTTTGCTTGTGTCTGATGAATCAGATCCTGTTGGTGCGGTCGTTGTTATTGTTTGTGTTGGTGACTGCTGGGAAGCAAACACACTGCTCGCATGCTGTAAAAAAGAACTTGACTCTGTAGGATGCTCAGTAGTACTTGCACTGTCCTGGGCTGGCACTGGCAGGCCTCTAATTGAGAGCCGTTCGTTTTCTAAATCAGTGGCTTCCTCGGCTATTACAGTTTTGTACTTGGAAACATCCCCTTCTGAAAAAGGAATTACTGCATTACTGTTCACAAATAATTTGTACCGTGGATCCAAAATTGTGGCTGTAATTTAATGTTGATGCAACACAATCTTATTTTGAATCCTTGTATTCTGAGATAAGCGGCCGGCTAAGGACTTCGCCAAATTACATGCTTCAGGTTTTCCTTCAACACCTTCGTATGTTTCAGACACCTCTTTCAGCTCTTGCTCCAGCATGTACAACAATGGGATAGCTTGGCTCATAGTACAGTCCTCCCTGCTGACTGCACGTGTGAAGACCTCAAAAGGAATCTCTGTCAGGCATTTAATGAGGTCCCATTGCGACATCTCAACTGTCATGGCTTTAATAACACCAGTTGGATCCCCTGATCTTCTTGTCATGACATAAGCATTAAGTGGTATGTACTGCTCAAACAGCCGATCAAGCATGTAATAAGTAGAGTTCCAACGTGTTGGTACCTCCTGGATGAGTGCTTTCACTGGCATTCTATACTCACGTTGAATGACCCGTAGCTGCTTCCGGGCTTTAAAAGAATGATTGAAATGCGTGCCGATTCTTCTGCAAATGGTCAGTAAGCTGCTGACTTTGCTTTCACTTTTCAGAAAGTCTTGAACCACAATGTTAATGCAGTGTGCCAAACACAGGACCCTAAAATAGCCACCATCTTCCATGGCCTTAACTACATTACTGCCATTGTCGGTGGCAACAAAACCAATATTGAGGCCTCTTGGTCGCAGCCATTCAAAGACCTTGCTGTTGAACTCATCCAAAATGTTTGCAGCAGTATGCGATGTCTCCATAGCAAACATGGCTACAGTAGCATGTTTGCGAGTATCATTAAAAATCTCAGTAGTGTCAATGCCTGTAGATATCTTGTCTCTAATACCTGTAAAAGAGATCCAGTGTGCAGTGATGCACATGTAATCAGTGGCTTGGCTACCGGTCCACATGTCTGTTGTCAGGTGGATACTATGCAGAGCACTCTGCTGCAAGGCTTTTCCAAGCAATTCCAGCACGTCGTGGTGTAGTGCTGGAACAGCAACTCTGGCAAAATAGTAGCGGCTGGGAACATTCCATTTTGGGCAGAGGGTTGACACAAATATCAGGAAACCCTCCCCTTCAACAAAAGAAAAAGGGAGAAGGTCCAGAGCTAACATTTTAGCAAGCTTAGCATTGTACAAACGTGCTATTGGGTGGTTGCGCTCGTACTTTCCCTCCTGCCTAAACATGCTAACAATGCTACGCTGCTTGGTATTTCTTTCTGTTGTGCCCGATGCTGTCATTCGCGTCGCAGACTTTGCACCCGTACTCCTTGGTGTCTCCGGGTTACTCTTACTCTGGTGCCACAGAGATGTTGCTGATGCGGAAGATGTGGGATCTACCACTGCAGTGCTGGGGAGTCGGACAGGGGTACTTAGTGTACCACTACCAGATAGAATGTCTCCCTCTTCTTCCAGTTCGACCTGTGGACCTTCTACTGCTTCCCCACCAACATTAATGGTTCCTGCTTTTATGAGACGTAGGTGGTCCTCCCACTTGATTGCGTGGTGTTTTTTCATATGGGTCATTTGGCCTCCGATACCATAGTTTGTACCAAGCTTACCACGACTAACAGAGGAATGACAAATGGAGCATATAGCAATGTTCTCCTCATTTGCGCTAACTGTAAAGAAGTCCCACACTGGGGAGCTTAACTTTTGTCTCCTGCTAGAGGTGCCACTTCCAATGCCGGATGAACTGGAGGTTGTTGTGTGGTGAATTTCACTATGTGGCTGCGCAGTAGTACCACTACCTACTTCTGCTGAGGTGGAACTTGTGCTGGATATAGGACGCTGCCGGCTGTGTGCAAATGTAAAAATTAAAGCTGGTAGTAGTTTTGGTGTGGCCTGTGTTGGTGGTATGCGTGCTACATCCCTAGTCGCAGCCATTCTTGATAGGGTTAAAATGTTGGTCTCCATGTCCTCAGGGCCAGGAGTAATGCTTGTGATGACTGGGTCTGACTCATCATCACCATCATTATCCGGCTACTCAACATCTCACTCCATAAGTGGTAGGCTTCCTGGAACCTTCCTTTTCCCTAGCCTGGTCTTCTTGGGATGTCTCTCCCTCTCATGCTGAGATTGTTGTGGCTCCCAATTGAGATTAAGATCATCAGAAGGGATGCTTGGCGAAGAACTCAATGGACTAACCCTCCTTTTCCTTGGTGGGGATTTGGAAAACAATAGATCTCCTGCATGAGGTGCTGCCTCGTCTTCTTGCTCAGCATCAGGCTCAATTTCCTGAACTGCCCCGACTTCGGGAGGAACAACAACTACTATTGCCGGTGGTGGTTCTTTAACAACAACTATTGCAGGCGGTGGTTGTGGATGTTGTTTTTGTTGAACATCTACTATTGCGGGCGGTGGTTGTGGAACACCCACTATTGCAGGCGGTGGTTGTAGTTGTTCTTTTCGTTGAGCATCTACTATTGCGGGAGGTGGTTGTTGAACAACAAAAAACACGGAAGATACAGTAGGTCTAATAAGTTCTCATAATAGATAATACTTATTATGAAAGAACGAAAATATCTGATACCTAGTGGTTATCTGAAAGAACATTTAATACCTAGTGGTTATATGAGAAAACATAGGAGAGCAGTCAGAACAGTCTCAACTAATGAGTGAAGAAACCCATCAGCACACCGATTGGTGGAACCTCGTCATCTGGGTTTTGTAGCTACGAATGATGCCCGTAAGGCAACTCCTCAATTAGTTCAATGAGGGTTGTAAAGTGCGGATCATCAAACGCGCAAGAAATAAACCATCACACAGAAGACGGGTGTTTGTAAAGAGCTGATAGGAAAAATTGCAGTGCCCAAAAGAAAACAATAGTGGTGAAAAAGGTTAAAAATACCTGTCGTGATGACTAACAAATAATTTTATTAAGGGTGACCATCAGGACGGTATGTTCTAAAAGCAGAGTGGGTATAGTATTTTGAAAAATATTACTAACCATCAAAGATATAAAGTGGTCAACATGTTTCAGCCCTTACGGGCTTTCGTCAGGACCTATGAAGTACACTACTGCAATTGTGAAAAAGGACCTACCAGTGGTATGGTCTCTTCAGTCCAAGAACTCTCCCATCATTGAAGGGAGGGAAGGCCTCACCTCTCCTGGCGCTCGCTCAGGAAAAAAGAGGCCACGCTCTGTCCGTCGTTGCCTCGGTCGTTTGACTGAGCCGAAGGTCCTTCCACCTCGGCTCAGTCAAACGACCGAGGCAACGACGGACAGAGTGTGGCCTCTTTTTTCCTGAGCGAGCGCCAGGAAAGGTGAGGCCTTCACTCCCTTCAATGATGGGAGAGTTCTTGGACTGAAGAGACCATACCACTGGTAGGTCCTTTTTCACAATTGCAGTAGTGTACTTCATAGGTCCTGACGAAAGCCCGTAAGGGCTGAAACATGTTGACCACTTTATATCTTTGATGGTTAGTAATATTTTTCAAAATACTATACCCACTCTGCTTTTAGAACATACCGTCCTGATGGTCACCATTAATAAAATTATTTGTTAGTCATCACGACAGGTATTTTTAACCTTTTTCACCACTATTGTTTTCTTTTGGGCACTGCAATTTTTCCTATCAGCTCTTTACAAACACCCGTCTTCTGTGTGATGGTTTATTTCTTGCGCGTTTGATGATCCGCACTTTACAACCCTCATTGAACTAATTGAGGAGTTGCCTTACGGGCATCATTCGTAGCTACAAAACCCAGATGACGAGGTTCCACCAATCGGTGTGCTGATGGGTTTCTTCACTCATTAGTTGAGACTGTTCTGACTGCTCTCCTATGTTTTCTCATATAACCACTAGGTATTAAATGTTCTTTCAGATAACCACTAGGTATCAGATATTTTCGTTCTTTCATAATAAGTATTATCTATTATGAGAACTTATTAGACCTACTGTATCTTCCGTGTTTTTTGATAATTGAGTTGGGGGACAAGATACCAATAGGTCTTTAAACTTTTCCCCTAGGACCCCCCTCACTTGTTTGTTTTTAGTGGTTGTTGAACAACTACTATTGCGAGCGGTGGTTGTGGTTGTTCTTTTCGTTGAGCATCTACTATTGCGGGAGGTGGTTGTTGTTGAACAACTACTATTGCGGGTGGTGGCTCAGGTTGAAGATCTACTATTGTGGGCGCTGGTTGTTGTTCACCACTTTTCTGCTGTGTTCCCTCTCGCGTGGAATGTGTACTACTTTGAGATAGCGATAAGTTCAGCTAAGGCTCAGTATCACTGCTTTCCACCATTAGGCTGGCTACCTCTTCCCCACTCATCTGCTTGGGCCTGGGTTGGTGGCTTGGGCCCACTGATGCGGAGGTGCTGGCCCCAGCTTGGACCCCGGTCACTGCTGCTGCAGGCATACTTTTTTTTTGCCCAAAAAAGGTTTTCGGGTCAACACCAGACTTAAGTGTCACTTTCTTCTTCTGTTCTTCCTTCTTCTCAGCTACTTTCTTGGTCTTGGAGGACCTGGTACCTGCTTTCTTTGGGCCCATCTTCTTCAGATGTCAGCAGCAGCACTCAGTTGCACAAGTTGCTGAGAATGATGTCTGGTCAGGTTAGTCACACCACATGTGACGTAGTACAGAAGGACGTCCGTCTGGCAGTAGAACAGGCGATGAATGACGACACCTCCTCTTCAGCACCTACAAGCAAAGAAGGCAGAAGTTAGTTAACAACATCAGTCGAATGTGGATTTTTTTAGCTTTAATTTTAATTACTACTAGAAGTATTAGTACAACCAGTAAGAGTAAGAATAGCAAAGAACTAAAAAGCTAATGTAGTGGAAGTGGAACTTGTTTATCCTTAATTTGTGCATCATTTCGGATGGATGCAGCATCAGTGACCTGCAGCAGATAGCAATGGGGATGTGAACAGTAGTAAGCCAACAGGAACAATGGCAAGACACAGGACAATTTGTCAAAAACAAAACAGCACACTACTACTACCACCCCAGCTCCACATGGGCACTCTCATCACAGGTACATGGGTAAAGGGCAAAGGCCAGAAAACAATAAAGTCAAGCAGGCCTATATCCCTCCCTATATGGCCAGAAAAAGGAGGATGCCTGCATCACAGCTTAATGCAAAAAAGAAAATCCCCATGGCTACAAGGTTTGAAAGTTACACAACAATACAAACAACAAAGGCATTTAGAGTTTTTTTCACCCAAACAAATAACACCCCAAACACCACATTAGAAAATTCAATGCATTGCCACCCATGCCCTAAATGATGTTAAATTCAACAGACAAAATGGACAACGCTACATCAATCATCCTGCTGACTATCTCTGGGACTCTAGGCCTACTGGCAGTAAAAAATCACACAAGTTTGTAGGCCTGCGGCAAAAAAACTAAACCACGATGGAAGGTCACACAAAATGGCCACCCCCACATGGCCTGGCCACCCACAAAAACATGAAAAGAAAGAGACAACAGATAATACATTCCTATGGCAAAAGGACAATGGTTGGCTGCTTGACAAAATGGCCGCCAAGCCGCCCACATGGTCAGGCCACCCTCAAATAATAACAAAGTACATAGAGGACAGAAACAGTAAGTGGTCCATGCTCCAAAACCTACAAGCAAATGACAACCTGAGGAGTTTCTTTTAGCAAAATGAACAGCATCTACATTTTCGGGAATGTTTTAGGCAACTCGAGAGATATAGCTCGCGAGAATGCAAATTCGGCGTGTTCGGCAGCGCGAACTGTACAAAACGTCGTTATCGCGTGCCCGAGCACGCACATTGAGCGCGCGAAGAAGACAAAAACTGTATGGTCGCGTTGTAGCACTGTGAAAAGTTACCAAAACTACGCGAGCTGAATTCTAGGGTTACCTAGTGCGCATATTATCCAACACACACCCAAAACCTGCAATTCAACACCAAAAAAACATTTTACTAATCAATCCAAAGCCATCCATGACCTATGATGTAACACTTACAACTTAAACACCCAAAATCAGTTGAACAACTTTCATGCACCCACATGATGAGGACTCTAGTAGTACCCTTGGGCCTACTGGCAGAGTAGGCCACAAGCTTGGAGGCCTATGGCAAAAAAAACACAGTGGCTCCAAACACAAAATGGCCGCCCCCACATGGCCTGGCCACCCACAAAAACATGAAAAGAAAGAGAAGACAGACAATACATTCCTATGGCAAAAGGGCAATGGTTGGCTGCTTGACAAAATGGCCGCCAACCCGCCCACATGGTCAGGCCACCCTCAAATAATAACAAAGTACATAGAGGACAGAAACAGTAAGTGGTCCATGCTCCAAAAACTACAAGCAAATGACAACCTGAGGAGTTTCTTTTAGCAAAATGAACAGCATCTACATTTTCGGGAACGTTTTAGGCAACTCGAGAGATATAGCTCGCGAGAATGCAAATTCGGCGTGTTCGGCAGCGCGAACTGTACAAAAGGTTGTTATCGCGTGCCCAAGCACGCACATTGAGCGCGCTAAGAAGACAAAAACTGTATGGTCGCGTTGTAGCACTGTGCAAAGATACCAAAACTACGCGATCTGAATTCTAGGGTTACCTAGTGCGCATATTATCCAACACACACCCAAAACCTGCAATTCAACACCAAAAAAACATTTTGCTAATCAATTCAAAGCCATCCATGACCTATGATGTAACACTTACAACTTAAACACCCAAAATCAGTTGAACAACTTTCATGCACCCACATGATGAGGACTCTAGTAGTACCCTTGGGCCTACTGGCAGAGTAGGCCACAAGCTTGGAGGCCTATGGCAAAAAAAATACAGTGGCTCCAAACACAAAATGGCCGCCCCCACATGGCCTAGCCACCCAAAAAAACATGAAAAGAAAGAGAAGATAGACAATACATGCCTATGGCAAAAGGACAATGGTTGTCTGCTTGACAAAATGGCCGCCAAGCCGCCCACATGGTCAGGCCAACCTCAAATAATAACAAAGTACATAGAGGACAGAAACAGTAAGTGGTCCATGCTCCAAAAACTACAAGCAAATGACAACTTGAGGAGTTTCTTTTAGCAAAATGAACAGCATCTACATTTTCGGGAACGTTTTAGGCAACTCGAGAGATATAGCTCGCGAGAATGCAAATTCGGCGTGTTCGGCAGCGCGAACTGTACAAAATGTCGTTATCGCATGCCCGAGTACGCACATTGAGCGCGCGAAGAAGACAAAAACTGTATGGTCGCGTTGTAGCACTGTGCAAAGTTACCAAAACTACGCGAGCTGAATTCTAGGGTTACCTAGTGCGCATATTATCCAACAAACACCCAAAACCTGCAATTCAACACCAAATTTTGCTAATCAATCCAAAGCCATCCATGACCTATGATTTAACACTTACAACTTAAACACCCAAAATCAGTTCAACAACTTTCATGCACCCACATGATGAGGACTCTAGTAGTACCCTTGGGCCTACTGGCAGAGTAGGCCACAAGCTTGGAGGCCTATGGCAAAAAAAATACAGTGGCTCCAAACACAAAATGGCCGCCCCCACATGGCCTGGCCACCCACAAAAACATGAAAAGAAAGAGAAGACAGACAATACATTCCTATGGTAAAAGGACAATGGTTGGCTGCTTGACAAAATGGCCGCCAACCCGCCCACATGGTCAGGCCACCCTCAAATAATAACAAAGTACATAGAGGACAGAAACAGTAAGTGGTCCATGCTCCAAAAACTACAAGCAAATGACAACCTGTGGAGTTTCTTTTAGCAAAATGAACAGCATCGACATTTTCGGGAACGTTTTAGGCAACTCGAGAGATATAGCTTGCGAGAAAGCAAATTCGGCGTGTTCGGCAGCGCGAACTATACAAAACGTCGTTATCGCGTGCCCGAGCACGCACATTGAGCGCGCGAAGAAGACAAAAACTGTATGATCGCGTTGTAGCACTGTGCAAAGTTACCAAAACTACGCAAGCTGAATTCTAGGGTTACCTAGTGCGCATATTATCCAACACACACCCAAAACCTGCAATTCAACACCAAAAAAACATTTTACTAATCAATCCAAAGCCATCCATGACCTATGATGTAACACTTACAACTTAAACACCCAAAATCAGTTGAACAACTTTCATGCACCCACATGATGAGGACTCTAGTAGTACCCTTGGGCCTACTGGCAGAGTAGGCCACAAGCTTGGAGGCCTATGGCAAAAAAAACACAGTGGCTCCAAACACAAAATGGCCACCACTACCTGGCCAAGCCACCCACAGAAAGTAAATGAACTCAAGCAGGCCTACACTAACTACATGAACTACTAGGGTTACCTAATTTTTGAAAAAAATTAAATTCCACTACAACAGAGTATGCAATTAAATCCAATGCCACAGACACAACAGAAACATGGGTGGACCTTTGGGTACCTCTAGGCGTACTGGATGAAATTTCAAACACATACAACTTGACCCCTCATGAAAGTACAGGCCTCCCTCAATAATAATTTTTAAGAAAGATTGAGAAGCACAGAAAACTGTAGTTAAAAAAAAACCAAACCAAACAAACATTTACAGTACACCAATTCTCAATTCTCAAACTTACTTGTAAAATAAAAGTTCAAATCCAAAATTCCTCAATAAATCCAATTAAATGCTATGATGCAGCAGAGATACACAAAGAGTGATCCTTCCAGCTCTAAATCCAAATGAAAGTGAACAGCACCACATGGACAAAGCACTGGGAGGAGCCTGGTGGACAGGAACAGGAAGTTGGAGACTCAGGGGCACTTCCTTTCTCTTGAAAAAAAGAGTAGAAACAAAAAGAGGACTCCTAGCCCAAAAAAATACAGCCAAATCACTATCTGAGGGGTTAAATGAACATTTTTGAGAAGATTTTAACATGCTCGGGAGATATTCTGTGCCAGATTGCAGTTTCTGCGTGTTCGGAAACGCGATCTTACCAACATGGCGCTGCAAGGAGGATCGCACGTCCCAATGACATGTTCGCGCGTCCGAATGATGTATTCGCGTTCTCAAAGTCGCATGGGATTGTGCGGCCGGATTCCAAACATCGTAGCGAACGCGACCGGGAGAGAAAAGCGAGAAAGCGAACGCAGAACCACGGTAAGTCATTACCGCGCACGCGAGAATGCTATTGAGCGCGCGAGGAAGAAAAACTACTACGCTACGCTGTAGATTGCGAAGTAGTCGACAACTTCGTGCTCGCCACGAAGTGCGAAGTTGCCGAAAATTCGCAAACTCCGGGAACGGAGCGTAGTTCTCCGCCCAGGGTTAGTGGTGACGCAACCTTGGGAAACAACTCCTTAGCATGTGCTCCTTGATAACTACATGGCACAGTCCTTCCCAATCCTCAACTGCACTACTCACCACCCAATCCTCCAATGCAGTCCAACACACCTCCGCAAACTCCCCCCAGGACTGGTGGGACAGTTTTACCCTGCCCCTGAACTCCAACCCATCCCCCTCTTCCTGGGAATCAGGCACCATCTCCCAGTCTCTGGAAGTGGGCCTCCCTGCACTGGAACCACTCTCGCTGCCACCACTGGATCCCATTCTCACTGGTGACTCCAGACCACAAAAAACACTCTCAGGGGACAACCTACCCACCTGAGCTAGTCTCTCCCTGGCAAAGGCCCCCTCCGCCTCCACCATCTTCTCCTGCACTAGGACCTTCTCAGTCTCTAGCCTCTTCTCTTCCACCCTCAACTGCGCTAACTCCTTGGCATGCTCCAACCTGAGCTTCTCCAGCACCAGCTGATGTTCCCTTTCTTCCCTCCTGTCTACCCACTCTTCTGGGGACAGGGAAAGGGATGGGGCAGTGCCCCCAGGACTGGACCCAGCGCGGGACTCCCTGTCTATGGTGTCCTCATTAGCTACTGGCATCTCCGCCCTATAAATTTCTTCCTCCTCATCACTATCACCGCCCTCCAGTGTTATGGACCGGGGACACTCACTCTCAGAGTCCTCCTGGTCTCCACCAAATCCACCCTTTAAATATGCGGAGGGGTAATCAGAAAGGTCCCCACATGGCTCTAAGGGTTCCCCCCTCTTGAAAACTTCGAAGAGGAACAATTTCCTGCGGAAGTCACCTTCTATTGGTATCCCCCTCTCTCTGCAGAAATACTTCACTTCCTGCTCGATGTACTCCATGAGGTAATCCTCATCGTAGAACAACCCCATCCTGGTGAGCTACACCCGGGACACACCACCCACAGTGCAACAGGGGGACACAGTCAAAACAACACTTTCAGGAGGAAGCAATATTCAGGAAAAACACAATAATCCCCAAGAAAAACTGTGATTACTTTTAAATGCTCAGTTTGCAGTGCAACCTGTTGCCGCTGCAGTACTGCGCAAACACAAGTCCTATCCCACCGCTGCCACCAATGTTAGAAATGGGGTAGCATGGTACAGAGCGGGCAGGCCAAACTCCAAAGGACAAGTGTGAAGCATCCACGCAGTACACACAGACGACACACAAGGCACACTCCAAAAAGAGATGCAAAACAAGATTAGGTGAAAACAGTAAGTGTATTATGAGATAAACACCTTGGAACGTAATCACAGTTCAAATAACCTGCACCAGCCGGCACTAGGTAAGGACTTATACGGGGGCTAGTTACAGGGCATCGCCAATCGGGCCACTGCCAGGACCATTACTGGTACAGTTCGGAGGAAGGGAAGGGTAAAGGACAAATGGAAAAGGTAAATTCAACAGTCTGTCGCTAGATATATCACATTGCAATAAACATGGGGCCTAAACATGAGGTGTCAAACACATTGGTCATAACCTTATGCAGGAAGTACAATTTACCTTAAACCCACACCAGTACGTTGGGCCGCTCCTCGCCGGGACCACCAGACCCTCCAATCGTGCAAGGCATCCAGCATACAACAAAAACATTAGGCACAAACCCCCTTATCAGTGGGTATAGCATTAGGGTAAGCATAACATCTAGGCAAAGAGGCAGGTTAGCATAGGTGCAACATCACTTTAGCAGATGGCTCATTGAGCATAACCACAAAACAAGCAGGGCCACCCTGGGGCACCTAGCACACCATACCCTGACGTGAGGCATTTACGTGAGCATAGGTCTCCTCTTTGGCATAGACCCAGGGGGCATTTCACAAGGAACCTAACAGTTTGAAACATTCCTAGCCTGGGGCAGTAACCTTCCATTAGCATGAACACATTTCACATCGGGGCATACTACGACAGCCTCGATCACATTGGTAGGTCATAGGATCACATGTACCATGGGGAAGAAACAACACTTTCAAACATAACAGGCATCCGGCATAGTGAGGCCCTCAAATTAACAATGCCCCCAACGATGGCGACTGCCCCCTGTCCGGCGGGGCAGTCGTGTAGAGGCAGTCCTGGCCTGACACTGTCACTGGGGAGCCCCTTCTCTGGGACCTAAAGGTCCACAATGCCCCCTCCAAAATAACCAGCCGTTGCAGCGTTCCTGCCTGGCTTCCGGGATGCCGCAGGCAGAGCGGCGGCCCTCATCAATCCCTGGGCCGCGGCAGTGATGTCGCCGACTTCAGATCTCCGCAGTGCAACGCGGGGTAGGCTCCCGCTGGGTTTCGAAAGGCAGCTCCTCCAGGCAGCACGCGGGGCACAGACTGGCGTGGTGGGATCCCGCTCTGGTCTCTTTGTCCAGGAGGGCGACCACGCGGGGTGGGCACCTGCGCCAGGCGGCGGAAAGCAGGGTAGGCTCCCGCCTAATTCAGATACACAGAAGTGCGCAATAACGCGGGGCACCCGCTTTCATTTAAATCAGTATGGGTGGGCAGTCACGTGGGGTGGGCTCCCACAGCGCTTTCAAGTAAACAGTTCCTCCTGCCAACCGGTGCTGGTGAATCCCCACTCCTTCCTCTTGGGGCGATTAAAACTAGACGCTGGAAAGCGGCACAGGCTGGGCAGCCTCACAACATGGTGCTGCAGTCCCTGGCTCCTACGTCTTCTCTCTGAGTGGGGGTTGCAATACAGCGCTCCAACTCCAGTGCCTGCGAGGCGCTAGGGGCCCGAGGCACACAGTCCCACACAGCACGGTATTGCCCATGCGCCTCACCTCCTTCTTCTTCACGGGGAATGACAGATAGCCCTCCCAAGGTGCTGGGGAGCAGGCAGCAGGGCACAGGCCAATCCAATATAGCGCTCTCTCCCTCAGGCGCTAGTCAGCAGAGCAGCAGGCACTACTGGGCAAGGTCAGCAGTCAGTGGGCACTCATCAGGAAAGGGTGGTAGGATTGAAAAACCGTCCTCCACTGTAGCGTGGCACTCCTAATGTACAGCAGCCGTGACTCCTGCAGTTGGGCTTTCACTAGCCCTGTGGACAGCAGAGGGGTTTCAGTTGGGTGCAGGGTCCAGCACACAGGCCCAAGTGGCGGTACCCCCTGGCAGCAGGCCCCCTCACATTCCTGTCCCTGCTCTGACTGAGCACATGACTGAGCACATGGTGGCACAACCCCCTTATTTATGCGCCCCTCACCCCACCTACCAGACAGTGCAAGCAGCTTCTAGAAGCCTCTGGAAAACTGGTTCTAACTTGCTCAGGGGGAGGAGTAGAGCACCCTGGGTGCCAGGCTTTCCGTCCAAAAGCAGGGATGGCTGGGAACCGAACATCTAGACTGCTAACCTACTGCAGTCAGGTGGCATCACACACAGCCATGGCATCCATTTTAAACGCAGCATGTTACCAGGGTACATTCTTACAATGAGGGGTTAACAACTGCACACCATTGCATTACATTTAACAAGACGTCTCACACCACACATGGCCTATACATTTTTCTACCATGGGGGAGACATCCTAAAACAGGTGGGTGAAAAGTGAAAAAGTTTGGGAAAATGGGCCACATCCAACATCCTGGATTGTTTGAATTGTGTAAATATGAATTTCATGCTATGTGCTGCTGATTAAATTTCCACACAACATTATAGAAACTATACGTATTAAGATATGGGCTTTTATTTGGAATAATAAAACACCGCAGGTCTCCACTTCAGCACTATACAGACCCCCTTCGAATGAAGTCTGAGACCTTCCAATGTCAACAAATATGTCAAAGCAGCCCAGATTTCTCCGGCTCTGATATAGATATCCTCTACAACTAAATACGGGTTACAGTTGGAACAGTCAACCTGTAAAATTCCACTAAAGTAACTTTTGTGACTACGTCCAAGCTGCAACAGACTCCCACGAAACATCTAGGCCTTCCATACCAGTATAAGATAATCCCTTCATACTTTTTACCTCTGGTGGAAAGCTGTCAGATCTAGATCGGTTACAACATATCACTTCCCCTATACACCTCTAGTGGATAACTCAAATTTTATATCCGGCAGGTCAGATAAAGGATTCTCCCAGAGGAGAGACAGCTCCGACCTGATGACTAGAGACCTCAATGTTAATGGCCTGATTAAGTCTAGGGATCCATGTGCAATTGATTTTCAGGTTAGAAGGGCTGATATCTTTAGACTAACTCAATTATTACACTGGGCACCCAGGCCATAAAAAGTGTGGCTCTAGAGAAACAACCATTTTTGAAAAATGTTTTGCAAGAGAGGAACCGGAGAAACATTTCATATATGTACAGGGCTCTGGAAGTGTCCCCATTACTACATTCTATACATTATATATTATATTAACGTGGAGAGAGGACTTGAATAGGGATAGATTTTAAGGATTTATGGATAACAAATTGGCACAGATCACTAAGTCATTGTTT
Source organism: Lissotriton helveticus (assembly GCF_964261635.1). Lineage (NCBI taxonomy): Eukaryota > Metazoa > Chordata > Amphibia > Caudata > Salamandridae > Lissotriton > Lissotriton helveticus. Next base: position 767,588,202 of record NC_136063.1, on the reverse strand, counting down.
GCATGCAATTTAAAAGGTGTGCCTATAAGGTGCTCCTGCAATGGTACCTGACACCTGACTATTTATCACACATCCATGGGGGTAGTGACAGGTGTTTGAGAGACTGTAATGTCCAGAATCTTTTGTGCATATGTGGTGGGAATGCCCGGAGATCAAATACCATTGGTAGGTGGTGTTAACACAAATCCACAAGATCACAGGAGCTGTGGTGAATTGTGTATAATAGGAAGAGGCCTGAAAAACCTGGTGGGACAGAGTATGGCATCTCTACACTATGGAGAGACTAACGGCTACGGTCCATGATAAGATGCCGCAATTTGAAAGAATATTGACTCCCTTCATAACACCAAGAATCAGTGCAGAGAAGCAGACTGTCCCTTATATTTTTAGTATTAGCTAGGGTGCCAGTCTCCCCCTAATTGTGCTTTCATGTCTTGATGACAGATTGGTCTGATGTGAGGGGCTTTGTAAGGTCCGGAGATGTAACAATCATTTGGAACATAGGCTGGCAAATATTATGTAATTTGATGCATAGTATAAAAGGAGGTGGTGAAAGATGAATATGTACTGCTTATATACTTCAGATTTTGCTTCTAAAGGCTAGCTCCTAATCTATATGATGGGAAATGGCAAGCGAAAGAGGCAATGGGTATCTAAAGATGCTGTCAATTTTAATTTCTGTTTTATGAATTCCTCCCCACCATTTGTATATGAATATTTGTCTGTTGCCCACCTATCCCATTGTCCAACTATTGAAAATTTAAATAATGTTGTCTAAAAACTATATATGTTGAAAGTGATGTAAAAAGTTTTATAAGGAAATGTAAATATGTATCAAAAGTATTTTAAAATAAATGAAAAATATTTTATTTTCAGTTTTATAATACATAAAGTTTTAAAAAATTAAGATAAAATGAAAAATGCTAACTTTATGGGCCTCATTTGAATGTTGGTCGGAAAGACTCCAACTTTGACCACTTTATTACAAAGAAGGCGTTCGGAGTTTAAACCAGTGAACCTGTCGGCCAGTCTGAAACCGATCATAATCATTAACGGACAGCGTTTCCGCAATCAGGATTATGATGTTGATTTCCTACAGGATTCCATTTCAGGCTTTCGACATGAAAAGCCTGTTGGAAAGTGACTTTGGGGGCTCCTTGCAGGGTGCCATTCCCACCTGGCCTGCCGCAACTAGGCCTGTGGGGCACCTATGGTGTCCCCCTGTAAATCACTGCACCCTGTGGCAGGCACCGTTAGGTGCCTGCCACAGGGTGCAGGGATTTTGACAAATTCCCATTTGTCTATGGAAGCTTGTGCTGCGGGTGAAAACCATGGCGAAATGGGAGTTTGCCTATGGTCGGTTGGTTCCCACATCGACCATCGTAAAAGGCCCCTTTGTGTTATAAAATGTGACTAATATTATGCATGCACATTTGCATGAAAATGGCAACAAATATGTATAGACAATTGTATACATAAGTAAATATATATCTATTAAGTCAGGAGCACACCCAAAGAGTAGGAACAAATCGTAACAAAGTGAAAACAGACAATTGTAATACTGGATCCTGAGACCTTGTTTTATTGACAACCATAAAGTTAGACTTTTACTTAAATTGTTGGTGTACAGATGCATAGTTGAGGTTACAATATACCTGAGCAGCATAAAGTAAAAAAAAATAAACATAAACAAAAGCAATATATTGAGTATTAATGACAGTCGTGATAGATCATGTAACAATAACAAGTTGATTGTTTTGAAATTCTTGTCACAAGAAAGCACACAGTTCAAAATACACATCCAGACGGTAATGTTCAAGTTGTTGAAAGGGGTCATGATGAGAAGAGAAACAGCTGATATGTGTTTTCTCAATACAACTTTATCAAGGCATTGCTGTGTTGATGAAAGTAAACAGAAAATATCACAAATTCAGGTGAAAAAGATCTCTAAAAAGAAGTACGCTAAACACTTTAACCAAAGTTGGGACAGTAATAATGTTGCAAGGAAATATATAACAGAATTCTGGTCCTCTGTACAGAATGAAGGTAAGGTAATCCAATTGTATAAGAGAAAATGTCTGGGGATGTTTTTCGGCCACAGCAACAAAAAGTGTTGGAGTTTGGAAGAGTTAAATTTACTCATTCCACTTCAATTTTGGAATGTCATAGATCATGGAATTTAAAGTAACTATTTATATTAAAGAGTAACCCAGTTCTATAAAATTACGTATGTCTGAGAGACTATTATTTAGCAATTTGATTACATAAAAAATCAATGCCATTAACACAAATAAATTAAAATAAAATACAAAACTGAAATAATGAAAAAGACTATAAAAACACAACAATTAAAAAATGTATACACTCAAAAAAGTACATTTTAAAATATGTTAAAAATAAATGTTTATCCTTTTTTGAACAATCTTATACTATTAGTCCTGGAAATATAAAAACAATAAAAAATAAACAATCTACAAACTAACTAATAGCTAACATTTGCGAAGTACAATTATTTTAAGAAACAAATAAAAATATCACATCATTGATTGTTTTAATAATGTACATAATAAATTAAATGAATCAAATTTTAAATCAAATGTAAAAAATGACTAATTATCATTAAACAATTTAACAAAAAGTTTTAAACACAATTCTCACCACATTCCCGATGAACCCTACAGCCTGCTCCTAAAATATTTACAATTTGACATACCTATAACAAATGAATTATGCAATCAATTATTTAAAAAAATAATTATAATGAACATAGCCAAATTATATTATGAGCAATAATATTTTAAATAGAAAAATTGTCATGCCGCTGTGGAAGTTCCCAGCTCAGCCACCATCGACAGCGAGTATGTCTTAAGAGGACGAGACATCTTTTTTCCCTTCATAATGCGGCATACCATTCCCCTTTAATATTTACCTGGTGGCAGTCCACCCACTGGTGAAGTCCTTTGTGGCATTCTTCAAAGTGTGGACCTTCTTACAGATAATGGATAGTACACCATGGACCTACTCTGCCTTGTCCTTCCCTGCTTTCCTTTTTTAGGTCATTGGTGAAGGTAATATTTGTCACAACCTAAGATGGCAGCTGCCCTGCAAGTTACTGAAAGTGTATCCCAAATCAATTTGGAGGCGACATAACTTCCTGTTTTCTGACCTATAAAATGATCTGGCTGTTTCTACTTTTTGCGTTGAAAGACTTTTAGTAATTGTTAATCAAATTCTTTGCTCCTTGCTCTTTGCCTGTTTACCTTTACCTTATTCCTCCCAGCGCCATTATTATATTTCCTTCTTGTCTTTTCTGTCTCATTGTTCAAGATGCTGATTCAGCTTCCATCTGTACAGCTTATGACAAGCTCGCTACTAGGTATCTTCTGGAGTCAAGTCATTTCAGCTCTATGCTGCCTTGGTGGAATGATTTTGGAGGTTTTTGCCATTGGACTTTTTTTCCTCTTAAGAGATCCTTCTGGAAGGCAGTATGTGCTAAGTGCTTTACTATGTTAGTGGCATTGTAGAAACTGGAAGTGATGCCATTATTTCTGGCAGATTAAATCTGTGAAGACCATTCATGCTGGGAAGTAGTGTAGGAAACTAATTGAGGTTTCAAGGCTATGATAACAATATTAAAAATGAATGGAAAAACTGTATTTTTAGTTTACCTGTGATAAAATATCCCACAGTATTAACAACATCATAATATTAGTGCATACTTTTTCGATACTAACCATGTTTTCAACACAATATTTATGTAAAACACTTGTGTTGTCAGCAGGCAGGGTAAGAAAGCATGCAGAGATCAAAAATGATTTGAGTTGTTAGAAATGAGCATTATTGATTGTAAGGCCTAATACTTTGGCTTTACAAGCTGCAGGGAGGATTCCTAGCTCCATCAGTCACAGCATGTTGTACCATCTTATGAGTTGTTAGTAATAGATCAGTTGTTATTGACTTGCAAGTTTTATAATATTAACTCAATCTAAGGATTTTAAAGAGCTAGGCATGTTAAGGCTTGGGCCACTACATTTTCTGTAGGAAAAGAGGGTCTCCATCAGATAATGCCTAAAGAGTTATGCAAGGAGCCCCTTGGGGTTATTCCATTGTTTAAGCTTGAGACATTTGAGATATTGCTTTGCAGGGGAGATGTCCTCTTTACTCTGTTGTCTGATAAAACATTGTGATGCCCCAATCAATTCTGCAAAAAGAAAATTGGATACCATGCTATGTTTAAGAATACTCCGGTGGTATAATCAAACATGACAAAACAATTTTGTTAGTAAAATCAGAAATACTTGATTATGTCAATGCAAATTTCATGGCTTTACATAAAGTTAGTAAAATAAGAATAACATTGAAATTAAGTGCAAAGGTCAAGAAAATTGACAATGCCTTTAAGGTTATTTTGTAATTTGTGTGGGTATGTGAATTCATACAGCGTGTCCTTACATTTTTTTTGCAGAAGAGTGATATGGCCAATCTGGCCTTAGTCGGATATTTCATTATGAGGGGCCTGAACAAGATAATTAAATTGCACAGGTACACGAGAAAGGCTGCACCATACCTCACTTTCCTTAAAAATCATGTTACATTTGATCCACTCAATAAAAGAAACATGCACTCCTTTGTGGCACTTTAAACTAACTTTTAAGAATGCACCCACAATACACTACATTTTACTTATTGAAAAGCTGGCTGGCATTCGGGGGGACTTTGAAGTTGACTACAGAGGTGAACGGGACCATAGGCCACTGCCTGCCAACCTACAATTATCAGTGCGTACAGCAACTCCACTCTAAGTGGTAGGTAGACCTATGAGGGAAGAGCGGCACAAGGTTCTCCACAGAATTAAATGGACAGCCAGCATTAGAGATAACCTGACAGAGTGGGTTGAAAAGAGAAAAAAACAGTTCAAAGCCTGCCACTCCAATGACAGTAATAAGAGGCTGGGAAGCCCTCATTGCAGAATTACAGCAGAACTTGGGCAAGGTTCAATGCAAGACCAAGAGAATTGGTTTAAAAATGTCACCTCAGGCTCAATATAGTCCGAAAGGCTTAGTTCAGTGCAAACACGCCCTTCGAAGGGCACTCGAGGTCAGGAAAAGAGGCAGCAAATGGTCTGATGGGCACTTCATAGCTTATCTGAGGGCAGCATATACAAAGAATGCATGGGACTGTAAAAGGAAACATATCAAAGAGAAAAGGCTCAAAGTGTTTTCCTTGCTGAAAGAAAAGCACCATTCCAAATTGTGGAGGTACATCAACCAGCTTGACAAACAAGAAACTACAAAGGAGAACAGGATTGGTGGAAATGACTGGAAAAGTTACTCCAAAGATCTGTACATGAGAGGTTTACTAGATGATGGGCTCATCAAAATGAGTGGCCCAAAAGCAGCTCGAGTCACCACCAAAGGTACCCCATTCACTGATGGAGAAGTAGTCAAGATCATTAACAATATGAGAAATGACGGAGCTCCAGGGCCTAGCGGGATTTGTACCCCAGCATTTAAATTAGCTCAGGCATATCTTGCTTCGATCTTGAACCCACTTTTTAACCATGTTTTTATGACAGCAATGACATCACAGTCCTGGAGAGGATCCATCCTATTCCCTATTCATAAAAAAGGTGACCATTCTAATCCAGCAAGTCTTGTCACCCTGCTTGACATAAAAGCTGAGGCTTACGCCTGAATCATATTGAAGGACCTGGAGTCATAGGTAAAAAATGATGGCATCCTCCCATTTTTCCATCCCAGATTCAACCCACACATTTCAACTATGGATAACCTCATTACATTGGCATATCTTTCCAAACAAGCGGTCAAGGAAAAGCACACACCCTTGTTTTGCTGTTTCATAGATTACAGCACTCCATTCGACAGGGTGGACCAACGTAGCCGTGGGAAAAACTGACAGCCTGGGGATCCTGCCCATCTCATGAAGGACATTATATCCTTATAACAGGGAACATGGGTTCAGGTTAAAACAAGCACTACCACAGTAATATCAAGAGTCGCCACCAATAATAGGCTAAAGCAGGGCTGTGTTTTGGCCCCCCTACTTTTAACCTTTACACTGCTGACCTGGGGGCCGACAGGCAAGGAGCCAGCATAGTTGCCCAAAGGCTGGGCAAGGTGAGGCTCCCCATCTCACAATATGCGGATGACACAGCAATAATGGACCATATGAGGGTGGGCCTCCAAAGAGCCCTTGATGCACTCCACAGGTACAATCAGGAAAACTACCTGCAATAACCAGAGCAAAACCAAGATAGTTGTATATGGTAAATGTCCACATAAAAGGAAAGCCCACTAGCATCTGGGAGAACAACAAATAGGGATAACATCTGCCTTCAACTACCTTGGGGTCTGGCTCTGGGACAGGGCCAAACTGGCTACTCACCTAAAACACCTAAGCGCAAAGGCAGGCTGTGTAATCCACACACTGACGTGACTAAGCCAATGCGTGATAAGCCCAACCGCTAAGCCAATGTTGGCAGTCCTGAAATCGAAATTAAAACCAATTAACACCAATTAATATCAATTAATACCAATTAAATTAATACCAATTAATATTAATACTAATTAAATATCAATACCAATTAATATCAATTAAGGACATCTGGCCTTCCCAGGAATCCTGTATAAAGTCATAGTAGCAGCACAGGTCAAAGGATACAAATCAGTGCTGCTAGCTCTGAGACAAGCAGGGAAAGCTAGGATAAGGCTTGAGCATGGTCACAGCAGACCAGACCAGGCTCTACAGGGGGACCTAATCAAATTCTACATCAGGGTCTCAAGAGACCCAGAAAACACACTTAAACATCAATTTCGAGCTTTCTTCAAGGAAGAGGATTCCCTTGGTAGTCCAAGCTGGGGCAAACAATTGGCAATTTGAAGAACGAAACAGAAAGCCTGCTCTCACTCGATATCCCGATATCCACCTGGAAAAATGCAGTGAAGAGGCAGGTTTTGTTAATCTTGTTTGAAAAGGACCTGGCAACATTTAATCTCAACTCCATCACCGCGGCACTGGATATGTCATACAACCTGGGGAAAGCTCAGCAATTTCTACGTGATGCACTGTCAGCTCAGGTCCGCAGGAAAATACTCCATATGAGGCTCATCACATTAAGAATCACTGGGGCCGATTGACAGAACTGACTTAAGACAAAATCCTAAACTTACTACTTTTGGTATTCACATAAGGCATTTAGTAGTAGTAAAGTTAGGATTTTGTCTCAAGTTTGACTTAAGACAAACGTAAGACAGACTTAAGACAAACTTAAGACAGATTTAAGACAAACTTGACAGACTTAAGACAGACTTAAGACAAACTTAAGACAAAATCCTGACTTAAGTCTGTCTTAAGTTTGTCTTAAGTCTGTCCTAAGTCTGTCTTAAGTTTGTCTTAAGTCTGTCTTAAGTTTGTCTTAAGTCAAACTTAAGACAACATCCTAACTTTACTACTACTAAATGCCTTCTGTGAATACCAAAAGTAGCAAGTTTAGTATTTTGTCTTAAGTTAGTTCTGTGAATCGGGCCCACTGATTTCAACCCAGTTTGGGCACGCAAGGAGGAAGTAGCATCTTACAGGGTATGTTCAAACCATAAGGAATCTTGGTTGCACTTGTGTTGCTGTCCCAAAGTAACCGAAGATCTCCACTGTTTGCTTCCCCCCATCTGCTGGGCAAAGAGTGTGAGGACTTGTACGGATGCCTCATACTTGTGCTCTACCGAAACAAAGGTCTGCAACATCGCAAGAGTGGCAAAGTTTACACATTTAATCTGATTAGCACTCAAAGATTTGCCACAGATTTCATAGTCCCTCGACAGCCCAAGACATAAAACAGCAACTGAACTTAACAATGAGCTGCCAGACTCAGATGATTGAGAGATTAAGATATGCAAGTCCAGTCAGCACGAGGCACTGTTCATTGTTTCCAGGCAGCAGCAACATATTGTTCCATAATGAACAGAAGAATTGCACAGTAAGGGTTACCCACCAGTAGCACAAGAATAGCCGATTGGATCTCGAATCAATAATCTTTCTGGTGATCAGTGACCGACTGCTAAAATATTGCATCCGGCCCGAGGAGATAGCCTATTGCATTTTAAAAATGCACCTTGCAATTTAGTATATTAAGCAGCTGTGAAGCATGCCCCTAACTCGGGCAGAGGGACAGTCCTGCTAATTGTAACTATAAATTAATTTATTTCCAGTCTTTCATAATTTATGAAATTAGGGTTGAAAAAGAAAACTGGTCTTTCTGATTAAATGATTCATAATATGAAATACCCAGATGCTCTTTTTCCTACAAGCACACATTAACAATGAATTGACAAGATACATGAGCTGTGGGGCCAAGTTGCTTTGGGGCTTGGGGGGCGGGGGTGTGTGGTGATAATTTATGCTTATTTTACGGAAATGATTTTAATTAATCAGGCAGTTAATACAACTTGGCTTACTTGCTTACAGTCTGGGCTTGTCTATCCCGATAGGTAGCTGATGACAAGGCAGAAGCTAACCTCAATGGCCCTGCATAGCACCAACACAGGCACCCTTGCGTCACAGTGTCTGTATTGTAATCAGGATTGTTTTTGTGCAGGAAGGCACACCTTCCTGTACAAGAACTATCCTAAGAGACATTCTCTCTTCTATGTGTGCTGCAGAATACAGCATACAAAGAAAGAGGAAAATACAAAGAGATATAAAGATAATTCTCCTTGTTACACCTCACCTGGGGAGGTGTAGCATTTTGACTCATTCCCATGTCTACCACTAAATTTGAGCATGCTCCAAAATCCATTGGTGGATGCGTGGAAACACCCAAGCTTCACCCATGAAAAGGCTCTCTGCCACAGAGTAATGCAAGGCAGCGATTTGTGTTACCTTGCGTTATGCTGGATTTATCAAGCCACAGGGCAACGCAAGGTGGCCTTGCATGGCTTGATAAATCCCACTTAGGTTTTGCATCACCCTTGCTCCCCCTTGCGTGGTGTAAGGGTGACACAAAACCTTAATAATTCTGGCCCAAAATATTCTTTCAGAAGGGTAACACTTCACTGGCTTCCTATTTCCCACCGCATTCAGTTCAAGGTTCTTATTTTTGCCTTTCGTGCTCTCAACAATTCTGGTCCGGTCTACTTGCAAAAGAGACTCAAACTCTCTCAATCTATCAGAACGTTGAGATCCAATAGCCTCCGACTCCTGGTAGTTCCTCGATTTCGCCGTTCCAGGAGCGGAGGCAGAGCCTTTGGTGTAATCACGGCCAAACTCTGGAACAGTCTTCCTCTTGACCTGCGGTTTTCTGAAACCGAGCCGCTGTTCCGACGCAAACTTAAAACCTGGTTGTTTACCTCCCTCTAATTCACTCACTCTTTTGGCCTGTTAATCTACCAGCGCCGGGACACCCCCGCCATGGGGGTAGCTGTGCGCTTTATAAGCTTCTTAAATAAAATAAGTAACAAGGTGAATCTGAGGCCCCTTTCCAAAGATTGGCAAAAGAGAGGTAAAAAACAGAATTCCAACACAGCTATACACAAACAAATATTATTTACGGGTGCCATGGTCAATCTAGCCTTGTACCTCATATGGGGGTGGTAGCAGACGCCAGGTTAGGGAGCACCTATGGCTCCCATATTACACAAAAGTGAAGCAATTGAGCATGGCCAGTTCATGCCCCCCTTCTGCTATCAAGGGTCAAAATGGGGAAACTGCTCTACTCCTTTGCCTGTGCCTGCCAACTTCTCCCAGGATGTTCCACTGATTGAAGCCTGCATACCTCATCCCAGCAAGCACCATTTAAGCTGTGGAATGCGACTGATAAGAGGACAAGAAATGGGACATCTTTTTTTCTTTATCAGTCCTCCTAGTGCAGGCAGTTAGAAGGCTGACAGCCTGGGAAGCCAATACATTGAATGGTTCATGTATTTCATCATTTACCCTTTTTAAACATGAATACAAATAAGAAGCAATATTGTTATTTGTAAAAAACAATAAAATTAGGAAAAAAGGAGCCTTGTTTATGATGACTGTTTTCACCTTGAATTAAAAATATGCTGACTTTTTCTCTCTGTGTATTGTTTTAGCAGAATTGCTGCTGCTTTTGTTATTTGCCTCTTCGTTTTTTCACCTAATTCTCATTGTTGTTCTTTCCTCCACCTGTTTGTTGCTCAGTTTCTTCTTGTCCCTGATTTTATTTCTTTCAACTTGGAAATGGATGTGAAAAGAAGCAAAACTTAACTATACAATAGTCAACACCATAATATTGATCAACATAGAGATTCCAAATATCATTAGAACAACATATGATCTCCTCATCTCCGTCCTCCTCATCCAAGTCATTACTTGTGAGGTGTGGCGCCGCGGCCAGGGCGACTGACGCTGGAATCTGGGGACCACGGTTCGATCCCCGGCTCCGGCGGCAGGTCAGCCCAGCACCATGTGACTCTGGGCAATAGCTCGCTTAATCTTCCCGACGGCCCCCCAGCGCCTAGAGACCCTTACGGGTGATTGTGCGCTTTACAAATGTGGACTTTACTCCGACACCAACAGAGGTTTTAACCAAGCTAGTCTCAAGGGCTGGACTCATGGAGGATTGTCTAGGCTAGATGGTTCAGGTTCTGAAGCTTGGACGATCGTCTTCAGAAGCCACCTTGCCAGCCAGTATAGGGAACACGAAGCTGGAATGTGCCCTTTTAGGAAACCACCAGAAGAAAAAAGCAAGAGCAAAAAAAGTCTTGATTCGCCAGTACAACAGCAAGCTGATAACAGAGAAGACAACAAAACTGGAACTGGGGATCCGGAAGCATTGCAACGCACCGGAACACCTACTCTAAGCCTTGATTTAGTGCACAATAACCTGTAAGGAGTAAATAGAAAGAGGAAGAAAACCCCTTCATATTAGCCTGGGAAATTACCCAGGATGCCATTGAATGACACCCATGATGGATTGGGCAATACATAACAAGACCCCGCCCAAACATGCCAACATCAATCACAGCAACAGCCCCCATGGGGAGGATGGCATGCAGACCTCTGCCTCCACCAAGATTCAACCACCAGAGAAGGGCCCCCAACAGAGCCAGAAACCTCCGGATAGTGCAGGTAAATCCGTCCGACGCACCCAAACCCAGCCACGGGATGGGCTCAGAGGGTGCATCCCGCTAAAACACCCAGGCGCCTCTCGGGGGCACGCCCAACAGCCAGCTTGATATCTATGATCCCTACAGCCTGAGGCTGTCTTCTATTCATATTATTAGAATAAATGTCCCACCTTTCCCGTCTTCCTGTGCTTTCTCTGTTCACGTGGGTCAGAGTTAAACTGTACTTTATCATTGTTTATATTTGCATGTGTTTTATTGTTTGCACTCACTGATTCTAGGCTCAAAGATGCATTTGCACTATTCGTCAATCTGCTCTCCATCAATGTGCTGGTCTGGGGTGGGGAGCCTTGTTCACACTGCTGTTCGGATCCTGTAGGTGGCCATGTCTGACATCGAGGTTGGTTCACACGACAGGCCAAGGAAGACAGCAAGGTTTTGCTAGGTTGTAAACTCTTGCTAGAGCATCATTTCATCACCCAACAACATTTAAAAACAGGAGAATTATGCTTTAGTGCATTTGTCCCTGTTGAGCATTAAGGAAAGCAAGAGAGCTCTCAGAAAGGAGTACAATTGGGAACTTCTTCCTGGTGAACTGGAGATCTCGCAGATTTAACACACGTAGCTGCAGTCTCTAATCAAGGAGCCTGTTGACTACACTTTGGATTAGTCTAAATGTAAAGGAAAAACTATGGATCACTATAATGATGACACTGACTCTGAACCTGAAGGAAAATATGTAAAATGTTCACAATTTTAAGACCTTCTTAAGCATATCACAGAGGTCTTCGGTTTTGATGAACAACCCCCACAATGTTGGGGTGATTTTATTACCAATATAATTCTGTTGTGTCTGATGATCTGCCATTGCATGATGCAATCAAGTCAATCTTGTACAAAGAATGGAAGGATCCTGAAAAACAGTTGATCTCTTGTTTTCTGAATAAGCGGTATGTGTTCAAGGTTTTCGAGGAACTTTTCCCACAAACTTCAAAAGTGAATACTATGTTATCAACAATCACTTCTTCAAGTCTGGCCTCAGAAAGTTCAAATTTGTTGGATGCGGTTGACAAGACGTTTGAGGCATCAACCAAATGCTCTTATGCTACAGCAAATTTTTCCATATGGGTGAAAACCTATGCAACTTAAGCTTCACAATCCTTGCTAAAGGACTTTCAGTCATTGTATGATGTTATCTAAGACAATGAGGTTCAAACATCTATTCTGGGAAATATAGAATTGAATGCATGATTCCTTTAAGGTATTATTTTTAACATTTTATGGGCAGCCTCATCCTCAGCCGAATCATCTGTAGATTCTCATAGACTATTATAGATGAAATCCTGGAAGTTAGATGTCAGTCAAAGATCTTTGATTAGGAAACTTCCTTTTCCTGGACAGAAGCTATTTGGTCCAAAATTTGATCAAATAGTGCAAAAAGCATTTGAGGGGAAAAGATCTTAAAACCTTTTCAACCCTCATCAGGGAAGAAATCCTTTCTTGCAAGGAAACCAGCTCAGATCTTGCAGGACAAGCGGCCCTTTCCGGGCTCGGCCTGGGATCAAGGGGTCGTGTTTGCCCCCCGAAACTGACTAAACATTTGATCTGGTCAACAACATACAAGCAAAAAAGGTTGGGGGCAAGGTTGACACAGTATTACCTTCAATGCAAGAAGTGTATTTCAGACAAAGGAGTCCTATAGATCATCAAGTCCGGTTATCAAGTACTTTTTCTTGTCATCCCTCCTCAAAATCAGTTCGGACATACTCCATTACCAAAAGATGGCTCCAGATTGCAGGCAATCATTCATTGTGTTCAACCTCTTTTGGAAAAGGGCTCAGTGATCCCAGTGCCAACGGACCAAGACGGAAAAGGATTTTACTCACTTCTCTTTCTGGCCCCCAACCACGATGGTAGACTTTGACCAGTCCTCAACCATAAAGGTTTGAGCAAGTACATTTTAGAGGAACACTTCAAGATGATTTCCGTGAGGATGATTCTTTCTCTGTTTGCAAAGAGCAATTTTCTGGTCACAGTCAAGTATTTCTTTGGCTTGCTGTTGGAGATCAGCACTTTCAGTACCAGATCTTGCCATTTGGACTGGCAACGTCTCCCAGGGTCTTCACAAATGTACTAGCCCTAGTCATGGCCTTTTTGCATTAACATAAAGTTTGTTCATTTCTATCTGATGAAGACTGTCTTTTATCTGTGCCTTCTGTTCTAAAGGGACAAGAATATGTCTAGCTGGATCTCAAAGCTATCTGAGAACTGTTATCAACTTTGTCATCAACTACCCGAAGTCTCATTCAATCTGACTGAAGACAAACTTTGCATTGGGGTCCAGTTCAACACAGTTCTTATCCAAATGTGTCTTCAAGCTCAGAGAATTTCGGACATTCAAATAGCTGTCAGACACCTTTTTCAACAAAGCCTGCACTCTGCAAGGGCATAGTTGAGAGTGCACGTTCTGATGGCTACTGGCACAGCAGTTGTCCTGTGGGCAAGATTTTTATCTAAAATCATTGGTGAATCATGTTCCTTCATCATTGGCAGCCAAATTCTCAGAACTATGCTCATCAGATCCCAGTCACAGCTCTCATAAAGAAGTTCTGGTTTTGGTGACTGGAGGAGGTCAATTTTTGAGGGGTCCGAACTCTTCTCTCATACCTCCACAAGTTATCTCACAACAGATGCCAGTTTGTGGACCCAGGGGCTGTACTGATGGATCAAGAAAGAAAAAGCCCCAGGTCCAATTCAGATGTAAGCCAATCCTCAAATTGTAAGGAATAGGAGCCTGTGGTGTAGCAAGCAATTCAGGGATTAGGTCGAAATGTAATGGTAAGGACAGGCAACCAAGTCACACATTGCTTTTTGACTAGTCAGGGTGGTATGAAGAATGGGAAGTTGAATCTGATTGTGTCTCACATCTTTGCATGGTCAGAGACTCATCTTCTGGTTCAATCAGCCTTGTAAATCCAAGACACTCAACATTTTAGGGCTGACCGTCTCAGTTGGAACATGCCTTCCTCAGTGACATACCATCTTTCACTCAGGGAGTCCATTTGGATATGTGCCTTGTTCTGGGCTCCTTGGTTGGATCTATTTGTGTTGCCACACAATGCAATGCCTCCGTACTTCTGTTCGATGACATGGTCTCCTCAAGTGTGGGCAATCAAGGCTGTCTCAACCTCTTAGCCCTAGGGAATGCTTTATGCCTTTCTTTCTAGTTCCCTCCTCTTGAAGGTCTTTCAGAAGATTCAAGAGGGGTGGAGAGAAGGGATTCTCATTGATCCTTTTTGGCCGCGCCAGCCCTGTCTCTCTCTTCTGGTGCATCTCTCCAAGGGCCAGTTTGTTCATCTCTCCATTTATCCATCTTCTTTCCGGTTCCCTATTCTCCAAGCAGTGCATCTCCAACACATCCAATTGGGTAGGTTTCAAGCTGCTGGAGTGATCTAGATTAATAGCTCTTGATATTCAGGCATCTCACAAACCATCAACCTTCAAATTTTATAAGAAACACTGGGGTTCATTTAAAAAGTTGTTTTTTGCTAAAGGTCAGGCTCATCTATTCATTGATCGCTTCCTTATTCTGGATTTTTTGAGCGATGTCTTCATGTAGGGGCTATCACTTTATATGCTTTCTTCTATGTGGGTGACCATATAAGCTCCTAACATCCATAGTAATTTCTCAAATGCCTCTCCCTTGGCTTCATGACTCCTGACAAGCTTCAGGTATAAGAAGCCATTGGTGCACGCTCTGGTTCCTTCATGGAATCTGTCGATAGCCCTGAAGGGTTCACAGCTTGCCCCTTTTGAACCTTTATTCATGTCACCTTTGTCTTCTTTGGCTGTTAAAATGTTTTTTTCTGCTTGCAATTTCCTCAGTAAAATAGTTAAGTGAGTTGGGGGCTATATTAACTTCATTCCCCTATTTGTGTTTCATCCCAGATAGAATGGTCCTGAAGCTCGATCCTACATATAGGCCAAAGGTTTTTTCCCCTTTTCATTTAGGTCAAGAAATGCTGTTGCCGGGTTCTCCTTCTGAAACAGTGGGTCTTCCTTCCACATTGCATGTTAGTTAAGCCTTATCTGTCTATTTGACGAGGACCCAGGATTTTCGAAAATCAAAGTCTTTGTTTATCTCAGATGGTACAGCTAACAAAGGTAGCTAAGTTCCCACTCAAACTTTCAGCAGATGGGCATCATAAAAGCGTGCTTTAAAATCTGAGATAAAGAAAACACATTTATAAGTCAACACGAATACATATAAATGAGTTGTGATAATGAACTTTTAATGCATATGTTGCTAATTAACGCATATTGATAGAAAATTGTGATGCTGAGGGAAGTGGCCTAGTGTTTTAGTAATGAAGCACAAACTTGACATTTTGTATTATGATACTAAAGACTCTATAGTTTATGAATTATTCAAAATTATTTTTGTAAGATGAAATTAGAAAAACGTGCACTTATTTGAATGTTGTGAAAAATGTTGATAGTAGGGCAATTCTAGTGTTAGCCATCTGCATGTAATATTAGTTTGTGAAAATATAAATATTCCTTATTTAAATTGATTTAATTTCATTATATGTGAAGTAAAGTTAGTGCTTATTTCATTTAAACATGTGATGCTAACTTAAAGGATCTTTTGAAATGTTTTTCTTCAGTGCAGACCTTTCCCCTAATATAAATCAATTGGTTGTTCTTTACAAGTGAAATGTTACTTATTTGTCCAGCACATGTTCTCCCTGACATTCCCGAATATTTCTTCAACGTTCACTGTGAAATATTCCTGTGGGAACAGAATTTCGACTATGCCTATGGGTAGACTACTTTGAACCTTTTGGTTTGATACTAGACTTGTGTGGACTCACAAACCTTTGTTTCTCATGACTAGCATGGGAAACTATCTCAATAATACAAATGTTTTAGGTGGCACTATGTGACTATGGACATGTGATAGCCTTTCAATGGTGATGGGATGCCATGCCACTGGACATTACATAAACACTCTATAAAAGAAGAATCCCCAAAGGAGGGGCAAAAAATGCCATAGATCTTTGCTTCTTGACAACCGCCATTTTTATTTTCCTGCTTCCGATTCGGATGCTATTGGTATGCCAATCGATCTTTTACTTTGGACTGTTTGTCAATGCTACAATCGGTAGCTGAGGGACTGAGACCTTCTTTGCTGAACCATTTCTATTTTTTAAATTTCCATTATATCTTTAGCTCTAAGCGAATGGACTCGCCCTTAATGGGGCCTAAGTCTGAATTTCCCCCCATTTTTGTAGGGCCTGAGCTGTTAGAAATTTGAATTATTCTTCTGACTTAAAGGGTAGTGGGACTCTGTAATGCGGCAAATTGAATAACAAGTAATAATTTCCACCAGAGGATTGCAGAGATTTCAGCTGCAATCAGCAGCACATCTCCCAGGTGAAATTAGGCAACTGTGTTATAAGCCTCTTCTGAATTACTCGACGACTCATAATGTAGGTATAATGGATGCTTTCTCTTTTTAAAGCTACTTTTCACAAGATGACAAGTGAATACTGAAGCTTAGGATTTTAATTTGTATACCATTTTATATGTCTATGCTTTAATCAGCATGAATGTGTATGATATTGTAACAAATTTTCTTTTTAAACAATATCATTGGTGCTCTCTATCAGATTGTACCTTTACCTGCTGGAACTGGATTAAGGGTCAGATGTAGCAGGTGAAATAGCGATTGCAAATGCTGAAATTTGCAGAATATCAGCATTTAGCTGTGTGCTATGTAGGTAGGCAAATACCTACTTGCAAAATAAGGAATCGCTAAATTTGCGATTCCCCATTTTGAACAAGCATTCAGAGAATCGCAATTTGCGATTCCCTAAATCCTATGCTAGTAGGCTTCACAAATTGCGATAATACCTTAAGGAATCGCAAATTAATACCAACTTCAAGTTGGTGGTAAGTTGTGATTTCCTTTAAAGCACTTTTTTGCTTTTTTCAAGGTGCCATGAGGTGCACATACATGCCCTTAGGGCATGTATGTGCGCCACATGTGCACACATGCACAATCCAGGGGTGCAACAGGGTGTCCTTTTGGAACTCTTGCACCCTTGAAATTGTGTGTGCAGTTTGCGAGTACGTACTTTGTACTCGCAATTTGCGAGAGCAATTCCCATTCAATCCTATGAGCCCCTTGGCCCATAGGAATGAATGGGAAGCCATTCCTTATTCGCGACTCACAATTTGCAAGTCACAAATAAGGAATGTGTAGGAATCGCAAAAATTATTGTGATTCCTACCTACATGGCAGTCCTTAATAGTAATTCCCTAAAAATTGCTATTAAGGACTCGCTAACTGGCCCTTAGTCTTCACTAGAGCACCATAGGTCCTCCAAGAAATGCTTTCTAGAAGTCGGACCTGGACTTTAGCTTTACAATGAATTATAAAGGGGGAATTCTAAAGAAGCAGCACAGGGGGACATGCCAGAAAGTAAAGGCATTAATCTTGGATTACCACTAACCCTGTGGAACACCCTAAATCTTTAAGTGCATAGGGACCTCAAACTGGATATCCCGCCTCACATGTAACCACGCGCTGTGAGGCACATGCAACATAAACTCAGGGTAAAAGCGTTCAGCTGTGACCTAATACGCACATTGTTGGATCTGCCTCCTGTTTTTGCTGACTTTGCTTTTTGCTGACTTTAGGACTCTGCACACTTTACTATTGCTAACTAGTGCTAAGTGCTTGGGCTCTCCCCATTATATGTGGTAGAGAAGTTTTATACCAAATTGGCACATTTAATATTCTTGTTAGTTCCAAGTAAAGTGGTATACTACATGTACCCAGGGCCTGAAAATTATATGCTACTAGTGGGTCCGCTGCACTGATTGTGCCACACACTTAAGAATACCTTTTGACAAGTCTCAGGCCTGCCATTGTAGGCTGTATGTCCATTTTCGAACTGCGACTTTAACCTGGAAAAATATACCTTACCCAAAACTTTCCTGTTAATAAATATAAGTCACCGCTTGAGTATTCCCTGAACAGCCGAGCTATGTACAAGTTGGACATGTACTTTTCAGTTTTGCATGTACTGGTAGTTACAAAACTCCTAAATTTATTTCTAACTACTGCAAGACCTGCCACTCACTTTGGGTAACATTGGGTCACCTTACTACATTTAATATGTTAAAGCTTTCAATTGGGAGCAAGCAGACCAGTGAGTTTTCTGTCTAATGAATTGTAATTAAAAACCCTCTTTAATGATAAAGTCAGATTTGTAAGAACAATTCTAAAAATTCCACTTTTAGAAGGTCAGCATTTTCTTATCCTAACCATTTGGTGCCTGCAGCCTGAACCTGGGTCACAGGACTAGGTGTAGCTGTCAGTTGTTCTTTGTGTATTGCTACCAGACAAGGGAGATGTCACCTTCAACAGTTGCACATTACTACGGCTCTGCCTGAGCACTCTTACAAAGGGGTTGAGGCTGGTGTTTTCTGGCCCCAGATAAGTTGGGGTTATGGCAGGGAGGAAGGTGATGCCTGACACTTCAGGGGGGTAGAAAACTTTAGACGCTTCCTCTACTGCAAAGGGGCATCAAATATTAATATTGAACCATTAGACCCAACTCTTCAGTACACAGCTGGACCTGTGGTGAAACTCAGAAGAAGGACTGCTGCACTGCTCTGCAATAAGGACCTCCAGTCTGCTGCCAATCTATCATCCTTCCAGAATGAAGGACAGGACCTGCTTCTTGAACCCACCACCAGAGTGACTCTAGGGGCTAGTTCACAAGCCTCCTGACTAGAGCTTCAGGGACAGAATACTCCAACCTAATTGAACCCAGCTCTTGGACTCTGCCTCTTGTGAGTTCTGCCCTCCCAAGTGGTGCCACCCCAGGCCTCAGTCCTTGAAAGTGGGCCTGAAAGTTCTCTGCCAGCCTAACTATGGTCCCAGCAGAACCGCTCCGACTGAGCCACAGTGTGAGGCATCATCAACCAGAAACTTTGCATCGGACTCCCTGCACGATGCATCACTTCCCCAGAATCCGTATCAGGACAGCTGGGTGGTTTGTCTCCAGTGCAGGACTTTGCATTGCAGCCTGCAATCTCATCAGAACCAACACTATGTGATGCAACCCTGATGAAGGCTCTTGCATCACAAGCCCTTCGCCAACGGCATCCTCGAAGACAACGTAGGACTCTGCAATGCAGGCAGCTTCTTCGTAACCAGTCGGTGAGTGAAGCATCCTTGACATGAACCTTCGCATCACAAGATCCCTCCTCTTTGGCCTCCTCACCAATGATGCAGGACCTTGCATTGCAGTCTTACAGCTCCTATTAACCGACGCTGTGCAATGCATCTTTGACCAGGACCTCGCTTCACCTCAACTGTGAGATACATCCTCAACGAAGGACCTCACAACTTTTCGCTACCAGGATTCGAAGCACATTTGTTCTAACTGAGTCCCTGTAGCTAGCCCGCTCTCTGTTGTGGCCTCTAAGTTAAGCCTGACTGTTTTTTTGCCAAGCTACCAAAGGGTTAAGCACAGATTCATTTGGGGTTTGCTTGTGACTTCACCCTGGAAAAGATTGTGGTTGCTGATTAAGTAGGGTTTCAACTGCCGTAACCAATAACCCAATTTCTCACACAAATTAAGTAAGAGGCAACAGTAGGAAATCTTCCATTAAGGTTCAGATACAAATTTTCCTGTACCAGACTAATAGAATTGGCTGCCACCAGCTGTTAGCAGAGTCATAGCCAGGGTGTGGGGATGAAGATGACCATGCTAGAAGGAGTTCAACTCAATGTGAATGCAAACATCTGACCGGACTCTAATACCGTGAAAGTGAACAACATATTGAAATCAGACAGGGCACTGATCAAGCACTGGTGTTGCAAATATGAACCTGAAAATATACAAGACATGCAAGTTAAAATGAAGCGAAGAACATCCAGTGGATACTGCACCAGGGGACCTTTGACCCTACACCCACTGGGCTGCTACCCACTAGGCTGGCTTTGTTATGCACCATGCAAAATAATCAAAGACAGAAACAACTATAGGCGCACACACACACTCTAAAAATAGCTAACATATAAACACACAGACTCTTTATACAATCATGCATGCAGGGGCAATCAGCATACAAGAATGTACACACACATACACACCCACAACACTGCAGGTACATATGCATATATGTATGTATTTATATCTTGGTTCTTTTGTAGAATGAGCCTAGCTGAGATGTAGAGTGGGTGTGCTTTAATTCAAGGTTGTGTACAAAGTTATGAGGCTTTTCTCATTGCATGTAGCCCAGGGGTAAAGCACTATAGGTGCTCATTCTCAATTCCATGTAAGACGATCCTTGAAAATATGTGTTTTCAGCTTCTTTCTGAAATGGAGGAGAGAAGAGGCAGATTTAATGTTTGCTGAAATGTTTTTCAAGATCACAGATCTATGCATTCTGTCTTGATCTTTCCCCCATTACATCTGCCAGCATTGGTGTAGCGGTCAAACATGAGGCAAAGGGCTGTGATGCAATGTGCTGCAGTTTTTGGAAGTGTATCGTGCCTTTATAGACTTAGACATACCAGAGAAGAGCTTAGAAATGAGAAGCAATTATGATGTAGTTGCACTTTCAAGTGAGGTTAGTTAATTTTATCACTGCTGGTAAATGAGGGTTTTCTTTACAGAGACCTGTTGCATATGCTTCTGAACCTAATGGTCAAGTGTAGGGCTGTGTTATATTGTCCCATATTTGTAACATGCACTATCAGCAATTGTCTGTTTGCGCACCTGTAAGTAGAAAATTCAATCAAAGGCTGTAGAACCTTCCTTATAATTCTAGCAGAACTTGTTTGAAGAACAAGGTCTTCATATGGCCTCTGACCTGGATTAAGGTTTTTCAGAACACAAAATAGGAGGGAGAAAGTGACAAAGTTTCACAGCACTAGTAGAGAATGAGAAATTTCCTAGTTCACACAAAGGAAAGTTTCAATTCTATTAAGGACGCGGAGGCGAGGATTTTGCTTGTCCTTTCTCCATTTTTATTGGACAGCACGTTATAAGTAAAAGAAAAAATATACAACAATCATGAACTACCCAAACCAACATGGCCGCGGTAGTCATGGAAACACAGTAACCAATCACAGTCCATACGACAGCACAAAGGCATCCCACGTCGGTAGTCCTTCCTCTTTCGTTGCTGCCGCTGGTAAGAAGACCTCTACCCTCTATTCCATTTTCTGATCGGAACCTAGGGAAGAGAAATAATAATAATATCTCGTCCAGAACAATGTAGAAAAGAATCTAACACATTGTAATGGGAATGATTAAAGACAATTGCAGTAAAAGAAGATAATTCAAGTAGAAACATATCAAACAATGTAAATCAAAACATAAGAAAAAGAATTACTTCCTTTGTATGAAGAAACAATACAGGAATCCAGAAGTCAGGGAGGGAAGGCTAGTTAAAGCCGGGTGGGAAAATCCTCACCTCCGCGTCCTTAATAGAATTGAAACTTTCCTTTGTGTGAACTAGGAAATTTCTCATTCTATGTCAGGAAGCAGAGGCGAGGATTTTGCTTGTTTAAAGCTTACTCACCACCAAAGAAGTTGCCTCATGGATTGGTTTAAAATAAAACTTTTTAAAAGTTGAATCCGAGGACCAATCCGCTGCATTCATAATATCTTCCAATCTGCCCCCAACTTGGACAGCTTTGGAAGCCATAGCACCTCTAGTGGAATGAGCACCGAAATTTGTAATGCTAATACCAGCCTCAGACATAATCCACCTGACCCATCTAGCAATGGTGGGAGAAGAAACTGCTTTGAAAGGTTTCTTTATTGCAATTAGCAATTGTCGCTCGCCCGGAGGGCGGAATTCCATAGTGACATTCTCATAAGTTTTGAGGCAACGAACAACACATAGTTTAGGTGAATCCGGAAAGGCCGGATAAGATACTGACCTCGTATTGCACTTAGTTCTTCTGGAGACAGTAAAAGTAACTCCTTCAGGGGTAAAGACTATGGCAGAAACATCAAGGGCACGAACATCGGAAGCTCTTTTGCAAGAGATAAGACAGAGCAGAATAGCCAATTTAGCCGAAAGCTCCTTTCGCGAAAGATACTCATTATCTTGCCAGGATAGAAGAAATCGTAAAACCACATTCACATCCCAAAGACCGGAATAACGAGGTTCCGGGGGACGAGACAGATGGATACCTTTAAGGAACTTGCAAACCCAGGGATGCTCTCCCACCGGAGATCCATCCACCAAGGCATGACCAGCAGAAATTGCTGATCTGAAAGAATTGATAGTACAGTAAGCAAGTTTATCGTGAAAAAGTTTAGCAAGGAAGTTTATTACCTCTGTTACAGAAGAGCCCATGGGATCCAGGTGTTTTGCCACACACCAACGAACCCATCTGTTCCAGGCAGATCGATATCGTTTAGTGGTACTAGGGGCCCAGGCTCGCTGAATGAGGAGTTCAGCGTCTGTCGAAAGTGAGTCGTTAGACCAACGTCCCCTGAAATCCTCCAGGCCATGAGACGTAGATGGCCTTGGAGAACCAGAGGATGTGGATGACCCAATGGATCCGTCAGAATGAGGTCGAATATCGGCAGACGAAGAGGTTTGTCCCAAGATAACTCTAGAAGAGACGGGAACCAACATTGAGCTTTCCAAATCGGGGTGATCAATATTAGAAAGGCCCTTTGTCTGCGGACCTGGGCTGCTACCCTCTGAATGAACAGGAATGGTGGAAAAGCATAAGCTGGGAACCGGGACCAGTCCTGCAGGAAGGCATCCACTGCTTCCGCTCCCGGATCCGGTTTCCAGCTGTAAAACCTTGGAAGTTGGGTGTTCCATCTGGATGCAAACAAGTCCATCTGTGGAAGACCCCAAAGATCCGAGATCATTTGAAATACAGAAAGATCCAGTTTCCAATCGCTGGCATCCTGAAAATTCCGGGACTGCCAGTCTGCCACCGTATTCATCTCGCCAGGAAGATACTCCGCCATGACAGAAATCTGGCGTAACAGGCAATAGTTCCAGAAATCCTTCGCGAGATCCGCTAGGACTTTGGAATGGGTGCCGCCTAGGCGATTGATGTACCTGACCGCAGTCGTGTTGTCCATCCGAAGAAGGACACAACAAGAGACTCTGGTCGTTGTGAATGAGCGTATGGCGAACGAACCCGCAAGGAGTTCCAAACAATTGATGTGGAGGTGAAGCTCTTCCTCCGTCCACCTGCCACCCACCGAAAGGGATCCGCAACGGGCTCCCCACCCCTGTCGGCTGGCATCCGATTC
Source organism: Lissotriton helveticus (assembly GCF_964261635.1). Taxonomy (NCBI): domain Eukaryota; kingdom Metazoa; phylum Chordata; class Amphibia; order Caudata; family Salamandridae; genus Lissotriton; species Lissotriton helveticus. The sequence goes on along the minus strand of NC_136063.1, from coordinate 767,564,774 downwards.
GATCACCAGATCCGGACGGGAACCGAAAATCGCTTTCCCGTTCCAAGCATCCATGTGATCCAACCATCATAGGAGTTCCGAACGGGCCTCCATGGACAAAGAAATGAGTTCCGAATACGTGAGACCCTTGCGGAGATGAAACGCCTTTAGTCTCTGGAGAGCCCTGTAGTGAAGAGGGCCTGGAAAAATGGCCTGGATCGATGAGGACAGTAAACCTACGATCCTGGCCAAAAGAAGGAGAGAGATCCGGTCTCGACGGAGGACTTTGCGAATCTCCTTTTTGATCTTGGTAATTTTCTGAGAAGGAAGATGTGACGTCGCATCCGTCGTTCGTATCAGGAAACCCAGAAAAGTCATTTCCTGCTGAGGGACCAAGTCTGATTTCTGGGCGGTGATGACAAATCCCAGATTTTGAAGCATAGATATGGTCACCTGAAGGTGTTGGAGGAGAAGATCCCTGGACTGATTCATAAGAAGAATGTCGTCCAAGTAAATTATTAGACGAAATCCCATGGTGCGAAGATGCTCCACCACGGGTCGTAGGAGTTTGGTAAAGCACCAAGGTGCTGAGGAAAGACCAAAGGGGAGAGTACGAAATTCGTAGATTTGATCCCTCCAGAGAAACTGGAGGAATCGGCAATGAGGAGGGTAAATTGGAACTGAAAGATAGGCATCTTTCAGGTCCAAACGGATCAACCAATCGTTCTGTAGAAGGAGATCCCTCAAAAGATGGATGCCTTCCATCTTGAAATGTCTGTAAATTAGCCACTCGATGAATGAGCGAAGATTGATGACTGGTCGGAAGCCCTTGTCCTTTTTCTCGACCAGAAAGATATTGCTGAGAAAACCGTTTGGATGAAGAGACAACGGTATAATGGCGCCTTTTTGCAGCATAGCTTGTACCTCTAAGTCAATGAGATCCTGTTCTGCGATAGAAAAAACCAGAGGACGAGGACGTATTAGTTGAACGGGGGAACCGTAAAACTCTATGTGGAATCCCCGAACAGTTTGAAGAACCCAAGGATCTGATGTGAGGGCTGACCAGGCTTGAAGAAACAAAGCAATCCTTCCCCCAGACGAATAGGAGCCATGATGGAAACACTTACCATTGAACCCTTTGGAGTTGAACTGGTTGCCACCACGTCCTCGGCCTTGTCCTCTGCCTCCACGGGACGGATAGAAGGAACCTTGACGTCCGTCATTCCAGCCATTGTTCCTTCTTTGTTGCGCCCTATTGGGGCCTTGTTGGAATTGGCGGCCGGAAGAGCGACCCCTGCCTCTGCCGGCCCCGCCAAAAACCTTCTTCGGGAACATCTTTTTCATTGAAGCTGAAGCTTTGTCTAAGGCGGAAAAAGTCGCCACAAATTTACCAAGTTCCTTGACGAAAGGGTCACCAAATAAAGTACCTTGTGCTACTGAACCCGCCTCAGAAGAGGATAATTCGCCAAGTTTGGGATCAATTTTTAACAATAGTGACCGCCGACGCTCAGCAGAAAGAGCACAGTTGGCATTGCCAAGGAGGCAGACAGCCCCCTGTGCCCAACCCGCTACGTCCTCAACAGGGAGTGGCATACCAGACTCTTTGGAGCGCTGGGCAAGCTCAATGATCTTTGTTAGCGGACCAACAACATCCAATAACTTGTCCTGACAAGCCTTCCAGGACCTGTCTATGCCTTTTTTAGGATCTTTAACATATTTTGCGAAAAAAGTGCATAATTTTGGATCAATTTCAGGAGTGGCCGCCACCCTATTAGGACGGGACGACACACCGAGCGTAGGCGCAAACGTACATCCTGAGAGAGAGGCTATCTAAGCTTAGCAGCTACATAGTCAGGTGTAGATTTTTCTGGAATCCACTCCGAAGAGCGGGGTCTATAGATGGTGGTAGGATCAAACATGTCATGGGGAACCTGGTCACCATCACCACAATCCGAGATATTAGCTTTAGGGCGCCAAGACCCACTAATATCTGACATATCCTCAGAGGATTCATCCTCTTCATCATTAAAATAGTCCTCCTCGTCCTCTACTCCCTCTAGGGGAAACCCTTATTCCGGGTCAAGGTCCTGGGTGGAAAAACCACCAATATCTCCGGGTGAGTCATCCCCCCGGAAGGGTGCGCTTCTAAGCGTGCGCGCACTCTTATGGAAAGCTTCTGCCAGCTTGTTGAAGCCTTCCAGGTGCCCCGCGTCACGCTTCTTGGCCGTGCGTGGAGGAATAGAAATTACACCACTGGGCCCAGCCCCACTGTCCCCAAAAACTCCTGAACCCGATTTAAACACATGGGCGGACAGTTTATTAACACTGTCCTGCAGAGGTGCCAGAGCCTGAGCAATCGCTGAAGACAAGAGTCTTTCCACCTCAGCAGGAGGTGGCAATAAGGGTTGAAGAGGCTGCTCAGCATTGTCAGCTGCAAGGTTTTGTTCCTGACGAGACTGCATTTGCGCAGAGGACTGGGTACCCATACACAAAAAACACCCCAACTAAATATAAGGGGATGTTCACCCACACAGGTACCCAAAAGGATATATTAATAAAAGAAAAAACTGAAGAAAACTTCAATAAAAAATGAGTGACTGACTTGTATAAATAATAAATAAATAAATATATGAATAACAATCACAATAAATAACAGTCACTTTAAATCCAGGTCTTGCCGCTCAATAGGCAGAGTCCGTGTGGGGAAACGAGGCTAGGATACTTAAAAAGTGAAGCGCAAAGCCTCTTAGCGTGCTTCACCACAAGCGCGGTGAAAGCGCTGTGGAGAAAGTCGATCTGTGTCTGAGGAGCCGTCACACGACTGCGCACGCGCGAAAACAAGACGCTCGGGCCAGAAGCCTACCGCGTCACAAGAGCAGCTCGAAGAGCAAAATAAACGATAAATACAGCGAAACCAAGCTGTCCCAATAAATTTGATAAACTGCCACTAGAATAAGAGAAGGGAAAAAACGGACTTATCTTGTCAAGGCAGCAATGGAGAAAGAGGAAGGACTACCGACGTGGGATGCCTTTGTGCTGTCGTATGGACTGTGATTGGTTACTGTGTTTCCATGACTACCGCGGCCATGTTGGTTTGGGTAGTTCATGGATGTTGTATATTTTTTCTTTTACTTATAACGTGCTGTCCAATAAAAATGGAGAAAGGACAAGCAAAATCCTCGCCTCCGCTTCCTGACATAGAATCAGTTACTTTCCTAACTAGATCTTCTTAATCCAGGACCTGTCAGCATTTCAGCTGATGAAAAACAAAGAGTTCTCCTGGGAGAATAAGCTTGTAGGCTACTTTGTACATAAGCATGGGCACTGCCTGCCCATGATTAGTGCTCAATGCACATAGCTTTAAAGCGTATGCATTGTCTAATTCAAGACTGTGAAGATTCTGAAAGATGGGCTTGTCGTGAGCAAAGTGTGGTGCAGCTACCAACAATCTGACAGTTGTATTCGAACCACTTGAAGTTTATGAAGCAAAACTGTGAACAGCCCCAAATAAAAGTGAGTATACATAATCCAAGCATGAACCAACTTTTGAAGGAAAAAAAGGATAAGATCTTCTCCAGATTTTAATATGGTATTTCCAAGAAAATTCTACTGCTGGAGTCTGGACAGCCAAGTAAACTGAGTGTCTAAATTTACTTGGAAAAGTTTACATATTGGACAGGTGGTGGAGACGTTCCCATCTCTATGGGCAAATGGAGACTAGCCATAACTCATTACGACCATTGACAATCAGCACGTATGTTTTACCAGTATTCACCTTTAACTTGCTGCTATCCCGCCATTGCCATATAAAGGGCATGGTTTGTTGGAATGGGTGGTGTAAAGAGGGTTTGTTCTGGAGTTTAACTAGAAGTTGGGTGCCATCAGCATTCATAAATTATCTTACTCCTTTTTCCATCAAGGCTATGGCCAGAGGGATGAAAAAAATACTAAAAATGTGTGGAGAGATTGAAGCCCTCTGAAGCACCCCATAAGACAAATAAGAAGGAAAACCCTGATAATGTTAAAACCACATTCAGCTAGGAACAATGTACATGTGCAGCAAAAGAAACTGTAGCACAAACTCACATTAGAGAAGAATGTGCTAAATAGGTATATCAACACTTCAAAGATATAACACTGTGATTGCAAATAATCCAAGCAGCATGCAAAAACGTTGTCATTGCAATAACAATCACATCTCAGGTGTCAAAGCTTAGAATAAGTAGAGCAGGCCCAAAATCTGCACACAGGTTTTACCCATTGTTTGCCTGGACTAGTATAAACTGGGCAGAAAAATGCAAAGTGAGGTATGGTTTCTTTGACTAGGTAACAGGAGAGACACTTACTGGAGCTACAATATTTCGCACTCAGTTCACACAAAAAATTTACACTGGCAGAACCGCATACCTCCATTTTACGTAAAGTTGCAATGAGGTGCAACTTGGGAGGGTGTCAAAGAACAATTCATAACCAGGAGTGATTTTTGTATCGGAATCACTGTTTTGCAACAAGCCCTTCAAGAATCTTGGCTGCAACTGAAAATAAAGATACTGGCCGAAACTTTTTTTTTTATTTAGGGGTTTGCAACTGATTCCTTCAGTGATGGAATAACCATGGTATCTTTAAAAAAAGATAGCACAGTGCAATTTTCCACTGACGCAAAAAAGAAATAATCTGAGAAGTCTTTCAGTCACTGGAATAAGCAGCTTGCAAAACACCGCCTGGTCATCCAGACAAATGATTTCCCAAACTCTTCCTGTGAGAGAGTGGAAAACTCAGTAACATGACTATCATGAAAATATGGTTATGCTAGCATAGAGAAATCATATTGTTTAACCTCTCTTTGGGCCCGATTTAGGGCCTCATTTATGAAAAGTGACGCATCGTTTCCTGAAAACAGCGATGCATCACTTTTCATTGCGCCCTCCTTGCGACACCAATGATGCGTCATATTTACAGTATGACGCATCATGTCGCAAGGAGTTACAGATACGTCAGTATTTCTGACGTATCTGTAGGCGCAAAAGTGACGCATTGCTGGAGTGTGTCACAAAAGTGATGCAACTCCAGCAATGTGTCTTTCACATGGGGCAAGCCCCATGTGAAAGGACTTGCGTCAGTCTTACACCTGCTGTTAGGCAGGCGTAAGATTTTGACGCATTTGAGTCCTAGAAGTGGCGCGGTGAAATCTCATAGATTTTACAGCGTCACTTCCATGACCCTTTCTTGCGTCAATACGCCCCCCTTGCATACATTATACCTGGCACATGTATAATGTGGCGAAGGGGTTTACAAAGTGACGCATCTACCTAGATGCTTCACTTTGTAAATATGGCGCAACAAGGCGCATTTTTTACGCCACTGGTGCGTCACAAAAAGTGACGCACCAGCGGCGTAAAAGTGACGCACAGCCTCATAAATGAGGCCCTTAGAGTTTTGGCAGACAGGGTACTCCATCACCTCGTTTAGAGACAGCAATACCTTAACTTTTCATTGACTGAGGCCCCATTGGCTCCTTCAAAGGAAAACTTGCTCCGAAAGCCTGTCTGAGTAGGGGCACAGGAAGGATATTACACCACCAGCCGTATTTAGGGTGTACAGTGTAAAGTCTTTTTTCTGTTAGATTCGGCCAACAAAACATGGCAGAGAGGGGCAGAAAAAAATTATATTGACCCCCACAGCCTCCTAAAAGGATTTGGGATCATTAGTAGTTGTTTTTCAGAAATAAACTCTTGCTATGGGGGTTTGTTTTAAAAAAACGAAAACATTGAAGAAATTTGGTGAATGGCAGTCAAAGCTTACAACGTATGTCCACCAAACATTTTGTGCATTGAATGTAGTTCTGCTTTTGATGGCAGTTCCTTTCAATGTTTGGAGGTGACTCATGGTCTGATGGTGATCTCTAAATTTGATGAATGGTAGTACATCAATCTGCTTAATGGTCCCATAGAGTCTATGAGCCTGGTTTAAGGTTTGGCGGACAGAGTAAAGGAAGACAAGGTGGCAGAGGATTTTAAATCCACCACCCGGCCTGTACTGCACCTGCTGTTTACAATTAAAGAGCATCTGGTTATACGCTGACATTTTTTCCTTGTATAGGTTTTTGTTCTCCATTTTTTGAGATGCACCCTGTGTTATTCAGTGCATCATAATTTTTTTTGCTGCCTTTGGTTCTGAGATAAACGACAGAGCTGCTCTCTGCCAAGTACACTTGTGGACTTGGGTGACATGATAACCCAAAGTTGAGCAAAGCCAATTGTTAAGTTCAAAAGCCTATCCCTTCATGGAATGAGGGGAAGAAAACATGGAGTGGCTGAAACCTCTAGGATATTTAGTAAAGTTTAACATCTAGTAGTACATCTCATGTGCTCGTCTCGGCTCTTTCTTATTTTAGTTCTTTGTCTTATAAAGTTCTCTGTCCTTGGGTCCTCTTTCGGCACTCAGCCCATAAATGGAAGTCTGCCACTGTGATAACCTGAGCCAGGTGGGATGGCTGGCACTGATCAGGTCAAATAAATCTTCTTTAAACTAGCTCAAGACATATGGGGACTGTAGCTGAGAAGAAGCAATATACTAAAATCATTAGTTTGTACATAAAAAATAGTACATTATCTACATTAATAATACAGTGGACTTGTTCCTAAGAAATCTCTCTACCCTTATCTAACATGATTTGGAGCTCATTGTCTCCTTGATGAGCTTTTCTTAAAAGCATACAAATATCATGTCCTTAATAATTGTTATGAGGAGAGTGCTTTTAGAAGCTGGTCTCCAACGTCTGCAAGGGGAGATGAAGTTCCTGGAAAAAACATCATTCCCACAAAGCAGACACCCTTGCACCACACAAAAAGATACCCCACCTCGTTAGTAAAATAGAGCTTAATTTAAAATGACAAAAATCCAATAATAAGAAGAACCAGAGTTATGATTTTTTTTTAAACAATAAACTGAATTGTAGTTCTTAAGAGCATAAAGCACCAACTGGGGCTATCTGGCTCTGCTAGACCGGGTCAAATCCAAAAGTTAGGCCGACCGCGATGCAGTGCAGGTCAACTACAGGGACCAACCTTGATCCACTGCAAAGTACCTTAGAAACGTCATCAATGGAGCCAAGATGCATGAAACAAAGAGGCAATACGTCATCAGAGCCAAGATGGGAGAAGCAAAGAGGCAATGTGTCGTAGTTGAACCGCAGAATGAAGGTGATGTGTCAGCTTGGACCCGCTCAAAATCGAAGATGCATCGGGAATGGAGGCGAAGCACTGCACAGTCAGCAGTGCAATGTTCTTAATCCTCGCCTCACTGCCAATGCGTCAGCAATGATGGAGTAGCGCTGGTTCCAAGCGATACAACAGCATCAACGTGTGGGTTTCTGCTGGAGCAGACATCTATAACCTCTTCCAAGGGCTCAGGACTGGACTGGCACCGCTTGGCAGGGCAAGACTCACAGGTGCTGTAGGAGGGTGGTTGAATGTATTGGGTGTCTTTGAGACTTCAAAACATGAGGCAAGTCCTTGGAGTCACTTTGGTTCTGGGTTGGAGAGATGCAGGTCTAGTCCTTTTCACTCCCAGACAAGTGGGAGCAGGAGGCACGTCAGCACAGCACAGCAGGAGTCGGGCAGAGAGACAGTCCTTGTAGCAGCATAGCAGTCCATCTTCCTGGCAGAGTATCCACAGGTCGAAAAGTGTACTGCAGTGGAGGTGTCAGAGGTCCAATGCTTATACCCAGTTGTGCCTTTGAAGTGGGCAAGACTTCAAAGAGAGACCTTTGAAGTGGACAGAGTGCCTGTACTTCCTGTCCTGGCTCCAAACTCACTAAAGGGGGTATTAAGCCCTTTGTGTGGGGAGAGGACACAGCCTATTCAGGAGTGTCAGTTTCTCCTCCTCGGGATGTGGATGGCCCACCAGTCACACCTAAGCTCCCTCTGCATGTGGCTGTTTAGAGGTAATGCACAAAGCGCAGCTGTCACCCACCCCAGATGTGTATTCAGAGACAGGCAGAATGCACCAAATTGGTAAAGTAAGAAAACGCCAACTTTCTAATGGTGGCATTTTCAGAATTACAATTTAAAATCTGACTTCCCCATACGCTGTGATTTTAAATTGTGATTCCACTGAAACACAACTTGGGGGTCCAGTCTCTTCTCAATTTGAAACTACACGTACAAGATGTAATAAGGTAATCCCCATGTTATCCCAGGGAAGAGATAGGCCTTTCAGTAGTGAAAAACTAAATTAAAAGTATTTCACTACTAGGAAATGTAAAACTTAAAAGTGCATGTCCTACTTTTTAAACACACTGCACCCTGCCCTTGGGCTGTCCAGTGTCTACCTTAGGGTGACTTATATGTATTAAAAAGGAGTGGTTTGGGCCTTGTCAAGAGGGTTAACTTGCCAGGTTGAAATGGCAGTCTCACACATGCATACTCTGCAATGGTTTAAAGGGCTACCTAAGTGGTTAGCACAATCAGTGCTGTAGGCCACTAGTAGCATTTCATTTACAAACCCTGGGCATATGTAGTGCACTTTACTAGGTACTTATAAGTAAATTAAATATGGCAATTGTGGATAAGCCAATGTTAAGCAGAGAGCACATGCACTTTAGCACTGGTTAGCAGTGGTAAATTACCCAGAGTTCTAAAGCGAGCAAGAACGGTCAGCACAAACAGGAGGTCTGAAGGAAACAATTCAGGGGAAACTATGCAGTGGATGCTGGTCTACCAGCACTATATTCAGGACTTCCCAGAAAGATACTACTCAGGATCTAGTTCATGCATAATGTGCTGGAACAACAGACTTTTGGGGCGTGGTGATTTAAGCCCACCTCACCACACCAGTATACTTTAGACAGCAAATATCAGATTTTCATTTTCACTCTACAATAATATTACATTACATAGCATAAATTATAGCTTTTGATCAAGGAATTGGAAGAAGTGGGTAATCAGCAGAGCTGAAGTCCTTATTATATATTCATAAACCTAGTAGTGATGAAATGTCTCATAAATAACACTGCGATATGAGTTTGCAATCTTCAGAACTACGATACATTTTGTTAGGCAAGGCCCAGACTTTGAGATCATAAGAGATGCCTATTTAGAACATTTTAGGATAAAACAGACAACATACATTTATTTATTCATGTATTTATTTAAATCAGACTTTATACAATTTCCACAGAGATCCTTAGTTTTTCAACTTGAAAGCATATCTAATCATAAATACATGGCACGATCCATAATTTCATGAAGTTAATATCACTTTAAAAATCAATATTTTCACTTTAAAGTTATCATGTTGTCTTTATGGACACACTTGATTTCGCAACAAACATTGCTAAGACCAATTATATGGTTCTAGGGAAGCAAAATAGGAAAATCAGGCCAATCTCCATTAAGCGGAAACATATCAATCAAAACATTGAGTTTTCCTTCTTAAGGATTACCTTTGACTCAAGGAGTAATTGGTTATCGTGTTTGAGAAACTGCTGTTTGCAATTTAACCAATCAATCACAGTTTAGTTTGGGTTGGCTGTTAGAGTGGGAAGCAAGCCTATATTTATAGACTCAAGTGCATACCGGTTCTGACTTATGGGGCAGCTTTATGGGGTTATCAGGCAGGCTCGAAGCTCAAGCAGGAGGAGAACCATTTTTGGAGAAGAATATTAGGCATCTGCCCAAGTAGCTCTCATTTTTTCCGCCATGAGGAACTGAGCTTACCTTATGTGGAAGTGTGAGAAACTGGGTATCTGTTGCTGTACCCCCAACCTTCTGACTAGGTTTTGATGCAACTTTGACTGCTGTATACTGGGTCCCTGCTAACCAGGCTCCCAGTACCATTGTTCTTTCCCTAAAAATGTACTGCAATTGGCACAACTTCAGCCACCTCTGTAAGACCCTACTAAATGGTACCCCGGTTACCTGGGACTTAGGTACCAAAGGGGCCACTGGGGCTGGAGCATGTATCATGCCACCCCAGGGATCCCTCACCAAGACTATAGACACTGCAACTTCAGAAAGCGTGTCTTGGTGCAGAGAAATCCAGAGAGTTGAAATGACAACAATCTCTGTCTACCATGCCTCACATACACCGCATAAGGTATAGGTAAGTCACTCCTACTACAGGCCTTTAGCCCTAATACAGGGTGCACTATATCATATGTAAGGGCATATCATCAGCAGCAGATTTGCCCCTACAATGTCCAGTCTATTCTGAGATAGTATAAAGACACAGGGAATCCATAAAGAGTACATGGGCTGGATACTTGTCAAAATGAGTTTCCAAGCTCAATGAGAGCATCACTGATTTCTAAGGTTTTTGATACCATACGTCTTGTCCTAATAAATCCTCCCTTATGCCATTGCTGGATTTAATCACTGCTGAAGAAAATGTTGTAACTGTACCCTTGCCTTTCAATCAAAGCTCAATTGAGCCGACACCACCGCTGAGTGTTTCCATCCCAATAAGTCCACCTGCTGATTCACTGGGCTGTGACTGTCCAGTGGAGTCAGGTCACATTCCCGGTATCAGCATAGCTTGTTTGGGGGCTGGGTACTCAGTGCGGGGAAGGGGATTTGAGCCTAGCCCTACTTAAACAGAGGGTGGTGATCATCATTGTGAATTAGATGTTGAGTGTGGCCCAAAAGCCAAGCGCAGGGGGAAAATCACTAAACCAATGAAATCCAGAAATCCTGCTGTAAACAGCAAAACGGCTCCACACAACAGGGCCGGTAATGATTAAACAATTGGGTCATTGTCCTTGGCTAATGATACTACTTGGAACAAAATGCATATAGGTGAACTCCTGGACTCTAAATTTTTTATTTTTTTATTTAAACTTGTAAGGCGTGCAGCTATCCGCAGTGGGTTTCCCGGCGCCAAGGGATAGATTAAAAGAGGGAGAGAATAAACCATGAAATTTTGCTGAAAAGAGACACCCTAATCGCTACTAAAAAAAAATGGTTTTAAGTCCCTTACGGAATCGAAAAAGATTTGTTTCGGTTTTTAGACTAACAGGCATAGCGTTCCAAAATTTCGGTCCTAGATGAGAAAATGAGCGGCCGCCCATCTTTACCAGCTTGAATCTCGGGACCACTAAATCACCTTTACCCGAGGATCTCAAGGATCGGCTAGGCTTATAGACCTGGATGAGATCCTGTAAGTACCTAGGGGTTGAACCTTGTTTAATCTTAAAGATGTAGCATAGAGCCTTAAATTTAATTCGACTAGCAATCCTAAGCCAGTGAAGATCATGGAGTGCTTGGGAAGCAGAGACTCTCCGAGGAACATGGCATAAAAGCCGTGCAGCTGCATTTTGCACAACTTGAAGTTTGTTTACTGTTGTTTGGTCAGCTCCAAGATAAAGGACATTTCCGTAGTCCAGGCGGGAAACAACCAATGCCTGGACTACAGTCCTCTGTGTGGAAACAGGGAGCATCCAAAGGATTTTTTGAAGCCATCTTAAAGTGGCGAAACAGATGGAGGCTACCTTTACTGCTTGCTGCCTGCTGCCGCATCGTAAGCTTTTCATCGATGATGAATCCGAGATTGCGAACCTGAGCAACGGGTTGAGGAGTGAGGCCCATATCCTTGGGCCAATGTTGGGGAACCCAAAGATCTCTTCCCTTGCCCAGGATCACAACCTCGGTCTTGTCTCCATTAAGTTTAAGGAAATTACTCTGCATCCACTCGGAGACCTTAGTCAATCCCTGTTTCAGAACAGAGATATTGCCACCTTCCACATTAGAGAGGGAAAAAATTATTTGCGTATCGTCGGCGTACGAAAATAAGGTAAGACCCGCTTCCTCCACTATGGTGGCCAGGGGTCTAACATAGATATTAAAAAGTAACGGGCTGAGGATAGACCCCTGGGGAACACCGTACGCCGACAAGCAAATTTTAGAAGATGCCTTTGCGGCCACTTAAAAAAGAGGCTATCCAGGCTAGAGCGGGACCCTCAACTCCTAGAGACCGAAGAGATGCAAGAAGGGTGGAATGTGACACTGTAGCGAAGGCCGCACTCAAATCAAGGAGAATGAGTGCAGATGTTTCTCCGTGATCGATACTGTGACGCAATCTCTCGGTAACTCCTAAAAGCGTTGTTTCAGTGGAGTGGTGGGACCTAAAGCCTGATTGAGATGAATGCAGAAAGCCCAAGCTCTCCACAAGATGAGTAAGTTGTGTGTTAATGTGTCTTTCTAAGATCTTAGAAAAGATAGGCAACAGCGAAATAGGCCTAAAGTTAGATAAATTAGAGGCATCAACTCCAGCCTTTTTTAGGAGAGGAATAATCATTGCATGTTTCCACTCCTGTGGGACATGTGACTCTTCCAAGGAGGAGTTAAGAAGCTTCTTCAAAACACAGCGAGAGTCCAAGTCAAGGTGTTTCAAAATCTTGGCCGGTAAAGGGTCACGTGGGGAGCCTGATCTAACACTTTTCAAACAGTGAGCAAAGGAAACATCATCAAAAGGTAGCCAGGCTGTAAGTTTAATTGCCGAACAAGGCATGCTATTGTGAACAGGAATCGACATCGAGGTTAATTCTTCGGCGAGGGTGGGAGTGCCCAGAGAGTCGTATATGAGCTCCACCTTTGCTATGAAGAATTTCGCTATAGAATTGCATTGTTCCTCATCTAAGACAGGGTGGGCGGGGGATGTGTCAGAGCCTGTTAGCTTCTTCACCACAGAGAAAAGTGTACGGGAGCAGTTTTGGGCCTGTGACACAGTGTTGGCGATATAGGTAGCTCTAGCCATTTTACACTGTTTATGGTAATCTCTAAGGGCCTCTTTATAGCCTGCTTTACAGGACGGTGAGTAAGAGCGTCTCCATTTCCTCTCGAGGGCCTTACATCGGGACTTCATAGTCTTTAAGTTTTCGGAAAACCATGACGCAGGCGGACGGTGGGGCAAAGAATGTTTAGATACCAAAGGGAGAAGTTTGTCAACAGCAGCATTCAGCCACTTAGAAACCATCGCGTCTAACATAGGACGAGGCAGGCTGACATTATCACCAGTCCCCGTACGGGTCAGCGAAAATTGAACTGCAAAATGGTCCGACCACTCCAAGTGACGAGCAGCTAATTTGCAATTAAGCGAAAGATTAGAAAGGATAGGGTCCAAAAAATGCCCTGCTATGTGCGTAGGTCCTGAATTGCACAACAGAATATTAAGAGCTTCTAAGTCAAATAAAAAGACTTTGCTGACGTTACACTGTGGGTCCTCCAAATGTAGATTCAGGTCACCAACAATAGTAAAGTTAGCAGCCTTCAACAGAAGAGGGGCAATGATATCTGAAAAGGAAGTCGTCCATAATTTAGAGTTCCCAGGGGGATGATATATCAGAAGACCAGACATGGTCATCTGAGGGCTTACAGCTAATTTAAATTGAGCGGCCTCACATCCTTGGAGAGGTAAGGCTTCGAATTTACAGCTGTAAATGGACTTAAAAATTATTGCAATGCCACCTCCCTTGTCAGTGTCTCTATCCTTTCTGACCATAACATAATCAGGAGGGAGGGCCACAGCAATATCAGGTCCAGAGCTGGCATGTAGCCAGGTTTCAGTCGAAAACACAGCGTCAGGTTTTTCAGCATCTAGGAAGTCATAAATATGACTTTATTGCACCCCATTATTGATCGACTAGCACAAATTGTAGCTAAACTGTTGAAGCAATTGGATTTAGGCCTTCTGCTTGCACTCAGTATTTAGTCACTGATGTATTCCCTACCATATCGGCCCAGGAAGTATTTAAGTGCAACATCCCAAGGTTAAATTACCTGAAAAGTATTTGGTAAAACATGCTCCAAGCCAGGCTCCCTTACCCGTGATTGATATTCCCCCATTGTCTGCTCCTTACCTTGTTGCCTTGACCAATTTAAGCTGGAATATTGCGGGTTTAGACTCCAAAATCTCTATTGATGGATGGCGATCTTTTATTGCAAACTTTTATATAGTTTTCTTGCAGGAAACGTCTGAAGTATATTAAATAGTATTCCATGGTTTTATGTGTTTTAGTTTGCCTGCGTTCCCATCCTCATCTGGCAGAGCAAAAGGGGGTCTGACAGCCTGGTTTAAAGTTATTATTTGCTGTTTAGTTTTACCAGGAGCAGGGGGAGGCACTGGACGTCTGCCTTAGCTGGAAAGATACCCATAAGATCTATCTGGTAAATTTCTATAACAACAACTTTTCGTGTAAGGGTGATTGCAACTTCCAAGGTCTTTTTGGAGTGATCGATATGCTTATGGAGAAAGATGCATGGGCGGAAAGCCCCCTTAGGCTCATGGTGGCGGGGGACTTCAATGCTAAACTGGGGCACCCTCCGTCTATATCTCCAACTACCTTTGACCGATTTGCTTGAGACATTGATTGCAATGTGATGGGCACTAGGAGGCGGGTCCTTTTCTCCCACCTGGCTAAACGGGGCTTGGTTAACAAGGTCCCTAACTTTACCGACCAATATATTCCAACTTTCATAGGGCGGGGTGCTGGGAGCACCATTGATTACATCTTTACCTCCTTGAGTATGTTTCCAATTACTGACAATTGTGAGATCCTCATTCAGACCTATAGTGACCACAACCCCATTTCTGCTGAGATACAGCTCCCACATGTGCAGCATAAGTTGAAGTATTTGCCTCCCCAGGACCTATCTACTAAGGACTCAGGGTGCAGGGTGGTTTGGCACACTGCAAACCTGAAGAGCATGATGTCTCAGGTTGCATGCAATAGTACTGCCCTGGTGAATAGCTGCAATCGCTTACCTTGGACCTGGCTCTCATCCTAACTGATTTCACAAACCTTCTAGTTAAGATAAAAGTGCTGCTTTCCAGACCCAATGTTCATTCGCGTTGCCATTTCAAATCATGATTTGATAAAGCATGTAGGGCAGCCAAGGATACCTTACGTAGGGCCTTAAAGCAAATCCCCAGAGACCGGTGTGCGATCAGGGAAAGCAGAAAGATATACCAGCAAGCCATTCAAAGAAGGAAGTCGGCCATGAAGGAGGAGAAATTGTAGTCTATTGTGGGAGCCTGCCAATCTAAAGACCCTCAAGCTTTTGGGAAAGCAGTGCAGTTGATTTGATCTCCTGTGTCACCATCAGATAAAGTAACAGTCCATATCTCGGCGAGACATGGTTGGTGTACTTTGCTGGGCTGTATTCTACTGACTGTAAGGCTGATGATGACTCAGTGAAGCTGACTTTAACATTCCCAAAATTTGTTTTTAATGGGGAGTAGGCATTTAAAGCAATTTTAGATAGCAGATGCTAGATGGCTCCGGGGCCTGATGGTATTCCACTTAACTTATTCAGGGAACACCCAGTCTTTTGGACTCCAGTCTTCACTTCAGTTTTTAACTCTGTCTGTAGTGAGGGGATGCCCAGGTCATGGCGTTCATCTATAATTGTCCCTGTTTTTTAAAAAGGATACATGCATGATGTCAAGTGCTATTGCCCGATATCCCTTTTGGATTCCTCTGCTAAAATTATTGGGAGAGTTGTATTGGATCGCTTACTGGATTGGATTAATGCCAACAGTACACTTGCTCCAAGCCAGTATGGATTCAGAAAGGGGCTCGGGACAATTGAGCAATGCCTTAATCTCCACTTTATTATGGCAAAATATAAATACACCAAGGGTGTCTACACCCACTTGGCGTTCATGGACCTGTCCTGCACAAGTGATTAAGTCTCCCACTCAAAGCTGTGGGTCATGTTAGAGAGGGTGATGACATGGGGCTGGTTCCTTTTTAAGGCATCTCAATCATGACCTTTAAGCCTCAGTCAGGTTTGGGAGCGCTGGAGAATGCACAGAGCCATTCAGCATTAAGCGTGGGCTGCACCAAGGTTGTGTCCTTGCTCCAATCCTTTTCCTTCTCTATACGAACAACCTGGAGAATACACTGGTTTCTGTCGGGCGGACGTTTTGCTTGTGGAGAAAAAGGCTGTGCCTGCTCTGCTATATGCTGATGATGCTGTTTTCTCCTGGCAAGGACTGCCAACAGCTTTGAAAAACTTATTGTCAGTTAAGTTAGCTTCATGAAGGACCTGGGCCTTTAGCCAAATTTCAAGAAAGCATTCACAGTGATATGTGGCCCAAAAAATACTAAAACCCATAGATAGAGGGCAAACCCTTAGAGAGGGTCAGTTCTTTCCCCTATTTAGGCCTGGAGTTTGACAAAGGTTGTTTATGGTCTATGTGCATTAAAAATAGTATAACCGAAAACACTTATTATATGTGACCAACGTTTATGAAAGAAACTTGTTGACAAGATTTAGTCTGGGTTCTTTCCGTTGGATGATATGTTTTCCTCTACGTCAGTATTCCTCTAACACTGTTGCCACTTGTCCATGTGATGAGCAATCAACCCAAACTATTTTACATTTTGTCATTTTTTGTCAATTTTATCTTCCATTTACTAGGAAATGTTTATTACCGTTACTGCACAGACATACATTTTCTACGTGCAAAGCGGCTCTTTTCTACTTAAAGCAACTCAATGATTGTAATGTCTGCTTTGCAGTTGCTAGTTTTCTGAAGTGCACTTTAGCTAAGAGAAGGAGTATGCTGTTTTAATACAAAAGCACTTTAGTGATTTTAGTAATCACTGTTTCTGAATTGTTTCTTAAATGTCCTTGTTGATGTTAATTTTTAATAATTTCTGAAACAAATAACACTTTTGTGCTTTTTGGTAATCATTGCCCATGAATTGTTTGCACTGTCACTTTATTAGATATCAAATTATTCGGTTTGCATTGTCACCTTATTTATCGTAAATTAACGTAATGAGATTATACATTTTAAAAACTTTTATCTACTTCACAAGATATTGACTTTCACAAGGAGTTGTCCTACTTTTAATATGTGGTTGTCTTTTTTTAATGTGCGTTTATAATGAAGTTTGTTTTTTATTGTGTGTACCTTTTATGATCTGTCCTCCGAAGATCGAATAAAGACAACTTGACTTGACTTGAGTGGCCCAGCTGTCCGAGATTGCCTCTCCAAGTTGCCTGCTCCTGTCCACGAGGACCTTAAGACATATGACACCCAGCTCCACCGACACCAACTAACCAGCTGTGCTCCCATGGTCCCCAGGCCCTTGCTACCTCCTCCCTCACAGGAGCCCTATCGGACTTACCTGTAAGTCCTCCTTTGCAGTGTGTTTTCAAGTAGGCCCCCTTCGTCTTTGTGCACAAGCTTCCAAAACCCTCAGAACTCTGCTTCCGGCCAATCTGGGACGCTCCCGAACTTCTCCTGCTGGAACTTTAGATTTGGTCCTGACATCAACCGAAATCAAGACAGTGAACTTCGTGTAAGCATTTCCTGAATTTATATGCATTTTTCAGCCTTTTCCCCATACTTTCCAATGGTGCATAATTGCGCACAAAAGTGATGTATTTTCCGAACTGTGCAAAGTCAGAACTCCGAAAGTATTTATGTTAAAAATGAGTTCTTGAGCTTAACAATTACATATAAATTGGTATTATTTTTTAATAATTTGTCTCAGATTTATTCTTGAGTGTGTGTATCATTTATTGCCTCTTTGAGTAGAACAAATGCTTAGCAGTACTCTGTAATATGCTTAACTGATCAGCCACACTACCACAAAATAGCATTAGAATGATCTACTTTTACATCTGCATACCATTTGAGAATTCTCTGGACTCTCTGCAAGGTGTACTTCTTTTTAGTACACTATATAGAGAGCAAGCTTCCTACAGGAAGACTATGTAAAATTCAACCCACTTTTGCTATGGATGTTGATATGAAGTAACCAACATGTGTTCTTCAACTGTGAGGTGATCCTTGATTGTGTAGGCTGTGACAATGGCCATAAGATTCCATGGCTGGGATACATAAAGAGCACTGCTGAGGCGATGGGCCAGCCTGACCTGTTTTGTTCCCCTCTTAAGTTGGGTATGGGTGATGGTATCATAGTCAAGGATGTATTTTTTAGATCTGTCTATGCTGAAAGGGAGCAAAGGGAACTGGATAATTTGTCCAGAGAGAGTATTTAGCCACCAAAGTTAGTGATGACCCTGAGCCTTACCTTTCCTTGGTGAGGAATGTTTCGGAACAGTCGTTTTTAATTAAGTTTGGGCTAGGCTCAATTCGCAGTGACCTCTGCTTCCCAATATGTCAGTATGACCCATAAAGTATACTAGTCTGCCCATGTGATAATTCATCCTTGCAAATGTTAGAAAACGTTATCTTCTTTTGCTGCTATTTCGAGCCTTTCTGGCGCTGATATTTATTCTCTAATCTTAAATCTTCTGGTTTTCGGCAATGAAGACCGCCGTTTTACTTTCTTTGAATGATGAACAAGCCAGCTGTTTGCAACTCCGTTGAAGAATTTTTTAAAAGGGCTCTGCGCTGGCTTAACTCAATGGATTTCTAGCTTTTTGTAACCTTTTATTATAATCTGTCTCAGATGTGCAAGATGTTATAC
Organism: Lissotriton helveticus; assembly: GCF_964261635.1. Taxonomy (NCBI): domain Eukaryota; kingdom Metazoa; phylum Chordata; class Amphibia; order Caudata; family Salamandridae; genus Lissotriton; species Lissotriton helveticus. Next base: position 767,546,347 of record NC_136063.1, on the reverse strand, counting down.
TTTGTTTTAGCTTTCGTATTATAACTTGTTACTTGATGGTTAAGACATGTCATGATTATGGAGTGTTACACAAGGTTTTAAGACAATTTTGTGAATGTTTTTCCTTATTTCTTAATTCCTTGCTGTTGTTCTTTTATGATTATTGTTTAATAATTGAATAAAGATAGTTACTTACCTAGTGGTACAAATGTGGAATTGTATTCATGTCGCCAGTATGGATAAAAAGAGCGGGGGTTATTCAACCTGTATAAAGAGTTCAACACGTTTCTGCTCATCAGGCACCCTTATATGAGGTATAAAGGCATTTTTCATGACTGCATATTCATTGAATATGAGAAAGAAAATAAATGAATGAAAACCAATACAGCCAAAGGCCAAATACATCATAACATTGATCCAAGTGGTAGTATGACATTCTAAGAAGAAGATAGCATCAATAAGAGAGGTTAGTGACTAGAACAATAAGGTTAGATCCACTGGAAAGACATTAAGTTGCAAATTAAGAGCTTTCTTGTGAGAACACACAGTGTAGGTCTTTAGGTGGATACAGCACACACAGTCATTCCTAAATAGGGATCATGCAATTCTCTTAACTGATTTCAATTAAAATAGTCGGTCAACTCTGTACTCAGGCAACACTAAGGTTCTCTGAGAGAAAGAAATGTAAGAACATTCATGGAAAAGACAATGGATTAAAATAGGTAGAATGACTTCAATTTGTTAAATAGACATGGTGCCAATTAAAATACCCATATAATGAACTTTGTGCATATCAGCTAAACAGAAGGGGCAGATGAATATAAAATATAATAGAGATAGAGGGCCTTGAAAAATCATAACATATATATCTCCCAAGAAATCCTCAAAATTGATGCTCACTACTTAGCAGGACATGTAAAAACCTTTACTTCTAACAAGACAAGTTGTGGCCAACGCAGTGTTCTTGTTCACATGTACTAAGAAAAGAAAAGTAAAAAAGGACTTTCAGATCCATGAGAAAACCAGTATAAATGTGAGCACCATCATTGAATGCATGAAGTCCATAGAGGAAGGGTGAACAAATGCCAAGAATCAATCAAAATTACAACATATTTCATAGACCATACTGGTCAAATATTCAACAGATCAAGATCAACATAAAAGCATAATGCTATCATATGCTATTGAAGAGTATGATTTGGGGCAACAGAAAATCTGTATTGTGGCTCCCATGTTAACGTGTGTGTGTTGCAGTGATTCTGCAAAATTGCAGAACTATGCTTGGGACCATAGAAGCTTAGTAGGCAGGGACTGAGTCATCCCACCACCTTAGTACCCTTGAGCCCAGGACCGACTAGCTATAGCGTCTTACTTGCCCTCCTACTCACTCACAGAGGAACAAGTGATTAGACACCCCAGAACACAACACTCCTGATCCTCTCAGGAATCGCAATGACAGAATACACTCTTTGGCTCTAACACTTGTATTTGTCCACAATAAGATCTAAAAGAAACACAAGAAAAGTTTAAAATATTTATTTCAACTATCGTGCTCTAGTATGCAGTATACGTGCCACAATAAGTATGAAGATGCCATAAATACAGTCAGCATAGTAAGTAATTAATAAATCATAAAAGGAGCTATGATGATAATTACCTCATGATAAACTAACTCCCCTCCACTTCTACAGAAGCAAGGTGATTAAATATCAGAAGATCTCTGGGTGTTTGCAACGGACCCCGTTCAAAGTTCTACATCTCAGATGTAGTCGTGATCTCTTCCATGTAAAATTACTCTCCAAGTGTCTATTTGCCTGTCTGTGCATACTATTGGACAAAGAGTATCTGTTCCCAAACAACAGCTGGATTTGTGTGTTTTGTGTAGGTGCTAGAGCCTGACCAATGCACCTTCTCTACTGGGTTAAAACTAAATCCCAGGAAAGAACAGAATGTATTAACAACAGCAGAGTCTGTGTGAAAGTGTAGCATGTCACAAAGCAAAATACGTTTGTATAGTAACGTGTGCAAAGCAGGCAACCTTCTCATGATAACATAGGGAAAACAACAGTGGGTATGCACGGGACAAATTACACCCTCCCCTTGGCCAGGCTGGTAGCACCAAGTGATGACAGAACTGCAATAGATAAGAATAAGCAAAGCAGTTGAACAATAGTACAGTCATTGTATTTGAATACAAGTTCACAGCAACTAAAACCATCGTAGAGGGGTGAAAAATGAAAAAAAAACATTTGTTGTTGCGCCATGATAATCAATTATAGCGTGTTGCCAGGACCCAAAACGTGGGATGCCAACTGAGAAGCCAACGATTCCAATACAAAATCCGAACCTTCAGAGGTACAAATATCAGCAATCTAATTGAGATGCTCAATGGAACACACCTGCTCTTCAGTGCCAGTTGTCAATATAACCATCCTGAGATAACCTGTGTTGATTGCAATAAAACTGAGATCCAGAGGACTCTGTGCCGTTGCACAGAGACCATTTGTGGCCAATGGCCATAACGGCAGGGTATGAACGAGTCGTATGGCCAAAGAACATTCCTGGTAATGGGCCACTAAGGGATTCATCAACAGTTAAAATTGAGTGCAGCTTGCAATGGCATAGCCAGTCAGATATCCACAGCCCATTGAAAGGGGCACCGGGTTTAATGAAACAGAGGTTGAACACAGATGAAGTAAGCAAAACGAAGGTTAAACAAAACTCAGCATACAGAGCCACCACTCCTAAGAGCTGTAGGATGCGCTCACAGTACAGCTGCAGCAATGCTTGCCCTGGAAGGACCACAAAGGAAGCATCCATTATGGAATTGCAGGAAAGGCACTACAATGGGGAAATCAAGATGAGGAGCAGCGGAAACCCACCAAACACACTGGAAAAAATATAATTTAAAAGCTGGTATTACTCCAAAAATAGTTTGAAATGATGTCATGAGGCTGAACCCCACAAGTCCAAAAAAGAATTGCCATCCCCATGGTATCAGACGCATTAGAAATGTGATGTATCAGTCCACCAAAATGTAGGGGGGGAATTGTGTTTAACAATGACTGTATTTTCCTGGAAGTTCTCGACACCTGCAATTCAAAGGGTTCGAGAGCTGAAGTGAGGGCCATTTCTTGTTGAAACAACAAAGCTTTGAGTCTGCTTAGCTTATTGAAATCTGTTTTCAAAGTGGAATGGAAAGCCATAATGAACTATCTACACTCCTGTGCGGAGGGGGAAACAGGGCGTTGTTGCAGCAAGTGACGAACTCGGAAACAGATATCATATAAGGGTTCCTGCCTGCAGACCGCACCAGTCCTTATTATTAAGGACGAGATAGCTTCTGTTAGAAAGCAGTGTAAGAGTGGGAATAATTGTGAGAACAGGAATGCCTTTCAAATAACAAGCCGAATTAGGGGCAGATACATTGCAGGTGCCATGAATCTTTATATGTTGACAAATAAGGGAATATCTGGCAGTGGATTCACAGTTCTCCCTTGTACTAAAAACGTCTCTCTCAGCCTGTTGACAACAATACGTAAAGGGCAGGTACCACAGCTCATGTATGTAGCTGCTCCCAAGGGGTTCGCATCTACAGACTGGGAAATGTTTCATGCAGGCAGTGAACTGAAAGGTCGAGATGGGCAAAGAAATAACCCTGTGTATTAACTAACTGCTGGAGGTGTTTCCGCTATTGTAAAGGGAAGTTGGTCAAGATTCTCTTGGGGTCTAACTAGCATCTTTCATAGCCATTGATTGCTTTTTATTTGTTAAATTAAACGGTAAGAGCAAAGAGGTGAAATTGAGGTAATGTCAAGGAACATGCCAAATCGTAAGTGTTTTGAGTGTCCAGCTAAATTGCATAATTGATCTGAATTGAGTCAGATCATGATACAAAGTAGATACATTACTTTTCACACTATTTTGACAGACGATACAATATTATCTAAACTATAAATTCGAGGTGACCAAGAATTAATACTGTTGTTTACCACAGAAAGTACTTTATCCAAATTATCTTAATCGATTTAGAGTAAAGGTACTGCAGCTTTCATTTGCAGCAATTTCCAAATTTTATTATAAGCAGAATCAACAAATCGTTTAGAATTCAGAGATTGTGGACCCAAAAAGAAAATCAAATAGATGCATATCTTCGGATATGAGGGAAAGATGTTGTTTCACTGTAGACAAAGTGGAATGTTCTAACACTTGTTGGCATAATCTACCCACAGAGTAATTAGTAACAGTGCCACAGTGCACCAATTTTGATTATCTGGGATCAGATCAATTTGATTTTAACCCAAATGTGAAGTTTAAAAAATGAGCATGACACACATTAGTGCCTATCGGCCATAGTAACCACCCACCCGGAGCATAACTGAAGAATTAAATGTACCGTTTTGTATCATACTATTTAAATGCTCTTCAGTATAATTTGTATAAGATTGCCAATCATTGAGAGGGGCAAGTAATGAAATAGCTGGAATATTACATTCTTTAATTTTAGCCAGTCCCAGGCAAGTAGTCTGTTAGATTGTGTCATTTAGAAAAAATATTTGCATAGGTGTGAGGCATGCACAAAATAGTGATTATGTATCTTAGACTTGCCAGGACTTAGTGCCCCTAATCGATTTAAAGTCAATGTCGTCTATCCAACAACCATAGCCCTTCAGAGTTAGTTCCTCAATAAAACACACTGTATAGATTAGCTCAGTTTGAGTAAGCATACATTTCTTTGAGGGAGTCGAACAAATTTCAAATAGTATGATTTTGGGTCCAAAGCATAATAAATCGTAAAATATGTTTATTTCATTTTGTGTGTTCTCGAGCTACCCTGAAGTGGAATTGGGCAATGCTCCTATTCAGTATCATTATACGGGGGTCGCTGTCCATTAGTTCTATGCTAATAATGATGTCCATGATGATGAACTAACCAGCATAGTTAGCAGAATTTAAATATAAATCATTTGACTCAAAGACAGTGTAATATTGCAGTTCAGCAAAAATTTAATTCACTGTATTAACATCTCAATCATCCGAATGCAACCCTGGTACTATGACATCACCCATGGAAACTCGGAATACATATGGTTTTTGCAGGGTCTCCGTAGAACCAAATACATCAAATGGTACTTCATCCAATACAATTCCATTAGGGACTGGGACCTCTGAAATGTTAACAAGCAACTGGTCTCTTTTCATTTTATGCAAAGAAGAAAGTGAGGCCAACACCCCTGTGGTGTATTTATTATGGGTACTGTATCGATCACCCTGTTTCTGACCTTTGTCTGGTTAATAATTAACTAGCAGCCATTCAACTGCACAGAAATCCGTTATCTGATTAGCCACACAACGGCACAGAAGCCCGTTATCTGATTAGGTCATAGCGCATGCCATCTCATTAGGCAAGCACTATTCCTCCAGCCCCCTAATAGGCATACGGTGTTCTCAAAACAAATCAAACCTACCACGATCTGGGAAATCCCCACAGCCATTGTTTTGATTTAGCCGAGAACTTCAGTAAAGAATGTGCGAACGATCAAGTTCGTATGACATCCTTATTGACGTATTTATGTCCATCCTTACGTCAATCCCGGCACCTTTCAGGTATAAATAATACCGACATTGCCTTAAGCAAACACACGAGGTGGTGACAAGATTGGAGCAGCGAGACCTGCCGAGAAGCCCACAGACGCTGCCCCTCCTTTCTGACGCGCTGAGAGAGAGAGACGCTGCCTTTTCTCCTGCCGAGAAATCCAGCTCCGGCGCTTCCAAGCAGCCCTCGCAGGCAGCTGGAATATCAAGACCTGAGATAGAGATACCAGCCCTCCAGCCTTCTAAACTCCCAGGTACTGAACTGAATCATCCTTTGTAGAGAATTCTTGAAGCAGACCCTTGGCAAAGCAAACTTAACTTAAACTGCTACTTATCTACTCCCGCCACGTATTAGGCTTAGGTCAGGTACATTGGGGTAGGCGTAGTTAGAAGCACCAGTTGAGTACGATTAGTCAATGTATATATGTATGTATCTATTTTATCCATTTTAAGTATCATATGGCTAAGAAACCATATCATGCTTTTACAGTATTATTTTATAATTCTGTTATTACTGTATGCACTTTACTTAACAATAAGTATTGCAATAATAGCGATTCATTTCTCTTGTATGAGAAAAGAGACTGATCAATAAATAACATCTTTTTATTGAACACGCCCGTCTCTTCCTTTTCTCTACAATCTGGTGAAACTAAGAATGCACTGAACTGACTGAGTAAAATAAGTTGTCTATTGTTTTCACACGACTCTAGAGATACACTCTTGATTAGGGGAGAGCAAAGTTGTCATGTTCTATGGTTGTCAGAAACTAAATCCCTTCTTGTCTATCCAGGGAAGATCAACTCCTCCTTGTCTATTCGAGAAAGTTTCTAGTGAACTCTGAGCTAGCTGGCACACACATAACTTTAAGTCTAATATCGACAGTAGAAGACCTAGTTTACCTCTGTCCTACGTCTATACTATTGAAGATATTATTCCAATGCGCAGAGCCTATTGGGATGATAGGAACTACACTACACCCCATCAACTAGTTCTGTAGTAGAAAGTTCTGGGAGGTAATGGCCATTGATCAAAAGGAAAAAAACAACCACAAACCCTCTCCACATGAACAAAAATACCATGGAAAACATGATTCAGATATAATCCAAGGCGGGATCAGATAAGTGCGTTTTAACCAAGAGATGAAAACACAAATCTGTGATGGTGGTGGAGCAAAACAGAAGACAATGAAGAACTGTCTGAAGAAAAGTTATTTTGATATATATAATAACCAGATTAAGTCAGCTGTAATAGAGGAGACTGTGATTCCGGATGGGTATTTGGTTCTTTTACCGCAAAAGGTGCCTCAACTGGAGTATTAGAATAAACCAGTTTCATTACGGAATGGAAAGAAGGTGTAAGCGGTACCACGTCAACTGAAGCCTTGACATCCCCCTCCTGCAGCTGGGGAGAATCAGCAAGCACAGAGGTCACGGACCATGAAGCAACATTCTGCATAGGGACACCTCTGGGCATACTATTAAGGATTGGCCATAAGGTGTAACTTGACATGCTTAATTGAAATTAAGTGATTTTCTTTATTTCCTCAAAGTGGAGGTAAAATCACAGTTTGTGTACCCTAAAGACTAAGCACTGGAACAGGAGCGCAGTAGGAGGGACAAAATTCTTTCTAGATTGCCACCTTTTCACGAACCAGATCACCAACTTTAGGAAGCCAGCATGTTACAGGAAACTGAACAGCAACATCCGATTGGAGAGTGGAAGGCAAATTACTTTTAGCCAGAGTATCACAACATTTTGTAGATCATGCAAGACAGCATAGATGTTATCTACATCAAAGGTTGCAGCTGACACCACGTACGTCTAGACTATCAAGGTCTGGAACATACATCTTGATGCCAAAAAGCATTTCATACGGGGTTTAGGGAGTTTATTAAGCACTTGTTGAACCCCATACAAATATGTTGACCAGCCATGGCCCGTACCTAATACTTTCGCTTTTAAAGACTGCTTTAAGTTATAGTTCATCCACTCCATAACAGAATAGCCCTCTGGCCTATATGGAGATGAGAAATGCACCAGCACCCCCAAGGACATCATCGAATCGCGGTACACCTTAGAGGTGAAAGCCGGACCCTAGTCTGAATGGAAAGTGCCACAGGTATAAGTTCCGCTAAAGACAACCAAATCCCTAATAACAGTTCGAGCGTCAGCTGAGTTCTGTAGCCAGACCCAGAGGAACCTAGAGCACTATCAAAGAGTGTCTGTGGTCGAGGTTTAGTATCAGGCGATCACCAATCCCAAGAATTTTTACAAAGGGAACTTTGTCCGTAGTTAACTTATGAGTGGATTTAGAAGAAAATCCTTGAGAAAAATCAGTTCCTTCATGACATGCAGTGATGGCAGCTAAAATGTCATCATCGACTTTAGTCATGGAACGCTTAATCGCGGCTACTCTAGTTGTGGCTACAGCAGATTTGGCTGCTTCATCAGCCATAGAATTACCAACAGCATGCGCTCCTGCATGTTGATGGATCAATGTAAGTGCAGCATGTGTGAGTGGCAGGCGATCTTTAAGACCAGCCACCTTAACCAAAAGCATTTTATGCTTTATTGTGATAGCTTCAGAATCTGAAAGTCATTTTGTTTCCAAAAATGCTAATTGTCATTAAAGGATTCTACACAGTAAAAATAATCACAAACTACAAGGGTGAGCGACTCAGGATCAGAATGTTGGAGAGCAAAAAACAGCGCTTTCAGCTCGGCCAACGTTGCCATACAGTCAACTAGAGTATGAATCAAAGTGGAGTGGAAAACTCTATCGATCATAGTGCTAACAACAATAGCGTAAGCTGCCGAATAAGTCTGCTTGGAACCAATGACCCATTGTGTCGAACCATCAGTGTAAATTATACATTTATACTGATCTAGAGGAAGAAGTGAAGAAGGCAGAGGATGCACATTTTCATACTGAAGAAACTCTTGTGTTTGTAGTGAAGGGTCAAAAACAAAGGAAACATCAAAAGATGTTAATGATGTAACCCATTGGCTCCAAAGTGGGTGAAGGGCTTTAGAATTAGGAACACTGGCCTTAGTGACTGCCTCTAAGGCAGGCACAGGTGAAACAACAAAGATGTGTTCACCCTGAGCAAAAGGCTGTTCTTTAAAGATGGACATCTGCACTGCTGCCCGAAAAATTTCAGTAGAAGAAAAATGCATCACAGCAGGGGTGTATAGATACAATTTATAAGCAATGGGAACAGTGTCACCCTCATAGAATGTGACATGAGTAAAACCAATTGCACCCATACTATCTGGATGACCAAATTAGTGGTGTTTAGCCTGGTCTGTAAGAACTGCGTAGGAATTAGATCAGACTGTAAGTCGTGTAAGACCGCAGTATGTTCCAGAAGCCAAGTGTAAGTGGAAAAAGTCAGATTGATTAAAGCATAAAGAGGTTTAATAAGTTGAGAATAACCAGGAATGTAAATTCTGCCGAAATTTAAAAACCAAGCAGAGACTGCAGTTTCTTGAGAGAAAAAAGGGGCTGCAATTGTGCACACTTCTCCAAGAATTAGGGAGCCAAAGCCATACCCTCATTGGTCAACTCATACCCAAAAAAAAGTACAGAAAGAAACGCAATGTGTGACTTTGTAAAAGTGAACTTGTAACCAGGTTCAGCGAATCATATAATAATGCAATCCACTCTTGCCAAATGCGGATTGAGTTCATCATCGGTAAGATATATGGCATCACCATAGGACAAAGCTTCAGGATCAATGTCATGTGAAAGGGATACAATATGTTCTGCAAAAACACCGGGGCTGTTATTATACTGGGAACTGAGGATGATAAACACAGACTAATCACAGCTCTCAGGAGTCAAGTTATAACTTTAAATGTTTTTAGAAATGTCAAGTGTAGCTTTAAACTTGTGATGGACGATATTATTAATCAGAGCCTTACTGTGCGTGTTTTGCACCGCAAAGGTGCATGTATGACTATTTAAATGTCTATAAATTAAGACTTTGCAATAAGAACTGTCAGGTTTCAAAACCGAATAAAGAAGATCATTCATAGGAGAGACACAGGTTTCAATTACACCCTGATACCCCAGCTGAGTAAGAATGTCTTTAACGGATGCTTTAGCATCAGGTTTAATTGGATATTGAGGCTTTGGTTGAGGGGTGGAATATATTGGAATACCATGCAGAGGAGAATCCTTATCCCAACAAGCTTGGTTGTGGTATAAGACTGAGGCTAAAGCACGGGCCCAATCAGAAGCATAAGAATGTTTTGTTTCATCAGGGACAGGATGCAAAAAGGAAAGGAGGATTACATCTTCCCCACGAGGACAAGCGTGAAGAAAGGCAAGCGGCCAATCAACCTCTGCCAATAAAATGTCATAAGAAGAAGTTAAATTGTCTCAGAAAATAGCATTAATGGTGCGTTTAACATTGCCTTCAATTTGAATGTCCAAATGATATAGTCGATCAGCAAGTGCAACTTGAGTATCCGCGGTCTAAGCTGTTACAAAGGTGTCAGTTGCTCTCTCCTCCAGAAACGGGCAGAGTGTCTGGCACACTATGGTGACTTCCACCGCGCTGTTAAGGAGAGTCACCACCCAACTCCTGCCCAGGAGAAGGGTTCACACCACCTGGGGCATATTTCGCTGTTAAAGCAGCAACCTTCTTCCTTTGAAAGGGGGCTTTATACTGAGGGCGTTCTTCCCTCTTGACTTTATTGTCAAAAGAGCGTTGCGTGTTCCTTTTGGGTTGCATGGACTCACCTTGTCTGCAAACCTGCCGCCCGCCTCTTCGTACTCTGGATCAGATGATTCCTGAATGAGGAGAATGAGGATTAAGAACCTGAAAACACTCCAGAGTCTTAATTTTAGTGCGATCACACAAATCATATCGTCGCTCAGAAGCCTCCATTGGTGGTGACCCACCAACAGACCTGGGCTTCTGTTGTTGTTGCCTAGATTTATTCCAAGACCCAAAAATTTATAAACATTAAAAATAATAATAGGCAACTCACACATGCGGTAGGCAGCAGGCACTGTGGAAAGTCGCTGGTGTACAATTAGGGACCCTGCCTCATCTTTAACATTAGAAAGAATCATTTTGGAGACTACAGGAAAATTACCTACTAGCTTCATCCTCAAATCTAGGACCTGGCCCATGTTCTTTCTGTACATGTTTGAGAACGTTCGGAAGAACGATCATCGAGGGGTGCCCTAACCAAGTGTATACAATGTAGCAAAAACCCTCCCCCAGGTGTTGCAGTTGGCCAAGGGGGGAACCAGACCACTAGTCAAACATATGGTAAGGTTCCTATGTTTCTCTAGAGGACCCATAAGGGAGAAAAAACATCAATCTGACCCATTTTCGGAGCAATCCAAAATAGAAAGGCTTCATGGTTAAGGGAATGTTTGTCCCATAATGGAGTTTATAATAACAGGACTAATAACAAGCACTCTACTTTGTGGAGACTGCACAGGAAGCGCAGCCTCAGGGGGAGCCGCCAGTAAGGCACAGGCAACAAACTGAAACAAGCATCTATATAGACTATTTGAGTGTACAACAAAGGTACATCTGCCACAGTAGCGGTGGGATAATGTGGGTAGGGAGTAAACCCAGCCCATTACAGGCCATGTAACCCCGTCAATACTTAAGGGGCCCATGCGAACAAAAGCAAGAGGATGGGGAAGGGTGTCAATAAATTAAATTTGGTGTCCTCAGGCCATTAGAGGAAGCTCAATGATCGCATAAGGGCAAGAAGATGCAGGAACATTAGCCATGGTATACGTATGAAAAGTATTATAGTTCACATCAACAGCGGGGAACGTAACCCAGGAGTAAAAAACTTTGAAGTGGTATGCATGGTTTGCTAACAATCAATCACAAAAATAACAGGAGACCCCGCATTGGGGGCTCCATGCTGTAAAAGTGTTGAGTAACCACTGCACAGCAATGAGGTAGAATCACAACGGGTTGAGCCATATGGGAATGTAAGGGATTCAAACAGTAGCACAAAAAGTGGGTTCAACCTTTTAAAATTCAAGCTAGAAATACCTACAGCAAGAGGAAATCCCTAACAACTGATGAGTAAAAGGCCCTAAACTACAGACATCTCCAGAAAACGGTGCAAGGGTATTGTGGGCAAGAGCTAAGCAGGGGTCCTGCAAATAAGTACCAGACCATATGTTGGCAGTGCCATGTTGCAGAGATTCTGCAGAACCATGCATGGGATAATCAAACCTTATTATGCAGGGACTAACCCCCTGGGCGGAGACCTCCGCTCTGCCCGCGAAATGTGCAAGATTTGCCCACGCCTCCCACCCGCCCATTAACAATTGATTACAACTTCAATAAAGACTTTAAAGTAAATAAAAAACACTTACCTAGGCTGCGGCGTCCTCAGGCTGCCCGTATGAGCGCATGCCCGCACATGCGCATTTATCACAAGAAATGCTCATGCTTGAGTGTACGCGCATGCACAGTTTTCCAAAAGACGGCGATGAACAGGAGGAGGACAGCCCGGGGACACCGCCGACAACGTAAGTTGTTTGTATTTACTTTAAAAAAATGTTTATAGAAGTTTTACTCAATTGTTAATAGGGGGGTTGAAGGCGGGTAACTTAGTGGAGCTCCACGGAGTTTGTTCTCAACTCCATGGCCTTCCGCATAGTCCCACTACACCCAGGGTTAGCAGGGACTGAGTCATCCCACCACCATAGTACCCATGAGCCCGGTACCAACTAGCTATAGTGTCTCACTTGCCCTCCTACTCACACACAGAGGAACAAGTGACTAGACACCCCAGAACACAAGACTCTGACCCTTCAGGAATTGTAGCAACAAAACACACCCTTTCACTCTCACACTCGTACTTGTCCACAATAATATCTGACAGTAACACAAGAAAAGTTAAAAATATTCATTCATTCTTCATTTCAACACTCCCCACACCCCAGTGATCAGCAGCATTCTCGCGGACCTGGAGGCACTCCAGCTTCCTCAGTTGGTCACCCACCCTACTCACGAGGGAGGGCATATTTTGGACCCGATATTCACAAACTTGACTATGGTTAAGGTCCTCCTGCCAAGACCTATAGTTTGGACTGATCATCATCTGATAGAGCTTCATGTCATGATAAAGGATCGCCCTTTTAAAGTATCAGATAGAGTCATCTTCAGACGTCCCTGGAAAAAACTCAAATTAGTTGATTTCCATCATATTCTCAGTGGTCTCCCGATAGGTTCTTTTGAGGGTGTCGAGTCTGGCTACGATCTTTTTTGTGAATGGGTCTCTAAAGCCCTTGATTCCTTGATTCCTGCAGCTTGGAGCAAGTGTCGCCTGGTAGAACCTAGCCCTTGGTACAACGACTCTCTTCGGCTTTTAAAGACAACATGTAAGCAAGCAGAAAGAGCCTGGCGTAAGTCCTATGAGACTGGGAAAAAAACCTATTATTTAGCAAAAGTTAAGAGCTATCATAGAGCTATTTGTAGGACGCGGGCAGCCTACTACTTTCATGAATTCAACATTAGCTCTAATCCCACGAAGTTGATCTTCAAAGTGTTAAAAGATCTTACAGCCAACAGAGTACCTGTGGCCGAGGTCTGCTCCCTTTCACATTGTGAAGATCTCGCGGTCTTCTTCGTGGAAAAAGTGTCTAAAATATATCGCTCTTTTCCTAGTACTAGTTTGACAATGGAGGATCAGAGCTCCATTCCTAGTGCTAATCTGGCCCTATCCACACTCCCTGACCTATTGGAGGAGGAGTTTGACAAGCTGGTAGCCAAAGTTAAATCTGGGTCACCTGCTGATCCTCTTAGACCAGCACAATTTAAAGAACTAGCCTCACTATGCCTACCTCCTATACGCCAACTTATTAACCTATCTTTTTCCTCTGGCACAATTCCTCCCAAATGGAAACAAGCGTATGTCACTCCCATCTTGAAAAAACCTGCACTGGTCCCTCTCAAACTGGAGAACTATCGACCCATCTCCCTTCTCCCTTGGATCGCGAAGGTAGCAGAAGCCCATGTTAATGGCATTCTGTCTAACCATCTTCAGTCTGCTAACATCTTGGACCCCTCGCAGAATGGCTTTCGTGCTGGTCACACTACCGAGACCGCAGTTCTCTCCATGACAGAACACCTGCGCGCCGTGTTGGACTCGGGTCAAACTGCGGCACTGGTATTACTCGACCTCAGTGCCGCGTTCGACACTGTTTCCCACGCAATACTTTTGCAGCATCTGGGAGAAGCAGGTGTCAATGGTGTGGCACTTGATTGGTTTCGGTCGTTTCTTACTGACCGCACCTTTAGGGTTACTACTCCACCATTCGAGTCGAAGCCCTATTCCATCGAGCAGGGAGTCCCGCAGGGGTCGGCACTTAGCCCCACGTTGTTTAATCTTTATGTGCAGCCGCTGGCTGCGGTCGCCAAGCGTTGGGACCTGACTTTGATCTCTTACGCTGACGACACGCAGCTGGCGGTCGCACTTAGTGGGGATTCTGACCTTGAGGCTACCAGATTTCGTGAGGGTCTCAGTGCAGTGGCCGGATGGATGACGGCCAACTGCTTACAGCTTAACGCCAAAAAGACCGAGGTCTTGATTGTGGGCAAGCAGAGCAATCTTTGGGGTGACAAATGGTGGCTGTCAGAATTGGGCCCTATCCCCATTCCGGCAGTTGAGGTGAAAAATCTGGGGGTTTGGTTCGATCCCTCCCTTAGCTTCTCCATCCATACAAAAAAAGTAGCAGCCTCCTGCTTCGGGATCTTACGCGGTCTACGGCCGATTCTGAAATTCTTTGACGCCCCTACCCGACAGATGATAATTCAGACTGCCATATTATCTAGACTCGATTATGCGAGCTCACTTTTGCTCGGAGCTAACCTGATGGAAATTACTAGATTGCAGCGCGTTCAGAACGCGGCCGCCAGGGCTCTGGTTGGCCTTCCTAGATTTTGCCCGGTCAAAGAAACTATCCGCAAACTCCACTGGCTACCCCTGATTCAGAGGATTGAATTCAAGACATTATGTCTATCTTTTAAAATTCTGAAACAATCTTCGCCTCAGATACTGGAGCATCTTATTACTTATTATGTTCCTTCTCGGCAGCTGAGGTCATTTGGGCAAAATTTAGCCGTGGTTCCACGTTTCAAGAGAAGCCGAGCAGGTGGCCGGTCTTTTAGAGTGTTGGCACCCAAGCTGTGGAATTCTCTTCCTGCCCACATTCGCGCCATGGATGAGTTACTGGCATTTAGGAGAGCCTTTAAGACTTTTATCTTTCCCATTGGTTCTTAGGGTTTCTCCATTTGGTTTCTTCTTGCTCTGACTGAGTTGTGTTTTTTTGTCAGATACAGCGCCGGGACGCCCCTTTTCTCGGGCAGCTGCGCGCTATAGAAATGGAAATAACATAACATAACATAACATTTATTATAACTATTGTGCATTAGTATGCAGTATATGTGCCACAATAAGTAAGAAGATGCCTAACACAAATACAGTCAGCATAGTTAGTAATCCATAAATCATAAAAGGAGCTGTCATGGTATTGTGTCAGCAAAATGGCCGAGCTATAAGAGACCCTTTAACACTGCACACAGAGAGGACTAAGGTGATAGGACCCGAATCTCCCATAACATACATGGAAACAGGACTAGAAGAAATGAGTGGAGCTACTCGCTATAAGCAAAATGGCTGAACTCTAAGTTACCCTCTCCAACAGCAAACATAGAAAGAGGACTACGGAGATAGGTTCCTAATTTTCACATAACATCACTAGAAAGAGGTCTAGGAGAATGGGAAACAAGAAAAGACTACCAACTTCATAATTAGTCAGAAACCCATCTAAGGAAGTTACTATCAGCTCTTCCCCACAACAATTACAGAAAGAGACCACTGCCCCTGACTCAGGAAAAGGTCAAGCGAGGGACTCAGGATTCAGAAGAAGATTTTTGGACCACTCTTCTCTATGATTACTGACTTATGTACAATACATAATCTTATAAATTGTGGAGGGGCGAGATTGCCTAAGTGCATGAGCAGCATCAGATGCCCCTGACTTGAATGTATTGATACCTAGTAGTCTGCTGAAGGGCACCATCGGAGTGGTGAGTCTTGGGTCACATGCGACATTCCAAATTGGGGCCCGAACACGATCATTAGGAAAAAGTAACATAATGAGGGTGTACATATTGCCATAGAAAGTATGATTAGTGCTATAGAAAGAAAAATGAGGGCACATTTTGAGGGACTTCTCAAATCCTCTTCTATTTCATTAAAAAATAATTCTGACATGCAGACTGAACCATGTACTTTCAATACCAGCAGCAAAATTCCCTGGTGAGCAGTAGCTTTACTACAGTGATCTAATGAGCAACTAGAGTGTAAAACACTGAAAGTATTTCCTACTGAGGAGACTGTAGTAAATGAGAAAATTAGTAAACTTCCTAACAAATACGTCTCCCAAGATGGCCGTCATAGACAAAAGAGCCCTATGTAGCAAAATATCACCCAGATGTAGCCCAAGTATAGCCCAATGAAAGAATGTCCCAGAGTGTACTAAAGAACAACTAGAGCGCTAGCAGTCTTACTTATGACAATAGACGTTTATAGTGAGATCTCAAATATCTTTCTGTTATATTTCAACAGGAGCAGCCTGGCAGTTGATTCCTATGTGTTCTACTGCAGCTTCCCAGAGTGTTCTAAAGAACAACTAGAGCGCTAACAGTCTTACTAATGACAAAAGTATGGCATACCTGAAGCCAGCTTGATTTGAATACACTGGTAACACTGAAAACATTTAATTTAAAAAGGAACAAAATGAGGAGGTACATTTTGTCACAGTAATTATGGTTAGTGTTGTAGAAAGAAAAATTAGGGCATGTTTTAGGAGAGATCTCAAATCCTCTTCTATTTCATTTGAAAATTCTGACATGCAGACTGAACAATCACTTTCAATACCAGCAGACGATTTCCAGTTAACTCCCAGGTGAGCACTACTCCATACACTACCCAACCACCACTGCACTACCGTAACCCCTAAAACACTACCCCCTACAGTACACAAACCCCAATGCGCTTTCCTAAATCCTAAAACTCTACCCCCAGCATGACCCCCTATACTACCCAAACACCACTGCGCTACCCAAAACTGTAAAACACTACCCCAGCATGACCTGCTACACTACCCAAACACATCTGCACTACCCTAAACCCTAATACACTACCCCAGAATGACCCCCTACACTACCTAAACAACACTGCACTACCCTAAACCCTAAATCTACCCCCAGCACGACCCCCTACTACCCAAACACCAATGCACTACCCTAAACCCTAAAACACTACCCCCTACACTAGACAAACACCACTGCACTACCCTAAACCCTAAAAGACTACCCCAGCACGACCCCTACACTACACAAACACCACTGCACTACCCTAAACCCTAAATCTATCCCCAACACAACCCCCTACTCTACATAAACCCCACTGCACTACCCTAAACCGTACATCTACCCCAGCACAACCCCCTACACTACACAAACACCATTATACTACCCTAAACCCTAAAACACAACCCCAAGCACGACTCCCTACACTACCCAAACACCACTGCGCTACCCTAAAACACTACCCCAAGCACGACCCCCTACACTACCCAAACACCACTGCGATTTCCTAAACCCTAAACACTACCCCAGCACGACCCCCTACACTACCCAAACACCTCTGCACTACCTTTTACCCCAAAACACTACCCCAGCACGACCCCCTTCAGTACCCAAACACCACTGCTTTACCCTATACCCTAAATCTACCCCCAATGTGACCCCCTACACTACCCTAACACCACTGCACTACCCTAAACCTTAAAACACAACCCCCTACACTACACAAACAGCACTGCACAACGTTAAACCCTAAAACACTACCCCATACACTACACAAACACCACTGAACTACCCTAAAACCTAAAGCACTACCCCAGCATGACCCCCTACACTACACAAACACCACTGCACTACCCTAAACCCTAAACCACTACCCCAGCACGAACTCGCAAACAGTTCCCAAACAGCACTGCACTACCCTAAACCCTAAATCTACCCCAGCACGATCCCCTACACTACCCATACACCACTGCACTACCTTAAACCCTAAAACACTATCCCAGCACGACCCCCTACACTACACAAACACCACTGCACTACACTAAACCCTAAAACACTACCCCCAGCATGACCCCCTACACTACCCAAACACCACTGCGCTACCCTAAAACACTACCCTCGGCACGAACCCTTACACTACCCAAACACCACTGCGCTAACCTAAACCCTATAACACTACCCCGGTACGTCGCCCTACACTACCCAAAAACCACTGCGCTACCCTAAGCCCTAACACACTACCCCAGGCAAGATCCCCTACACTACACAAACACCACTGCGCTTCCCTAAACCCTAAAACCCTACCCCCGTATGACCCCCTTCACTACCCAAACACCACTATGCTACCCTAAACACTAAAACACTACCCCCAGCATGACCCCCTACACTATCCAAACACCACTGCGCTAACCTAAACCCTAAAACTCTACCCCCTGAATGACCCCTACACTACCAAAACACCACTGAGCTACCCTAAACCCTAAACACTAACCCAGCACGACCCCCTACGCTACCCAAACACCTCTGCACTACCCTAAACCCTAAATCCTCCCCCAGCAGGACCCCCTACACTCCCCAAACACCACTGCACTACCCTAAACCCTAAAACACTACCCCCTACACTAGACAAACACCACTGCACTACCCTAAACCCAAAAACACTACCCCCAGCACGACCCCCTACACTACACACACACCACTGCACTACCCTAAACCCTAAATCTACCCCCAACACAACCCCCTACTCTACATAAACACCAACACAACCCCCTACTCTACATAAACACCACTGCACTACCCTAAACACCACATCTACCCCAGCACAACCCCCTACACTACACAAACACCACTACACTACCCTAAACCCTAAAACACAACCCCAAGCACGACCCCCTACACTACCCAAACACCTCTGCACTACCCTAAACCCTAGAACACCACCCCAGCACAACCCGCTACATTACACAAACACCACTGTACTACCCTAAACCCTAAAACACTACCCCAGCATGAACCTGCAAACACTCCACAAACACCACTGCACCACCCTAAACCCTACATCCTCCCCTAGCACGATCCCCTACACTACCCAAACACCACTGCACTACCCTAAACCCTAAAACACTACTCCCTACACTAGACAAACACCACTGCACTACCCTAAACCCAAAAACACTACCCGCAGCACGACCCCCTACACTACACAAACAGCACTGCACTACTCCAAACCCTAAATCTACCCCAACACAACCCCCTACTCTACATAAACACCATTACACTACCCTAAACCCTACATCTACCCCAGCACAACCCCCTACACTACACAAACACCACTACACTACCCTAAACCCTAAAACACAACCCCAAGCACGACCCCCTACACTATCCAAACACCACTGCGCTACTCTAATCCCTAAGGGCCTCATTTATGAGGCTGTGCGTCACATTTACGCGGCCGGTGCGTCACTTTTTGTGATGCACCAGTGGCGTCTATTTACAAAGTGACGCATCTAGGTAGATGCGTCACTTTGTAAACCCCTGCGCCACAATATACCTGCGCCAGGTATAAAGTATGCAAGGGGGTGTATTGACTCAAGAAAGGGTTGTAGAATTGACACAGTGAAATCAATGAGATTTCACTGCGTCACTGCGTCGCTTCTAGGATGCAAATGCGTCAATATCTTACACCTGCATCACAGCAGGCGTAAGACTGACGCAGGCCCTTTCACATGGGGCTTGCCACATGTAAAAGGACACATTGCTGGAGTTGCGTCACTTTTGTGACACACTGCAGCAATGCGTCACTTTTGCGCCATACAGATTCGTCAGAAATACTGACGTATCTGTAACTCCTTGTGACATGATGCGTCATATTATAAATATGACGCATCAATCATGTCGCAAGGAGGGCGCACTGAGAAGTGACGCATCACTGCTTTCACGCAGCAATGCGTCACTTCTCATAAATGAGGCCCTAAAACTCTACCCGAAGCACGACCCCCCACACTACCCAAACACCACTGCGATTTCCTAAACCCTAAACACTACCCCAGCACGACCCGCTACACTACCCAAAGACCTCTGCACTACCCTTAACCCCAAAACACTATCCCAGCACGACTGCCTTCAGTACCCAAACACCACTGCTTTACCCTATACCCTAAATCTACCCCCAATGTGACCCCCTACACTACCCTAACACCACTGCACTACCCTAAACCTTAAAACACAACCCCCTACACTACACAAACAGCACTGCACTACTTTAAACCCTAAAACACTACCCCACACACTACACAAACACCACTGCACTACCCTAAAACATAAAGCGCTACCCCAGCATGACCCCCTACACTACACAAACACCACTGCACTACCCTAAACCCTATATCTACCCCCAGCACAACCCCCTACACTACCCATATACCTCTCCACTACCCTAAAACCTAAAACGCTACCCCAGCTTGACCCCCTACACTACACAAACATCACTGTACTTACCTAAACCCGAAAAACACGACCCCAGCACGAACTCGCAAACAGTACCCAAACAGCACTGCTACCCTAAACCCTAAATCTACCCCAGCATGATCCCCTACACTACCCAAATACCACTGCACTACCCTAAACCCTAAAACACTACCCCCTACACTAGACAAACACCACTGCACTACCCTAAAGCCTATATCTACCCCCAGCACAACACCTACACTACCCATACACCACTCCACTACCCTAAACCCTAAAACACTATCCCAGCACGACCCCCTACACTACAAAAACACCACTGCACTACCCTAAACCCTAAGTCTACCCCAACATGACCTCCTACTCTACACAAACACTTCTGCACTACCCTAAAACATAAATCTACCCCCAGCACAACCCCCTACACTACACAAACACCACTACACTACCCTAAACCCTAAAACACTACCCCTGCACGGCCTCTACACTACAGAAACACCACTGCAGTACCCTAATCCCTAAAACACTACCCCCAGCACGACCACCTACACTCGCCAAACACCACTGCACTACACTAAACCTTAAAACACTACCCCAAGCACGACCCCCTACACTACATAAACACAACTGCACTACCCTACACCCTAAAACAATACCCCATACACTACAGAAACACTACTGCACTACCCAAAACCCTAAAACTCTATCCCCAGAACAACCCCCTACACAACACATACACCGCCCTAAACCTTAAATGAACCCCAGCACGACCCCCTACACTACCCAAACACGACTGCACTACCCTAAAACACTATACCCTACACTACACAAACACCACTAACCCTAAACCCTAAAACACTACCCCAGCACTACCCCCTACAGTACTAAAACACCACTGCGCTACCCTATACCTTAAAACGCAACCCCCTACACTACACAAACACCACTGCAGTACCCGTAACCCTATAACACTCCCCCAGCACGACCCCCTGTACTACACAAACACCACTGCATTACCCTAAACCCTAAAACACTACTCCATATACTACACAAACACCACGGCACCACCCTAAACCCTAAAACACTACCCTAGCATGACCCCCTACACTACACAAATACCGATGTACTACCCTAAACCCTAAAACACTACCCCCAGCACGAACGCGCAATCACTACCCAAACACCACTGCACTACCCTACACCCAAAAACACTACCCCTACACTAGACAATCATCACTGCATTACCCTAAACCCTAAAACACTACCCCCAGCATGACCCCCTACACTACACAAGCATAACTGCACTACCCTGAACCCTATAGCTACACCCAGCACAACCCCTTACACTACCCAAACACCACTGCACCACCCTAAACCCTAAAACACTTCCCCAGCACGACCCCCTACACTACACAAACACAACTGCACTACCCTAAACCTTAAAACACTACCCCCAGCACAACCCCCTACACTACATAAATAGCACTACACTACCCTAAACCCTAAAACACTACCCCCAGCACGACCCCTACACTACACAAACACCACTGCACTACCCTAAACCCTAAATTACTACCCCCAGCATGACCACCTATGCTACCGAAACACCACTGCACTACCCTACACCCTAAAACACTACCCCCAACACTACACAAACACCACGGCACTACCCAAAACCCTAAAACTCTACCCCAGCACAACCCCCTACACTACACAAACACCACCGTACTACCCTAAACCCTAAAACCCTACCCCCAGCACGACCCCCTATCCAACACAAACACCATTGCACCACCCTAAACCTTAAATCTACTCCAGCACGGCCCCCTGCACTACCCAAACCCCGCTGCACTACCCTAAACACTAAAACACTACCCCCTTTCACTACACAAACACCACTGCAATACGGTAAACCCTAAAACACTACCCCCAGCATGACCCCCTACAGTACCCAAACACCACTGCACTACCATAAACCCTAAACCACTACCTCAGCACGACCCCCTACACTTCACACACACCACTCCACTACCCTAAACCCTATATCTACCCCAGCACAACCCCCTACACTACCCAAACACCACTGCATTACCCTAAACCCTTAACCCAGCACGACCCCCTATACTACACAAACACCACTGCACTACCCTAAACCCTAAATCTACCCCTAACATGACCCCCTACTCCACACAAACACTACTGAACTACCCTAAACCCTAAATCTACTTCCAGCACAACCCCCTACACTACACAAGCACCACTACCCTAAACCCTAAAACACTACCCCAGCACGACCCCTACACTACACAAACACCACTGCACTACCCTAAACCCTAAAACACTACCCCCGCACGACCACCTACACTACCCAAACACCACTGCACTACCCTAAACCTTAAAACACTACCCCAAGCATGACCCCCTACACTACATAAACACCACTGCACTACCCTACAGCCTAAAACACTACCCCCTACACTACACAAAAACCACTGCACTACCCAAAACCCAAACACCCTACCCTCAGCACAACCCCCTACACTACACAAACACCACTGCACTACCCTAAACCCTAAAACACTACCCCAGCACTACCCCCTACAGTACCCAAACAGCACTGCACTACCCTAAAACACTGCCCCCAGCACAACCACCTAAACACTACACAAATACCACTGCACTACCCTAAACCGTAAAAGACTACCCCAGCATGACCCCCTACATGATGAGGAATTTATGCAGTGCCTCGTTTTGTATCGTCCTTTACAAAGATGTCTGTTTGGAGTGTCACGGTTTCGCTTTTAGCATTGTTTGTTTCTGTGCCTCTAGACTGAGGAAAAGTATTTCACTAGAGCGATGTCACACAATTGAGCCCTCCATTCAGACCTATGAAAGTGCCTCAGTCCTTTTTCGAATGTTTGTCACTGATATTTCTGCAGGGACTTTGTGCAAATTTAGAAATTACTCAGAACATGCTAAGCAGTAGCACAGTTAAACTCTGATAGAACGCTCGCCACTTAAATGGTAAGGCAGGTGTAAAAAGGGGTGTGACCTCGGACCACCTCTCTGCAACGCAGCTCTGTGGCGCTTACTGGAGGTACCTGGTGGGCTAGTTGGACCCCCAGGGACCCTTAAAATTCAAGGGGACTTAATCTCCCAACTTAAAATGCCCCACGGGCGTGTTTGCAAAGTGGTGAAGGAAGGGGGCTGGGCCTGACGTGACATGTGTGCAAACACGCCCTCTGGCCCGTTTTAAGTTGGGGAATTAATTCCCCTTCAATCCTGAGGGCCCCTAGGGGCCAACTAGCCCACCAGGTACTTTCAGTAAGTGCCAGAGGCCTGCGTTGCATAGAGGTGGTCCAGGCCATGCCCCTTTTAACATCTCTCTGCAACACAGCTTTGTGGCGCTTACTGGAGGTACCTGGAGGGCTAGTTGGACTCCAGGGACCCTCAGGATTCAAAGCGACTAAATCCCCCAACTTAAAACGTGCCACGGGGCGTGTTTCCACAGTGGTGAAGGGAGGGGGCGGGCCTGAAGTGATGTGTGCAAACCCACCCTGTGGCGCCTTTTAAGTTGGGGAATTAATTCCCCTTCAATCCTGAGGGCCCCTGGGGCCCAACTAGTCCACCAGGTACCTCCAGTAAGTGACAGAGGTCTGCATTGTAGAGAGGTGGTCCAGACCACACCCCTTTTTACACCTCTGCAATGCAGCTCTGTGGCGCTTACTGGAGGTACCTGGTTAGCTAGTTGGACCCCAGGGACTGTCAGAATTCAAGGGGACTTAATCTCCCAACTTAAAATGGCCACAGGGTGTGTTTGCACACATGTCACCTCAGGCCCCCCCCCCTCCCTTCAACACTGTGCAAACGCGCCCTGTAGAGCGTTTTTAGAGGTAGTTTTAATCCCCCTGCCCTATTATGTACTAGCGGTACAAAAGGGGGTGGTGATGGATGGAGCATCTGAACCAATCAAACACTCACACCCAGTCAAAAGATCTGGGTTTAATCCATCATGATGCTTGATTCCGGTCTGGGAAAGACATGGTTTGGTAGTTCGGACTGGACTGTTCCCATGAGGCACAGGGTCAGAGCTGATTTACATATAGCCAGTGTCTAACCCAGGGTGGTGTGGAGTGCAAAAAAAGATCGATTTAGGCCCAGATCTCTGTACTGGGGTGAATGTATGACATTGTTCTACATTCTGTCCATCAACTGTGTTTTTTGCAATTTTCACCCCGAGTGGGCTGGGTATGCTCAGACGTGAGTCCCAGGCTCTCCACACCACTGGAGTCAAGCTATCCAGGCTGATGAAGGCTGATAGCCAGAAACCGGTCCTTGGATGCTTGATTCCGGTCTGGGAAAGACATGGCTTGGTAGTTCGGACTGGACTGTTCCCATGAGGCACAGGGTCAGAGCTGATTTACATATAGCCAGTGTCTAACCCAGGGTGGTGTGGAGTGCAAAAAAAGATCGATTTAGGCCCAGATCTCTGTACTGGGGTGAATGTATGACATTGTTCTACATTCTGTCCATCAACTGTGTTTTTTGCAATTTTCACCCCGAGTGGGCTGGGTATGCTCAGACGTGAGTCCCAGGCTCTCCACACCACTGGAGTCAAGCTATCCAGGCTGATGAAGGCTGATAGCCAGAAACCGGTCCTTGGATGCTTGATTCCGGTCTGGGAAAGACATGGCTTGGTAGTTCGGACTGGACTGTTCCCATGAGGCACAGGTTCAGAGCTGATTTACATATAGCCAGTGTCTAAACCAGGGTGGCGTGGAGTGCAAAAAAATGATGGATTTAGGCCCAGATCTCTGTACTGGGGTGAATGTATGACATTGTTCTACATTCTGTCCATCAACTGTGTTTTTCTTGCAATTTTCACCCCGAGTTGGCTGGGTATGCTCAGACGTGAGTCCCAGGCTCTCCACACCACTGGAGTCAAGCGATCCAGGCTGATGAAGGCTGATAGCCAGAAACCGGTCCTTGGATGCTTGATTCCGGTCTGGGAAAGACATGGCTTGGTAGTTCGGACTGGACTGTTCCCATGAGGCACAGGGTCAGAGCTGATTTACATATAGCCAGTGTCTAACCCAGGGTGGTGTGGAGTGCAAAAAAGATCGATCCAGGCCCAGATCTCTGTACTGGGGTGAATGTATGACATTGTTCTACATTCTGTCCATCAACTGTGTTTTTTGCAATTTTCACCCCGAGTGGGCTGGGTATGCTCAGACGTGAGTCCCAGGCTCTCCACACCACTGGAGTCAAGCTATCCAGGCTGATGAAGGCTGATAGCCAGAAACCGGTCCTTGGATGCTTGATTCCGGTCTGGGAAAGACATGGCTTGGTAGTTCGGACTGGACTGTTCCCATGAGGCACAGGGTCAGAGCTGATTTACATATAGCCAGTGTCTAACCCAGGGTGGTGTGGAGTGCAAAAAAACGATGGATTTAGGCCCAGATCTCTGTACTGGGGTGAATGTATGACATTGTTCTACATTCTGTCCATCAACTGTATTTTTTGCAATTTTCACCCCGAGTGGGCTGGGTATGCTCAGACGTGAGTCCCAGGCTCTCCACACCACTGGAGTCAAGCTCTCCAGGCTGATGAAGGCTGATAGCCAGAAACCGGTCCTTGGATGCTTGATTCCGGTCTGGGAAAGACATGGCTTGGTAGTTCGGACTGGACTGTTCCCATGAGGCACAGGGTCAGAGCTGATTTACATATAGCCAGTGTCTAACCCAGGGTGGTGTGGAGTGCAAAAAAACGATGGATTTAGGCCCAGATCTCTGTACTGGGGTGAATGTATGACATTGTTCTACATTCTGTCCATCAACTGTGTTTTTTGCAATTTTCACCCCGAGTTGGCTGGGTATGCTCAGACGTGAGTCCCAGGCTCTCCACACCACTGGAGTCAAGCTATCCAGGCTGATGAAGACTGATAGCCAGAAACCGGTCCTTGGATGCTTGATTCCGGTCTGGGAAAGACATGGCTTGGTAGTTCGGACTGGACTGTTCCCATGAGGCACAGGGTCGAGCTGATTTACATATAGCCAGTGTCTAACCCAGGGTGGTGTGGAGTGCAAAAAAAGATCGATTTAGGCCCAGATCTCTGTACTGGGGTGAATGTATGACATTGTTCTACATTCTGTCCATCAACTGTGTTTTTTGTAATTTTCACCCCGAGTGGGCTGGGTATGCTCAGACGTGAGTCCCAGGCTCTCCACACCACTGGAGTCAAGCTATCCAGGCTGATGAAGGCTGATAGCCAGAAACCGGTCCTTGGATGCTTGATTCCGGTCTGGGAAAGACATGGCTTGGTAGTTTGGACTGGACTGTTCCCATGAGGCACAGGGTCAGAGCTGATTTACATATAGCCAGTGTCTAACCCAGGGTGGTGTGGAGTGCAAAAAAATGATGGATTTAGGCCCAGATCTCTGTACTGGGGTGAATGTATGACATTGTTCTACATTCTGTCCATCAACTGTGTTTTTTGCAATTTTCACCCTTAATGGGCTGGGTATGCTCAGACGTGAGTCCCAGGCTCTCCACACCACTGGAGTCAAGCTATCCAGGCTGATGAAGGCTGATAGCCAGAAACCGGTCCTTGGATGCTTGATTCCGGTCTGGGAAAGACATGGCTTGGTAGTTCGGACTGGACTGTTCCCATGAGGCACAGGGTCAGAGCTGATTTACATATAGCCAGTGTCTAACCCAGGGTGGTGTGGAGTGCAAAAAAACGATGGATTTAGGCCCAGATCTCTGTATTGGGGTGAATGTATGACATTGTTCTACATTCTGTCCATCAACTGTGTTTTTTGCAATTTTCACCCTGAGTGGGCTGGGTATGCTCAGACGTGAGTCCCAGGCTCTCCACACCACTGGAGTCAAGCTATCCAGGCTGATGAAGGCTGATAGCCACAAACCGGTCCTTGGATGCTTGATTCCGGTCTGGGAAAGACATGGCTTGGTAGTTCGGACTAGACTGTTCCCATGAGGCACAGGGTCAGAGCTGATTTACATATAGCCAGTGTCTAACCCAGGGTGGTGTGGAGTGCAAAAAAACGATGGATTTAGGCCCAGATTTCTGTACTGGGGTGAATGTATGACATTGTTCTACATTCTGTCCATCAACTGTGTTTTTTGCTATTATGTACTAGGGCCTTACAGAGGAGGTCATACTAATCACAGGGGTACCCCAACGCATAGTGTATAAGCATGGGCGTAAAATCCGTTCCGCTCGCGGATTTTGCGGATTTTCGGCAAATTCGCAATCCGCGAACTCTCGCAAATTTGCCGAAAATCCGTAAATTCGCACGCGGCGGATTTTTTTGCTTGGTGATACAATATTGCGGCGCGCGGCGTGGCGCGCGGCGTGGCGCGCGGCGTTCACTTTCCGTCATTCAGCGTTTGCCGAGTTGTTTTTCTCGATATTTTGCGAGTGCTGCGCCATTTTGGATCTTGCTGCGGGATCCCGCGGGAGTTTGGCGCCCGCGAATACATAATCGCGGCTTGCCTGCTTGCACAGCACGCATCGCGAGAGTTCGCAATTGCGAACACGTAGGTGCGGAGGACAGGAACAATCTCGCACTCGCGAAATAGAGATTTTGCAATTCTGCACAAGAAATCCACCAGCAAACAGCATAAACCTTCAGAAAATGATGATTTTTATCAGAATCACTCCTCAGGTTGACATTTGCATGCACTTTTTTTTGCAAGGAGTCCATTTTTGGGGGGGGGGAGGAAGGAAGTGCCCCACAGTCTCCAACTTCCTGTTCCTGTCCAGCAGGCTCCTCCCAGTGCTTTCTTCATGTGCTGGTCACTTTCATTTGGACCTTGACCTGGAAGGATTACTTTTTGTGGGTGCTGCTGGATATTTGGATTTGAGGCCTTTTTGACTTTCTTTGGATCAGTTTTGGATTAGAAATCAACTTTCACAAGTAAGTTTGTTTGGGGCATTACAGTTGCTGCAACTACAATTTTGGAACTTTTTTAGAACATTAAATAAAATATATTGTGGGTAGCCACAGTATCCAGTAGGACCAGGGTTGGTTATGGGTGCATGATACAACTGTTTTGTTGAATTTAAACATCATTGAGGCCATGGATGGGCTGGGATTGTGCTTAATTTTGTGTTTTGTGTCGATTTTTTGGGGCTGCTGTTGGGGCCTTTTGCCCAGGGGTAGTGAGTGGTGCATGGACTGAGTCTGCCTGTGGGGTCTTTTTAATGTAAACATCCTTGATGGCATTGGATTGTGGTGATTCTTGTGTGTTTTTCGTTTTTTTTGGGGTGTACTGTTGATTTGGACTGGCCATGTGGGTGGTGGTGGTGGCCATCTTGAGTGCTGGTACCGGCAACATGTGCTTGGGGTGCAAGGGGCCATTTTGAAGAGAGGCAGTGTCTGAGGCCTGCACTTATTTTGCCTAGCTTTCATCCATTATGCCCAGGGGTAGTGAGTGGTGCATGGGCCTAGTCTTTCTGTGGGGTGTCTTCTTGAATTTAAACACCATTGAGGCCATGGATGGGCTGGGATTGTGCTGA
Organism: Lissotriton helveticus; assembly: GCF_964261635.1. Classification (NCBI taxonomy): domain Eukaryota; kingdom Metazoa; phylum Chordata; class Amphibia; order Caudata; family Salamandridae; genus Lissotriton; species Lissotriton helveticus. Next base: position 767,517,610 of record NC_136063.1, on the reverse strand, counting down.
ATTTTGTGTTTTTTTGTCGTTTTTTTGGGGCTGCTGGTGGGGCCTTTTGCCCAGGGGTAGTGAGTGGTGCATGGGCCTAGTCTTTCTGTGGGGTGTCTTCTTGAATTTAAACACCATTGAGGCCATGGATGGGCTGGGCTTGTGCTGAATTTTGTGTTTTTTTGTCGTTTTTTTGGGGCTGCTGGTGGGGCCTTTTGCCCAGGGGTAGTGAGTGGTGCATGGGCCTAGTCTTTCTGTGGGGTGTCTTCTTGAATTTAAACACCATTGAGGCCATGGATGGGCTGGGCTTGTGCTGAATTTTGTGTTTTTTGTCGTTTTTTTGGGGCTGCTGGTGGGGCCTTTTGCCCAGGGGTAGTGAGTGGTGCATGGGCCTAGTCTTTCTGTGGGGTGTCTTCTTGAATTTAAACACCATTGAGGCCATGGATGGGCTGGGATTGTGCTGAATTTTGTGTGTTTTTTGTCGTTTTTTTGGGGCTGCTGGTGGGGCCTTTTGCCCAGGGGTAGTGGTGCATGGACTGAGTCTGCCTGTGGGGTCTTTTTAATGTAAACATCCTGGATGGCATTGGATTCTGGTGATTTTTGTGTGTTTTTCGTTTCTTTTTGGGGTGTACTGTTGATGTGGACTGGCCATGTGGGTGGTGGTGGTGGCCATCTTGAGTGCTGGTACAGGCAACATGTGCTTGGGGTGCAAGGGGCCATTTTGAAGAGAGGCAGTGTCTGAGGCCTGCACTTATTTTGCCTAGCTTTCATCCTTTATGCCCAGGGGTAGTGAGTGGTGCATGGGCCTAGTCTTTCTGTGGGGTGTCTCCTTGAATTTAAACACCATTGAGGCCATGGATGGGCTGGGATTGTGCTTAATTTTGTGTGTTTTTTGTCGTTTTTTTGGGGCTGCTGGTGGGGCCTTTTGCCCAGGGGTAGTGAGTGGTGCATGGGCCTAGTCTTTCAGTGGGGTGTCTTCTGGAATTTAAACACCATTGAGGCCATGAATGGGGTGGGATTGTGCTGAATTTTGTTTGTTTTTTGTCGTTTTTTGGGGGCTGCTGGTGGGGCCTTTTGCCCAGGGGTAGTGTGAGTGGTGCCTGGGCCTAGTCTTTCTGTGGGGTGTCTTCTTGGATTTAAACACCATTGAGGCCATGGATGGGCTGGGAATGGGATTGTGCTGATTTTTGTGTGTTTTTTCGACTTTTTGGGGTGTATAACTGATGTTCCTCTGTCTTCCATTGCTTGTAGGTGCACAAGAGAACCACCAGTGCCAGGAAGAAGTCCTGCTGTGGTGTGTGCAGCACAACGTCACGTGTGCGTGTGGCCTCAGACAACTCTGCAACTTGTGCAACTGCGGCCTGCTGTTCAGAGTGACATCTGAAGAAGATGGCCCCAAAAAAAGTTGCCCGTAGCTCCTCTAGCAAGAAAGTTGCCAGTAAGGAGCAGAAGAAACAAGTGGCGCCACTTACCAAGGAGACTGGTGTGATGACGACCGCCAAATTTTTTGGGATAAAAAAAAGTACGCCTGCAGCAGCAGCGGGGTCTGCTGGGGACCAAGCTGGGAGCAGCACCTCCGCTCCATTGGGCTCAGTGCCACCACCACCACGCCAACTTAGGTCCAAGTCCTTGAGTGCTGCAGAGGCAGCCAGTATAGTTGTTCAATCACCATCGACCAGTGATGTTGGCTCATCGCAAGAAAGTAGCAGCAATGTCCCTCAATCAACACAGGTTGTTGTAACTCATCTGACGAGTGTTGAACAACCACAGCAGCAACAACAATGACATGTGCAAGTACAAGCCCAAGTACATGTGGAAGGAGAGGCGGCGCAAGGAGAGGAGCAAGCAGAGGTGCATGGAGGGGCACAACAAGTGGCCACAATAGTTGTTCCTCCAGAAGTAGGGGCACATCTGGAAATCGACAATCAAGCCGAGGTATCATTTGAGGAAGCCACTCCTCCTGATGATCATTCATTGTCTTCCACATCCCGAGCAAGGAAAAGATCAAGGGTGTTGGTGTCTACATCTTCTTCAAGCCCACCTCCTTCTGATGATATGGATCTTACTTGGGAACCAGCACCACTGCCGTCTGAGAGTGAGGTTGAGGAGGCACACCATGATCTGACAAAGGTAGCTAAGCGTAAAAGGAAGGTCGTCGAAACTCTCATAGTTATGGAGTGTGATGACGCTCAACAAGAAGTGGCGTATACTCCTGCTGCTGAAGACTCTCACGACGACGACGCAGTCATCATCACTAACGTCACTGAAGGCCCAGCGGGCATGCAGCAAACAGACATTTTGACCCTAGCCCGACAAGCTGCTGAGCGTGATGATGAAGTCGACGAGGAGGCAATGGGAACTCCAGAATCATTGATGTTAACTAGTACACCACAACCTACCGCTTCCATATTTCTTACTCGCCAGAAGGGACCTCCATCCACCTCGACCTCAATTAGTAGTGGTGAAAGTGCACAACATAGTAAAGTTTAGCAATACACATCCTCCACTTCATCTGGCATTAGCAGCACGACCACCACCAGTATCGCCTCCTCCGGCCCCCACAGACATTTCAAGTCCGCAGTTTGGGACTTCTTTAGTGTTTGCACAAAAAGGGAAAACATAGCCATTTGTAGCATTTGTAAGCTTGCAGTTAGTGGTGGTAAGCTTGGTACCAACTATGGGACTGGAGGCCAGAGAGGTCATCTTGAGAGACAGCACGCTGTCCAATGGTTTGCGCACCTAAAGGAGATCAAGGAAGCCCGAATTGCAAGTCGAGAAAACGTTGATGTTCCATCTGATGATGACGAGGAGGAAGAAGTGTCACACACTTCACTTACACCCAGTACCCCTGGGAGCCACACTAAGAGTGTGGGACAGAGTGAGACACCAATGCGAAAAAGTTCATCAGCGAGCATAACTGGGTCGAAGACGTCATCATCATCATCCCGTAAAATGGTCCAGGGCAACATTAAAACAATGTTTTTTTCAGACGCGCCATATGACCGCAACCACCCAATGGTGCGTCTGTATAACACTAAGCTGGCTAAAATGCTAGCGCTGGATCTTCTCCCTTTTTCTTTTTTAGAAGGGGTTGGTTTTCTCGAATTAGTGGCAGCGCTCTGCCCTAAATGGAAGGTTCCTAGCCGGTACTATTTTGCCCGAGTTGCGGTTCCAGCACTACATGAAGATGTGCTGGAGGTGATTGGGGCAGCTTTGCAGAAGAGTGCTGTTCACACTATACATCTGACAACAGACATGTGGACCACTGGCGCAGGCACTGATTACATGTGCATCACTGCACACTGGGTCTCTTTTTCAGGGGTTAAAGCAAAGCTAAACGCAGGTGCTGACCTGGACCAAGTTTTTAAAGCTGCTCGGAAACATGCAACACTAGCCATGTTTGGCTTGGAGCTACGTCATACAGCAGAAAACATTTTGAATGAGTTCAACACAAAGGTCTTTCACTGGCTGTCTCTAAAAAAACGCGGCATTGGTTATGTTTCCACGGATAATGGCGCCAATGTAGTTAAGGCCATGGAACTGGGTGACTATTTCAGAGTGCCGTGTTTGGCGCACTGTATAAACCTGGTTGTGAAAAAATTCTTGGAGAAAGACAGTCCAGCATGCCAGTTAGTGGTCACCTGCCGAAAAATGTGCAACCATTTCAGCCATTCTTTTAAGGCCCGGAAGCATCTGAGGAGCCTGCTACATGAACGTCGAATGCCAGTGAAAGCACTCATCCAGGAGGTGCCAACACGTTGGAACTCAACCTTCTACATGCTTGAGCGTCTGTATGAGCAGTTTACGGTACTCGATCAGTATTTCTTAACAATGGGTACAGCTGTGAAGGAGGACCTGAGGTTAAATGTGGCGCAATGGGAGCTAGTTAAAAGCCTGACAGACATGCTTCATCCTTTTGAGGTCTTCACGCGTGCAGTCAGCAGGGAGGACTGTAATTTGGGAAAAGCTATCCCATTGTTGCGCATGCTGGAGCACAAACTGAAGGCGGTGTCTCCAAAGTTTCAAAAAGATGAAGAAAAGCAAGAAGCTTTTGTTTTGGCGGAGAAATTATTAGAGCGTCTACTTGGCGATGAACGTCTTCAAAAGATCCACTCAGAACAGCATTACATTTGTGCTATTATTCTGCATCCACGCTACAAAAAGGCGCTGGCAGGCTGTGCATTATTTCCTTTTGGTGATGAAGATGTTAAAAAGTACAAACGTTGGATAGCCTGGTCAGCCATCAGGTTTGAAAGAGAACGGAAACAAATTGAAGGAAAAGGCAGTACATCAGCATCAGCAGGCCATCCCCAGTCAAAAGACTCCACTTCTGCACCTGTGGCTGCGGCAGAAGTGACCTCTCAGCCGTTAAACACACCGGCAACCGCATCATCTGCACCAGACACAACAGAAATATCGGGTGATGAAGAGGATTGGCTAGCTGAGATTGGTTATGGTTCTCAAAAGGTCCGAGCAAAAATTCAGTAAAGTGGAGGAACCGTGGAGAACTTTGAGTCGATGGTGCAGGACTATCTGAATGACTCAACAGAGGTCTATGTTAATGCTGACCCATTGGCGTATTGGCATGGGAAAAAAGAATTGTGGCCAGAGATCACCCCCTGGCTATACATTACTTGTCTTGCCCACTCGCAAGCGTGTCTTCTGAACGTGTTTTCAGTGCTGCTGGTGGCATTGTAACTTGCAAACGGACCCGCCTCTCGCCCAAAAATGTGGAGATATTGACAATGATCAAGATGAATGAGCACCTCATACCACCAGATTTCAAAGTACCAGATCGCATGACTGAAGAAGACGAGGAGGACAGCAACTTAGATGAGGGAATTTCTTCTGTGTTAGGTGACACTGACCTACTCCTGCCTGAATTCGCAGAGTATGAGGATGAACTCTTCTTCCCTGACACCGAGGCCTGAAAATGAGCCAATGAATTCAGAAATTTTCTTTTTCGTACTTATTCACTTTTATTCCTGTGTTTCTGTCTTTCTTTGTTTTGCACAAGTTAATATAATTAAAACTTTAACCACATTTTTGTACTTTTGCTTTTTGGCTGTTTGGGGGTCTTCTACTTGTTTTCGCCTGGGTTGACGGCTCTGGGGCCATTGCTGGGAAGGTCTAATACCGGATAAAACTGTTTTGGACAACATCCATGAGGAAAAAGTGTTTTCATTTTCTGACATTTCGCTCAATGTAGCGTTTTCGGGGCCCTGTTTGGGGGCTTTCTGGTGTTTGTGGGTGGGTTTCGGGGTCTGGGAGCACTGCTGGGTATGTATAGTTTTGATAGCAAGAGGTTTGAAGGAAATCCATGGAGGCAGAGGGGAGTTAGGGCCTAGCTGCAGAGCGCGCGCTGAGTGATTTTGCAAATTTTCAGCAAAGTGACTAAGTCCACATTTTTGTACTTTTGCTTTTTGGCTGTTTGGGGGTCTTCTACTTGTTTTCGCCTGGGTTGACGGCTCTGGGGCCATTGCTGGGAAGGTCTAATACCGGATAAAACTGGTTTAAACAACATCCATGAGGAAAAAGGTTTTGCCTTTTCTGACTTTTCGCTCAATGTAGCGTTTTCGGGGACCTGTTTGGGGGGCTTCCTGGTGTTTGTGGGTGGGTTTCGGGGTCTGGGAGCACTACTGGGTATGGATAGTTTAGATAGCAAGAGGTTTGAAGGAAATCCATGGAGGCAGAGGGGAATTAGGGCCTAGCTGCAGAGCGCGCGCTGAGTGATTTTGCAAATTTTCAGAAAAGTGACTAAGTCCACATTTTTGTACTTTTGCTTTTTGGCTGTTTGGGGGTCTTCTACTTGTTTTCGCCTGGGTTGACGGCTCTGGGGCCATTGCTGGGAAGGTCTAATACCGGATAAAACTGGTTTAAACAACATCCATGAGGAAAAAGGTTTTGGCACTTTTTGTAACTCAGGGTTCGTTAGGGTTAGCCCTAGCATCAGGATTGCATGTGTTTCGGGGTGTTCTTGATTTTTGAAACTGAGTTCTGGGGTTTTAGAGCACTCGTGGGAATGTGTAATTTTTGTTGCAAGTGATTTGAAGAAAATCCATGGTGGGAAAGGGGGGATCACTTACTCTGTGAGAGGCACTTAGTGTTAAAAACATTTAGCCATTTACACTTAAAGGAAGAAAATGACACAGACTTAAGTTTAAGGAAAACAAACTTACTGTTAAAGCACCACCCACCAGACTCAAAAGCAGTAGTATGGTGGGAAAGGGGGGATTTGGCATAGTTAAAGAAAGCCTTTGCCACTATTCTTAACTTAGGGCTCGTTAGGGTTAGCAGTATTTCTATTGCATGTGTTTGGGTGGGGGGGTTTTTGAGTCTTGGAGCGATGCTGGCTATGGATACTTTTGCTTGCTTGCAAGTGGTTTGAATACAATCCACGGTGGGTAAGGGGGTATTTGGGCCTACTTATACTTTCAAAGTACGTTTTGTCACCAGTTTTCTGCTAGGCCTCGTTTTTTGACATCTGATTGGGGGTCTTCTACATTTTTGCGACTGGCTTTAGTAAGGGTCTGGGTGGGAGCACTGCTGGGAAGGTCTAATTTTGTTCTAAAACACAGTTTACAGTACACCTAGCTTGAGGGGAAAGATCCGCTAAACTAATTTGCCCATACTTATTTATCCTTCAAAAGGTGACTCAGACAGGGTACGCACTTTCAAAAATATTGTACTGTCTCTTAGGAAAATCAAAGTGTGACTTTTTGCACTACACAGCGTACATACCTTATATTTATTTATCAGTGGTGTTGTAATAGCACTTCCTGTTTTTCGTTCAATAATTACAGGCCGGGTTTCAGTCTGTGCAATGGGGAAAAAAGGATGGAGTCAGGCTTCACATTAGCGAGCCGCAATTCAGCATCCACTAGGCAGGCAGTGGACAGGGTGTCTTCTGGTCACCAACATTGATGGACGAAGCGTCAGCTGGAATGGAGGAGTGCCGCTAATAAGAGGAATTGTTTGCTGCATGCAACTTACTTACCAAATTCAACAGGACAACTACAACAACATACAGATACAGTATCCATTGTTTTCTTCTATGAGTGTGACTGCATTTCTTGGATCTCTCTCTGCCTCTAAATTGATCCCTACAGCCATTCTATAGGTTTTACTTCGGCTAATTTTTAAACCTAATTTAATGTAAGAAGTGTTTCCCTGAGTGCAGAGATAGGCAAGTGAAAACGCTGCAGCCCTGTACTGTGGCATTCTAGTACTACTTACTTTTCAGTAACAATGCATGCAGTAGGGCATGCACTTCCTTTATGTCACTTAAAAGATTTATGGTTAGCTTTGTACCCAAAGATTTCTTAATCTTCAATTATTGTTTGTCCATGCTGTGCTTTTTTTTTTCTCTCAACAAAACCTACCCAAAAAGAAACCCCCATTCCCATCCATTTTCCAAACCCTAACCCTCTTCCCCCGGGATGTGTGGTTTTGCTTGATGTGTGACTAAATGACATCAATAATTCCACACACTTGCTGGGGAGGATAAGGTCATAGCAACAGGCTGGTGAAGGAATCCGAGGATATATTCTAGACTTACTCAGCTTCAGTACTATTTCTTGTAGTAGTAGCCAATGTCAAAGAAATTCAACGCAAGTACTAGTTATACTTTCAATACTTTACCATTTGTTAGGCTCTGTGTGGCACTGTTCTAGTGTACTGTCACCTGCTATATTCTCTATCGTACCGTTGTAATGCTACAGTAAGGACAAACCAGGTTTCATTTTCTTTTTTTCCATAGGCATGCAACTGCCACTGTGTCACACCACTAGTACCACCGCAATGAGGACATTTCATCCGCCCAGGATTGGCAACCTTAATCGCCATTTCCCGTGGAGCCAGCCCTGGGCCTAGCCCTACTTTCAAACACAAATTACAGGTAAGATAAGCGTTTGTTGGGAGGTAGTATAATGGAGTATTAGGAATAGACGAGAGATTGACGGTAGTACTACTAAAGTCCTAGGACTCTTCAGGAAAACAAACTTACTGTTAAACCCCCACCCACCAGACTCAAAAGCAGTAAAAAACAGGTATGGTCAGATAAAGTTTCAAAAAGTATATTTTTGTAGCCCTAACAAAATAATTTCCCGCAAGACCCTCCCTAACCTCAACGATTGTCCTTCAAAAGTCCCAAAAACAACCCAACTCCCAATTCCCACCCCCCCAAACGTCTCTAAAAAAGGGGCAAGGGACACTACACTACGGGAGGGTGCTGTTGACTTTAGCGGCCAGGGCATCATACTCCTTGCGGAGGGTGGCATGGTCAAAGCGGAGGCCCTCCACCAAGTTCTTATAGGTATGCACCTCCTGCTCCAGGTAGGACACTCTGAGGCATAAGCGGCGGTGGCGTGCCTTGCAACTCCTGTGGGGGGCAGCTGCTGTATTTGCTGCTAGGCGGTGGCGGTTGGCTTTGGTAGCCCGGCTCCGTACCGCTGGAGCACTGCGCTGGCTGGCAGCCCGTGGGGGCACGGAGGAGGATGCAGCTGTCCCAGATGTTGTTGTTGTACCGGTAGACTGCGTCTCCTCCTCCTCCAGGGCCACCAGCCGCCGATATTCGGCGACAGTGGCATCCAGCCTCCGTTGCCGGGCCATTTGAGCCAGCTCCCTCCTTGATGTTCTGTTTGATTTGGAAGGAGCAACTATATGAAGAAAGAAAGACATAGTCTGTAACCAATGCTCCTTAAGATTAACACAAAATGTTTGAGCAGAAAGTTATGTCACAGTACAAGTAGCAAATTGAAAGCACAGTACATAAATATTGAGGACAGTATCTATCTAACCTCCCACTTCTTCATCCTTGCTCTAACATTTGTGGGAGTTTAAGGAACAAATTCCATGAGCACTATGGACTTCCATTACAGTCGACTATGACAGTACACCAGTCTTATTCTTCTTCTTCTCTCTTGTTTAGGAAAATTGGTACGTTATCTTATGCAAGCCGGCATAATGCCAGCGCAGTGAACTTGCACCTGAGAAAAACAGACGCACACCATGATGAGTGAGACAGACTTGCGTTACTGTACCGGTCCAGTACATGCAGGTGGTGAAGCTCTTACTTTTCTAGTACGGGTGGCACTGAGAATACTCTGTTAAAAGGGCTACTGCTTAATTAATTTAGCTTTCACCCTACAGTGCAAATGAGTACTAGAAAAGGAAAATGAAGAAGCTAAATAATCTGATTATCTGTCACTTCACAAGGGATGTATTTGATTACATATGGGATGACTTTAGGTGCTTTGCTTATTATTGAGTGAACAGTGATACACCCACACATGAATGACGTACTACTACTAAACTAAAGTTATTAAGAGAGGTAGGGAGTGTCCACCGTAATAACCGGATATATGCTGTGCTTGCAGTTGCAATACAAACTACTGCTACTATTCATGGTAGTATTTGGACAAAATTACAACTTCTTTTCCTTGCCTTTCCTACACTGGAACGGACGTGCGGGTGCGGTGTTACATGCTCTTCAAAGTAACACTTAGTTCATCCAGTGACCGTCTACTCTCTCTAGATACACATATGCTATCTAAGAGTCAGATAATACCATGATCCAGGCATCCATCCATTCAAAGTATATGCACACATACAGTTTCTGTTTCACCCACCCAGGCTGTTCTCCTTCCACCCATCCTTGCTTCATCATTCACCCAGCCATGCACCATACCATATTCTTTCCTTCCCAGCCACCTCGGGGACCAAGCAAACACATATCTTTCTTCTTTGCCAGTCATCATTAAATTTCTTGTCCTTCCACACTTACTTACACCCTTCTTTCGCTTTTCGTTCCTCCCATCCATCAAGTTCATCTCAGATTTTATTGGGATTCTTCTCGCCAAAAACTTCAATGCTAAGTCGAAGTACATTTAGAGGAGGCTACTACCTGGTTGATTTATAATACACCCGTGCAGAAAGCACACTATGCAGTCTTCAATCTCAATAAGTAAGGAATATATAGCTTACCTCTGCCCGCCACCACCGTGTGAACCCTCACAGGCACGTCCGGCACTTGCACCGCCTCCTCCCCAGAGTTGTTCCCCTCGTCCAATACCACCACCTCCGCACTGGCCCCGCCACCAGATGTTCCACCTACAAAGTACATTTAAGAATGTTAGAATACACCACTCACTACTATATAATATTTGGTCTAGGAGGAATAAAGAAATGTAAAAAAAACAGAATACAATGCAATAATTTGTGACTGTCTACTCTAAAGTAAAAATGTCCCTTTTTCCAGGGAAGGCTGTTGTCTTGCTGCACTTTTTGGCACAACTGATGAATGCTTGCTTTTTATTTTTAACACGCACCACTTTTTCTCCTAACAGACAGAAGCTTCACTTCTAAGAACACGAGCAGGATCAAGTTCAAACCAAGTGAGAGCTCGGCTCGACCACAAGAAATGTGTCCAATTAATCGCGTCAGCACTAAGCACTTTTCCATTTTCAATTAAACGTTTAGTTTTATGACAAAGTTGATTTTAATAAATGTGTTTACTTTTAATAAAGCTTTTAAACTTAAATAGACTCTGTGGTTTTTGGTCCTCCAGACTAGAGTGGATGAGCTAAAGGTTTTGGAATTTTTGCAAGCATGAGTCCGTGCCTCTGACACTTCTTGACTCTGACTCCGTACTCTTGTCCTGCGTTGGATAATCTAATCATCATTGGGGATCAATCATCGGTGACTTTGGGAGCTAAATGACTCTGCCACACTATCTAGTCAGTAAGGAGATTGGGGGTTCAACTACAAAGTCTGTTATCACTGAGGTATGTGGAAAGTCTAACAGCACCTATTATAATTGATAAGCTAAGCAATGCATTATTTAGTGTCCATAGTTCTGTTTGTGCAGATTTGTCCCTGCAACAGTAGTAGAATGGATTGTCCTACTATCCAAACCAAAAGTAAAGTACTATCTTACTCTTTCTTGGTGGTCATTCACCTTTTTATTGTTGGCAATTGTCAAAGCATAAACATTTAGAAGACTTGAAAAGACATTATGGACAATCCCAGAGGACTGCACTCAGTGCATAGAGCTATTGCTGACTAGAATGGGAGTCCAATAGAATTGCCAAATGTGCTATCTTAGTTAGCTACACAGACAGACTAATAAGAATAATATAGTAATACCACAGGGAGTCATAGTCGAGGCAGGATAAGAATTTAGATCCAGTCTACAAGAAGATCAAAGACGATTTAGAAAAAATCGAATAAGGAACGCTAGGAAAAAATAGGTACTCTATATTAAAATTAAAACTTACTGGGGCCAGCAAAGGAGCCCTCGCCTGCCCGATCCTGGCCTGCATCCTGAACAGCACCCTCCTCCTCCTCCTGTGTCCTCTTGCCCCTGGGGGGAGCTGATGTACAACATGAAAGAAAGAAAGACCAGAAAACATGGATGATATTTGTCAACCAAATCAAACATTTCAAAAGAACAATAACAAAATATTTTGGCGAAATAGCAAATAGACAACTATTCCACAGGATATATTGACCGATCTCATGTGGTCTACTACGTTATTAGTATTGCTTGATTTGCGGACCGTTGACTTGGAAAGTTCCTATGTAACTCACTAAACAAACTACTAAAAAGGTTTGCCTAGGCCTGGCAGGCAGCAGTCCGCAGCACGCGAAGTGACAGACAAAGTCCATCGTGCTTGCAGATCAGTGAATACTCAAACTATCAATCCACCGACCACCACCACTATTTCTTCTTATAGCCATGTGTCTAAAGGAAGGACTGGACTTGAGTCTGTAGGGGCTGCTTTAGAAGCCCCTTGCGGCTCTTTTGCTCCATTGTTGCGTGACTTTTGTGACGCAGCGGCAGAACAAAAGAGGCGCCATGGTGCCGCGTATATTAACAAAGTGACGCATATGGGAGATGCATCACGTTGTAAAGCCCTGCGCCATCAGGGGGCATTCCAGCGCAAGGGAGGGCATTCCTGCGCAGGAAGGAATCCTAAAAGTGGCTGAGGGAAATCTACAAGATGTCAATCAGTCACTTTTAGGACAATGATGCGTGACTCAAACCCTGCGCCTGCTTGAAGACGACGTACGGCTCGATGCAGCATTGGGGTGATAGGGCACCCCAGAGCATTGCTGGAGCTGCGCCATCGTTGGCACGCAACTCCAGCAATGCGCCGCCTTTACGGCACAGATGCGTAAGGCTTCTGTGACGTTTTGGGCCCATGGTGCGCCACATTGTAAATACGGCGCACCATGGGTGGTGGTGGCATGGCGCACAATTACTGGCGCATCCCTGCTACTTTGCAGGGATGCGCCGGTAATTGAAAATCTGACCCTTAGTGTCTAGCATTACGCAGTTCTTTACACTACACTCTTACATAATTTCTCAGGCCAATGAAATGAACACAAAATAGAAAACAAATAAGCATAGTAGCAAGGCTACTGAGAAGGAGAGCAGTGCACCTGAAATGCATAGAAGATTTTGAAATATAATTTACCTACAATGTAATCGGCAGCATTATTGCTCTTGGTAAAAAACAAAAATGTGCAATATAATAACACACAGAGCGGGATAAAACAGATTAGTGATGAAATAGATAGAAATAGCTACTACTACTCACCAAGCCCGGGGATCTCTACGCCGAGCACGTCCAGCAAGTCGCGTTCCCGGTCCATGAGATCCGTCCAGCGGTGGGTATCCTGGTTATAGGTGCACCGGACCCCAGAGTGTTCAAACATGGCCCGGCACACCTTCTCCCACCGCTTCCGGCGCTTCCGGCGCTCCCGGATCCAGTAGCCGGTAGCAATCCTGCCGCCTCCCATGATGGTCTTGGGGAGGCGGCGCTGGATGTGAAAGATTAGTGCGGCCACCTCCTCCGCACTAAAAATCTCCCGAGCTGTAACTGTCTACCCCCTCAAACGCCCGCACGGGAGCCGGGCACGGGGTGCGGGACCCTTCCCCTTTGCGGGCTTCTTCCCGGCTCCCTTTGCCATGGTCTGGGCAGAAAGGAAGCAAAATAAGAAAGAAGAAATAGAACAGGGAAGAAGAAAAGAAAAGCGTTTAAAAAAGTAGTTTAAAATTAACAAAAAGTAGCAGAAAACACAAAAATATAGAGCTAGAAAAATAGAGGGATAGATAATATGTAAAATAGATTAAAAAAAACTTCAAACAAGCAAAGGATGGCAGAGATTAAGAAAGGATACAGAGAGCATGCCCAGAACCCTAGCAATGAATGAGAAACAAGATGGCCGCGCCCGTTCACGGCCACGTGGGTAAGTTCTAAGCATGGGCGGATTTTGCGGATTGGCAATCCGCGAACTTGCGGATTTACGGATTCGCAATCCGCGAAGATCCGCGAACTCTAGCGGACTTGCGGATTTTTCCGTTTTTTGTGTTGGCGCGTGTTCGCGCCGATTTTGGGACAAGTTCGCAATTGCGAACTTACTTTTCGGCTTGCAACGGCCGCGACTATGTTGTTTCTACGTCTGGTTTATCATCACAGGTTCACAGCACCCTCTGTTTCACCACTGCCACCCTCTGGGACACCCATGCCACCCTCTAGTACATCCTCACAGGCACCTATTAGGTTTATTTATTACTGTAGATTATGGTGGTTGAAAAAAGCTAGCACACCTGCCCTTCTTCAACTGCCATCAATTAATTTGTGTTTCATTAATGTGTCAGTAATTTTGAAAGTTCCAGTCTGGCTGGCACCTGCTTCCTTCCTTATCTGTAATTTGCTTTTTGTTGCAGTGAATTTTTTTTTTTACAGGACCTTTATGGTGCTATTCTATGAGCCTGCTGTTTGGGTCATAGCAGGGTCATAGAATTGTTGCAAACTCTGGAGGGGCCCATCAGGAAGCACTACCTTGAATGTTACTAATGTTAAGTTTGAACTTTTGCACCTGCTCATTGCTTTCATTTTAGCTAAAATCGTTTTTTTTGCAATTTCGCGCGTTATTTGGGGCGCGAATCCGTGCGAGATCGATTTCGGAAGCCGCGAATACGTGCGAATACAAAATTGTTTTTGTTGCGACGTGTATGTTCGCGTGATCTTGCGCGTGTTCGCGAGGCGCTTCTAGCTATTCGTTTGCCAAGTTACCCTATCGGTCGTACACGGGCGCGGCCATCTTGTTGGCGTGACGTAATTCCGTTTCCGCCCGCTATGTGTAATCTCGCAAAGTGTGCTGCTCGCGAGTACAAGTTCGCGCGTACTCGCAAGGAAAATCTCGCGCGAACTTACCCACGCGGTCGTGAACGGGCGCGGCCATCTTGTTTCTCATTCATTGCTATGGTTCTGGGCATGCTTTCTCTATCCTCTCTCAATCTCTGCCATCCTTTGCTTGTTTGAAGTTTTTTTGATCTAATTTTACTTATTATCTAACCCTCTATTTTTCTAGCTCTATATTTTTGTGTTTTCTGCAGCTTTTAATTACTTTTAAACTACTTTTTTAAACTCTTTTATTTTCTTCTTCACTATTCTATTTCTTCTTTATCATTTAAGTTTATTTCTGCCCAGACCATGGTAAAGGGAGCCGGGAAGCACCCTGAGAAGGGGAAGGGTCCCGCACCCCGTGCCCGGCTCCCGTGCGGGCGTTTAAGGGGGGAGCAAGTGGTCCCGAGGGAGATCTTTAGCGCGGAGGAAGTGGCGGCACTGATCTTCCATGTCCAGCGCCGCCTCCCCAAGACGATCCTGGGAGGCGGCAAGATCGCGACCGGCTATGGCATCCGGGAGCGCCGCCAGCGGTGGGAGAAGGTGTGCCGGGCCATGTACAAGATCTCTGGGGTCCGGCGCACATATAACCAGGCCACCCACCGCTGGACCGATGTCATGGACCGGGAGCGGGACTTGCTGGACGCGCTCGGCGTAGAGGTCCCCGGGCTTGGTGAGTAGTAGTAGTAGTACATTTACTACTCTGTTTTATCCTGCTCTGTTATTTGCAAATCTTTGTTCTTTACCAAGAGCAATAATGCTGCCGATTACATTGAGGTAAATTATATTTCAAAATCTTCTATGCATTTCATTTTCAGGTGCACTGCTCTCCTTCTCAGTAGCCTTGCTTGCTACTATGCTTCTTTGTTTTGTATGTTGTGTTCAGAAGCATTTCATTGGCCTGAGAAATTATGTATCAGTGTACTGTAAAGAAAAGAACTGCGTAATGCTAGACAGTAAGGGTCATATTTTCAATTACCGGCGCATCCCTGCAAAGTAGCAGGGATGCGGCAGTAATTGTGTGCCATGCCACCACCACCCATTGGCCCAAAACGTCACAGAAGCCTTACGCATCTGTGCCGTAAAGGCAGCGCATTGCTGGAGTTGCGTGCCAACGATGGCGCAGCTCCAGCAATGCTCTGGGGTACCCTATCTCCCCAATGCTGCATCAAGCCGTACGTCGGCTTCAAGCGCGCAGGGTTTGAGTCATGCATCATTGTCATAAAAATGACTGATTGACATCTTGTAGATTTCCCTCAGCCACTTTTAGGATTCGTTCCTGCGCAGGTACGCCCTCCCTTGCGCCGGAACGCCCCCTGATGGCGCAGGGCTTTACAACGTGATGCATCGCCCATATGCCCATATGTTTTTTTTTTTTAAATATATACGCCGCACCAACACCATGGCGAGTCTTTTGTTCTGCCGCTGCGTCAGAAAAGGCACGCAACAATGGAGGAAAATCAGCCGCAACTTCCGCAAGGGACTTATAAATCAGCCCCAACAGACTGAAGTCCAGTGTCCTTCCTTTAGACAGTCACATGGCTATCAGAAGAAATAGTGGCGGTGGTGGCGGGTGGATTGATAGTTTGAGTATTCACTGATCTGCAAGCAGGATGGACTTTGTCTGTCACGTGTTGTGCACTACTGCCTGCAGTGCCAGGCCTAGGCAAACCTCTTTAGTAGTCTGTTTATTGAGTTACATAGGAACTTTCTAAGTCAACGTTCCGCAAATCAGGCAATACGAATAACGTAGTATACCACATGAGATAGATCCCGTGGAATAGTTGTCTATCTATTTGCTATTTTTCCAAAATATGTTGTTATTGTTCTTTTGAAATGTTTGATTTGGTTGAAAAATCTCATCCATGTTTTATGGTTTTTCTTTCTTTCATGTTGTACATCAGCTCCCCCCAAGGGCAAGAGGGCACAGGAGGAGGGTGCTGAGGATGCAGGCCAGGATCGGGCAGGCGAGGGCTCCTTTGCTGGCCCCAGTAAGTTTATATTTTACTAAACAGTACCTATTTTTTCCTAGCGTTCCTCATTCGATTTTTTCTAAATCGTCTTTGATCTTCTTGTAGACTGGATATAAATTCTTATCCTGCCTCGAATATGATGACTCCCTGTGGTATTACTAGACTATTCTTATTAGTCTGTCTGTGTAGCTAACTAAGATTGGACATTTGGCAATTCCATTGGACTCCCATTATATTCAGCAATACCTCTATGCACTGTCTCCTTACTGACTAGATAGTGTGGCAGAGTCATTCAGCTCCCGAAGTCACCGATTATAGATCCCCAATGATCTCTAGATTATCGTACGCAGGACAAGAGAGTAGTACGGAGTCACAGCACAGTCAAGAAGTGTCAGAGGCACTCATGCTTGCAAAAATTCCAAAACCTTTAGCTCATCCACTCTAGTCTAGAGGAACAAAAACCACAGAGTCTATTTAAGTGTAAAAGCTTTATTAAAAGTAAACACATTTATTGAAATCTACTTTGTCATAAAACTATTTAACTGTAAACGGAAAAGTGGTTAGTGCTGACGATTAATTGGACACATTTCTTGTGGTCGAGCCGAACTCTCACCTACTTTGAACTTGATCCTGGTCGTGTTCTTAGGACTCAGGAGTCAAGCTTCTGTCTGTTAGGAGAAAAAGTGGTGCGTGTTAAAAATCAAAAGCAAGCATTCATCAGTTGTGCATAAAAGTGCAGCAAGACAACAGCCTTCCCTGGAAAATGGGACATTTTTACTATGGAGTAGACAGTCACAAATTATTACATTGTATTCTGTTTTTTTAACATTTCTCCTAGACCAAATATTATATAGTAGTGAGTGGTGTATTCTAACTTTCTTAAATGTACTTTGTAGGTGTAACATCTGGTGACGGGGCCAGCGCGGAGGTGGCTGATGTGTTGGACTTGGACTCGGAGGCCTCTGGGGAGGATGCGGCGGTAGAAGAGCTGGTGGCCGTTCCTGTGGGGGATCAAACGGTGGTGGCGGAAACAGGTAAGCTATATATTCCTTACTTATTGAGATTGAAGACTGCATAGTGTGCTTTCTGCACGGGTGTATTACAATTACAAATCAACCAGGTAGTAGCCTCCTCGAAATGTACTTCGACTTAGCTGTGAAGTTTTTGGTGAGAAGAATCCCAATAAGTTCTTAGACGAACGTGATGGATGGGATGAACGAAAAGCGAAAGAAGGGTGTAAGTAAGTGGGACGCGAACTTGTATGATGGCTGGCAAAGAAGAACGATATGTGTTTGCTTGGACCCAGAGGTGGCTGGGAAGGAAAGAATATGGTATGGTGCATGGCTGGGTCAATGATGAAGCAAGGATGGGTGGAAGGACAGCAGCCTGGGTGGGTGAAACAGAAACTGTATGTGTGCGTATACTTTGAATGAATGGATGCCTGGAGCATGGTATTCTCTGACTCTTACATAGCAAATGTGTATCTAGAGAGAGTAGATGGTCGCCAGGTGAAGTAAGTGTTACCTTGAAGAGCATGTACCACCGCACCCGCACGTCCGTCCCAGTGCAGGGAAGGCAAGGAAAAGAAATTGTAAATGTGTCCAATACTACCATGAATAGTAGCAGTACTTTGTATTGCGTTTGCATTCACAGCATATATCTGGTTATTACGGTGGACACTCCGTACCTCTCTTAATAACTTTAGTTTACTTGTAGTACGTCATTCATGTGTGGGTGTATCACTGTGTTCACTCAATATTAAGCAAAGCACCTAAAGTCATCTCATCTGTCATTAAATACGTCCCATGTGAAGTGATAGATAATCAAATTAGTTAGCTTCTTCAGTTTCCTTTTCTAGTACTCATTTGCACTGTAGGGTGAAAGGTAAATTAATTAAGCAGTAGCCCTTGTAACAGAGTATTCTCAGTGCCACCCGTAATAGAAAAGTAATAGCTTCACCACCTGCATGTACTGGACCGGTACAGTAACGCAAGTCTGTCTCCATCATCATGGTGTGCAACTTTTTTTCTCGGGTGCAACTTCACTGTGCTGTGTCCATGTCATTCTGCCGGCTTGCATAAGATAACGTACCCATTTCCCTAAACAAGAGAGAAGAAGAAGAATAAGACTGGTGTACTGTCATAGTCGACTGTAATGGAAGTCCATAGTGGTCGTAGAATTAGTTCATTAAACTACCACTACTGTTAGAGCAAGGATGCAGAAGTGGGAGGGTTACATAGATACTGTCCTCAATAGTTATGTACTGTGCTTTCAATTTGCTACTTGTACTCTGTGACCCAACTTTCGGCTCAATCACTTTGTGTTATTAATAAGGAGCATTGGTTACAGACTATGTCTTTCTTTCTTCATATAGTTGCTCCTTCCAAATCAACAACAAGGAGGGAGCAGGCTAGATTGGCCCGGCAACGGAGGCTGGAGGCCACAGTCGCCGAGTATCGGCGGCTGGTGGCCCTGGAGGAGGAGGAGGACACGCAGTCGAGCGGGGCAACATCTTCGACTGCATCCTCCTCCGTGACTAAACCAGCGGGACCGAGCCGGGCTAAGAAAGCCGACCGCCACCGCCAAGCACCCGAAACACCAGCTGCCCCCCACAGGAGCTGCAAGGAACGCCAACACCGCCTACGAGTCCGCATGTCCAACCTGGAGCAGGAGGTCCTGAGGTATAAGACCTTGGTTAAGGGCCTCCGCTCCGAGCTTGCCACCCTCCGCAAGGAGTATGATGCCCATGCCGCATCATGCACCAGCACCAGCACCCTCCAGTAGTGGAGTGTCCCTTGCCCTTTTTTTATAGACTTTTGGGGGGTGGGATTTGGGAGTTGGGATCGTTTTGGGACGTTTCAGAGACAATCGTTGGGGTTAGGGTGGGTGAGGGAGATTATTTTGTTAGGGATAAATAAATATATTTTTCAACTACTTTATCTGACCATACCTGTTTTTTACTGCTTTTCAGTCTGGTGGGTGGGGGGCGGGGGTGTAACAGTAACTTTGTTTTCCTGAACAGTCGTAGGACTTTAGTAGTACAACCGTCAAACTCTTGTCTACTCCGAAATAATACTCCATTATACTACCTCCCACCAAACGCTTATCTTACCTGTAATTTGTGTTAGAAATTAGGGCTAGGCCCAGGGCTGGCTCCAGGTGAAATGGGGATTAACGTTGTCATTCCTGGGCGGGTGACATTTCCTCATTGCGGTGTTACTAGTGGTGTGACACAGTGGCAGTTGCATGCCTATGGAAAAAAAGAAAACGAAACCTTGTTTGTACTCCTTACTGTAGCATTACAACGGTTACGGTACGATCGAGAAAATAGCAGGTGACAGTACACTAGAACAGTGCCATAATGTAGCCTAACAAATGGTAAAGTATTGCAAGTATAACTAGTACTTGCGTTGAATTTATTTGACATTGGCTACTACTACTAGAAGATATAGTACTGAAGCTGAGTAAGTCTAGAAGATATCCTCGTATTCCTTCACCAGCCTGTTGCTGCTATCACCTTATCCTCCCCAGCAAGTGTGTGGAATTATTGATGTCATTTTAGTCAGACATCAAGCAAAACAACACAGCCCGGGGGAAGAGGGTTAGGGTTTGTAAAATGGATGGGAATGGGGGTTTCTTTTTGGGTAGGTTTTGTTGAGAGAAGAAAAAAAAAGCAGAGCATGGACAAACAATAATTGAAGATACAGAGTTTACAGACAATCTTTGGTTACAAAGTAAAGGTAAGCACATGCAGTCACACTCATAGAATAAAAGACAACAATGGATACTGTATCTGTATTGCGTATGTTGTTGGAGTTGTCCTGTTGAAATTGGTAAGTAAGTTGCATGCAGCAAACAATTCCTCTTATTGGCGGCACTCCTCCATTCCAGCTGACGCTTCGTCCATCAATGTGGTGGTGACCACTGACAGAAGAGACACCCTGTCCACTGCCTGCCTGGCGGATGTTGACTGAAACCCGGCCTGTAATTATTGAACGGAAAACAGGAAGTGCTATTACAATACCACTGATAAATAAATAAAAGGTATGTACGCTGTGTGGTTCAAAAAGTCACACTTTGATTTCCCTAATAGACAGTACAATATTTTTGAAATTGCGTGCTCTGTCTGAGTCACCTTTCTAAGGATCAATAAGTATGGCCAAAATATTATAGCGGATCTTTCCCCTCAAGGTGGCTGTACTACTGTGTTTTAGAACAAAATTTGACCTTCCCAGCAATGCTCCCACCAAGACCCTTACTAAAGCCAGTCGCAAAAATGTAGAAGAACCCAATCATATCTCCAAAAACGATGCCTAGCAGAAAAATGGTTACAAAACGTACTTTGAAAGTAACAGTAGACCCAAATACAGACCGTGGATTGTATTCAAACCACTTGCCTGCAAGCAAAAGTATCCATAGCCAGCATCGCTCCAACAGTGCTCTACAACAACAGAACCGCGTTGCAATAGAACCCCCCTAAACACATGCAATCCTGCTGCTAGGGCTAACCCTAACGAACCCTAACTTACAAAGTGCCAAAACTGGTGTTTCCTTATGGATTTTGTCCAACTAACTTCTAGCCGGTATTAGACCTTCCCAGGAATGCCCCAGGCAAGACCCGCCAACCCACCCGCAAAAAAACACCCGACACAACACCACCAAACAGCGAAAAAGCTAAATCTCATACTTACAATGTCTCTCGGCCTTCGGTCCAAACGCGGCGCTGTGCAGCTAGGTCGTCATCATCATCATCAATCATCATAACTCCTGTTTTCCACCACGGATTTCCTGAAAAGCAAATGCAATCAAGATTAGACTGTCGCAGCAGTGCTTCGACAGAGACCCCGGCCGCAACCCACCCACGAACAGCAGGAAGCCCCCCAAAACGCTACATTGAGCAAGATGTCTGAAGAAATGGCAAAAAAAAGGCTGTTCCTTATGGATTTTGTCCAAAACACTTGTATCCGGTATTAGACCTTCCCAGGAATGCCCCAGGCAAGACCCGCCGGCGCCAACCCACCCGCAAAAAAACACGCGACACAACACCACCAAACAGCGAAAAAGCTAAATCTCATACTTACAATGTCTCTCGGCCTTCGGTCCAAACGCGGCGCTGTGCAGCTAGGTCGTCATCATCATCAATCATCATAACTCCTGTTTTCCACCACGGATTTCCTGAAAAGCAAATGCAATCAAGATTAGACTGTCGCAGCAGTGCTTCGACAGAGACCCCGGCCGCAACCCACCCACGAACAGCAGGAAGCCCCCCAAAACGCTACATTGAGCAAGATGTCTGAAGAAATGGCAAAAAAAAGGCTGTTCCTTATGGATTTTGTCCAAAACACTTGTATCCGGTATTAGACCTTCCCAGGAATGCCCCAGGCAAGACCCGCCGGCGCCAACCCACCCGCAAAAAAACACCCGACAACACCCCCAAACAGCGAAAAAGCTAAATCTCATATTTACAATATCTCTCGGCCTTCGGTCCAAAGTAACGCGCTGTGCAGCTAGGTCATCATCAATCATCATAACTCCTGTTTTCCACCACGGATTTCCTGAAAAGCAAATGCAATCAAGATTAGACTGTCGCAGCAGTGCTTCGACAGACACCAAAAATTACACACAAACCCCCGGAACCCCGCCAAAGAGCACCTCAAAGGCAAGCAAGTCAGCAAAAACGGCAAGAAATTTCCACCTCATATTTGGTCCAAAACACTTTTGTCCATTATTAGAGCTTCACAGCAATGGGCCCAAAACCGTCAACTCACCCGCAAAGAAGTACAACACCCCCACAAGTGCTGAGTCTTTCTTCATTGTGCGTAATCCAGCACTCTGCTTGGAGGGAAATCGCAGTCTGGAGGAGGAGGATAGAGGAGCATGTTCTTCAGAACTTGTGAACCTGAGGAATGTAGACTGCGGCACCTTCAAATCAATAAGCAAACAAGTGAAGACAGTTCTGATGATGGTCTTGTTTTTGGGATTAGGTGATTAAAGTTTGAATTAAATTAACTGTGCAAAACAAAGAAAGAGAGACACAAAGCACACAGGAATAAAAGTGAATAAGGACGAAAAAGAAAGTTCTTGATTGATTGTCTCATTTTCAGGGCTCGGTGTCAGGGAATAAGAACAAGATTTCGTCATCATACTCTGCGAATTCAGGCTGGATGAGGTCAGTGGCACCGAACAGAGAAAAAATCCCCTCATCTACGTTGCTGTCCTCATCGTCTTCATGTGGCGTGCTTTCTCGCACTTTGTAATCTGGTGGTATGAGGTGCTGATTCATCTTGATCATTGTCAGCCGCTCCACATTTTTGGGCGATAGGCGGCTCCGTTTGGCAGTTACAATGCCACCAGCAGCACTGAAAACACGTTCAGAAGACACACTTGCGAGTGGGCAAGACAAATAGTTTATAGCCAGGTTGTAGAGCTGTGGCCACAATTGTTTTTTGCCATGCCAATACTGCAATGGCTCCTCATTAAGAAAGACCACTGTTGAGTCATTCAGATAGTCCTGCACCATCGACTCAAGGTCATCAACTGTTCCTCCACTTTGCTTACTTTTTGCTGTGCCTGTGACATTTTTTAGAGAACCATACCCCATCAAACTTAGCCAATCCTCCTCCCCAGCCACTGTTAGTGTTGTCATTGTGTGTGGTGCAGATGATCCAGTTGCCGGTGTCTTTAACGGCTGAGAGGTCACTTGTGCCCCAGCCACAGGTGCAGAAGTGGATTCTTGTGACTGCGGATGGCCTGCTGATGCTGATGCTGATGTACTGGCTTCTCCTTCAATAACCTGCCGTTCTTTTTCAAACCTCTTGGCTGACCAGGCTAACCAATGTTTGTACTTTTGAACATCTGCATCAGCGAAAGGAAAGAATGCGTTGTCTGCCAGCGCCTTTTTGTAGCGTGGATCCAGAATAGTAGCACAAATGTAATGCTGATCTGAGTTGATGTTTTTAAGACGTTCATCACCACGTAGGCGATGTAATAATTTCTCAGACAAAATGAAATGTTTTTTTTTTTTTTCATCTTTTTCAAACTCAGAAGAAACCGCCATCAGTTGGTGCTCCAGTATGCACAACAATGGGATAGCTTTTCCCAAATTACAGTCCTCCTGGCTGACTGCACGCGTGAAGAACTCAAAAGGACGAAGCATGTCTGTCAGGCTTTTAACTATGGCCCATTGCGCCTTACTCATCCGCAGGTCCTCCTTCTGAGATGTAGCCTCTGTCAAGAAATAGTGATCGAGTACCGTATACTGCTCATGCAGACGCTCAAGCATGTAGAAGGTTGAGTTCCAACGTGTTGCCACCTCCTGGATGAGTGCTTTCACTGGCATTCCACGTTGAAGTAGCAGTCTCCGCAGATGCTTCCGGGCCTTAAAAGAATGGCTGAAATGGTTGCACATTTTGCGGCAGGTGGCCATTACCTCAAACGCTGGACTCTCTTTATCACTCAAGAATTTTTGAACTACCAGGTTGATACAGTGCGCCAAACACGGCACTCTAACATGGTGACCCTGTGACATGGCCTTAACTACATTGGCGCCATTATCCGTGGAAACATAACCAATCTTGCGTTTTAGGGGGGATAGCATTGACAACACCTTTTTGTCAAACTCTTCCAAAAGGTTTTCTGCTGTGTGACTTTTCTCCAAGGCAAACATGGCTAGTGTTGCATGTTTCCGAGCAGCTTTGAAAACTTGGTCCGGGTCAACACCTGCGTTTAGCTTTGCTATAACACCTGAAAAAGAGACCCAGTGTGCAGTGATGCACATGTAATCATCGCCTGGGCCACTGGTCCACATGTCTGTTGTCAGATGTATTGTGTGAACAGCACTCTTCTGCAAAGCTGCCCCAATCGCCTGCAGCACATCTTCATGTAGTGCTGGAACCGCAACTCTGGCAAAATAGAACCGGCTCGGAACCTTCCATTTAGGGCAGAGCGTTGCAACTAATTCAAGAAAACCTACCGCTTCTACAAAAGAAAAAGGTAGAAGGTCCACAGCTAGCATTTTAGCCAGCTTAGTGTTATACAGACGCGTCAGTGGGTGGTTGCGTTCATATGGCACGTCTGAAGTAAGCATTGTTCTAATGTTGGCCTGGACCAAGCATTTACGGGCTGATAATGACTTCGTTGACCCAATTTTGCTCGCTGGTGAACTTTTGTGCGTTGGTGTCTCACTCGCTCCAACACTCTTAGTGTGCCTCACATTGGGTGTGCTGCTGAGAGGGGTACTGGGTGTAAGGGAAGTGTTTGACACGTCTTCTTCCTGCTCGTCAACATCAGATGAAACATCAACGTTTCCTTGATTTTGGCCTTTCTTGATCGCAGCTAGGTGCGCAAACCATTGGACACCGTGCTTTCTGTCAAGATGACCACTCTGGCCGCCGGTACCATAGTTGCTACCTGGCTTACCACGACTAACTGCAAGCTTACAAAGGGTACAAATGGCAAACCTTGGATTTTTGGGACAAACAGTAAAGAAGTCCCAAACTGGGGACTTGAAGTGTCTGTGGGACCTGGAGGAGGCGGCGATACTGGTGGTGGTGGTGGTCATGAAGCTAATGCCAGATGAAGTGGAGGATCTGGATTGGCCAACTTTTGTACGTTTTCCACTTTCACCGCCACTAATTAAGGTCGAGGTTGACGCAGGTCTCTTCTTGCCAGAAAGAAATATGGAAGCGGGACGAGTTGGTGTACTACTTAACTCCAATGATTGTGGTGTTTCCACTGCCTCCTCATCGACAACATCATCATCATCATCATCACGCGCAGCAGCTCTTCGGGCTAGGGTCAAAATGTCTGTTTGCTGCATGCCCGCTGGGGCTGCAGTGACCTTTATGATGACTGGGTCGTCGTTGGCAGAGTCTTCATCAGCAGCAGTATCCGCCACTTCTTGTTGAGCCTCATCACACTCCATAAGTCTGAGACTTTGGACGAGCTTCCTTTTACGCTTAAGTACCTTTGTTGGATCATGGTGTGCCTCACTCTCAGACGGCTGTGGTGCTGGTTCCCAAGTTTGATCCGTATCATCAGAAGGAGGTGTGCTTGAAGAGGATGTAGACACCACCCTTGATCTCTTCCTTGCTAGGGTTGTGGAAGACAATGAAGGATCATCAGGAGGAGTGGCTTCCTCAAATGATACCTCGCCTTGATTGTCGATTTCCTGATGTGCCCCTACTTCGGGAGGAACAACTATTGTGGGCACTTGTTGTGACCCTCCATGCACCTCTGCATGCGCATCTCCTTGCGCTGCCTCTCTTTCCACATGTACTTGGGTTTGTACTTGCACATGTGATTGTTGTTGCCGCTGTGGTTGTTCAACACTCGTCAGATGAGCTACAACAACCTGTGTTGATTGAGGGACATTGCTGCTGCTTTCTTGCGATGAGCCAACATCACTGGTCGATGGTGATTGAAGAAGTATACTGGCTGCCTCTGCAGCACTCAAGGGCTTGGACTTAAGTTGGCGTGGTGGTGGTGGTGGCACTGAGCCCAATGGAGCGGGGGTGCTGCTGCCAGCTTGGTCCCCAGCAGATCCCGCTGCAGCTGCTGCAGGCATACTTTTTTTTTTACTCACAAAAAAAGGGGACGGGCGGCACACCAGTGTCCTTGGTAACTTGCTTCTTCTGCTCCTTACTGGCACCTTTCTTGCTAGAGGAGCTACGGGTTACTTTTTTTGGGGCCATCTTCTTCAGAG
Organism: Lissotriton helveticus; assembly: GCF_964261635.1. Taxonomy (NCBI): domain Eukaryota; kingdom Metazoa; phylum Chordata; class Amphibia; order Caudata; family Salamandridae; genus Lissotriton; species Lissotriton helveticus. The sequence goes on along the minus strand of NC_136063.1, from coordinate 767,491,760 downwards.
CAGGTCAGCAGGCAGCAGTTGCACGAGTTGCAGAGGGTTCTGTGTCCAGACGTGACGTCGCGTGACGTTATGCTGCACACACCGCTGCAGGACTTCTTCCTGGCACTGGTGGTTCTATTGAGTCTTCTTGTGCACCTAAAAGCAATGGAAGACAGAGGAACATCAGTTCAGTTATACACCCCAAAAAATCGACAAAACACAGAAAAATGAGCACAATCCCATGCCATTCATGATGTTTACATTGAAGACACCCCACAGAAAGACTAGGGACATGCAAGTATGCAACACTCACTACCCCTGGGCATAAGGGATGAAAAGTAGGCAAAATAAGTGCAGGCCTCAGACACTGCCTCTCCTCAAAATGGCCCCCTTACACCCCAAGCACATGTTGCCTGTACCAGCCAGCACTCAAGATGGCCACCACCACCACCCACATGGCCAGTCCACATCAACAGTACACCCCCAAAAAACAGAAAAACAGCCAGAAATCACCACAATCCAATGCCATCCATGATGTTTACATCAAAGAGAGTGAGACAACACCACAGGCACACTCAGTCCATGCACCACCACCACCCCTGGGCAAGCAAAAGGCCACACCAGCAGCCCCCCAAAAACGACAAAAAACAATAAAATAAGCACAATCCCAGCCCATCCATGGCCTCAATTATGTTTAAATTCAAGAAGACACCCCACAGAAAGACTAGGCCCATGCAACACTCACCACCCCTGGGCAAAGGGCCACACCAGCAGGCCCAAAAAAACGACAAAAAACAATAAAATCTGCACAATCCCAGCCCATCCATGGCCTCAATGGTGTTTAAATTCAAGAAGACACCCCACAGAAAGACTAGGCCCATGCAACACTCACCACCCCTGGGCAAAGGGCCACACCAGCAGGCCCAAAAAAACGACAAAAACCAATAAAATCTGCACATTCCCAGTCCATCCATGACCTCAATGGTGTTTAAATTCAAGAAGACACCCCTCAGAAACACTAGGCCCATGCAACACTCACTACCCCTGGGCATAAGGGATGAAAAGTAGGCAAAATAAGTGCAGGCCTCAGACACTGCCTCTCCTCAAAATGGCCCCCTTACACCCCAAGCACATGTTGCCTGTACCAGCCAGCACTCAAGATGGCCACCACCACCACCCACATGGCCAGTCCACATCAACAGTACACCCCCAAAAAACAGAAAAACTGCCAGAAATCACCACAATCCAATGCCATCCATGATGTTTACATCAAAAAGAGTGAGACAACACCACAGGCACACTCAGTCCATGCACCACCACCACCCCTGGGCAAGCAAAAGGCCACACCAGCAGCCCCCCAAAAACGACAAAAAACAATAAAATAAGCACAATCCCAGCCCATCCATGGCCTCAATTATGTTTAAATTCAAGAAGACACCCCACAGAAAGACTAGGCCCATGCAACACTCACCACCCCTGGGCAAAGGGCCACACCAGCAGGCCCAAAAAAACGACAAAAAACAATAAAATCTGCACAATCCCAGCCCATCCATGGCCTCAATGGTGTTTAAATTCAAGAAGACACCCCACAGAAAGACTAGGCCCATGCAACACTCACCACCCCTGGGCAAAGGGCCACACCAGCAGGCCCAAAAAAACGACAAAAAACAATAAAATCTGCACAATCCCAGCCCATCCATGGCCTCAATGGTGTTTAAATTGAAGAAGACACCCCACAGAAAGACTAGGCCCATGCAACACTCACCACCCCTGGGCAAAGGGCCACACCAGCAGGCCCAAAAAAACGACAAAAAACAATAAAATCTGCACAATCCCAGCCCATCCATGGCCTCAATGGTGTTTAAATTCAAGAAGACACCCCTCAGAAACACTAGGCCCATGCAACACTCACTACCCCAGGGCATAAGGGATGAAAAGTAGGCAAAATAAGTGCAGGCCTCAGACACTGCCTCTCCTCAAAATGGCCCCCTTACACCCCAAGCACATGTTGCCTGTACCAGCCAGCACTCAAGATGGCCACCACCACCACCCACATGGCCAGTCCACATCAACAGTACACCCCCAAAAAACAGAAAAACAGCCAGAAATCACCACAATCCAATGCCATCCATGATGTTTACATCAAAGAGAGTGAGACAACACCACAGGCACACTCAGTCCATGCACCACCACCACCCCTGGGCAAGCAAAAGGCCACACCAGCAGCCCCCCAAAAACGACAAAAAACAATAAAATAAGCACAATCCCAGCCCATCCATGGCCTCAATTATGTTTAAATTCAAGAAGACACCCCACAGAAAGACTAGGCCCATGCAACACTCACCACCCCTGGGCAAAGGGCCACACCAGCAGGCCCAAAAAAACGACAAAAAACAATAAAATCTGCACAATCCCAGCCCATCCATGGCCTCAATGGTGTTTAAATTCAAGAAGACACCCCACAGAAAGACTAGGCCCATGCAACACTCACCACCCCTGGGCAAAGGGCCACACCAGCAGGCCCAAAAAAACGACAAAAAACAATAAAATCTGCACAATCCCAGCCCATCCATGGCCTCAATGGTGTTTAAATTCAAGAAGACACCCCTCAGAAACACTAGGCCCATGCAACACTCACTACCCCTGGGCATAAGGGATGAAAAGTAGGCAAAATAAGTGCAGGCCTCAGACACTGCCTCTCCTCAAAATGGCCCCCTTACACCCCAAGCACATGTTGCCTGTACCAGCCAGCACTCAAGATGGCCACCACCACCACCCACATGGCCAGACCACATCAACAGTACACCCCCAAAAAACAGAAAAACAGCCAGAAATCACCACAATCCAATGCCATCCATGATGTTTACATCAAAGAGAGTGAGACAACACCACAGGCACACTCAGTCCATGCACCACCACCACCCCTGGGCAAGCAAAAGGCCACACCAGCAGCCCCCCAAAAACGACAAAAAACAATAAAATAAGCACAATCCCAGCCCATCCATGGCCTCAATTATGTTTAAATTCAAGAAGACACCCCACAGAAAGACTAGGCCCATGCAACACTCACCACCCCTGGGCAAAGGGCCACACCAGCAGGCCCAAAAAAACGACAAAAAACAATAAAATCTGCACAATCCCAGCCCATCCATGGCCTCAATGGTGTTTAAATTCAACAAAACAGTTGTATCATGCACCCATAACCAACCCTGGTCCTACTGGATACTGTGGCTACCCACAATATAATTTATTTAATTTTCTGAAAAAGTTCCAAAATTGTACTTGCAGCAACTGTAATGCCCCAAACAAACTTACTTGTGAAAGTTGATTTCTAATCCAAAAGTGATCCAAAGACAGTCAAAAAGGCCTCAAATCCAAATATCCAGCAGCACCCACAAAAAGTAATCCTTCCAGCTCCAGATCCAAATGAAAGTGACCAGGAGATGGACAAAGCACTGGGAGGAGCCTGCTGGACAGGAACAGGAAGTTGGAGACTGTGGGGCACTTCCTTCCTCCCCCCCCCCCCCAAAATGGACTCCTTGCAAAAAAAAAGGCCATGCAAATGTCAACCTGAGGAGTGATTCTGATAAAAATCATAATTTTCTGAAGGTTTATCCTGTTTGCTGGTGATTTTCTTGTGCGAAATTGCAAAATCTCTATTTCGCAAGTGCGAGATTGTTCCTTTCCGCCGCAACTACATGTTCGCAATTGCGAACTCTCGCGAGGTGTGCTGTGCAAGGTGGCAAGCCGCGAGTACGTATTCGCGGGCGACAAACTCCCGCGGGAACACGCAGCAAGATCTAAAATGGCGCGTCACTCGCAAAGAAAAACAACTCGGCAAACGCTAAAATGACGGAAAGTGAACGCCGTGCACCACGCCGCGCGCCGCAACCAAGCAAAAAATCCGCCGCGAGCGGATTCACGGATTTTCGACAAATTCGCGAGCGTTCGCGGATTGCGGATTTGCCGAAAATCCGAAAAATCCGCGAGCGGAGCGGATTTTACGCCCATGCTTAGTAAGTTCGCACGAGATTTTCCTCGCGATCACACGCGAAATTGTACTAGCGAGCCGTACACTGTGCGAGATTACACATAGCGGCCGGAAACGGAATTACGTCACGCAAACAAGATGGCCGAGCTCATGTACGACCGCTAGGGTAACTTCGCAAACGTTGCGCTACAAGCGGCTTGCGAACACACAAAAAATCACGCGAACAAACACGCAGCAAAAAACAAATGGTGTATTCGCACTAATTCGCGGCTTCCAAAATCGATCTCGCACGGATTCGCGCCCCGCAAATCGTGCGAAATTGCAGGAAAACGATTTTTGCAAAATTGAAAGCAATCACCAGGTGCAAAAGTTCAATCTTAACATTAGTAACCATTCACTCTAGTGCTTCCTGAGGGGCCCCTCCAGAGTTCAGTTGCCTATTTGCAACTATTCTATGACCCTGCTCTGACCCTCACAGCAGGCTCATAGAATAGCTACAAGTAGGCCAGAAAGGTCCTGTGAAAAAAAATTGCACTGCAACAGAAAGCAAATTACAGATAAGGAAGGAAGCAGGTGCCAGCCAGACTGGAAGTTTAAAAATCAGTGACACATTAATCAACCCCAAATTAATTCATGGCAGTTGAAGCAGGGCAGGTGTGCTTGCTTTTTTTCACCACCATAATCTACAGTGATAAACCAACCAGAGGGTGGCAGTGAGAATGTACCAGAGGGTGGCATGGGTGTACCAGAGGGTGGCAGTGGTGAAACAGAGGGTGCTGTGAACCTGTGATGATGAACCAGACGTAGAAACAACATAGTCGCGGCCGTTGCGAGCCGACAAGTAAGTTCGCAATTGCGAACTGGTACACAAACCTCGCGAACTGGCAGAAACCCTTGCGAACACAAAAAAACACAAAAATCCGCAAATTCGCGAGAGTTCACGGATTTTGCGGATTGCGAATCCGTAAATACGCACGTTCGCGTACGCCAGATTCGCAAAATCCGCCCATGCTTAATTAGTGTACCCTAGTGTATGTAGGGGTTCTCACTGTATTCTAAGTGTGTTTTAGCATACCGCTAGCTCTAGGCCTGGAAAGTCAGAGTCAGTTACCACTAGTCCCTGTCTGAAAAAGTTGTAGGCACAGGATGATTTTGTAACAAGGCCTCTTTCTGCTCCTCTGTTGGTTCTTTCTGCACATGTCTTGCTTCTTCCTGCACTTTTCTTCGTCTTTGTTAGTATAACCTTTCATCACTCACTGTAAAATAAAGAGTACCATATTTGAATCCATTGACACAGCAATACAAGTATCTAAAAACCCACTCAGTGATTCCTAGATCTACTCACACATCTAATCAATTACGTATAGATTTACTCATACATGCGAACAAAGATCAAGAGAAACACTATCAAATATACACCTATATGGACAGAACACACCAGCACACATCCTATTCACTTATGCAGTCATCCTACTCACTTTTGCAAACAATGTATCATATTTACATTTACTCAGCTACACACTTATACAAATTGCACTTTATTTATTCATATAGACAGTAACTCATATTTAGTGTGTTATGAAATCACTATTACAAGTATACAGTTATCTATACAGTCACTCATGCACTCAATGAGTCTTATGTATACCTATTTATATACAACAACCGTCACATACACTGCCTTTTACTTTTCTAGTTTGTTGGACATGTACCATTGAGAGATATATTTGCTCATCACCACACCCATAAAGATATTCAATCACCCAATCAACTGTTTCCACATGCAGTCTTAACCTCATAAACCCACTGAATCAACTATTCACACATCTTTGGGCAGTCACACACACCCACCGAACCACACACACATTCACTCTTCCATACAAATATTCAGTTAACTAATCAATATAGACTTTCAAATAGCTAGTAACCAACTGGTGCAGCAGTTTACACAACAAATGACAAAGTTATACAGATATTCACACAGTTTAGTCACCATCCAATATATTTAGTGAGACACTATAAATTAGTCAAGTATACAGTCAATCACACTGCTACTAAATCCTCCATCCAGATATTTATATATCCACTCATTCTTCAATGCAGATTGCTATATATATATATATATGACATATTTAAATAACGAACCAAACCACTTTCACTGGATGATGCCATCAGTGATGTCATTTGAGATGTCATCAGTGATGTCACTGACCATGTCATGAATGATGTAATATGTGTCATCATCAGCAGTGGATTGCGGGCAAACGAGTTATAGTTGGCAGAATTAACTATAACAAAGGAATTTCAATGGTTTTGTATGAGTGAAATGTCCATCTAATTATAACACCCCTAAAACCTATGGTTTCTTCAGTGAATATATATATAAATATATATATATATATATATAAAGGGGATTTAATTACATTATAAAAGAACACTGATGTAAGAACTAATTGGAACAAACTAATATGTGCAACCACGCTTGAGTCCTTCTTCAATGTTAGTCGAAAATGAAAAGCACTTAAACCTGACGTGCCTGTAACCCCCAAGCTGCATATGATTAAGACCCGGTGGGGTCAAAACCGGTCATGCATTTACCTGCTGAAATAAAATTGGTTTCCTCGTAACGTGCGGCTGGAGGGCTTGATTTCTGCGCCGAAGGAGGTGAGGAAAAATCGGATATGTGAAGGCGGTGACGTCGCCAAACAAGCCCCGACCTGACAGGCCGGGTCCCCCTTCGTCAAAATTGGAGTTTTGGTGATGGACACATCTCATTGGGGAACCCGCCGGCTGCACACGGATTAGGCTGGAGGTACAGAGCCAGGCGTCTCGACTGAGGAATGCGGGAGGCACCGCCACCGGTCCTTGAGAGATCCGCGGGCCAGTGGAATCCCGCTGTATTTGGTGAACAGTCAAGGTTTGTGGGAGTGTGCATTCCCACACGGCCGAACGCCGGGGACAAAAATTCAGCAGGCGCCACACTGTGTATCAGGACAGTGAGGACTTGGGAGAACAGTGCGCCTAAGGTTTGCTGAAAGCCGACACAATTACACTGAAAGATGTGACCAGTGGGGCATTTGATGCTAAAATGCAATGGATGATGGACCCTGTAGTCCAAGAATGCAAGTAATTGAAAACCCAGACGAGACCTTCGAACACTTTTTTCATTGACACTGGAACTGTTTCCAAAAAGAATCTATGAAAGGTCGTGAAAAACAAAGGGGATTTAATTACATTATAAAAGAACACTGATGTAAGAACTAATTGGAACAAACTAATATGTGCAACCACACTTGAGTCCTTCTTCAATGTTAGTCGAAAATGAAAAGCACTTAAACCTGACGTGCCTGAAACCCCCAAGCTGCATATGATTAAGACCCGGTGGGGTCGAAACCGGTCATGCATTTACCTGCTGAAATAAAATTGGTTTCCTCGTAACGTGCGGCTGGAGGGCTTGATTTCTGCGCCGAAGGAGGTGAGGAAAAATCGGATATATATATATATATATATATATATATATGTGTGTACCTATATTTTTTCACCAAAACTATCAAACTACATATAAAACATCATAAATAAAATCTAAATTGAAGTTTGCCTTAGGAGATAACTGTTAGACAAAATATAGTCAAGCTAAAATTAAACTAACCAATAAAATCAAACTATAAACAAACGTAGCCAATAAAATCCCACAAACAATTGAATCAACAATGTAAAAGACATGTGCATTTTATCAACTGGATACTTAAAAAATGACAAAACCTGCACCACAAGGAAAATTTGCAGGATTATCTGACCAGACCATTACAAATGAAATACATACATCTTGACAACTAACTTGCAAAGTAAAATTTATATTTAAACTACAACTTACTTGTAATTAGAACATTTTTTGTAAAATTACAAATTATTAACAAAACATTCTCTACCTTCTGCCTCTTTACATGTACATACTTAAAGAAAATACTGTAACTTCAAAAAGTACTAACCTGCCGAAAAATAACACCAATCACAAACCAGAAAAAAAGACAAAAAAGTCAGTACAAGAAACCCACCCCAAAAACATTTAAAATATAACCTAACTATCTCAGCCTCTACAAACCACCAACAAATAAACATTTAAAATGAAACTGTTAATTTCTTTCAACGGAAAAGAATGTACCTGCTCTACATTATAGTAACCGCAATGGAAAAGCTACATAAAAAGTGTGAAATATATAAGAAGAACATACATATAAGCATAAATAAGAAATGTAGTTGCAGAATTTTATATATAAATAGCAAACATAGAAATATTTTAAAATGTAAATATTTACGTTAATACACTACTTTCAGACACAATGACAGAAAGAACAAGATACATAACATTCCAGTAAGGAAACAAATTGCTAAATCCCACGGTCGACACCTACACCCAAGAAAGTACATCATTAAAAAATGTGATTTGGAAATGGAGAAAATATTATTCTACTATATGCTACGAGAGGGCCACTACAAAAGATGATACTATAATTAATGTAAAGGAGCACAACCACTCTACAAATGTGACAGAAATAGAAGTAAGGGAGGTAATTGCAGGGTATAAGAGAGGCAAGCACTAGGAACCCACAACAAAAAATCTAAAAGATATACTCCATAAAGTCCCATAACACATCACAGGCCAACTACCACCTATACCCACATTAAAATGTTTAATTGCACAAACTAAAAAAAGTTACCAGTGACAGTCCTTCTGCCACTAGAAGATACCAGGAAATAGAAATACCTGAACACTTAGTGCCCTATTATGACTTTGGCGGTGCATGAGCTGGGGGCCATGCCAGTGCCCCGTTCTCGCATTGCCAAAGCATAATTAGACTGCCTGACGGATTCTGACTGAAATCCAGGTTGGGCGGTCCTGTGGTGGCTGGCCCACGGCGGTGCCTGTTTAAAGGCTCAAAGGAGAGCCGTAACAGGCATTGAAGTGGGAATGTCATTGCACCCAGGTTTTTGATCCCGTGCACTGCAGCCATCTGGGGACACCTAACAAACCCACACATTTCTGAAAACTAGACAACTGAGAGAATTCAGGGAGGTTTGACTTGCATGGCTCCCCAACCGTTTCCTACCCAGACTCCCCTGCAAACCTTAAATTTTGCTTAAAAAATCAAATTCTTCTTACATATCTGTGTGGGAAAGTTTTGGGATCACAGAGCTGACACAGATTTCCTACCACCCAGCATTCCCCCAGTTAAAAAAGGCACCTCAATTGTGTGGGTGGGCCAAGTACCCCTGGCAGGGAAGGGCCCAAAACGTATTGTGGGGACATCATAATGATCTATCACAAAACTACCTGCTTTTGCAAGGGGGCCACCTGCGTTTTTGGTCCCGGACTCGATGGCCATCTAGGAAAACCTACTGAACCCAGAAATTTCAGAAAACTAGATATGTGCGGGAGTCCAGGGAGGTATGTCTTGCATGGATCCACCAATTCTTTCCTACCCGGAATCCCCTGCAAATTCCAAACTTAGCAAAAGGTACCATTTTTATCTGGAGACTCGGAGGAATGCTGAGTGGGTGGAAGTTTGTGGATCCATGCAGATTCAAGAACTTTCCATCACAGAAATGTGGGGAAAATGTTTTTTTTTCCACCAAGTTTGAGGTTTGCAAGGGATTCTGCATAACAGAACCTGGTGAGAGCCACACAAGTCACCCCATCCTGGATTTCCCTGGATGTCTAGTTTTCAAAAATGAATAGGTTTGCTTGATTTCCTTAGGTGCCGGCAGAGCTAGGGTCCAAAATCCACAGCTAAGCATATTAGGAAAAAAGCGTCAGTTTTCACTGAAAAAATGTGGGGGCATATTAACTACAAATAGTGATAAACATCGCAAAGCATGCTTAGCACTATCACATTTATCGCCATCTATCGCTGGAATTTATCGCCCGATAGCGCATTATTAACAACATGTTTCTCCAAGACGATAAATATTCCAGCAATAGCGGCGAAATGCAGGAATATCGCCGAAAATCCAGCGATATTCCTGCAGCGATAGGGAAAATCTTGTTGATAGGGAGATGTGGATTCAGCTATAGAATCCACCTTCCATTATATGTATAGCTGAGTCTGGATTTTTGCGGACGTTAGCTTACGGCGATTTCCGCGGTTAGCACAGATTTTCATGTCGGTATCGGTATCCTGGGCCAGCTTGATAATAGGGATAAGTGCAGTTGGCGATGATTCCAGTGTTGTTTTGGGAAGAAACACCTGCTTTGTATCTCATTAGAGATGTGAAGCGAGGAGTCGGGAAAACGACTGCTAACAAGCGATAATGCATGTTAGCACCACCTTGTAAATTGGGCGATAGATTTATCTCCGCTTTTTTGGCTTTTAAAGTAAAAAAAGCAAATATAAGGCCCTTGATAATATGCCCTGTGGTGTCCACATTGCGTTTTGGGCCGTCTACTGTTGCGGGTACTAGGAATACTCACACAAGTGAGGTACCATTTTTTTGGGGAGTCTTAGGGGAATGGTCGGTGGGTGGAAGTTTGCAGATCCATGCAGATTCCAGAACTTTCCATCACAGAAATGTGAGGAAAATATGTTTTTTTACAATGTTTGAGGTTTGCAAGGGAATCTGGGTAACAGAACCTGGTGAGAGCCACACAAGTCACCACATACTTGATTCCCCTGGTTGTCTAGTTTTGAAAAATGTATAGTTTTGCTAGGTTTCCTTAGCTGCCGCCTGAGCTAGAGTCCAAAATCCACAGCTAGGCACATTGCCAAAAAAGGGTCAGTTTTCACTGGAAAAATGTGGTGTCCACTTTCGGCCACTTCCTGCCACTGGCTCTAGGCCTACCCACATGAGCGAGGTTCCATATTTTTCAGGAGACCTGGAGGAATGGTGGGTTCATGGAAGTTTGTTGCTCCACTTATATCCCAGAACGTTCCATCACAGAAATGTTTGGAAAATGTCTGTTTTTTTACTAAGTTTGATGTTTCGCAAGGGATTCTGGGTAACAAAACCTCATGAGAGGCACACAAGTCACCCCATCCTGGATTTCCCTTGTTGTCTAGTTTACAAAAATGTACAGGTGTGCTAGGTTTCCCTAGTCGCCGTCTGTGCTAGGGCCCAAAATCCACAACTAGGCACTTTGAGAAAAAAAGCTAGTGCCTAGTGGGCTTCTGCCGGCCTGAGGGGGAGGGGGAGATTGGGGGTTATTACCCCGATCTGCCCCCAAGGGGAGCAGAAAGTCTGTGTCATTTTTGGGGTGTGTGGGGTATTGTCATACCCATTTTGGGCAGCCCCCACCCCTGAACTTTGAAAAAAATGCATCACTGGTGTTGATTGGGCTTTCTGCCCCCCTAGGGGGCAGATAAGGGGCTATTGTCCCATCTGCCTCCCAGGGGCAGAAAGACTTTGGCAATTGTTTTGGGGTGGAAGCATTGGCATGGCCATTCTGAACAGCCCCCACCCCTATGTAGAAAAAATATTAACAATCCTTGGTGTCTAGTAGGCTTTCTGCCCCCCCCCCGGGGGGAGACACATTAGGGGATATTGCCCCTTCTGCCTCCTGGGGGAAGAAAGGCTGTAGCAAATGTTTTGGGGTAGGGGCACTTGCAGGTCCATTCTGGGCAGTCCCTAACACCAGGAATAAATAAGAAAACAAATTCCTGGTGCCTAGTGGGCTATTGCCCCATCTGCCTCCTGGGGGGGGGGGGGGCAGAAATACTTTTTTGTATTTTGGCAGGGAAGGGTAGTGGCATTGGCATGCCCATTCTGGGCAGCCCTTACTCCTGACATAAAAAAAAAGAATCCCTGGCATCTAGGGTGATTTCCGCCCCAGAAAGACTGAATATGCCCCTTTTTTATGTGGGGAGCAAAGGCCCTTGTCCAAGGAGGTGCTCCCCCCTCACTGGTGCCTTGTGGGTGGATCCCTGCTTTGGGATCGCTCTCCTGGGGCTCCACTAGGAAATCTTACCATTGGAAAGGGAAGCTTCTGCCCTTTCCAATTATACCTCTTCAATGCACTGAAACAATGAAAATTAAACTAAGTTTAAGTTTCAGTTTCAATGTAATGACGTCAGCGTGCCATGAACGCGATCATCATTACATTGAAAAGAAAGCCTTGGGATGTTGGTGATGGTCTACCCCACCTCCCTAGGCAAACATTTCAAAAAGGAAATCCCTCTGCAGATGGATTTTGTGCACCTGTGCACATGACGGAATGGTTAACTCATGAGCACAGGAGCACTGGTGCTTATGACGTAACCATTCCATCAAAAGCAGCAAAGGGTTTAAAACCAAGTCATTGACAAACCTGGATGCTGATTGTCTCCTAAAAAAATGTGTCCTGAACCATTCCCTCAGATATATACAACATATATGGTAAATATCAAAACACAAATATCTCTTTTAAGTATGCTCAACTACCAAATACACAAAGTTGCACTCACAATACACATAAAAGAAATAACTACTTCCCACAAAAAAAACATAGAGTTTGACAAAGCCTTCATTCAAACCATTTAAATAATTTACAGCCATACAAGGTTGTTACTACCTTTTCAATCAAAGCATAAGGAGGCACCTCCAATAATCTGCACTAAGGGCCTCATTAGGATCGCGGACGGACGCAGAGGATGAGGGAACGTCCGCATGGGCTGCGGCGTTCCCTCATGTGCGATTAGGATGTGACCGCCACCCTGGCGGTCACATCCTGGATATTTAACATTGCGGAGGGTGCTGCTTCAAGCAGCACCCGCCGCAATGTTAAAAGTGCATGTTTAACATTTACATGCACAAAGTGGCAGGCAACGCGCGGTGCCTGCCGCTTTGTGCATGTAAATGCTGGGGGGTACCATAGGTATCCCCCATGTGCACCCCCCACCCGCCAACACCCTGGGGGCCCGCCACGGGCCCCCAAAATCAAAAGTACACATGCTTTTCCACGGCGGAAAAACCGCCGCGGAAAAGCATGTTTAGAAATGCATCCTAATTCGGCTGGCGGTGTCTGATAGACACTGCCAGCCAAATGAGAGCTTTTCCGCCGCGGTTGTAATCCGACCACGGCGGAAAAGCGGCGGACAGAAACCAAGACCCACCAGCCATCGTAATGCGGCGGTGGGTCTTTGGTGAGTCCTCATTATGATGGAGGATTTTCCGCCTCCTCCGGGCCGGAGGTGGCTTCCGCCGGCCCGGAGGAGGCGGAAAATCCTCCATCATAATGAGGCCCTAAGTGCAGAATCCGCTACAAACAGTCAATTTGCCTTTGAGGTGAAAATAAATTATAGCATTAGCTTATGTCCTTGTCACTATAGTAACTAACCACTACAATTTACTGAAAGAAAGCCCTTTCTACCAACAAAATGAACAAAAACCAAGCTACCTAATTGATTATTTTGAAGATACTTGGGCTGACAGATTACATTGCTCCGGACACAGATTCCATCCCAGATTCCAGATGCATGCTTATGTTATGTTATATGGCATGTTATAATAACGTATAGAGTGCAAACAAATACTTGTAGGTGTCAAGGCACTGGCTCAGGTGAGAAAAGCTGTACTACTTTATTGATTTCTTAATTTGCGAGCAGCAATGTTTTTAAAGCCTTTCTAAACATAAGCAAATTTGATATGGCTCTAATGTGTGGAGGAAGTAAACTCCATTCTCTTGACGTTTAAGTCACAAAGCTCCTCCCCCCCAATTTGAAAGCCTGAATCTGTTGACCAAAAATTTGTACCCACCCATAGATCGAAGATTTTTCATTGGTCTATAGCATTTGAAGGAATGCTGTAGAAAGTCAGGGCCAGTGCCATGGAGGGCCTTATGGGCCAGGCAAAGGGCCTTAAATTTAATACATTTGCCTGACCGGCAAACAATGAAGTTTAGTGATGACCTGTGAAATGGACTTGTGTTTAGGGATGCAGGCCAAGGTTCTGGTAAGCTGCATTCCATAATACCTGTAGCCTATTTAAATGTTGATGCTGCATATTAAGAAAAAGGGAAATGCAATAATCTAATTTGGCTTGAAGCCGAAGTTACAGTTTTTTGTAAATTTACATAAATAAAAGGAAAAACTTTTTTAAACAGGCTGTGTATTAAAAAAGGAATATATCCTAGATGCTGCCTGCCTGCTCTTAGGATCTCACTTCTTTGGCGCACCACGATTATTCACATCTAGTATAGTACCACCATCACCACCACCAGGGTGGGGGACTCTATTTGGTCGATCGTGGAAGCGAGTTGCCACACGTTGGATGTGTATGGAGAAGAACGTAGATTAAGAAAGCAATTGAATGGAACACAGCTCGGAAAAATAGAGAGTTGAATAACTGTTGGCAGAGAAGAAATTAAAATATAAGGTCAAAAGAAAGAAAAAAGATTTTAAGGTTCCTTATCTTATACGGGATATATCTGCTTACAACGGACACAAGCGAACTACAGATGTTATGGTCCTTATGAGATATTGAAGCTACTTGTGTGGAGCTAGCTACATGGGACATACCAAGATAGAAGTCCCCCTTACTATTACGTGAGGACAACTGGAGAAGTAATTAAAATTGTGGTCGCTATATGGTGTATTCTCCTAAGCGACACGTGGAAAGACTGAAGTCCAAAATTGAGTATAAAACTCCAGGTCGTAGAGAACACTTATTGATTTATCTGGCGTGTCCTGATGAAGGTGGTCTTCATTGCTGTTATTTTCCACCAAAACGCGTTGGCCAAGTCCTTGTAAAATCCCACCAAAGTGGTTCCATAATGGACAACAGATAGAAAAATAATAGAATGTGTTATGAATATGAAAAGATGAAGTTGTGAATGTGGATGAGTGTTGTGCTTGGGTTGTTCTCTACCTGGTGATAAGGTCATTTATATATTGTTATAGAATTTATGAATCTTGCATTGTGATTTGAAATGGAAATAATGCAATTTGAAATGAAGAAAATATTTTTAAAAAATTACTCAGAATAATGATGAAAACAAGAAGTAATTGAATGAAAAAATACTTTAAATAATAAAAAAATGAGAAAGTAAAAAGATTGTGTTATTGTAATATGTTTATGCCCAGAATAATCAGAGGTGGTTCCCTGAACAAATAGTTTAAAGGTCACGAGGGAGCTCTTCTTCTATTGTAGTTGTTGGTTGCCCTCTTCTCCCTGACCTAAAAGTAAACCTTAGAGGGGGTCCCAAAAACGTTACTTGGGGGACTCTATTTGGTACCTTATTTTTTTTGTCGCATTTAACGAGTTATTTCTCAGGTTGAGTGTTCAAAAACAGACGGCGTCTCTTTTGGGTTGCAGGGAGGTTGTGGTAGATCTTGCGATATGTGAACATTTTACTACAGCTAGCTGAAAGGCTTGAGTCTGGGTCTTGTACACCCCACTGTATTCATGGCATTGTATTTGCTTATAATGCTGAATAAAAAGAATATTGAAAAAAAAGGAGAAGATGTAACTGCATTAACCTGTAGTGGAAGAGGTGTGGCACAGCAGCCAGGGTGCCTGACTCCGGACCACAGGGTTCACGATTCGATCCCCGTGCCAGCGGCAGGTTAGCCCAGCACCATGGGACTCTGGGCAATAGCTTGCTTAATCTTCCTGACGACCCCCAGCGCCGGGACACCTCTCCGGAGGTAGCTGTGCGCTTTGCAAATACTGGTATTTCAAATAACCGTGCTATCAAGCGTGGGGGACGTGTTGTTTTCTTCGGGAATACGACGGATTGAGGGACGTAAGTTCACCCGGAGGCGTTTACTTTACACAAATCGGGTCACGTTATACAATTACCTTTACTATTTGGAACCATACCACATCCTTTCATTTACGACATTGCTCCAGGCTATACATAGGTTTCTAGGAGGATTTACACTCCAAACCCAGAGGGGAGCTACTACCTTTTAGGAGGCTTATACAATTCGGGTCGCGTCATAAATTACCTTTACCATTTGGAACCATACCACATCTTATAGCATATGACATTGCTCTAGGTTTACATCGGTTCAACTAGCAGGATTTGCACTCCAAACCCGAAGAGGGGGGATACTACTTTTTAGGAGGCTACATAGATTAGAGTAGCTTATACCAACAGCTCGCATCCTCTTGTGGGGAGTGTCTCATACACAGGCCTGTGTGCTCCAGTTCTTTATGCACTTCCATGAGGTTGGGTTCCGAATACGCCTATCTTCATAACTTTACGGCCACGCGATCTTTTGATGTTATTGATGGATCGTTTTTTGCCTTGAGAAAGTCTGAGTACCAATTTTGTACAAACGAAACACGTGTTGGCTGCAATTTACGTCTGAATATGAACAAGGAGTAAAGAAAATCATACATCCAAACATCGTGATTGGGTTATCTTGTCCAGATGAACTTTTGGGTTACTTTATGTCATTGATTATCTAGTGTATTTGCTAAACTGTGGAGTACTTTTACACTCCTCTGATGGTCAAGACTTTACATAATTATACTTGGGGAGTGCTTCGCTGACCTTCTTTTTTGATATTTCAAATGTTAGTTGACCACATCTAGGTTTTTCATGTTCCTCACTGGACCAGGAAGCAATCCCATTTCCTCAGGCCATAGAGATTGGGACCACAGGAAAGAGTTGTTTCTGAACAAGATCACCTCTGTTTTCCCGGAGTTGAGTTGTAAACAGTTTTGCTCAATCCACTTTCTCTCATACAGTCATGGAAGTTTCCACCCGCCCAATTAAGGGGGGAGGACATAGCTACAACAATTCGAGTGTCATCTGTATAGGAGGTAAGATCCAAACCAAATGATCTTATCAATGCTGCCAGTGGTTTAACATAAACATTAAATAAAGTGGGACTGAGAGCAGATTCCTGCGGAACTCCACATGGAAGACAGAATGGTTTGGAGACATAAGGGTCTAAGGCCAATGTTGGAATGCCTATGGCAGCACCTTGGCACAGGAAGCCAATACAAACAACACATTGGAAAGATGGCACAATGCCTTACAATTCACACTAGGCAGAATTCAACCTACACACTATAAATAAATAGAAGCACTAAAAAAAGAGCAAAGCTACCAACAACTACGAATGGAGCAATCAGTAAACCAAATTGCAACTAAACTTAGCAAGCAAACCGAAAAAATGTATGACCTGCTACAACTACTGGTCAAGCTCTTTATAAACAACACAGTAGTAGATTACTTAACAATAATAGCCAAAAACGTATTATAAAATAAATACTAAACTACAAATCTCCCCAAAAATTATAACATAGTCTTAACCAACATGACAAATAATTTTTAAATAAATAATAAACAACATTTTTCATTTTAAAAAACTCCAATCTTAAATATGTCTGATATAATAAAATAATATATGTTATTAATGCAACAAATCTAAACCTCACCAAACAAAAGGCTCAAGGAACAAACTTAGGGCCTGATTACTAGTTCAGCTGTCTTACCTCTGTACTGCCGCAGAGGCAGTCCCAGGAAGGCCATCACGGCATTGGTCTCCTCACACCATATTATGATGTTCCCGCTGGCCCCGCCAAGGTGTTTCTGACAGCGGTATACCTACTTTATTATATGTTGATGCTGGTGTGTATATCTTGACTGCACTCCACACATATTAATGACACATGTGAAAAAATACATACATACTACCAGTACTTTTCATCTGCTGGAATCTGGTCCATATGTACTCAGTCCAGTCAATGGATAAATACTGCAAAATGGCCTTACCTGAATTGTGGCGCCAAAAGGGTTATTTTCTTCAGTCAAGATGCTGCTGTGAAGGGGGACCTGTAGAATGGGATCCATGTGTTAGACTGAAGTGAAGAAGTGGAAATAGGGAAGTATGCACCCCAAATCCGTTGACTATGCCGACTTTAAGCAGACGGTTCCACCACAACGGTCGGATCGTCGGAAACCCAACTTGTGATTCAGATGGTGGTGAAACTTCTCTGTACCTCCCTATGGCAGCTTCTTTCCCCTGACCGCCATTGAGACAGTCTTAGACTGACTGTCGGTGATGCACCAGCAGTCTTTCGAACAGCAAACCGTCAACATCGCAATATGGCGGGCGGACCGCCGAGTCGGCAGTGGTTAATCCATCACAACGGTGGAGGTGGTACTGCCGAACTGTTAATCAGGCCCTTAATCTGGTAGGTAAAATTATTACAGCACATAAAATGCACATTCTCAAATACAATCACATAATAGTTAAACAAATAATACAATATGAAATTCCCATCCAAAACAAATATATTAATTATGACTTCTTGTTCTGTAGCTGTATCTACATAAGCAAAAAGTATAATCCACCAAAAATGGGAAAAATATTTTCCAAAAAGCCCCCAAAAATGCAAAATGTAACCAATCTAAAAAAGATACCTCAAACCAATCTGAAGTATCTAAGAACCATAAAAAAAATGCAGTGGCGGTCCCACGCTACCACCCTGGCGGTTTGGCTGCCGTATTACAATGGTGGTGGTGGGACCAGCAGCAGCCCGACAGAAGAACTCCACCACTGCAAGGATCCTGGGTCCCGATGGGTGGGTGGTGAGGAAGGCAGCAGACTGCTGTGGCAGTGCCAATCCCTGCACCGCTGTGCAGATTTCAACCTGCCTTCCTCCAAGCGTTTCATGACAGTAACCCTGTTCAATACATTTTTCATAAATACACATGACATATAAATATACAACAAAATATAAATTCATACATCCCAAATGATACACATTTATTCCATTTTCATAATTGAATTAGACAATTTTTCAAAAGTGTTTAAAATAAATGTTAAAATAAAAAATAAAACATGTTTTAATAATGTATTTACAGTGACATCATCATTTTCAATATTCAAAAATATCCTTCAAAATATGACACTTAAAAAAACAAATTCATAGAAATATTAAATATAAACATTTCATAAAAAATAATTTACAAATATTTTACATTTCATTTTTATATATTTTAATTGTTACCAAATTTTTGATCATTTAAATAAGGATTTTAATATGTACAATAACATTTTCTTTACATTTAACATAATTTGTATATGCATTCAAAATAATGATAAACTGTTATTTATAAAAACTTCTTAATATAACAAAATACATTTATACATTTTAAAATATTAATTTGCATACCAATAAATGATTTATGTTATAACAAAATTAAAATGTTTTTCATACATTTCACTGTCCCTATTTCTTAAAACCCCAACATCTAGCTACTAACTAAATTATATATACATTACTTTTTCCACATTAATACAACAAAAAATACAGAGTTAAAAAATGTCATGAGTAATAAATTATGTTACCAAACACACAAATACAAAAGTATTAAAAATATAAAACCAAACACACTACAATAAAATATGTGGAAAATAAAACTTACAAATATTTTTATATACAACAATCTCTAAATCGATATTTTTTACAGCTATATATAAAACAACACTTAAAACGATATTCTTACCTTTGATATTCCTTTTGACGGTATTCAATATTTTATCCAAACGCATCGATAAAATCAGACTCCTCATATTAAGTGGTTGAGTAGATTTCTCGTGACTTGTTGAGTATCTTAATATTTTCATAATATGGTCTCAGGTAAATATAGGGTACTACTAAAACAGATTGGGGTTGGGAGACAACTAAAACCAGAGATGCGCTAAGCCCGTACCCTCATGCTATGAATTCTTGTGACCCTGCCGAGCATGGTGCCTTGAAAAGAGAGATGCCTGCAGGGCACCTGTCAGATATTTTTATTGTGTGGAAATGTAGGAAGAGTGGTGTGTGTGACTGTGATGTGTCATTGCATCATGGTCTAGAATGCGTACAGAGAATCAGGGCCTCATGGGAACAGTAGTTCTTTAAGTCAGGATGTAACTGCAAAACAAGAGGACATGGTATACAGGAGGATCTGTGCTGTTTTTTCACTTTCCGACCACCACATTATAATGCTTGCAGTCAGAAAGTAAACTAGCTGGTTATTTCGGCTGGCTTTCAATGGGCTCTTGGAGCCTGTTGGCCAGCTGGAGCCAGCTCATAATCACAAAGGGCGGGCCTTTCCACCCTTGGGATTATGATGCACGGTTTCCGAAGCGCATTGCATGCCGGCAGGTCCAACAGGAAAACCATGTCAGAAAGCGTGTTTGGGGGCCCCTAGCAAGGCCCCCTTGTGCATGCAGCCTCCTGTGGGGCTCTGTTGTTTCCTGCACCTTGAGGTGCTTGCCAAGGGGTGTAGACATAAACAACACCTCCCATTTCCCAATGGGAGCTTGTATTACGGCCAGTTTATGGCCGTAACACGAGCTCCCATTGAGAAATGGGAGTATGTGACTGAACAGTATTCGGTTGCATTGTAATTAACTGGTCGGCACCACCAACCAGAGGTCGGTCGCTCCTAGGACCGCTACAACTTCGAGCGGACGCAAGTCCGCTCGACATCATAATCAGGCCCCTAATGTTGCTACTCTGTTCAGTGATTTTTTAACTTACATCCCTCATTGTCATGCCTATGAAATGTAAATGACATGGACAGGTGATCATGTAGATCACCTTCGCACCATTACAGTTTTGTAATTCCCTGGGCTCCCAGATTGATTTGAATATTTGGTTCCAGTAATCTGAAAACAGAACTTGAACCATATGGATAGTGGACCACACTGTAGGTAAGCCCCTTTGTGGTTTTTGTTTGTGTGATGGTGTCTTTCTGGCACTCCATCTAAAAGCAGACGGCGGTTTTTGTAATGGCAAAGTGCCTTATTGAGCATGTGTCAATGCTTTTTGACACATTGTCTATGAATATATAGAAACGGTTTTAACTCAAATGAGTCTATTCACTGAAGGTTTAACATGGGTTTCAAAAAGGGCATGCCTATAGCTATTGTTAGCTCTTTTTCTTGCTTGCTGCATGAGTCTAGTAGGATAGAAGCATCCGTACACTTGCGCTATCAGTAGGTAAACATATTTAAGTGAATGTTTCCCTGCTGGAACAGTTTCTACCAAGAAATAGAAGCTGGCCTACTGGAAGATTATCTTTAAGTGTTCTAGGATGAAAAATGCAAACGTTAGCATGGATTTCCAGGTTGTGCGACAGTTCAATGCAGGCAATTACTTTGCATGCCTTTGACACGCGTTTTTTAGCGTGCATGTTTTTACCATGAATATGCTTTTAAAACGCATGCCAATACCATGCATTGTTCTTATATTTAAAAACAATGTATTTGTGGGGGAAGACCCCCCCACACCCCCAACTTACCTTAAATGCATTGTATTGGCATGCGTTGTAAATGCATATTTGCGGTAAAAGTATGGGTGCTAAAAAATGCATGGTAAAGGCATAATGAGGCAAAAAACCTTGTTGTAAAGGCTGTTTCCCGGATTTCCTATCTGTGGGTTATAAACTTCCAAAAACAATCTGACTTATTAAGCGTTAAGGAACAGGTCTATCAAAGGGAGACTCTGTTAGCTGTATTGACTGGTGAATCTGGGATGGGCAGTTGCATGTATTAAGCCAGGCAATAAAAGCTAATATAGTCTCCTTATCCCCTTGCCAGATGACCAAAATATCATAAGTATACTGACAGGAAAAGAGAGAAGGTAACATGGAAAGAGGGCGCTCAGCTGTGAGTATGGCTCTATTATAGGTTCAGAATTATCCCAGGGACTGCTACAAGGCTGGAAAGGAAGGTTACCCAACTTCCTTAATTTATCCTGGATAAATCCAAGATGTAAAACTGAATTGGAAATCCTGCCGAGCAGTCTAACATCAGATTGTTATCTTCAAAAACAACAGAAATTGTATTTATCAAAATTCGAATGACAAATATAAGAACAAAAGTACAATTCCTCATCGAATAAACAGTCAACACTAGAATCCTGAAGTACGTTGATCTGTGTTTAAATATCAAATTTCAGAGTTCAATCCAGGTTTTTTCAGATTCTCAAGTCCTTTATTCACTTAAAGTATTCTCAAAGTTCATTCCAAATTTCTCAAAATCAGAATCCAAATTTCACAAGTTTCAAAGAACATCCACAGCAGCCAACACGTGTTTCGTTGGGCATTTGTCTATGCCAATCAACTTCCTCAGGGCTGCAAGCCAAAATAATACAAAATAAACTAATGTAAAGAATTATATAATATAATAGTAGAGGTAATCCAATTATTTACGAAAAGGTTAAGTTGTACTCCAAAAGAAATCACCACCTAGGTGAAAAGATAAAGCATAGTACCCTCATTACAGTGACAAACCATAACTGTACACACATTATGTGGATCCCGGTGTAAAGTCATGATTAACAGAAAAACATTCTGCCATTGCGCCAAATTCGTATCACATAAGTATATTACCTCAATCAGAATAGATTATCCATTAGTGTCAAGTTACTTCCAGCACACGTTTATCACGACAATCATCAGTATCTGGAATGATACAGGGAGGCTCTAAGCTATGTCACCACAATTTACTCGTTGTACACCAAATGGTTATCATGGACTTATAGCTATCTATATTACATTTCACAGTGGTATCGTTAAACATAGCACAAATAGCACAAATAATGAATAATAAATAGTACCTCTCCACTTTTCCACTCCCACCAATATCTCATATAGTAACGATGTATTAATTTCTCAATAGATCTGTCAGAAAAGATCGCAAAGTCAAAATCCTGTTTGTCTCATTATATTACAGCAAACGTAAATGGTAACACCGAACTTCCCTTACCTAAGTCTCAATAGGTAAGCGTCCAATGCTCTCTTTCCGTAATAGAAATTTCCGTGATAATTAAATTGCAGGGTCTATAAAAGAAGAACCACATTTTAAGAGGTCTTCCAACATTAAATCTATTCATATTAGTGCTTTAATTTAGGAGAATACTCTTACCTATATCCCTATTCGAAGTTGCAGTGTATGTCTCCCCAGAATATCGGCTATCGGCGTGTTCCATGGCCGCCATCTTCCTTAAGTAACACCTCGTAAGGTGCTTCAACTCCTGTTAGGTGGCACGTTTTTTCACCGCCATCTTAGAGTGTGTTATCCTGAAGTTATCAGTTATCGGCGTGTACAATGGCCGCCACCTTTCTAAGTGCCTCTCTGTCCGGTACTTCAACTACCAGTGGTGGCGTGTTATTTCACCGCCATCTTGAAGTGGCTAGTGAATCCATTAGAGAGGTACAAGTCTAAGTTCTCATGTCGGTTATTGTAACCAGAGCAATTAACAATTTATCAACAGAGGATTTATTATTAGAGGCTCTCTGTTTAAAAATATAAAGAATAATATTAATGTTGGTATTCAAAAATTGAGAAGATCGTGATTCCAAACGATAAAAAACGGAACAGTGCAGGTTCCAATTGTTACATATTTCTCCCGATCCAAATCAGTATAGTAATTATGTAATTCGTCTCTAGCTCCTCAAGGGTTGCCATTAACTTAATTTGATAAGTGGTGACAATGCGTTGAGCATCCCGCGTCATTCCTGTAAATGACATTAATAGAAAACGAACTCAGTTAAATAACAAAGGAGTCATGGCATTTGCATTTGAAATACCCAAGTATCATCTTACAGTTATATATCCAATCTTTAACAGAATATTCCTGGTAGGAAATAAGCCAGATCTCTCACAGTAAAATTCATAATTTACATTACATCCTGAAATATGACTATTCTCCCAGGAAATACTGTAGTTCAGTATCTATATTAAGCCCATCTTCCACAGCCCGAAGAACCATAATCCAACGTGCCTCCCTGCGTCTTAATTTCAATGTTCTGTCTCCTCCACGTCTATCAAGAACCACCTGTTCAATACCATGGAAGAAGAATTTATGATTCTCAGTATCATTTCTATTTTGGATAGAGTGCGAGGCTATGGGGTATCTTGTATCCCCATTCTTAAGTGCCCGATAGTGTTCCACCATTCTGTCTCTGAGTCTCCTAACAGTACTCCACGAGATCAGGTGCTTTCAGGGTGGTATGGCCGTAGGCCATACCACCCTGAAAGCACCTGATCTCGTATCCAAAATAGAAATGATACTGAGAATCATAAATTCTTCTTCCATGGTATTGAACAGGTGGTTCTTGATAGACGTGGAGGAGACAGAACATTGAAATTAAGACGCAGAGAGGCACACACTCTGAAGCTATAATAGTACAGACGGTAGAGGAGATTAGGCAGCGGGGAGAGAGACCTATAAAAGAAACAAACATTTAAAAAAAGCAATCAGTATCACTATACTATAGATCTACAAGAAGTCTACATTATTTTTATAGATCTCTAAATACCTTTAAAAAAATGCTGAGCCGTATATCACTCCTGTAGGAGAGTGCCTTCTGTCATCTGAAAGCTCTCTCTTTTCTCAACCATTTGTCTATGAAGAACAAATATATTTAATATTATGACATGCACCACTAGGTAACCATTAACATATAATCATGCCAGATTCTTGCCCACCACAAATAGAAAACAACCTTACATCACAGGGGGGGAGGGCGTGAAATTGCACAGACCAATGCCCCCTGCTAAGAAAAGAAAAATTAGGATTTTAAACAGATCACCACTGCATGATTATTCCGTTTTGTATATGGCATTAAAATGCACATGCCCTTTATTGTCCATCAGTAGTAACAAGACACTGTTGTTAAGGATCACAACTGTATATGTTTTGCTGGATTTTTGCTCCAATATGAAATATCAGGATGAATGTCAGCTTAAATCTGAAAGGTATCGATATCTGTACATGATGCCCTCTTAATACATAGTGCCTTTCGGTAGAATAATATGCGATAGGTCAGCCTTATTGGAATGAATTCTTGAGCCTTTAGATACATAACCCCATTGATGGGATTTGCTCTGAATAGTCCTAAGGGGTTAATCTGGGCAAGTTCCCACCTCTTTTTGTTTGTCTCCCGGCTTCCGCTTCCAAATGATAATAGCAGATCCAGGGTTTCAGAAGTAATTCAGAGGAAGGAATGCAATGCCCCGTTCAAAGAGATAATGAGAGTATGGTGACCGCGTCACCCTTACCACCTTCTCGCTGACTCCAGGAAGAAGGATTTACCCAGAGTGGAACACCGCCACTCCAACACAGAATACACAGCAAGTGACGATCACCGAAACGGATCTTTTAACTTCCGGTTCAAGGTATCATCATTGCTGCATCAGTGGTCCATGACTCGAGGCTGCTGGGAGTTGTAGTTGCCTCATGAGCCATGATTCAGATCTACATCACCTCGTAGAATCTGTAGCATACTCAGTATCTGCAAAAGGGGTCAGGAAGTTGTAACACTCAGGCATATCTTCTGAAAGAAGTTCCCAAGCTCAATGAAATGGAAAAAATATCTTACTGGGAAGGTGTGAGAAAAGACCAAACTGTTCTAACTGCTAGGGCTGGTACTCAGCCCTTATTAGGACGCTGGGGTATCTTGCGCTCAAATCTTCAAACCTTTTTTCCGCAATAGGTATCCACACTACATTTGTGCCCTGTTTTCCAACGTCCTGGGAACTCTACAGGTATTCAGAGTTTGTAGATTCCGTTAAAGAGAGCTGGAAAAATAGCTAAAATATTCCTACATTTTGTTATTTTTGTGGGGAAAATGTCTTGTAGAGGAAAGTGTATGTTATTTTCTCTAAAATATTATGTAGAAAAGGTGTAATGTGCTGGGATCATCATCTTTCAAGATTTCAGAAATAAGCACATTTTTTACCATCTTTTTTGTAAGAGTTAGCCCATTGTTCCTATTTTTTGTGGTTTCAGCCTACTTGCAATTTGTTGTGGAAACAGGTATGAAACCCATAGGTGATCCTAGAAAACTGTATATTTCTGAAAAATAGACAACATTCTGAATTCATTAAGGTGTCATTTGTATAGATTCCTCAAGCTTTCCCCAAATAAACTAAGCACCTGAATTGGAGTTTGTTATGGGATATAGCCCACTAGTAATAAGGCGGATTAGATGTCTGTCACATTTGTGATGGAGTTACCCATCTGCCAAAGTCTAAATCAGGCTCCATCTGTTGAAATAAAAAGAAACAAAATCAGGAGAATTTTTTTTCCAAAGATTTCATCTGTAACTTCTTGCCACGATGGCCAATTCATAAAAGCAATATACCATTAAGTCTGATAGACCCTTCTGTTCATGCAAACATATAGGGTTTTTAAAGTTCTCCAAACATACACAATACCTAAAGCCAACAGCTGCATTTTACAAACATTTTTCTTTGTGTGTCGACTTTACAGCAATTCATATCACAAAATAAAATGAATGAAAAATAGGTATGAAGGAAAACGTATGTATTGCTGATAGGTACACAAGATACTAAGTTTAGGAATAGTGGTTATTTGTACAACTGAAATTCTGCTTGCCTATATTATCATCTTTTTCAGTGTATTTTGCAAAATGCCTTCTTTCTTGCACATAGGTTTACATTCGGAAGCCACAAATGCAGAGAGATCAATTTGGTAATTGCAAAAGTTCTATTCTGCATTCCCACATTTCTTCCGATGAAACCCGCGCCCCATGTGTACTGCTTGTCCTAGTGCCTGTGACACGGAACACCTCAAAACACCAACCTGGAGACATCATATTTCACATTGCAAAATCAACACTTTTTTTACAATGTGGGTAGCTGTGGAATTTGGGCCCTAGCGTAGCCACCACCAGGGGAAGTTGACCATACTCAGCCATTTCTAAAAACTAAACATTCAGGGAAGATTCAGGATTGTGCACCATGAGTGGGTCTCATGAGGTTTTCTTACCCAGAAGCCATTGCAAACCTCCAACTTTGGCTAACTATACCGATTTTACTCAAATTTCTGTGACGAAAGCTCTGGAATTGGCGGGGATCCACGAATGTACTATTTCCACATTTTCCCCCCTCGTCTCACGATAAAAACTGTACCAATTTGAATCTGTCCTTTACCGAAGCTGAAACAGATTATGCATTGGGGCTAACAAAAAGGGGGAAGGCACCTGGGTTGGACCAAATTCCGGCTGACCTCTTTAAAGCGAATACAGGTCTGTGGGTACCTTACTTAACATATATAGTTAACATCATTGCGAGAGGTGCCCACATTCCCAAGACCTGGAAAGGGGCAGAGATTCTCCCCATACATAAAAAGGGCGATAGAACAAATCCAGGGAACTATCGCCCGATTAGCTTAATTGATTGTTTTCAAAAGGTTTTTGCCCGTATGATTTTGGTGAGGGTTCATGGGTGGATGGATATAGAAGGAATACTATCCCCGTTACAGGCAGGTTTTAGACCCGGTACAAGTACTATAGACCAGGTCCTGAGGTTTTGCATGATTTTTTGGAAATTTGTCATACCATCTTTGCTGCATTTATAGATCTTAAATCAGCATTTGATTTGGTGCCGAGAGGAAAATTGTGGCAGGTTTTAAGGGACCTAGGAATGCCGGGGGAACTAGTGGACATTATTATCAGACTACATGAAGACAATTTCGCTAGGGTCAGATGGGGGGCACAAGGCCAATTTACGGAGTCTTTTCCAGTCTCCCGAGGAGTCCGCCAGGGGTGCGTTCTCGCACCCACCCTATTCCTACTATTTATAGACCAGGTAGTGAAATTCTTTGGGTTAATTAACACTGATGCTCCGTCTCTGGCGGGGACAAAATTCCCATTGTTGATCTTTGCGGACGACACCCTCCTCTTATCCAAAACAAGGGGGGGGCTGCAGAGGGCATTGAACCATTTTGAGGAGTACTGTAATCGTAATGACCTTCAGATAAATGTGGGGAAAACAAAATTTATGGTTTTCTCCAGAAAAAAAAAAACCAATACGTAGTAGTGTACAACTTAATGGGGTTAACCTAGAACAAGTTGACACGATGACGTATCTGGGGGTCACTCTGGATTGCCGACTGTCCTGGAAACCACAAATTGAGACCCAGCAATTAAAACTGTCCCAACTCACTGGTTGCCTTTTGCGGGAGCAAAAGAAATCGATTACCAAAAGGGTTGCCCCGGCTTTACAAATTTACGATGTTAAAATCAACGCTGCGACATTGTACGGGGCAGAGTTATGGGGTTTTATGGATCTATCAAGTTTGTACAAAATCCAGTGCAGGTTCCTTCGTAGTTTGGTGGGACTCCCCCAATCTACACCACTGATCCCTCTCTGCCACGACATGGGTTGCCGTCCAATTACGGATATGGCACGTTACAGAGTAGTGTCTACCTGGAGGCGTCTGTGGACCACAGAGGAGTTGTCACTCTTTGCAAAGGAGGTATCCGAGGTGAAGGCTATTGGGGGTTCAGAGAGAATCCCATGGTTGCAGATGGTGAAAAAGACCCTGTTTGACATGGGCCTTAGCCACCTGTGGTCCTCGCCAGATATTAGCAACTTTCCCTCAAAAAAGGATTTCAAGAGCCTATTCTGGGCTTCTACCCGCCATTCTCTGGTCCAGGCATCTGGCTCTGAAGATCTGACAGGGCGTTTTTTAAGATTTAAATTGGATCCGGTTCGGGAGCTATATTGGGATCTTATCTCAAAGCCCCTAGATAAAAAATTATATCACCAACTTCGGGTGGGCACCTTACCCCTCAATTCCTTCACAGCAACATGGAATAACAAAACTAGTAATCTATGTAGCCATTGCCCTGGGTGTAAGGAAACAGAGGGACACTTTTTGTTTGTTTGCCCGCGATATAGCGAACCCCGTTCAAAGTGGCTAAAACCCATTTTTAAACGTATGAACTGTAATAAATCTTCAGATGCAATATGGGTTTTAAAAACAAACACAACTGGTTTTATTGTGATATGCTTGGCTAAATACCTAGGTTGGGCTTGGGTAATCAGAACAAAAAGGAATCCTATCGTTACTGGACAGAGTGTAAGCTGTATAGTGCCCACCACTAATACCTGTTAAAACTCATTTTAAGAGCTTTTTAACTATTATGATAACATATTTGGATTAAATAATGTCTTGATTTTGTCGTTGATGGTTTAATAACTTTTTAACTTTGGATTCAAGTAGGACGTATAGTGATGATTTTACATACATAGGTATAACTATCCCTTTTTCCTTATATATAACGATTTGTAACATGAATTGATGTCGATATTGTTGTAAATATTTTGCTAAGTTGTCTTTTATGATTTCATTTATCGAAATAAAGACATTAAAATCTGAATCTGTACCACACTTGTGTGGCTGGTCCTAGCGCGCAAGACGGGACAGGCCCAAAAAAGCAATGTTGAGACATCAACACTCCCTATTCAAAAAATGACCTGATTTGGCAACGTGGGTGGTGACAGTATTTTGGCCCGGTTCAAAAGCTAGCCAGGTAAACCTACCAATCCCAGACTTTTCTGAAAACTAGACATACAGTGGAGTCCACAGCGGTGTACCTCATGTGGATCACATGATGTTTTCCTATTTACAATGCTAGGCAAACTTCAGACTTTGCCTAAAATCAATCATTTCCCTTGCACTTCTGTGACGTAAGCTTTCAGAAGCCACAGGGACCCAGGAAATTCCTACTACTTGTGCTGTACCTCAGCTGTTTTCTTCAACACGCACATTGGCTATTGTTACTGTTGTTGCATACTACCTTTTTCATTCAGGGACATGGTTAATGTCTTACAGCCTCATAAATCTCAGCGGAGAGATTGTGGCCTATTGGGTAGGAGGCCCGACCTTGGAGCTGGGCAAACTGGGTTCGAGTCTTAACAATAACCCCAACATTTTGTGATTCTGTGCAAATCACTTAGGGGCACATCAGCAAGGGCCAGATTTAAAATTATCGCTGCTTTAGCGTCCGTTTTTGGACAAAAGCGGCGATAATTTTAACGCCCTATTAGCAAGACACGCTAATGCGTGAATCCATGCTTCTTCGCCCCTTGCCTTAATGCCGAGCTTTGCATCTCTAATGAGATGCAAAGTGGGCGTTCCTCCCCAGGATAACGGGAGAAATGATGCTAAGTGACATTTCTCCTATTATCAAGCCTCATGCACAGAAGCATTGCTGATAACACGCTATCTCCGTGATAGAATTCAGAGTTGGCCAGCGATAATTATCCTAGCGCTAAGTGCGCTTAGCGATGATTCTCGCCGGCCCTTGCTAATATACCCCAAATCTCCCTGTGCCTAACAAAAATGAATGTGTCCGTCTGTAACGTAACTGGTGCTCACGTAAAGCAGTCTGATACCTTTGGGTCTAGTTTGTGCTATATAAAACCTCATCAAAACAAAAAAGTCTCTTTCTTCCATTGTTATCTCTTATTTTGTCTCTTTAGCAAACCAATTATTACAAGTTTAAACTATCACCCATCTGGTATAGTAAAAATATTAAAATAAGTACTTTTGGGGAAAATTGGATACAACGAGAATAATTACTGTGAGTCAGTTGTTCTCAGGCACACATTTTCTTAAATTTCAAGATATTCAGGATACCTTTATTTACCCTCCTCTTATAATCATAAATGTAAATAGTTTAAAGCTATTATTTCACAGTAATTTCAGTCCTCTTTTCAAATTTTAGCTCTCATATCAAGAAACATGATTTTCTGTTTTAAACTTTTCGACAGAACTTCCTTTATATATAAAGTTCTTGATATAGTTATGGCTGGCGCAATGAAAACTAATAGAAATTACAGTGGGAAAGCGATTTTCCACAGGTTTTTCTTCTCAAAATATGGAACAAAATGTGTTCTAAAATGTATTCAACATCTCCCTTGGCTAGCACAACACAAGCAATATACTTTTAATTGTACAATAGATTGTTTTTAACCGCCACTTCGTTATAAATTTAACTTTTCTAAAGATAACATTGTGGTCTTGTAGAAATTAAAACAGTGATGTACTGAATATGTTTTTGAATGTCCGAAGGTTACTCTATTTTGTTAACAAATTTGGGACAAGATCAATGATATATTTTCAATCTCATTACGGTTGAACAAACTACAGATTTTTTAGGACGTTCTTCTCATATTTGCCATGCCAATCTCAAGGTTGGGACATTTGTTGATTCACTTCTTACTTTTGCTTTACAAATAATTAGGTTCAGTTGGAAGGATACTGCAAACATTACCTTTGTTAAACGGTGAAATATATTATTCCATAATCATGGACTATATAGAGTAAATGTGACATCCACTCAACAAATGTTTAAGAGAAACAATATGATTCCCATTCTCCATCTTTTATTCTAGATGCCATGATAAGTCACTTGATGTGGGTTAATTGTTTGACCCTGATTTTAATTATTTTAATAGATGAGTGTTAGTCAAATGATTAACTTTTTTTCTACTCAATTTTGTTTTTTTCTTAGTAAGGCTTTTCTTCTCTCTTTCCTTTCCCTCAAACCGTTTTTTCGCTTTTCTTTCCCACGGATACTTCTAAAAAAGTATATAATGCCATGCTTGTTACATACTATTATTTAGGATGTTCTGCCTTGTATTCACCATTGGTTGCTTGGATTCAATTGTATTATACCTAGAAGTATAATTCGATCTTATAAAAATGCATCTGTAATCATTATTGTTAGTCCTTGCTGTTACATTTTGTCATGCATGAATTTTCTTTAATAAATCATTTCTAGACACAAAAGCGCCAGACTGGGTATGTTGCCCAACTCTCTGATTTCCCTAAATGTTTTGTGATTAACGTGTATTTCCATGTCCATTTCTTTTAACACAGGCTATTAGCACTGTACTTCACACAATTACATGCCATTTTTACTAGTAATTTACAAACGTCTCCCATATATAGGTGCATATTATTAAGACAGGCGATAAAATTATCGCCGCTTTAGCGGCAGAAAGCTGCCGCTAAAACACCGATAATGGGCTTGATAATATGCTCTATGGAATTCCAATTGAAGCCCATGTTAGATGTCCTTCACATCTAACATGGGCTTCAATTTAAATTCCATAGAGCATATTATCAAGCCCATTATCGCAGTTTTAGCTGCAGTTTTTTGCCGCTAAAGCGGTGATAATTTTATCGCCTGTCTTGATAATATGCCCAATAGAGTGCAACACCATGTGTTTGTACCTTAACGGTGCAATTCATTCACAAATGTACTTTGCATACCCAAATTCGCATTAGAGCCCAAATGTTCATCCTAGTCCCACCTCAGATTAAAATGTTCCGTGCAACACCCCATCTTGAGTCTGTGTGTACAATTTAGGTCCATATGCAGAATGGCAGTCCATTGTTGCTCTACCATAAGGGTGACTGCTGTTTAAAGCACACCCAAGCAAAAGAGGTGATACTGGTGAGTCCTATTCTGTACCATGTGGTATGAGCTCTCTTGGTGAGCTTTCACCTTTCCTCCTTCCGTAGCATCCTGTCAATTTTGTAGAGTGAGGAACATTTCCAAATTCAGGTAGGAGGCAAAACACTTTCCGTGGCAGCATGCTTCTTTCTTTCTGCTAATAAGCAATGATATGGGATAAATTGAAGGCTTCAGAGAAAATCAACATGGTTCTTTCAAGACCCTGTTTATATTATCTCCCTATCACTGAATTTGTTACCCCTAAGCCAGAGCTTAGAAAGGAAGTGCAACGGATATCAATGGTCAAACATAGCAGCTGCTATCACCGGTAGGCATGCACACTTGGTTTTGGAGGAGAGGTATTGTGTCAAACTGAAATGCGGTGTAGGGAGGTTGGTTGTTTTCCTAATGCATTCCACTCCATTTAGGCAATATGGCAGCAGTAATAAAATACAATACTTCATTTAAGAGTAACAGCAGTCTTTGAGAGTCTATGTGGTGAAGAATGCAACAGTTGGGGTGACAATAAGGAACATAAAATTGTTTGCATGTTCCCCATTTGATGATAAATAGCTTAGGCCCTTCTCAGGAAGTGCAGTCCCACTCACTCTGCTGGTCATGTGATTGACGGACTTTTTACCAATTGCACTCAGCTAAGAAAAACAGGATTGTTGCCCCTGATCTGGTTTCATCATCACGGTGTGATGTTTGAGATAGCATTAGCTCATAGAAATCCCCATGTCAGTCATTCACATAGTTCTCACAGGACCCATGCTTGGAATGAGTTTAATACTGAGCAATTTAATTTATGCTGTCTCGGTCTCAGCCTCCTTCTTTAGCTGACTGAGATTAAGCCACTCTAAATCACTTTAACTGGCTTAACTCGATAATCTCTAGTTTAGCTCCGATTAAGACCTTTCATTCTCATAGAAGTACACCATGGTACACAAATAAACTAAAGGGTATATTCACAAGAAGGTGTGCTAAACATCACCATAAAATGCTAACGCAACTTTACACATCGCAGTCTATCGCGGGAAAATAACCCTGTGTCAACGTGGAATTCACAACATGGCAATACCATGCGATAGTCCGCCAAAAACGAGGCCAATGTTCGTGGTACAACCACCTCGGCGGAGATAAAAACACAAACCTCAACGCGAAAAATCATGCGATGGCCCAAAGCGCGATGAGGAAATCAGCGATAAGCAGCGCCAGGCCTGCAATACACACATGGCAGGCGGGAAAAATCACTATAAAAGTAAAAAAAACACTCAAACCCAAACTGACCAACACCCAAACACCATGGAGGCAGCCGGAGCAGGCGCAGAGGACAAGAGCAACCCCATAAGCACCCCAGAGGAAGACAAAGTTCAGTCCGCAGGAAAACAGGATCCTAGTCACGGAGGTGATGGAACACCATCAGCAACTGTTTGCCACCTCCAACGTGTCATTGGCACCAAAAATGGAATATGGCAGGACATCGTGGACAAGGTGAATGCCATCGGAGAGCACAAGAGGTCAATGGAAGAGGGCAAGAGGTGATGGACTGACATCAAGCGCAAGACCAAGGATAAACTTGCAGCCAACCAGAAGGCAACAATGCAGACTGCTGGCGGGAGCCCAGCACCACAGTTCGTGCTGGATGACATGGAGGAGCTGGTGTTGACAGTCATCAGTGTGGAGGCTGCGGCCGGAGTTGGGGAACCGGACACTGTTAGACAGAACACAACACAAAACCGCAACAGGGTGAGTGACCAACAGGTGCTGGGGGGACGGGTGAAGACGGCCACAATGGCACACATGCACAATCAAGTAGAGCACAGTGCACACGCACAATGACTCTGGGTCATGGTCCTGATCTACAGACTCTCACAATGTACAATGCCATGCTGTTTGAATGTCAACATGTACCATTCGGCTGAATACATGTGGACCCATTGTAATACACCATCACCCCTTCACATTGGAGGGGCACTGTCAGCACCTCCTGCAGAGCAGTCCCAGCCACTCTTCACTGATGACGAGGAGGCCACCCCCGGCATCGACACCCAAGCCCTCCAAGACATCATTGACATCATCCGCAACTCACCTCCAGGATCAGGGCAGCCCAGCTGCATCAATGAGACCCACCCACTACCCAAACTACCCAGCAGAAGGCACCCACAGCCCCGGCAGTCTCCCAAAACCCCCAGGAACAACACATGGCCTTCCAGTGCCGTGTGCTGGAGGGCCAGGGGGAGACGGCTGAGCAGGTGTGGGTGGGGTTCGATATCATGGCTACCAAACTGGACGCCACGCATGGGTGTCTAGATCCCATAAGGGACTAGCTCCAGTCCCTAATGGACAAACATGGCCTGCTCCATGGTCTCCAATAAGCCCTGACTGACATCGCTGGAGTCATGATGCGGAGAGAAGAACACCTGTCCACTCAGAGTGGCTCCAGCGATCCCAGTCGTGAGCTGGCACACATGTGGAGGCTCATGGAGCACATGGTGCGGATGTAGGCGGAAAGGATGGCAATAACTGCTGCACATAAGCGAAATGTAGCTGGGGTCTACCATGCCCTGCAGATCCTCATCATGGCATTGTTGCCACAAGGTGTGGCGCTGATGAATGCTGCTGCCCCCACACCATCCACAACTCCGCCCCCTGGTGCCTCACAGTACAGCAGGCATATCCACTCCGGCACCTGATGTGTCACTGCCACACAGTGCGCCCAACAATCCTCCTCTGGCCCTTGATGTGTCAGTGGCACACAGTGCCGCAGCTGGTCCTGCAACACCCACAGATGGGGCAGAGCACATATCCAAGGATGAGGACGTGGTTGGGTTTGAGTGCAGAAGGAGGCACTAGCATTCATTTCCGCCACCTGGCCTGTTTCTGCTTGGTGCCGCACAGGGCCCCATGACCTTCCACTGACCCCCGATACACTCCCCTGCACTCACCTTGGACCGCAACATGGACTGCCATATACTGTTTGATGACCAATGGCATGGCGACCAGACTGCGGACTGTACCCTTCCTCTTCTGAAGTACTTGTCATCCCTGGATGGACTCTGGCTGGCCCTTGACGGGCCCATATTGTGTAGTGTACTTTGCATGGCCCTGTACCACCCCAGCTGCAAAACTCCACTGGATGTGCAATAAAGATCCAGTAACGCACTGCTGTGTCATGTCTTTCATCATTCATTTAGGAATGTGTGGATGAATGTAGGAACAGTGATTTGCCTTACATCAATGATGCTCATGTAGTGGGAAGCCGGTCACAGTGCGCTACATTGTCCATTGGTTCCGGGTGCCGTGGACACTGCAACAGGGACACACGCATCAGTCACTTCCTTGTCCGGACATGGACTGAACCACACCCAGAGCCCCTGAGTCATTGTTGCAAGCCCTGCGCTGGTCCGGCATACGCCAGGCCAGACCACTCCGCTTACGCTCTGAGGGGGTCCCACATAGCTACCTGTCACAGCCGTACTCGCTGGTGGTGTGCAGGTCACTGGTCTAGTTGTTAGCATGTCATGGCCACTCCCTGAGGGCAGGTTTGCACACACACCACACCCATCCTGCACAGGCATCACAGGCCATGTGACCCCGCAAATATAAGGGACCAACAAATTAACATTCCCCTCTGCCGGTGCTGCCTATAGGACGTACGCTCCAAGGTTCTCAATCATAAAGGGCCCATGAGTTGTTGCACACAGGATTAGTGGCACCCAAAGCCTTGTGGCCGTCACAGGCCTACCACCATGTGGCGCTGACTGATGTTGTACAGAGTTCGTGGCACCCGAAGCCTTGCAGCCGTCACGGGCCTACCACCACGTGGCGCTGACTGGCGTTGCACAGGGTTAGTGGCACCTGAAGCCTTGCGGCCATCACGGTCCCACCACCTCGTGGCGCTGACTGGTGTTGCACATGGTTAGTGGCACCCGAAGCCTTGCGGCCATCACGGGCCTACCGCCACGTGGCACTGACTGATGTTGTACAGAGTTCGTGGCACCCGAAGCCTTGCAGCCGTCACGGGCCTACCACCACGGGGCGCTGACTGGCGTTGCACAGGGTTAGTGGCACCTGAAGCCTTGCGGCCATCACGGTCCCACCACCACGTGGCGCTGACTGGTGTTGCACATGGTTAGTGGCACCCGAAGCCTTGCGGCCATCACGGGCCTACCGCCACGTGGCACTGTCTATCGTTGCACTGGGTTAGTGGCACCGAAATAGCTAAGCAGGTGTGCAGCCTGCATTGATGATGTGTGCACTGATGTGGTCTCAACCATTGATGACTCAGGACTCAGCGTCATGTGTGGGACCTGCTGAGCTGTGTGGCACGCCCACATGATGTGCACCATGCAATGGTGGCGGGACCGGGCCTGGAGCTTGCACGGGCACATGGTGTGCCTACTGGTGGACACACAGGTGGCAGCAGGTTAACAGTGGGGCCTGTGTGTGCAAGGGCAGCGGTGCCTCTCTCTCTCCCTTCCTTTTCTTTCCTTCTCTCTCTCTCACTCTTTCTCCCTTCCCTCTCTCTCGCTCTCTCGTTCTTCTGGCCACACATGTGAATTTATTTTGGCAATGTGCATCATCATGCGCTTTTTGTGGCTCTTGTGTCGTGCATGGTATGTGTATGTCCGGGTGGGGTGGGGCCGGGGGGCTGGGGTGGGGCGAGGGATGTTGTGGCCCTTATGGGTATCGGAGCTGCATGATCATTGTCTCAATGGCATCTGTGAGTCTTCAGGTTTGGCTCTTGCCTGGGCTCCCTTTCATGCTGTGTGTAGTCGTCCTGCTTAGCACCAGCAAAAGGCAGGTGTTAAATCCATGGTGCTGTTGCGGCTTATCGCCTGTTTTTGATGCGCTTCGCAGATCTGGCAGTTCGTTGTGAAAGTGGTGTTGTGGTTTTTAGGTGTGTTTTTGCACGGGAATGCCTAGTCTGCATCTCATTAGGTTAGTTGGTGGTTTCCACCATGGAGATAAATTTTGGGGCAGTTATCAGGCAGGTGAAGCGTGGCTCAGTGGTTAGAGGCGGCAGACCTGGAAGCTGAGATCGGCCGTGGACCAGGGTTCGATTCCCCGCCTCGGCGGGTCTCGGGCTCAAAATTCCACGGACTCGACAATTCTCGCTCCGGTGCCTACTCGACTCACGGGGTCACACTCTGCGACTCTGGGCAATAGCTTGCTTAATCTCCACTACGGCCCCTCGCGGCGGGATGCCTGGCTTTCACCTTGTGGATACCCTGCCGGGGTATCTCACAGGGGAATACCAGGACGGGTTCCCTAAGCAAGCGCCTTGAGACCCCTGGGTGATTTGTGCGCTATATAAATCGAAATACATTTACATTTACATTTATCGCGGGATATCTGGTGATGTCTGCAGTTTGCACCACCTTGTGAATGGGGTATTGTAGTGTAGTTCCTATATTCCCAATAGGCTCTGCGCATTGGAATAATATATTCAGCAGTGTAGACTAGGTCTCTACTGACTATATTAGACTTAAGTTTTGCCAGCTAGCTCAGAGGTCACTAGAAACTTTCGTGAATAAACGAGGAGGAGTTTAACCTCCCTGGACAGTTTTTTTTGCTGGCATTTCTTCAGGCTCGCTTGGATCTTCAGAAAAGTTATCGAAATTGATGAAGTAGCCAGATGCAGTTCTGTCAATTGTTGGAATTGCTTCCAGATTTTCAGTTGCTTTTGTATTTTTTGTTTCATTAGCATAGTGTGAGGCTACATCGTTGTAGACAGGTGTTTCTTGACGAACTGTTGCAATTTGGGTTTCAAGAGGCACAAGTTCCATGGCATTGTTGAATAGTCCTTTTTTAAATACTGCAGGTTTATCAAATGTGATTAGTCTCTCATTTTGAACCTCTTGTATTGTAGCAAGTTTTGGTACTCTGCTATTTCTTGGGAGTCCACTGGGCCTACTACTTAGTATTGGCCACATGATTGTGGTTTTACCAGGTCGATGGATACAACTCGGTTCTCCTTTTTACCAGCAAGGGGCGGTATTACAACTGATCTTGCTCCGATGACAGCTACGACAGGTACTGCTTTTCTGTAAGAAGGCCCAAATTCCTTCTTCACCGCGATCTTTTCTCTGACCAGATCCCCAATCTTTGGAATCCAGACAGGCCTTGCTGGGACAGGTGGTTTATCTTCAGCGGCTGTTGGCTGCTGTTTTAACTTTACGTTGCTCAGGTTTTTTCTTGTTTCATTTAAGTCCTGTAAAATAGCCAAACGAACTTTGATATCAAAGCATTTTTCTTCTACCACTGAAGTCTGACTATCGAGGTCCTGAATATGCATTCTAGTCCCGAACAATAGTTCGTACGGACTGAAACCTTTCAGAGAATTTCTTGGCAGATTATTAAGACTACGATGGACATTTGTTAAATGTTGGACCCACCCATCACCTGAACCTAATACCCTCGCCGTTATAGATTGCTTTATGTCCCGTTTTTTTCTTTCCACTACCGCATTTCCCTCAGGATGGAAGGGACAAGAGTACCGCAATGCAATGCCCATGGTGGTCATGGCCTCCTTATAAGCCCGAGAGCTAAAAGCAGGACCCTGGTCAGAATGTAGCATGCCAATTGCGTATGTGCCGATATGGACTCGCAAATCTTTTATAACAGTTCTGGCGTCAGCCGAGCGCTGGTGTCTGCAATTTTAAGTGAATCTAGTCTTGAATGTTAATGGGACGCATTTCTGTGTATAGATAGCCTTATGCTTTTTAAAAGAAGGGTCCTGGCATTACTCCGGCCGGTTCGCCACTGCGATCTCTGTTGCAGTTTTGACAGCCCATCGCAAATTTGTAATTTTGCAGGCTCATCCCCGGCCACCAGTATTCTGATTGTAATTCTTTCAGAGATGTCAAGATCTCTTGGTGCCTTAGACCCAATCCCATATGTGCTTCTTGAATCAAGAAGATTCTCCTGTTCGTGTTTGGAATCACTCTATCCCCCACTCCAGGGATTCGAGCAAAAGGAACGGAGTTTGCATCTATTACGTATGTATAATTGAGTGGATAGTTCACGGGTAGTGCTGCACAGTCGCTTTTTGAAGACGTTTTTACCTCCAGCATGGTTTCCCCGTCTATGTATTTTTCTGAACGCTTTTTGTGGCTACGGAAGCCGGATTAGTTGCTTCCGCTGTGGCTGTGTTAGCCAATGAATTCCCTGCAGCGTGAACGCCATCACGCTGATGACTCAGTGTATGTATCACGTGAGTCTTTTGTAGTTCCTTCTACAAAAGAACTACTTGTTCCCAAAGCGTTTTATGCTTTAATGTGGCACCTGTGTCATCTTTGTAATAGTTTTGAACCCAGTTCTGCAAGTCATTATTGTAAGATTTGACGCAGTAATGCGAATCGCACACTATTAGTGTGGGGAATTCGCGATCGGCAATATCGAGCGCCTTCTTTAAAGCTAGTAGTTCAGTTTGTTGAGCTGAACTGTCTTTTACAGATTGAGACATAGTTACCAGTGGTCTCAATTTACCTCCATGCCACCGGCATTTAACAACCGCGCACGCAGCACTGTAAGCTTGCTTACCCTAAACTGCGGGTTGTGCTGATCCGTCTGTATATATTACAGGCAGGCGTAAAGTTGTAGGGGCAGAATTTCGATTGGCAGAGGATATTCTTTTTCATATGTTAGATTTTTTAGTTTTTTCATGTTCGGGTCAAAATAGTATTTCACGTCTTCTGCAGCAAGAGAATTTTCCCATTCGATCCATTTTGGATCTAATGCCACCTTAGTCATATTGCATGGGCTTGTTAATGCCTCAAAGGCTGATGCTGCTGTTAAAACAGTTATCCTTTTGCCTTGTGCTTGGGGAGCTCTTTCTTTTGCTACAGCAGTTTGAACGGCATTTACAATGTTTTCCGTAAGACTGAATGTTTTTTCAGCTTGTGTGTACAAGTGTGATTTGTAAGCTATTGGTAGCGTTTCTCCCTCATTAGAGGTCAGGTAAGTGAATCCGCATCTTCCTGGGATGACTCGGATTACAAGGTTGCGTATGTTTTCGCGTGTTTGTAATTTAGTTTCAGCTAACATGTCTGTTTGCAATGATCTCAAAATTTCTTTGTGTTTTTGAGTTCAATTGATTGGTTTGAAATCAGGTTTTATTAATTCATAGAGAGGTTTAACCCTCTCTGCATAATTTAGAATGTATGCTCTTCCGAAATTCAGAAAACCTAGTATTGATTGTAAGTTCTTCAGCGTTTTTGGTGCTTGGAGGACTGCTCATTTCTCTAAGAAATTGTCCACTAGGCTTTTGCCTTCACTTGATAATTCATATCCTAAAAACAGGACTGTTAGATGGGCAATTCGTGACTTTCTAAAGTTGAATTTGTAACCCTCTGCAGCAAACCCAAGTATTATGGTGTTTACTCTTTTCAAGTGAGTCTCCAGGTCATCATCTGTGAGATAGATGTCATCGACATAAGATAATGCCTCATCATCATATATTTGTAGTAACTCTGTTACTCTTGCTGAGAATAATCCTGGGCTATTCTTGAATCCCTGTGGGAGTCGACAGAAATTTCTGTGACCCCCATTATTGAGAAAGCGGTCAAAACAAATACCTACTTTCAGGTGCAATGTTTTGACAAAAGAATCCATTAGAGATGTCTAATGTCGTTTTGTATTTTTTGCGCACGATGTTATTCATTAGTGCTGCACTGTGTGAGTTTTGTACTGCAAATGTCTTGCAACATGAGTTAAGGTGTCTGTAGTCCAAAACTAGACGATATGAATCATCTGGCTTGGAGACAGGAAACAAAGGATTGTTCATTTGCGAGGTGCATGTTTCAATCACCTCCTGGTAGTCAAGTTGATCTAAGATCTCCCTGACTTGTTTTTTAGCTTCTTGCTTAATTGGGTACTGTCTTTGTGCAGTTGGTTGACATTTTAACTGGATTTTGTGAGGAGGAGAGTCCTCATCCCATCCAACATGATTTTTGTATAATGCAGGAGCTTGGGCTACTGCCCATTTTCTTGCATATGTATATTTTTTATGAATTGGAATATGATTTGAGAAGGCAGGCATAATCATTTCTTCGCCGTGAGGGCACTCCCTGACAAACTCTGGTGGCCAGTCTTTCTCAGCTAAAAGGATGTCATAGCCTTTTGAAAGATTATCCCAAAAGAGACCTCTTACTTTCCTGGTCTTATCTCCCTCTATACGTAAAGTTATCTTGTATATTTTATGAGGTTTGCTAACTCTGGTATGTGCAGTTTCCACCTGAATGTATTCATTCGTGTCCACTGTTTCCAGAAGATTCATCAAGATCTTGCGAGCTATTGTCACTTCTGCTGCGCTGTCTAGCATTGT
The DNA here is from genome assembly GCF_964261635.1 of Lissotriton helveticus. Taxonomy (NCBI): domain Eukaryota; kingdom Metazoa; phylum Chordata; class Amphibia; order Caudata; family Salamandridae; genus Lissotriton; species Lissotriton helveticus. The sequence continues at coordinate 767,450,249 of NC_136063.1, read as the reverse complement.
CTGGGCCCACTCTCCGTTTTTCAGTTGTGTCCTCAGTACCCTTGGCATGTTTAATTATTTTAATACTGGCTACCTTCTTTCTTGGAAATTGTAATTTTTTATTTAGATGAGCAGGTTCCTTGTCTTTGGACTTGACGTGCTCTTCCCTGTGTTCTGACCATCCTCTTCTTTCCGATTTCTGCGAGGAAGTCTGAAAAGATCGAGAGGGACGTGTATCAATATCTTGATATCTATCAGGTTTTTTCAAATTATCCCTATTTCTAAGGTTGTATCTTTTCTCAGAGGGCTCCCTCTGGGGAGACTTGTGTCCTTGGTCCGGAGATATTTCTCTCCGCCGAGGAGACCTTCCTCTGGACTGGAATCTTTTTTCTTTGGGAGCGGATTGTTTATTTCCATCCCAGCTCTTTTTTGGAGTGTTTATATTATTTTTAATAAATATCTTTTCAGGATTTTCAGTTAGTTGGGGTTTTACGGGTTTCCCACCCAAACTATCTCTACCTAGTTCTTCATAGGAGTTTTCTATGATTCTGGCAAGTTCAAATGGTTGTTCTGCTATATCTGTCTCTCTCAATTTCTGGCGGATCGCCACAGATGCTGCTTCTCCTTTTATGTTGGCTAATAATATAGCCGAGACCTGCTTGAAGTCTTTCAGTAGTTTCATACCCAGAGTTAAAGCAGGTTCTGGACCGTATTCATTTTTAATCTGTCTTAGTACATCTGGTATTACCGCCATGGACCGAACACCATGTGTTTTTGTGTAAATGGAAGCAAAGACTGTGCCCCAAGTGTCACAGTCCTCCACATGTGGTGCGATCCCCATTGGAAGACAGATAGTCAGAATTCTGTGTTTCTCAGTAGGTGTAGTATCCGGAAATACTGCCTCTATTTGAGTGATTTTTTGTGCTAACCAGAATGGAATTTGTTCCCGTTTTGCGGGTGTTTTACCAAGACATGATTCTATGTTCTGTGGTGTTATTTTGTTTGTGTTCCCCTGATGAGGGGTCAGCTGTGGAATGTTAATTGCTGGTTGGACTGTTGTAGTCCGCATTACATATTGGACTAATTGTCTATATATTTTAATCAGTTGTTTTAGCTGTGCTAAAAGTTCTGATACTGACATTTTTTCAATGTCTGGATGTGGTGTGTAGCGGGCTAGAACCGGCCACGTTGCTCCTGGTCTACCTAGTGGACTGAGCCTGGTGATGTGATTGTTATGTTTTAGGGCGCCATTAAACCAGAGCAGGTGCTCTTGGTAATTTAGTGGGATTTCCACCTCCTCGAAAGGGGTGTACTCTTCCGGAGGTTCCTCTATTTTGTAATAGTGGAACTTGTGTGTGACAGCGTTTGCTGCTGGAAAGTTTATCCATGAATAGAATACCTCTGTCTGCCGATATTCATGGGCCTCTATCACGAATATGACTATACCACCTCGTGATGTCAGTCCGTTTTCTATAAGTTTAAGAGTTATACTTTTTCTTATGTTGACCGGAATGAGTATAACATTCGGGTCATTGTCTCGGAAACTTGTGTCATCCGCTAGGAGTTGAGCTGCTATTCTAGCTGCCTCCCTTTCGTCTTCACTTTCTGACATTTTTACTGACAGAAAGGTTTTTGTTGCAGATTAAGTTTCAAGGAAACAAAGATTAGGTGCACAATATTTTGGAACACTGTATCCTTCAACGTTGACTAAACCAAAAACTATACATAGGAATCTCTTCCTACTAAGTTCCGGCGGATTTTAACCTTAACCACTCCAGACGTCTTTTGGAGTATTTACGGGAAAAAAGGGGTCTATGTGAAAAAGCACGACTGAGTTACTCTAACGTCTTGCGTTAGATTTATCGCCTTACCAAACGTTGGGCGCCATGTAGTGTAGTTCCTATATTCCCAATAGGCTCTGCGCATTGGAATAATATATTCAGCAGTGTAGACGTAGGACTGAGGTCGACTAGGTCTCTACTGACTATATTAGACTTAAGTTTTGCCAGCTAGCTCAGAGGTCACTAGAAACTTTCTCGAGTAAACGAGGAGGAGTTTAACCTCCCTGGATAGACAAGAAGGGATTAGCTTCTGACAACCATATAACATGACAACTTTGCTCCCTCAGAATAAGAGTGTATCTCTAGAGTCGAGTGAAAACAATAGACAGCTATTTCACTCAGTCAAGTGTGCATACTTAGTTTCACCAGAGTGCAGAGAAAAGAGAGACGGGCGTTTTCAATAAAAGGTTGGTATTTATTGAGCAGTCTTCGTTCTCATGCAAGGGAAATGAATTGCCACAATTGCAATACTCATAGTAAAGTAAAGTGCGTACAGTAAAAAGAGGATTAAGAAATAATACTGTAAAAGCATTGATATGGTTTCTTAGCTATAAGATACTTTGAAATAGATAAAATATATACATACTTATATACATTGACAAACGTACTCAACTGGTGCTTCTAAATACGCCTACCCCGGTGTACCTGACCTAAGCCTAATACGTGGGAAGGAGTAAGTAAGTAGCAGTTTAAGTTAAGTTGGTTTTGCCCAGAATATGACTCAAGAATTCTCTTAAATGGTTTAGTCAGCTCCGTACCTTGGTTCTTAGAATGAAGGAGGTCTTGTATCTCTCTCTCAGGACTCGATATCCCAGTAACCCGCGAAGGTATCTGGAAACACCGGAGCTGGATTTCTCGGCAGGAGAAAAGACAGCGTCTCTCTCAGTGCGTCAAAAGGGAGGGGCAGCGTCCGTGGCCTCTCGCATCAGCTGGGCTCTCGGGCAAGTAGATAGCTGCTCTGCTCCAAAACCACCACTGTGTGTTTGCTTAAGGCAATGTTGGTATATTTATACCTGAAAGGTGCCGGGTTTGACGTAAGGTTGGACATAAGACGTCAATGAAGATGTCACCAAGAACTGGCTGTTCTTAGAGTGCTCACAGGAGTTCTAGGACAAAATCAAAACAAAAGCAATGGGGAATTCCCAGGTTGCTGGAGGTTTGGTTTGTTTACAGAACTCGTTGTACTTGCTAGGAGCCTGGGGAAGTAGCCTTGCTTAATTTGGACAGCATGGGCTATGACTAAATATGGATATGATTCTTATGCCTTTATAAGGATATTATTCATTATAACCACATAAGGGCATAAATCAGGACTATCGAATTTAGGGTCCTAGATAGAACTACAACAGTATTAAATCTATCTCCACTTTTGATGCGTTAAGGTGGGGATAAATTGGAGTTAAGGCCTTGTGAATATCCCCCTTAGAGCATAGAAACTATGCAGCAAAAGACAAGAACGTAAGTGGAGGAAAGACTACAGTAGGGAAGAAACAGAAAAATATAAACAGTGTCTGACGGAATACAAGTCCCAGCTGATTAAAGAAAAATCTGCCTATTTTTCTCCAAATAAAACGAATCCTCTAAAAAGTAATCTAAAGACCAGTTTCAGATAATGAGGAAAATTGTATCTGTTCCTGGCAAGAATCAGATGAATTGCAATCAATTATTTTGCAATTCTCTTGCAAGCTTTTTCCGATATAAAGTCATGCAGATTTATAATAAGTTTGATAGAAGAAAAGAAACTACGAGGGAAGGTCACAAGCAGGTGAATCCAAGCCTAGAACAGCCCATCTTTACAGAATTTTCTTTGCTTTCCATTGACCGGATTCTGAAGCAAATTCTTTCTGCTAAGTCTGGCTTGCCACTGGAACCCTATCTTCCATCTGTGATCAAACTAGCACTAGAAATCACTGACACTAACCTTACAAGTATTTTTTACTCAATGTTCAGGACAGGATATTTTCCCAAACCCGGGAAGGTTGCTGCTATACTGACATAATAAAAAAAAAACTTGTTTGAGCCCGGCTGACAACAGTAGCTACCAGCATATCTCTTGCGTCCCTCTACCCGTGAAGATTGAAGAAAAAGCTATGAATCAACAGTGTTAATGCTTGATACCAGATTGGACCAGATTCAGCACCCTTAACTCCTGAGGCGGAAGCCGGGAGCAGTTGTTTTATTTCTAAAAATTGTAAAAATTGTGCTTTTAACGACCTCTGCTGTCACTTACCCTCTTTCCTTCCCCCTCCTCACTTTGCTCCGGTCCCTGCACAGCCGATTTTGGGGCTGCAGCAGGGGATCCGGCATAGTGACTACAGGTGCCATCTTGGAGGGAGGGAGTCGTGGGTTGGCGGTGCAGCCGACAGACCCTCCCGCCTCCCGCTGGTATTTAAACCGCGCCCTAGCATCACGCGCGCTGACCAGATTCAGCACCCTTAACTCCTGAGGCGGAAGCCGGGAGCAGTTGTTTTAATTCTAAAAATTGTAAAAATTGTGCTTTTAACGACCTCTACTGTCACTTACCCTCTTTCCTTCCCCCTCCTCACTTTGCTCGGGTCCCTGCACAGCCGATTTTGGGGCTGCAGCAGGGGATCCGGCATAGCGACTACAGGTGCCATCTTGGAGGGAGGGAGTCGTGGGTTGGCGGTGCAGCCGACAGACCCTCCCGCCTCCTGCTGGTATTTAAACCGCACCCTAGCATCACACGCGCTGACCAGATTCAGCACCCTTAACTCCTGAGGCGGAGGCCGGGAGCAGTTGTTTTAATTCTAAAAAAATTAAAAATTGTGCTTTTAACGACCTCTACTGTCACTTACCCTCTTTCCTTCCCCCCTCCTCACTTTGCTCCGGTCCCTGCACAGCCGATTGTGGGGCTGCAGCAGGGGATCCGGCATAGTGACTACAGGCGCCATCTTGGAGGGAGGTAGTCGTGGGTTGGCGGTGCAGCCGACAGACCCTCCCACCTCCCTACAGTATAAGATGCCTCCCCCATCCCGGCCGTGCAGCGGACGGGCGCAGCGGGTGCGCCGGCGGCACGCCGGCGGTGCGCCAAAGGCAAGCCCGTCTGCGCCCGTCCGCGACCGACCGGGGCCCAGGGCCTGCCATAATGCCCACATCATTTCCTATTCATCTGCCCAACTGCGGACCTACCAGGGCGACTGGCGCATTAGCCCCTCCACCCAGACTCGCATCAGTCACTTTGGTATCTCCCCTCATGCCCTGACCTCTGCGGAATCCTCCGCGCTTGCAGGGCATCCTTCGCAGCCTTTTGCAACTCCACTCCTTGCTCAGGCCAGTGTAATGCTACTAAACACTCGCTCTGCGGTAAAGCACCAACTCGAGCTATTCAACCTTCTGACCTCCGCTAAACCTGATGTCTTATTCTTAACCAAAACTTGGTATTCTTCTGACTCGCTACCGGATGTCCTGGCTACTCTCCCTGATTCTTACTATGCCCTCCATGCTGACCGTCCGGACGGGAGGGCCGGTGGTGGTGTAGCCATGATTATTCACTCTAAACTCCAGTTTCAACTTCTGTCCTACCCTCGTATTCCCTCAGTTTACTTTCTTGTGGCCCGTTCTATTAACCTCGCCATCCCGTTGGCCTGCTTACTACTATATCGCCCCCGTCAGACTATGTCCCATTTCATCACAGCCATACAGGACTTGTTGGCCACCCTTGTGGTCAACAACTCCTCTGTGCTCATTCTGGGTGATTTCAACTTCTGGCCCCATGACCCTTGGGAAGATCTCACGTCCAAAGATTTCACCGAAACGCTTGGCTGCCTTAACTTTACCCCCTTGATTCACTTCCCTACCCACTCTGGTGGCCATATCCTTGACCAGATCTGGGTCACTAATATCTCTACCTCGTCACTGTCTATTTCCCCCTGTATTTGGTCTGATCACTCGCTCATCTCCCTCTCCCTCGATCTCGGGGCTATCAACAAATTTTCCCCACCAAAAAACATGTGGCTCCGTAATTGGAACCGTGTGGACATGCCCGCCCTGTGCGCCTCTCTTGCGGCCTCATCTCCTCACTTAGCTGACTCCTCCCGGATTCACAGGCAGCCATTCTCAACAATTGGCTTTCGGCAGCCTGCGACTCATCCGCCCCCCCAAGCTAGTCAGATCCTGCCGTTCCCATGAGGCCAATAGATGGTTCACTCAAGACCTCAAAACTCTTAAACTCTCCCTTAGACAAGCTGAACGCCATTGGAGGCGCAGGTATTGTCCCATTTTCAAACTTCAATATTCCGCTCTTCTTCGCGGATATAAAATGGCCATTCTGACGGCTAAAACCGAGTACTTCTCAGCCAAAATACTCCTAGCTAGTAACAAACCCAAGGAGATTTTCTCCATTGTTCATAACCTAGCAGCCGCAGACAGAAAAAATTGGATTTCTGTAATGGCCTGTATACAAATATGCAGCAGCAACATTTAAATAAACTTAAAATGCTACAAAATGCTGCTGCTTGGCCGTTGTTTGGGATTCCCAAATTTAAATTTGCCTCTCAAGCCAATCAGACGCTACACTGGCTTCCAATCATGCAACGATTTCAGTTTAAGGCCATGTGCACTGCTTATAAAGCTTTGCACGATGCAGACTAATTGATACACAAGTTCAAGGTGTATGAGACTAGTTGGAATCTACACTCTCTTCCAGAGCAAAGACACTCGTAATTCCAAGGTGCAAATGTACCAACTGGAAAGCAGAGGTTTTGGTACATGCACTGCTAAAGCGCGGGACCTCTTACCATTCCACATTAGATCCATGCCCAATTTGTTCTCCTTTCGAAAGGAATTACAAACCTGGCTCTTTCGAATGCAGTTTCCTTGAGTACAGCAAACATTTTAGCATGTTTAGGGTCAAGACACCTCCGGGTATGTATGTGCTTTAAAAATCACTTTAACATTAACATTTTTCAAGTTAATTAAATAACATTGAACAAAAAGGTGACCTCACTGGAACAGAAGTCGCCTCCAATGTAACCAATGGCTTTTTCTTCCAGTAATTCAGAACCATTCTAAGCCACTGCACTGGAATCACCAGCTAAACGAACAAAGGGAAATAGGGAGCGCTTAACTTGAGGCAATGATTGCAGGTGGGGGGTCATTTGTGGGGACGGGAAGTTATGAACAGGCGAAGCACTAGAATAGTGCGTGCCGCTCTAATGGCGGTCGAGCCAGTCCCCGGGAACAAGGGAGGAGGGGGCGTCCCCCCTCCCCCATTGGCCTGCAGTGGGCGGCTATGGCGGGGTGAACCGGAAGCACTTCAGTGCTTCCGGTTCACACGAGCACACAACAGCAGGGACAGACCAGTTTAGACTGGCCAGGGCCCCCCCTGTTAAAAGGGGGTGTGGGGAGCGGAATGTTCTCTTGTTCCTACGCTCCCCACAGATGCAGCACCCGGGCCCCCAGCGGCCCGTAATTTCTTTTTCCTCATGTTTCCTCCACAGGTTTGCCGCTGTGAGCTGTGGAGAGGAAGGCAGCAGAGGACATCAGAGTTTTCTAGCCGGAAGCACCGTGGCAGCCTTTGTCATCGGGGGCATACCGTTCATCGCTGCGATCGTGGCACACCTTTTTGCCCTGCTGAAGGGGTCATGGGCGCAGGGGCAAGGGACAGTTTCGTACGTTTTCCTCTGGCATGTGATTTTTCGCCATGTAGGGGTCAGTGGACCAAGTGTGAGTTTTGCTGTGCCTGTTTCCGCACTGAGGGGGAGGACAGATAGTCGGGCAACTACGCTGTCCTGTGGCGGTATGGTCATGATTGGTAAGCATAGTCTTCGGTCCTTAGCGGTCAAACATGTAACTCCAGGGGCAGTGACAGCCGGTAGGCAGGCTGTCGGGGTGCGGGGGCCGGGGGAGTCTTTCGTCCCAGTGGGCCTGTGACCAGCCCCATGCGCATCAGGGCGCAAGTATGCAGAGTTTCTGCAGCCCCCGTTATGGAGTTTAAGGCACTGGGCGCAGGGGGGGCCCGGTGGAAAATATCTGTCCGATAAGCTGTACCCCCTGTGCAAGCCATGCAGAGTTTCTGCAGCCCCCGTTATGGAGTTTAAGGCACAGGGCGTAGGGAGGGCCCGGTGGAAAAGATCTGTCCGATAAGCTGTACCCCCTGCGCAAGCCGACTCCGGCTTAGTAATTTCTCATAGTTTGCGGGGATCAGGAGGCTGCCAGTCATTGACCTTGCCGTAGGCTCTAGAGGGGACACGCAGAAAGTGTATATATGCATTGTCAGATTTACAGTAGGAGTGTCATGTGTATTAGAGCTGAGGTTATGTTATGTTATGTTATGTTATGTTAAGGGGGTGCTTGTAAAGCGCACTGTCACCGTGGGTATCATGGCGCTGGTAGGGTGCTGAGAAGAGACAGAGGGAATTTAACTAGTTTGTGGAAAGAGCCAGGTTTTTAGTGATTTGCGGAATTGGATGAGAGTACCAGAGATCCTAACTGGGAGAGGGAGGGAGTTCCATAATTTGGGGCCGAGGAAGGCGAATCTTCGACCACCAGATCTATAGAGTTTAAAGGAAGGGACCACCAAGAGATGTAAGTGAAGTGATCTAAGATTGCGTGAAGGACAGTAAGGTCGAATGAGGGATTTCAGAAAAGCGGGGCAGGAGCCAGAGAGAGACTTAAAGATAAGGCACCCAAGCTTAAAGGCAGCCCTTAGGCTGACAGGGAGCCAATGCAGTTTGATGAGGAGGGGTTTGGCAGACTGCCACTTCGGTATCCTGAGGGCCAGTCTCGCCGCCTGGTTTTGAATGATTTGCAACCTGTAGATGGAACATTTGGGCAGACCATGGTAGATGGAATTCGAAAAATCCAGGCGGGAGAGAACGAGGGCCATAATGACTTGCAGCAGGGCATCGGGGGTAAGGAGGTAGGCCACCTTCCTAATCCTGCGTAGTTGGAACATGCAGGAGGAGACCACCGTCCCCACCTGCGGCCCGAGAGAAAGCCCAGCATCAATAGTGACCCCGAGGCTTTTCACCGAGGCCACCGGAGTGGGAGGGGAGCCAAGCTCTGCCGGCCAGAAATGTGGACCCCAGTAGACGGCGCTCTTGCCCGGCAGGAGGAGCTCCGTCTTTCCTGGGTTCAGTTTAAGCTGGTTCTGACACATCCACTGAAAGATATGGGACATGACTGCCTGGAAGGTGGGGATAGCAGAGGAAGAGTTTAGAGAGAAAATGAGTTGTAGGTCGTCCGCGTAATTAAAGACGGTGACGTCCCACTGCCTCAAAGAGAAAAGAAGAGGGCGAAGATAAAGATTGAAGAGAAGGGGGGATAGAGAGGAGCCCTGGGGGACCCCGCAAGGCAGGTGCTCCCTGGGGGCACTGAATGTACCTAGGCTGAGGGTCTGGGCTCTCCCAGTGAGAAAGGATTTAACCCATGCCAGCGCTAGGCCCTGGATGCCGGCCTGTTCGACACGGTGGAGAAGGATGTTATGGTCCACCGTGTCGAAAGCGGCCGACAGATCTAATAATACCAAGGCCTGGGAGGTACCCTTGTCAGCTCCGTCTCTCAAGGTGTCCAGGACGGCCAGGATCACAGTCTCCGTGGAATGACCAGGACGGAAACCGGCCTGGTTGGCTTCGAGGAAGTTGGAGCCCTCGATGAACCTCGAGAGACAGGCAGTGACATGGGCTTCTAAGATTTTAGAAAGAAAAGGTAGAAGAGAGATAGGACGATAGTTCGCCGGGACGGCCGGATCAGCTCCAGGCTTCTTCAACAGAGGCACTAGAACGGCCTCCTTGAAGGAGCTGGGTACCGTCCCGGAGAGGAGAGAAGAATTAAGCAAAGGAAGGATGCAGTCGGGTAAGGAATGGCAGATGTCCCGTAGTATAGAAGGTGGACAGTGGTCGTCAGGAGAACCAGACTTAATGCGAACGGCCAGGCTGGCTAGGGATGTAGGATCTAAGGGGGGGAACTGAGTAATAGAAAGAGCATTATGAGGGGGAGTAGCGGAGTCAGCGCCCAGTGAGGTGACCGGAATGGTGTCCTTAATCAAAACAATCTTCTGTAAAAAAAAAGTGCTAAGTGCATTACAGGATTCCTGAGTAGGGGCCTGAGACAGAAGCGTTCTGGAATCGGAGGTAAATTCGTCCAGAACTCTGAAGATCTCCTTCGACTTGCAGGGGGCTAGTAAGATTCTCTCTGAGACATAGGCTTTTTTAGCTGCAGAGATGGCGGATTTGTACTTATTGCGGGCTGCCACATAAGTATCTCTGCTTGACAAGCAATAGTCTTTTCTCCATCTCCGTTCAGATTGGCGGAGTTCCAGCTGTAAGGCTTTGAGATGGGGAGTGTACCATTTATGTGAGGTGCTGTGTCGGGATCGAGGGAACTTGGTTAGTGGGGCAAAGATGTCGCTAGCTGACACGAGCCAGTTGGAAACTTGGCCATCTAGCTCGTTGATCTCAGGATTATTGAGGGTAGGGGGGCGTGTGAGAGACAAGTGGGATAGCAGTTTGGAGGGATCAACAGCCTTCCACTTACGGGCCATGCCACCCTCCCGCCGGGGAATCCTAATCTGACCAACCACTGAGATGGTGGTGTCAATAAGGAAGTGGTCAGACCACACACAAGGCGTGGTGAGCGGGTGGGAGGGCTTCACCCCATAGACCCAGATATGGTCAAGTGTGTGACCGCCACTGTGAGTGAGAGAAGTAACTAGTTGGCTAAAGTTCAGGCTAGAGAGACCTTCGAACAGTTCGGAGGCATGGGGACCGGCGTCCTTATGCTGGAACCAGTAGTTAAAATCCCCAACGATGGCTATACGTGGGGAAGAGGTAGCTAGGCTGGCAAGCTGTTCAATAAAAGATGCAGGGAAAGAGGGCATGGGCTGGGGGGGACGGTAGAGTACCATAAAGGTGACTGCGCCTACCTCGGTCCCAAGGCTGAAAACCAGATTGTCCACATCAGGAAGAGTCATAGAGGTGGAGGCGATAACCTGGATGTCCTTACGACATCCAGGTTATCGCCATGTGACATCATCGGCCTAACACTGTATCTGGCCCTTTCTGCGTAATTGTAAACAATGTTAATAAATCATGTTTTTTAATTTTGTAATAAATACGGCCGGGGGGGTTACTCCCCCCTACTCCAAAATTTCCCAAATTGGTGTGGTCTCAATACTTGACTAGAAAGAGAGAGGGAGACTTCATCCGGACAAGGGATGGCCGTATGTAAAACAAGTAAAAGAGGGGAATTGGGGGAGTGCCAGGCCATATGTTTCCACATGAGACTTTGACCTACAGCAACAGAGAAAAGTGCAGAGACCTGGCATGTGCAGCAATCATCGACTAGGCCTGAGTCTTAACTGCACGGAGGGCACCCACAAGCCAAGGATCAGGGTAAGGCAAAACAAAAGGCAAGGGTAGGAGGGTTTTATGATTTTTTTTTTTTTACATAGTTTTATATAGCGCGAACTTGACCCGGTATCGGGTATCAGAGCGCTTCACATAGCACCAGTTGCGTTACATGATGACACATTTATCATTTTTGTTCGGCACGGGGAGATTAAGTGGTTTACCCAGAAACACAGGGTTTTCAGCGTCCTTGCCAAAACTCGAACCCGGTTCCCCGGATTGAAGGTCTACCGTCCTAGTCATTAGGCCAACTCCTAGGGGGGCAAAAGATGTGATGGCCCACTAAGGCGTCTACGGCAAGTCGACTGAGGCAAGGTCAGTGGTAACCTTCAAATGGATCAATGATGAGCTGGCAGAGGTAGATAAAGATTGGGGTCACTTGGGCGAAACCAGATCTTAACCTACCTGCCAGAGTGGCTGTGCAATGTTTTGTCTCACCATCCACACCAAAGGAAGGCTAAAGCGAAAAGTGAATGTCACAGTGAAGTCATACTGCCAAGGCATTAACATTTAAAGAACCCTGTGCCTCAAGAAGCCCGAAGGGGAAGACACTGGACTTCCTAGGTTCTGAGATGCCAAATGGCAGGGACAACGGAAAAGATTAGGGGGGCGGGGTACCCAGCATAACAGACTCAGCACTTGCAGCCCAATTGGCCTAAGGGCCCTCAGTAGTAAAGGAGTGGTCAGTAGCAAATTGAAACCAAGGGCCTCATTTATGAGGCCGTGCGTGAGTTTTGCGCTTCCGATGCGTCACTTTTTGTGACGCATCGGCAGCGTAAAACATGCCTCCTGATGCGCACTATTTACAAAGTGACGCATCTAAGCAGATGCGTCACTTTGTAAACCCCTGCGCTACATTATACCTGCTTTTCTACACAACAAGGGAAAACCCAAAAGGAATATCGCTAGGGTCCTTGGGCGGTTGCTTATTACACAAAACAGGGGACCCTAGTCATTTAGGATCGCATGAATGATAGACACACACTAAATATTATGTGTGTCCTTTGTCCAGCCGGACAGAACTTTATTTAGCTAGAATGCCATATAGTGATTCAAATAATCAACATTTATACACAAGTGGGCACAACCTGTGACCCACAGAAGACAAGACAAAACAGAAATAAATTATGTAAGGGCGCACAAGGCGGTCTGTACTAGTAATTCAGTTCTACAGACTTGGGTTCACATTTAGCAAACCATTGTTAAGAACGTTTGTGACAATAATAGTATGCTCCACCCCCGACCCGTTAGCGATCACCGCCAGAACCCCACCGTACTGCCATCGAGCAAGAACAAATCAAGTAAGTAAACCCCATCCCCAGCCGCTATTTAAATAGCAACCGAGTAGTAGCGCGTTTTCAAACCGCGTGTTAGACGACCACAGTAACTGACCCGGTCTCTTTCCGCCCAGGATTCTACCCACCGGAGATTGCTTCGGCCGGTAAACGAGGACCACCTCTATCCATTACTTGTAAGTTCTGTTCTACCACCGGGGACTAGTTTTACCACGCTCAAACCCTTAGCCCCCTCAACCCTCGCCTCTTTCTCTCCCTCCAGCCCATTATCACGCGACGCGCAACGCGACGAGGACGGCCATTGTAAGTAACGGCTCACTTAGTTTTTAAGTTTGGTTTAAAAACTATCCCGCTTTACAGTACCGCAACTCCCTTGTTTTCACCCTGATAGAATCAAGACACCCTGCGATCTTGCAGAAACGGTGCCCCCGCCCTCGTTGTGCGTATCGCGCCCCTCACGAAGGTATATATTCCGTGACCCTTGTTTTTAAATCACTGCGCCGAATTTTGGTTCACTGCGCCGTCTGAAATTTTAAAACCGTCACAGTTTTTACCATGCCACGGGTGCAACTTATAGATGATACGTAAGGACGTGAATAATATTATGTCAACTAGTTCGTCCTAATGATGTCACCTTGTTCATTCACACATGGCACTTACTCGTGAATCTGCACTATAAATATGAGTCACCTCACGATCAATATCACCAGTATTTATATAAACCTCAAATTATTTAAATAATACCTAGCAAATTCTAAATGTTAAAACTTGCTATCACTAACGTAATATCTCTATATGTTTTTTCCCCCTCTCTTTTTCCACTGCTGCTCTACCACTAATTATTATTTTTTGTCATTATGTAAAAATGTCATAGAGGCTCAGCTATTATGCTTTCAAGACAAACATAATACAATGTTTTCTGTCCTGATGATGATGCTTGCATTTGTTTCTGCATCGAAACGTCGTCGACCCTAAAGCACCATATGTTTGTTTTATAAGTCACAAACGTTCTTAACAATGGTTTGCTAAATATGAACCCAAGTCTGTAGAACTGAATTACTAGTACAGACCGCCTTGTGCGCCCTTACATAATTTATTTCTGTTTTGTCTTGTCTTCTGTGGGTCACATTATACCTGCGTCAGGTATAATGTATGCAGAGGGGGCGTTCACCCGCAAAAAGCCTCGGAATAGTGACGCAGTGAAATCTATGAGATTTCACTGCGTCACTTTTAGGATGCTGTTGCGTCAAAATCTTGCGCCTGCCTCACAGCAGGCGTAAGACTGACGCAAGCCCTTTCACATGGGGCTCTCCCCATGTGAAAGGAAGCATTGCTGGAGTTGCGTCACTTTTGTGACACAGCCCAGCAATGCGTGACTTTTGCGCCTACAGATACGTCAGAAATACTGACGTATCTGTAACTCCTTGCGGCATGATGCGTCATATTATAAATATGACGCATCAATCATGTCGCAGGGAGAGCGCAGTGAAAAGTGACGCATCGCTGTTTTCACGCAGCGATGCGTCACATTTCATAAATGAGGCCCCAAGAACGTGTGGCAGAGCTACCCCCTTAAAGAATAATGAGAATATTCGTGTTAATTTTGCGTATTAGGGTTAAATATTACATTTAGCCTATTATGTCTTTCAAAGTTGACTCACCAGTGTGCGATGACTAAACACTGTACATGAATAAAGTGTGACCAAACTACTCCACAAAAGATACCCTGAAAAGTGTTCATGGGGATAGAAGGGATGGCCTTGTGGCCTGACTCCACAGGTTAAACACACAACGAGGAAAGAAAGAAAAAAAGGGTAGGAGCGAAAAAAGTGAAAAAGGAAGCAGAAATTAAAAATAACCTGTAAAAGTGTGAGGAAAGGGCAGGGGGAGTGTCTGGTGATGAATGGAAGGGGCATCAGGGGAAATCAAGAATACCAAATCATGGTCTGCGGCACCCCCAATATTTTCCAGGGTTTCTGAACAAGACTTTGGGGAGGGCACTAATCCCTTTATAAATGAAGCACTGGAAATGGGGAAGCTGTCTTTATACCATCTGAGTCTGAAATGGAAGTATAATAATTATAGAATACTTTGCGGGTAAACATTTTAAATACTTATATTAAATATATATATATATATCGATCTTGTAATTTCACACTTTATGGCCCCAAGACAAGTAATCCTTCGGGTCCTGGTCTTTGCATATTGCACCCAAACGCCTAATCGCGATGTATTCACTGGGCCTGTTTACCTCCTTCCTGCTAAGAAAAGATGTAGAGCAAAAAAACACATTTGCTTAAAAGAAATAAAGCAGGTTCAGCCTCAAGCATGCAGTGTAATTGTACTTAAAATACATACCGTAAATCAAGGCTGTATAAACATCTAATCTTTCCAAGATGACTAAATAGACGACGCAGCTAGGGAGGGAAATATTTATAATTACTGTACATGGAAGCGTGAAAGTAAAGAAACTAAGAGCACCGCAGGGAGATGTAAACCACAGTGGCACCGAGAGATATGTGAAATACAAATAATAATATGAGGAGAGTTATAGCAAACGAGAGAGGGAGAAATAAATGTATCTGGAAAGTTAGGCTATGAAATCAGTCACAGCAAATCCTCAAATTGATCATATTGGGAATTAAGCTGAGGAGGCCTGCTAGAAAGCAAAGAGGAGAATATATTTTGCAAAAGAAGCAGCGGTGCTGTATCCAGCAGAAGTGAAGAACGAATGAGGGTTTGCACGGAGAGGCAGGTGTAGGGGTGGCTGAAGAATGTGCTTCGTGTGTGTCCCTGTCGTCTGTGTCTACTCAATGACAGACTTCACTTTTCCAAACATCACTGTCCCTGCATTCATAACCACTTGTGAGCCAGTGTTATCGTTGCCAGATGACTATATGTCACTATGGGCACGATTCCTCAAGCCCGAGGCTACCTTTAACAGCATAAAGCATTCTGGGTGTTGTAGTGTTGGAATAGCACACATATAAACACAATAATAGAAGTCATTTCTGAGCTGCAACACGAAATCCTGATCAAACCCGTTTTGACTCTAATCACAAGACATGAAAAATAGTGTTGAGTTGCAAGCAGGCCTCCATGCTATGGGCATTGCACAGGCAAATGTTGCTGGCTGGCAAACATAGCTCTCAACCCCTATCCTTAACACCATAGGAGAACAAAAGGTAAAATAGGGTGTACCAGTTTGAGAGGGAGTTGTGGGCATTTGCAACAGCCATTGGGGTTGCTGGATTCCAGGGGCACTTTGCTACAGAACAAAGTTTACGAAACAGAAAACTTAATTTGTTTCGAAATATCTGATTAATATTTCAGATTAATTTACATGGGTGCATTATTTTGACTACAGGGACTACCCAAGCTGCTCCAATATTTGAAATGAAAGGGCGGTATGAAATTTGAAGAATAGTTAGCAGTTTGGCTCAAAATTCTCAGCTGACTTATCCAACAACAGCTCTGGCGCTGTAGTTCACTTTAATTTTAATTGGCAATGCAATTTGAGTATACTTTCATATATTTCTTAAGTACTTTCGTATGATTAAGATATTAATTGCACTCTGTTAAGCCCTGATTATGCGTGGGCAATGTGAGTGTGTACGTGCATGCGTTGTGTGTGTGTGTTTCTGGGTATGCACGTGTGCGTGTGTGTGTCTCAGTGGGTGTGTAACTGTGTGTGTGGAGAGAGAGAGAGAGAGAGAGAGACAGAGACAGAGGGATAGAGCAAGAGAGAGAGAGAGAGAGAGAGGGAGAGAGAGAGCAATGCCTCATTTTCCAAGGGAATATAAATAATACTAGGCATTTACCACACCCAGTAAACACTGCACCCCAAAATATAGGCATTTACCTCACCAGGTGAATTTCCCAGCCCCATCATGCCCCCTTGTTAATCATGCCCTTAGCAAAACTGCTTCTCTAGCACTCTAGAGGGCATTAGCATCGTTGTCAGTATAATAAACATGTGATTTAGCTAGCTCGTTTTAGACCAATTTCTTTTCTTCAAGGCTTCGGCATGAGCTGAGAGGTTTCTGATTCTTTTTCACACATTAAGAATCTTTTTTTAGCCCACAAATGCCAACATCAAAAGTCACCTAACAGAATGATTTTCCTTATTGCTTAGTAAAGAGAAGAACATAATGTAAAATTAGCTTTTGGTTTTGGTGGCACCGACAGCCATATTGGTCTGAATGGAATGTTTTCCTCTTTCTCTAGGATATGGAGAACAGTAACATAGTGGTGCCACGTAGTTCCTGTGTGGAGGTTTGTGGAGCTCAGAGGTCGCAGCTCAGAATTTAAATCTGTGGAAATGCAGCATTGTGGCCGTTTGTCCTGCCACCCTTGGCGTCGGAGTCATGAGACAAATTAGAGAAGTCAGTGTGGGGTGTGATCAGAAGTGTTGAGTGTGTGTATTTCCAAGGCAGCTGCAGCATAAACTTGCAGCAGATGCCAGAATCAGTGTAGTTTTATCTGCACATCTGGTTGCATCCAGGTTGCCGAGATGGTAGCCAAAGTGTAAAATGGGAGTTGATGTGAGAACAAAAGAGGAGGCATGAAGACATCTAGATTAATAAGAGGCGAAGGGGCCATGTCCTAGTAGTGTGATCTCATAGCTGGCCCTACAGTTGGTGGTCTCATTGGTGCCCGAGTAGCCTGCAGTGCCTACCACAGGGAGGCTGGACGGAGAACACTTAAAGGGCCACATTACTCTGCTTTTGAACTTGCCCAAGGAAACAGAACTGACCGAGACAGGATCTTCTGAGAATAACTCTCCTTTGGTCAGGTGTGGGGAAGCATGAGAGGCAAGTGGCAATACTTTTGAAAAGATGATCAGTTGTGAGAACTGTCCTTGATGTACTGGTAACTTAGGAGAAGGCTCTACTGCAGATGCAGCCAGGGAGGTGACCATCGAGTGTGATGTACAGTGGAGCTCCAGCCACCTTCCTTGGTGAACTATTAAATACCTCTGCAGGAGGTAGTACCTCCTATGCTGATGAGGCATAATTAGGAAGCACCTCTGTGTTTCTTAACTTTATATTGCTGCAAAGGAACGACGTCCAGTGCTTGTGTTGCTGGCAATCTCCAGGTGAACAGGTCGGGACGCCCTAAACACGCCCCTTCCTAATTGCGAAACGCTGACTCATTTTGCGATTTGGTAGTAGGTTACCGAATTAAAAAATAGGGTTTGGTGCATTGGGAAAGCCTTTTCTTCGGTTGCAAACGGGCGATTCTGTGACTCATGCCGTTTGCGACCTTAAAAAAGGTACATACATGTGACCCTTACTTTCTTTTATATTCCTATTGGAGCTGAGAAACATGGATGTATGCCGATCTAATGCAGTCCAAGTGGGTAATAAGGGACAAGAATGCCTGATTGTAAGGGCAATTTTTAAAACTATACTGGGGAGGGGGGGGGGGGGGGGGAATTATTGATCATTTTCCATTTTTCCTCAGATTAAGGGCCACATGTATGTACCTTTTTTGAGGTCCCAAATGGCCTGATTCACGGAATCGGGCAGTTTGCGACTGGAAAAAAGGCTTTACCAATGTGCCAAGCCATGTTTTGCAATTTGGTAAACTATTACCAAATAGCAAAATGGGTTAGTGATTCTCTATTAGGAAGGGGCGTGTTTAGGGCGTCCCTTCCTAATAGTGAATCCATCGGTATGCAGAAATGCGGTTGCACAACATTTGTATTAGCACCTACTTCAAGTAGGGGATAACCCATTCACAAGTGAGAAGGGGTCCTTAAGGGACCCCTTCATCTTTGTGAATGTTTGTGAAAGCTTTTTTTAAGAGCAGGCAGTGGTCCCACGGACCAGAGCCTGCTTTTAAAAAATTAAAAGAAAACTTTTAATTTCTGTTTTTTAAATGCAACCCATTTTCCTTTGAGGAAAATGGGCTGCATTTTAAAAAAAAGATTGCTTTATTTAAAGGCAATGACGGACATGGTGGTCTGCTGACTCTATCAGGCCAACATCCCCATGATTATATCGATTCCTAGGAGGTTGCAAATTGCGATCTACCTCATTAATATTAATGAGGGAAGTCGATTTACGACCCCCTAGGAATCGCTAAATGACCCTCTATGAGTTTCATACATTTGTAATAGTAATTACCTAATTGCGATTCGCAGAAATTCGCAATTAAGTAATCACTATTACAAATATTGGTACACGTGGCTCTTAATTTTTTCCTACTTTTTACAGTGATGGGTCTGATTCACATGCCTGTAGGTCATATGTGATTCGCAGTTTTTATGGTCTCTCTAGTGCTGTCCTGGGGGTGCTGTAGGCTTAGATTTTATTTGAAGTAAGCCTGGATCGATTTGATGGGGTGTGGGAATACCATGGCTGTTAGCCATCTTGCCTTTGTTCTGTAGTGCCAGCTCGTGGCAGGAGGAACCCAAAACAGCTGCATGCCCAGTGCGCAAGGTGCGTCCCAGCAATACTGTCACGGTGCAAGATATGTAGGGTCTGCAGGCCTAGTTCTGTTTACAGGGGGCTGTTTACAGACCCGGCACTTGGGCAGTCACTTCAGCTGCACTCAAGTGCTGTACATCATCAGGAAACAATATTGGCAAAGTCGATAAGTCTGCACGGACAGCCAAAAGAGTTATCCATGTAGTTGATAGATATCCTGTAGGCTGCTCCTAGCAATTCAGGAGAACGGGAGGACACGGAAAGCACAAACCAAGGAGGAGGAGCAGGATGCAGCACAGCAGCATAGCCGCACCCCTGCTCTGCAGCATCGTAGTGCCACCGGAACCGGCATTGGAAGCCGTGTCGGAGGTTGCATTGGAGGCCAGCTCTATTGAAGGTCGGCAGGTGCTTAAGCGGTATCGTTTGCACCCTGAGGCTGGCCCCCTGCCTTCAGCCATGTGCCCCACACAGCCCATCCGCTGCAGCTAGCCTGAAGGTGCGAGGTCCTATCAGCCCCAGGCCTGTTCCACCAGTTCAAGCTGACATCAGTCCACATGACTATAGCTCACCTGCACCCCCAGGCCAGTTTAGTAATTTCTGCAGCACCTCTCATCGTGCTGCACTGGTCCCTAAAGTCAGGGGTTCAATCCTGCCCAGGCGAAAAGTGAGAGGAGGGCTGCGGGAAGCTGGTACTGGTACGAGGCACAAGGCAAGAGACTTAAGATTCAAGCTGCAAGATTGTAGAAATTTGTGTGGAGATTGACAATTGTGATTTCTCATCGGGCAAGCCCAATCCAAATTAAATTTATAAAGATATCAGTTAGGGCTGAGAGGCAGAAAATTAACAAGGAGTGTTGGGGCATATGGGTGCTGGTTATAAGTGGCGTGATGGCAGTTTTTAGGTACTGCGCCAGAAGGTACCGTTGGAGGAAGACAAGAGGACCTGGCTAGGTCCAGGTGTGGTCTGCAAGCTCCCTGTGAGCTCCCCAGCACTTGACTGAATACCATCTCCAACACTTTCTTACAATCCTATAAACTTTCAATCGAAGAATTACCACAGTCAAAATGTCAGGGCCACCAGGCCATTAGTGTGCTAAGAACTAAGCAACTGAAATGCGCACTGGAAGCTCTTCACTCTTGAAAGTCCATGAAACAAGAGCATCCAGAGCAACAGGAGCTTAAGCATCCTCTGGCACAACAAAACAGGAGGAACTCCCTTCTCATAAACTTGGTAACCTGACATCCTTTTTAATAGGTTCTGATCAGACTATGGCGAATCAAGCATCGTCCGTGCAAGCATCTCCACCTGTATGAATAAGAAAATACTACAAAATAACTACAGACCCTGCGTGTTACAGCACCCTCTCAGAGTCACCAGTCCCAGAAACCTATTTGCAGCAGCTCTGACCCCAACCAAAATCATGCATTAATCTAGTGGCTCGGTGTTAAAAAGGACCATGCTTTTAAAGAGACTTGAGGACACTATAGGTGTTTGTGTTCTCACCTTGCTCCAGGAAGAGGACCTATGCATCCACAAAGAAGCCTCATTAAGTGGTGACTTGAAATAATGAATCACCCCATGGGCCGACACTGACTGCAACATCCCCAAGTTTAAACATCATTCCACAAACTTCGTGGCCGTTGGCCCGTTTACAAAACCCGCCTGGCCTTTATGGCCAGAAATCAAAATAGTAGTCACCTCAATACTGAATCCTCCCTAAAGGACTCAAGCAGCAGAGGAGGACTTCTCCCCTGAAATTGCTGAATCAATGATCTTGCACAGTGCCAAAAGCCATCAAGCTCTGATTGATTTGGATGTTAAAATCTCTAGCTTCCCCAGCGTGTCCAGCCAAGTCATGAAGCCAAAGGCCCACATGATTCCTTCCTCAGTGAACTCAAATAGAGAGCACTAAGCCAAGATAGAAGATCATGCTATTGGGGATGAGAAGATACTTCACATAATGGATCCACCTGATCCTCCATCCTTAAACCATTCTTTGGCTGACCCAAATGGAAGACTACATGAGTTGCTGACCACAGGCGGGTATCATGCAAATAGCCTGCTTGCCTTCAAGGAGGTGTTGACTCATGAAAATTGTTTGCCAAACAAGCAATGCCATTCAGAGAAGTCCATCCAGAATTCTATCTGTAATAACCCAACAAATACAGGTGAAATCGCAGGGGACATTGCACTGTACTGGTGGTGTGCTATAGCTAGCTTGACAACCATGGACCAGGCAACTATAATGCATGCAGGCAAACTAGATACACAAATACTACCCTAGAATGACTGGCAAATTATGTCAAAACCATTGACACTCAATTAGATAACTTATACCTTATCCTGAAAGCTCAACAAATGGTGGATAACCGCCCCCCCCCGATCCATGCTACTGCTCTCTCCTTTTAGAGAAGTTCTCGGCTCTACCAGAGATAATGTCACATCTAGTAAAGGAGTGCAAATTCAGTAATCAAAACTGTAAGTTAAGTCTTAATCCTGAATCATCTGATACGAATGGTAGGGCGTTACTTAGCCCAAGCATA
This sequence comes from Lissotriton helveticus, assembly GCF_964261635.1. Lineage (NCBI taxonomy): Eukaryota > Metazoa > Chordata > Amphibia > Caudata > Salamandridae > Lissotriton > Lissotriton helveticus. The sequence goes on along the minus strand of NC_136063.1, from coordinate 767,428,788 downwards.
GCAGCTCTCATCTGATCAGGCACCTGACGAACAGCCCTTGGAAACACCCAAACCCCTGACCTTTTATCTACAGAGGATAGAATAGTGTTTTATCTTACTGAAAGTCTATTTCTTGTCTCATGATTTTACCACTGATTGGAAAAGATGCAATGCTCAAGCCTTCTTTCATATCGCTTTGAATTGTTAGATGTACGTATTGATTGGCTGTGAACTTACTGACTTTATGTTATGCAGATATTGACTGTGGCTAACAAGGACCCCCTGGGTAATGCTCTATTAGACTCCTAGGGCAGGGTAAACAACCTGTGTGCGAAAAATGCCTAGGCAGTCAGAAGCTTTCAAATAAAATAAACAAGTAAGGAACCCAAGTCAAGGACAATTGAATAGCTGTAGGGGTGATCTAAAATCATCAAATTTTAATAAAAACACACATATATTTGGTGTAAACAATAAACACATACAATATTCAATGAAAATAACAACTAAATGACACAATGCTAAAAAATCACAACCAAGGAATTACATTTAAAAACAAATTACAGTATCAATTTATAAAAGGAAGGACTGTACTGTATTGTCATTTCGGTTGGACACCCTTATGATTGGTGTTCCTTTTATAAATTGATACTGTAATTTGTTTTTAAATGTAATTCCTTGGTTGTGATTTTTTAGCATTGTGTCATTTAGTTGTTATTTTCATTGAATATTGTATGTGTTTATTGTTTACACCAAATATATGTGTGTTTTTATTAAAATTTGATGATTTTAGATCACCCCTACAGCTATTCAATTGTCCTTGACTTGGGTTCCTTACTTGTTTATTTTATTTGAAAGCTTCTGACTGCCTAGGCATTTTTCGCACACAGATATTGACTGTGGCATCAGTGGTTTTATCTTGTTAATCTATTCCTATTCTCTCTGTAAAATTGTTACGGTTTTAAATAACTATATACAATAAAACATACTTGCTTAGTTTGTTCATTATGCCTTTCTTGACATGCTAGAACGCTGTTTTGTCAGCCACCAAGTCCGTCACTTTTAAAGACCTTCTGATAGAGGTTTTTGGGTTGTCAGTGCACCTTTGGAGTCAACAGATATGCTTGCGAATGTTGCCTAAATTAGCTACACTTTTTATGTGGGTGTGAGAGGCCTGCAGTATTAACTCATAAGACAAGGATATTATTTTAATTTAAAATATTGTTTCCAATCTTCAGGTAGCTGTCCTTTTGCTTGTTTGTCTTTGAAAACCTCACAGATATTTCTCTTATTTGTTATGGGCTTCCATGAGTCTTCCTTCTCCTTTTTTGGGTGACTATGGGGCCATGTGTGCCCACTGTGATAAATCTCAATTTAAATAGGTTTTTCATTCTTGCAGATACTGTTCCTGGGAATCTAAGGGATTTGTGGATGGGCCTAGATTTAATATCAAGTTGGCAGTGTTTTTTATGCAATCCTTGCAATGTCTGTGTTTGGTGGTGAGGGGTGAAGGAGGTTCAAATCAGTCAGCCATCTTACCTACATTCTCTAATCCTTCTTTTTTGCTGTGTGCTGGACACCCGTTTGTCAACCACAAAGAGCATTTAGACCACCAGATATTATGTTTCCAGAATTCTAATTGATTCTTGCAAGTGACCCTGCTACTGACCAGAAGTTCTTAATTAAACTGCCTACTCACCCACAAATATTATTGTTGAATTTTCCAATTTTTTCGAAAGCTTCATGCATGCTATATGGTGGGTAGCATTGTGTGTGTGTTTAGACTGCATGCAGAACTGTAGCAGATTTTTGTCTGTCTTCAGGTGAAGCCCAGGAGGTGGAGTAGCTCTGATTTTCCCACACTCTGATCCCTAAAATATGGTAAGTTGGCTAACTGCTTATTGGCATATTTAACAGTTTTATAAGGCCATAGTCTATGATGCAGAACTACACCCATGGCACAGAAAGTTAAATATCCTGTGTTACCACAGCTCTTAGTGTGCTATCAATTCGTGTGACACAGAAAAATATGGCTTCAGGTCTACCTTTAGAGCCTGAATGTTGAAGTTTAAACCTGCAGCCAAACCTCTCCAAATAGTCATTTTTTATGAGGACATACCTACATTTTAAATATTACCAAGTCACTCCTATGTAGGCTTTGTAGCCCACAAGGTCGGGTGCATGGTATTTAAAAGTGGGTCATGTAGAAATGTAATTTTACCAGGTCTCTCTACAGTGACAAACCACCAAAGCTATTTCCCTGTGTGAGGCTCTGGCTTTCCTATGAGAAATTCAAATATTAATTCTTCTATCTTGGGTTTGGAGCATGCTAAGTAAATACTTCATCCAATATTTTGTATATTTATTAAAAGCCCAATTCAATGGTTAAGTTAGATTTTTAATTAATATTTGTCATAAATATTTAGGAAAAGTAGCTTTTAAAGAGTTAAATGTTCCCTGCCTGAAGCTCCTGGGGGCTAATTGCATTATCCTGCCAGCAGCAGCTCTGCAAGTGCTTGAGTTTAATGAAGTGTGAAACTGCTCTCAGAGCAGGACAGTGTCTTAGGGGTGGTGACAGAATAAGCCGAATGAGGGAATGGGAACCCTATCAGCCCAGGAAGAGCACCTGGGTTAGATTTAGAAACTTTATTTACTTGAAAGGGGCAGAGGTTAGCCTGCTTACTCATAGTTTAGTTTAAGGAGCAACCTGCAAAGGGGAACCTCTTTGATCTCATGGTTAAAAGAGTGGCTCTTTCCTAGTTGACGGCAAGTTAGCCCCAGAACCAGTTTGGTGTAGCTTATGACGAGGGAACTGATAATGTCCCTAAACACACCCCTGCCTACCACACAAGTTCCCACCAAGGGACAACATCCTGTGTCATCTTGGATTTCCCTTAGAACACTGCACTTTGGGAGCATTTGCAGTAGGGCACAAAGGATGTGCTATGCAAGTGGGTAAAGTTTCCCCAGGGAACTATTTCCCCATTGATTAGGGCATATCTAGGAGCTACCAATACCATCCACTGGCTACTAAAAGCACAACATTGGACAACACCCCCAGCTACTCAAAAGCCTTTCTGGATCTGTGGAAGAATAGAAGAGACCTGTGAGGTGAAACTACGGGCTAGATCTGCTCCCACTTGTACCCAGGACAAAAAAGTGGTCTCTATGTCTTATTCGGTTGACATCCTGTGTGGCTACAGGAACACAGCAAGCTGCAAGAGGTTTTTCCCTGATGTGCCCATCTGACCAGTTGAAACTGGACCTGGACTGGACCCTGCAGGCGTAAGTTCTCATCCCTAAGGGATGTCCCTTAAAACTTGGCACCCTTGGCTGTGTCCAGCTGCACTTCTAGAACCGCTGAAAAATGAGACTTAAAATTTTTGGGGAGATTTAAGCCTCCAAAGGACCCAGACCATTCACCCAAAGTCAATCTGCCAAAGGTGTATTCCCACTTGGCAAGAAAATCAAGTTGGTCCTGTGCAGAACTTTCCGTTGCACAAAAGATCTGTTCAGTTGGCCCTCAGCACATGTCTATCCAACTTGAGTTTGACCTTCCTATCCACAGCCTGTAACCTTGCCCACATGAGGATTCTGAGATCCAGAAAAGAGATCAAGTCCACACACCTAAATTGTGACCAGGCAACCAGGCCAAAAAGAATCAACCATTGAACAAGCTTCCCTGGGTGCAAAATCTAAAGTTTTCCTTATCTGCGGTTTTCTCACCAAAAAACTGGTTCAGCAGGACCTCGTTCAATGGCTATCTGACTTCAAAAGGATTCCTTGGATACAGTCTGCAACCTTGACCCAATGAAGGATTTTGACTTCTATTTTTGAAACTAAGTCACAAGGTAAAATTTGACCAA